>NC_090266.1:304177889-304790032 GCF_040414725.1 Anabrus simplex
TTCTCTTTCTTTCTGAGCTAGTTATTGTCCATGTTTCACTTCCATACAATGCCACACTCCAGACGAAAGTCCTCAAAAACATCTTTCTAATTCCTATATCAATGTTCGGGTTTACTACCCAAGTGACAATAGACATCTGCTTCCTTTAAGACTTTATTTCCTAATCTAATATTTCTTGCATCACCTGACCTTGTTCGACTGCACTCCATTACTTTTGTTTTGGACTTATTTATTTTCATCTTGTATTCCTTCCCCAAGACTCTGTCCATACCAGAAACATAGGTCTTGTAATGACTGAGATGCTAAATTGGAGTGAACAAGTGACAGATTCATGGTGAAAAGTTCAGATATCCAGGTTTCACCACGGTATTATAGTGTCTGAGTTTGGCTTGATAGGAGAGGGATTTGGACTTATAAGTATTCTGGCATAGTCTGAATGCAATCTCCATCTTCTTTGCTCTTTCTTAAATAGCTGACTTCTCGTTGTTGTTGTTAGGGATCAGAATCTCCCCTAAGATATTTGAATTTATGGACTCTCTTTATGTCACCATACTTGGTCTTCATTGCCATGTTGGTTCTTTGGGATCTATGTTCACATACTTAGTTTTCTCAAAGGATATTTGCAGTCCTGCCATTTCTGCTATTTCTTGTAAAACCTCTGTCTGTGTAGTGGCAGTCTCTAGATTTTCAGCGAAGAACACTAAGTCGTCTGCAAATGCAAGACATTCAAATTTAATTCCAGCCTTTTTCTGTCCTATCTTGATTCCATTCGGTATATTTTGCTGACTCATTTCTTTTCGCCATTACCCTATCACCTTCTCCAAGACGCAGTTGGAAAGGACTGGGGAGAGGCCATCTCCTTGCCTCACACCTGTCTTGATTTCAAACAGTTCTGATAGCTCTCCAAGGAATTTTACTTGTCTCTCTCTTAGCTAGGGGCTTTACGTCGCACCGACACAGATAGGTGTTATGGCGACGATGGGATAGGAAAGGCCTAGGAGTTGGAAGGAAGCGGCCGTGGCCTTAATTAAGGTACAGCCCCAGCATTTGCCTGGTGTGAAAATGGGAAACCACGGAAAACCATCTTCAGGGCTGCCGATAGTGGGATTCGAACCTACTATCTCCCGGATGCAAGCTCACAGCCGCGCGCCTCTACGCGCACGGCCAACTCGCTCGGTAATTTTACTTGTGACCGGGTGTTTGTTAATGTCTGTTGTATTATATTAGTTGTTTTGTCATCCATTCCATATTCTTTCAACACTGTTACTAATGTGTCCCTGTTGACAGAGTCATGTGGCTTTTTGAAGTCTACAAATGTCATAATTACCTTCTTGTCTGCTGCTAAAATTTTAGTTTTGATTAAAGTCTTGATGGTAAATATCTGCTCTGCACAGGACTGTCCTTTCCTGAATAATGCTTTGAATTCCTCCAACTCTTGATCTATGTGATTCTCTATTCTATTCTGGTGTACTTTGGACAATATCTTGTACGCGACTGATAGGAGTTATATGCCCCTATAGTTTTTAACTTTAGTTTTGTCTCCTTTTATATGTAATAGGTGAATTATAGCATCCTTCCATTCATCTGGTGTTTTTCAGTTCCCCAAATCTTTTGGAAGAGACCCAGTAACTGTTCTAATGCTTTGTCCCCTGAGTATTTTAGAAGTTCCACTGCGATTGAATCTTTACCGGATATTTTGTTGTTTTAGAGGTTCTTAATGATTTATTTTATTTCCTTCTTGTCTGATGGGGCTGAGTCGAAAAGTTTGCATAGGGGTTCTCGGAAGGACATCTCTTTCTTTGGATGTTCACAGTTCAGTAATACTTTAAAGTATTTGGCCTAATGTTCACAGTTTTGTTCATTGTTCAGGATCAATTTACTGGAATCATTCTTGAAGCAGATAGTGTGTAGAGAATATTTTCCAAGTTTTGATTTGAAGGTCTCATAGATGTTGTTTCTTGTGTTGTTTTTCTTGAAGTTTTCTTCAGTATCCCTTAATTGGTCTCTTTCAAATTTTTATTTGGCATTTCTGAAAACCGGCCATCAATTTCCTTTGAGTTCTGAACCCATCAAAATCCTCTTCGGTGGAGTTTCATATATTCCATGCCTCAAAAACGTTTCTTTAGAGCAGCTGCACACTCATCATTCCACCATGGATGCTTTTCCCTTTTAGCAAGAAATATTGTATGTTTTGCAGCTTCTTGGACTTTTCAAGCAATTTCATCCCATTTGTATGTGTTCAATAAATCCAGTTCTTTCTGGTAGTTTTCTGTTACATCTTGGTTTGTTTTCAGTTCTTCTTCTGTACTTTTGTATCCTGAAAGTTTTCTTCTTGGTGTTGTTAGGAATGAATTTCATTTTGATCCTTGTCAGATAGTGGTCTGAATCGAAGTTTGCTCCTCATTGTACTCTATCATTCATTATTTCTCTGGGGTTATTGGTTGCAACATGGTCAATTTGGAAATCTCCTAGGAGAGGTTTGGGTAACCGCCATGTCTTAATCTGCTTTGGGGTCCTCTGGACATTATTTTCATGTTGTATGATTCACAGGTATCTATGAACCTTTAACCATTTTTGTTAGTCCCTTGGTGAGCTGGGTATTTACCTATCACCTGCCCGGCGCTATGGCTAAATGGTTAGAGTTCTGGCCTTTGGTCACAGGAGTCCCAGGTTCGATTCCCGGCAGGGTCGGGAATTTTAACCATCACTGGTTAATTTCGCTGGCAGGGGGGCTGGGTGTCTGTGCCGTCTTCATCATTATTTCATCCTCATTAAGACGCGCAGGTCGCCTACAGACATCAAATGGAAAGCCCTGCATCTGGCGAGCCGAACATGTCCTCGAATACTCCCGGCACTAAATGCCATATGCCATTTCATTTCATTACCTATCACCTTTCTGTACTTCTTTTCTTTCCCTAGCTGAGCATTAAGGGCCCCCATTAGAATCTTGATGTGGCTGTCTGGAGTTCTGAATATTTCTTCTTCAAGTTGAGACCGGAACTCGTGTACTATCTGGGGATTCTTTTTGTTGTAGTCATTAATAGGGTTATGGGCATTGAACACGGTATACAGTTTGTTGCTGCATTTTAGGGCCAGTATAGACAGTCTTGGAGATGGAGATCTGAAATCCACAATGGATTCTGCTATTGAGTGGTGAACAAAGAAGGCTGTACCAAGTGCTAACATCGTGTTCTTGGTTTTCTCGGATTTCTTAACTATAATTGCAGGTTTTCCCTTTAGTATCCTGAAGTTACCTGCTACTGAGATTTCATTTGATATGTACATTGTTTCCAGGGCAGCTAGTAGTTTTATCTGATATTTTTAAAGTACTTTTATTAGTTCCATCTGTTTACCCGTCTTCAGAAGAGTGTTTACATTGAGTGTTCCAAAGAAGTGTTTCTGTTTCATCCTCAGCTTTCAGGGTGATGGACCCTCAGACTGATCCAAACATGATGGGTTAGGGCCCCCTGAATCCTGTGCCCTAAGACCAACAAGTTGGCACCGAATTTTACCGGCTGGGGTATTAATTTCAAAACGTTTTGCTTTCTAGTGTTGTGCGATACCAAGTTGGTAAGACCTGGAGCAGGTTCTTCCGCCGTCTAAGCCATTGGGAATCTTCCTATTCTGCGCTGCAAACCGTTGACTGGGTGGGTTTGTTGCACTCATATTAATCCCCGAGTGTAGGGCTGCCCCTTCTGCCATCTCCACCGTACCAAAGTCCACCTTCTCCACTGTAGATGCCGTTGAGGTCTTCACTCATAACCCTGAGCTGGGACCCTAACCAGATGCTACACACTGGGTCAGTGTGCTCTGGGACTTGCATAGGCAGGGGCGCTACACCCTGGGTAGGACTGTCTCCAAGGAGGGTCCCTATCTGCTACCTGCCTTCTTTTATTATTACTATTGTGTTTTATAATTAAAATGTTCATTTATATTGTCATGCTGTACATTCTATAATTATTTCTATTATTACTATCTCCATATTTGTTATTAATACTATATTATTGTAAAAAAAATCTGTTGTATTTAAAAACAAATATTTTTTAAAAGTATTTCTTAAATGTTGTGGTTAACTGTAAGAGAGGGCCTCGAGCCCTAACTTTGCCACAAAAAAAGAAGGCTTGCTCGATTGCTTGCTTCAGTTACATACATACATCATCATCGTTATAGACCGTTCAGCCTTTCAGCATTCAGTCTGCAAGCCTTTGTGAATTTACTAAACGTCGCCACAATCCTCTGTTTGCAACTGGTATAGTGGCCTCATTTAGTTCTATACCTCTTATCTTTTATATCGTTAGAAACTGAGTTTTAACCATTGTCGTCTTGGTCTCTCTCTACTTCTCTTACCCTCTTACCCTCCATAACAGAGTCCATTATTCTCCTAGGTAACTTATCCTCCTCCATTATCTTCACATGCCCGACCACTGAAGCTGGTTTATACGTCCAGCTTCATCCATCTACTTCATTCCTAACTTAGCCTTTATGTTCTCGGTCCGAGTACCCTCCTACCATTGTTCCCACCTGTTTGTACCAGCAATCATTCTCGCTACTTTCATGTCTGTTACTTCTAACTTATGAATAAGATATCCTGAGTCTACCCTGGTTTTGCTCCCGTAAAGCAAAGTTGGTCTGAAAACGGACCGATGTAAATATAGTTTCGTCCGGGAGATAACTTCCTTCTTACAGAATACTGTTTGATTGCAACTCCAAGCACACTGTACTACCTTTATTGCACCTTGATTCAATCTCACGTACTATATTACCATTCAGGGAGAACACACATCTTAAATACTTGAAATTATCCACCTGTTCCAGTTTTCTATCACCAATTTGACATTCATTTCCCTTGGATTTCTTACCTACTGACGTCATTTTAGTCTTCGAAAGGCTAATTTTCATACCATACTCATTGCACCTATTTTAAAGTTCCAAGCTATTAGACTGCAGGCTTTTGGCACAATCTGCCATTAAGACCAATTCGTCAACATAGGCCAGACTACATTTCCACCTAACTGAATCGCTCCCTGCCATCCCCTTTCAGCAGATGATCCATGTAAACTACGAACAACAAGGGTGAAAGATTACAGCCTTGTCTAACCCCGGTGGGTACCCTGAACCAAGAATTCATTCTACCATCAATTCTCACTGCATCCCAATTGTCAACATAAATTATTTTGATTGATTTTAATAATCAATTCCTAATCTCATTATCTCCTAGTATGGCAAACAACTTTACCCTTGGTACCCTGTCATATGTTTTCTCTAGATCTACGAAACATAAACATAACTGTATATTCCTCTCATAGCATTTTTCAGTTACCTGGCGCATACTGAAAATCTGATCCTGACAGCCCCTCTGTGGTCTAAAACCACACCGGTTATCATCCAACTTTCTCTCCACCACTGATCACACCCTCCCTTCCAAGATGCCAGTGAATAATTTACCCGGTATGTTAATCAGTGAGATACCTTGAAATCCTTCCTGTTCCCTTGCTTATAGATAGGTGCAATTACTGCTTTTGTCCAATCTGAAAGTACCTTACCAAGACTCCATGCTTATTTTATTACTCTATGAAGCCATTTCATCCCTGCCTTCCCACTATACTTCACAATTTCAGGCCTAATTTAATCTATTCCTGCTGCTTTATGACAATGGAGTTTATTTACCACCTTTTCCACTTCCTCAAGCATAATTTCACCAACGTCATTTTCCTCCTCCCCATGAGCTTGGTGGTTTGGGACACCACCAGGAAGATTACTTTTATGTTGAAAAGTTGTTCAAAATATTTCCTCCACCTGTCCAGTGATTCCCAGGGATCTATTATGAGCTCACCTGAATTACCCAAAACACTGTCCATTTGCTTTTTCCCTCTCGTCCTAAGATTCTTTATTACTGGTGTTTCCAGGTTATTACCAAAATCTTCCCATGAATTCTTTTTTTATTCAGGTACTATTTGTTTCACTCTGTTTCATTCAACTACGTATAATTCCCTGTCCTAGAGGTACTTAGTTCACTACAGATCAAATATTGGTGTGTATCATTGAAAAATCCCCAGAAAACCCATACATTCCTAACAGATTTCCTGAATTCAAAGTCAGTTAAGCTAGAGTCTGTTATGGATCTGGTACCCCTAACCTCCCATGTGTAGCAGTGAATAGCCCTGCGCTTTGAGAATGTATTCATAACTGCTAAACCCCATAGTAGCACAGAAGTCCAGCAAACACTCCCTCTTCCCGTTACCTTCCATATCTTCCCCACATGTACCAATCACCCTTTCGTATCCTTCAGTTCTATTTCCAACTCTCACATTGAAATCGCCCATTAGCACTAGCCTGTCCTTGCTGTTGACCCTGACTACAATGTCACCCAGTGCTTCATAAAACTTGTCAATTTCATCCTCATCTGCACTCTAACATGGTGAATACCCTGAGAGAATTCTCGTCCTAATTCCTCCAACTGTTAAATCTACCCACACCATTCGCTAATTTATGTGCCCAGCAGAAACAATGTTGCATGCAATAGTATAGCTGATAAACAGCCCTACCCCACACTCTGCCCTTTCCTTATTAACACCCGTCAAGTATACTTTATATTCTCCTATCTCTTCCTCGTTATCTCCCCTTACCCAAATAGCATTTACTCCTAGCACATCCAGATGCATCCTCTTTGCTGACTCAGGCAGTTCTACTTCCTTCCTTCCTTCCTTAGGCCCCATTAATATTAATAGCTCCCCTTCGAATTCCATTTCGTTTGCCAAGTTGTTTCCATGGTGTCCCTCGCCTGTCAAATGAGAGTGGGACTCTGTTACTCCCATAGGTCTGAGGCTTGTTTAAAATGTTCTGAGTTCGGCAAATTCATGAAGCAGGATGCCACCCTACTTACACATAGTCCAGGTGAGGATCTCTCCTCTCTTGACGGGTTAAGGACCACCTGAGGATTGTACAGTCCCAGCCGCCTGAACACACGGAGGGCCATGACTCAGAATATGTCCGAGGTGCCCACTCCCATTCCATAGTAACTGGTATCCCATTTCTCAGGACCACTTACTAGTTCACTCAGCTGTTGCCCATGGTTCACGAACTAGGCCGTGACTACAATAAACCACACCATGAACCATGATTCAGTTATAGGATTTTAATTCTTTTCACTCTTAATCAGTTGTTTATTCTATGTAGCCTGCTTTTTTTTTTTTTTTTTTTTTTTTTTTTTTTGGCCTACATTTGACATGCATAAACAAATTATCTTGTTTTTTTCCTTCTTTTTACTATGACAGCCAACGGCGGTAGCCGTGTTGAAACACCGGATCCCGTGAGATCTCCGAAGTTAAGCAACATTGGGCGTGGTCAGGAGTTGGATGGGTTGCCACACGCTGTTGGTGGGGGGTAAGGGAATGGAGGAGCGGAAAGGAACTGGCCACCCTACCGCACGTACACTCCGGCTCAGGAACACCTCTGCGGAGGTTCAGACCTGCCTTCGGGCAGAATAACCCTTACCTTACCTTACTATGACATACGTTCGTATTTGTATTGCTGTTATTTTTCTCATTCAAAGTAATTATTTTTATAGAATTCTGTTCAGAGATATATTCTCTATAATTATGTATAACTTGTTGTTTTGTAAGTGATATGTTTTCAAAATAGATATTGAGACAACTTGCAAAAATGTATCTTTTTCCTGAAAATAAAAAATATCAGCAATTACCCTACCAACAATAATATATATTTTAATTTTTTTATATCACTCTGAAGCAGTTGTTTATTCTATGTGGTCGACATTGTAGGTTGATTTTGCACATAAGCTAGCATAAATATAATAGGGTTTGGTTGCTGTCGGCATATCATGTATCTAGGTCAACTGCCAATACAGTATTTCATATGAGCGTAAAGATCAATAACCGTATTAACAAACAAGTTTGTACTAACATAAGAAATAAAAGTTTGATGATGAATGTCAAAGAACAGATTCCTGAAATTGCTTGCTGCCAAGTTAGCAATGTTAACAAAACCAAGCTTGAACATCGTATATATTCATGGCAGCGAAATAATGTACAGTTACCCAGAAGTAAAGTATCTAAAAACCTACACAACAAATATAATTTAAGGCTAGAAAGGAAGTGGAAGTCTGGACAGAGATCAAGGTGGTAGAGGTCCGGAATGGATGGTATAAAAAGGTAAATATGATATACCATCATATCTTCATTTAAGCTTAAAAAAAACAACAAAAAAACCGGCTTACACACGCACAAAATGCACGTGATTCACTAATAACCTGCAAACACGAATCAAACTGAGACACAGGTCACTGTTGGAATGTATGTTTGTCTCACGCGCGACTCTTGAGCTAAAATTATTTGAACTCGGTCAAAATTCGCGTGACCAAACCTTGGTCTGTCCAATAAAGCGAATAAAATCAGGACATTGAATTTATCCTGCAATTGTCTTGCTCGAGATAAGCAGAGAAATATTTATAAACACGCACAGCCGGTTAAGGGTTCTTGTTGTCACAAAGAAAAGTTCACATCTGCACACTACGTGCTATTTGCACCACCAACTTCAGAAGAATGAGAAAGCTTACCTTACCAGGGGACCTTAAAAAAGCTGTCTGTCTCGTAGCACGAGGTACATCCCTGCCTAACACTGGCTGTGTGATGGTTGACAGCCTCTTGCCTATCTATCGACTTTCCATTCAAATAAAACTATTAGATAAGGACTCAAGTAAACATTTTTCTGATCTAGGATTGAATAATAAAAATATCTGCAGGTGATATTTAGTTTGGAACTGTGGAATTCTAGCTTAGTGGCAAAATAATCAATGTAAATCTTGAGATACCAGTACTGTGAATTCGAAGTTGGTCAACCTGAAATCTTGTTGTAGGATTCCCTTCGTTTGAACATAACCACCTCCACACTCAAGTCGATTAAATTAAAAAATTGGGGTGAGGCTGGCATGCTTAGTAACCATGGCAACAACTCGCTATGAATTCAAACTGGCTCGCCACCTTCTGGAAAATTCCATGCTGTACTGCACCTAGGCTGGACTCTCAGAGTTCGTACCCTGCTTCTTGCTTGCGATTAAATGGATGTGTTTTCCTAATTACCATAATTATATATTGAGGCATCCAGGGGATGGCTCACTACGAACGTGGTGTTAACGAGCCACAAGAGGAATACAGACACCGCAGACTTTACTTGGAATGCAAGTAAGAGGAAAAAATACGTAATGACAACAGTGCTTTTCTTGACAGTGCCAGTGTGGAATGGGCCTGATGGAACAGCCAGGCTGTTATTGCTCATGAACAGAACTACCCACTCGCTTTGGCTCAGACAGCATGGCACGGCAGAGAACGATTAGCAGGCGATGCGATATGAATCATGGCTGCCACTGTGACTGGCACGATACAGTGCTCCCTTACCCATTCAGGCATTCAGTGCCATCTTGTCACTGATGCTAGTGAACAAGTGTTGAGGACATACGTGAGGCTATGTTTTCCCCATGTCACATTCTTTCATGTAGTTTAGAGGTAAATGTTCTTGTGTACTCCTATAAAGACTGTTCTGTATTGTATTTACTTTTAGCTTTATGTGATGGGGGGGTAAACTTAAAACTAGTCCCATGTGGAGATATTTAATAAGACAGATCTCTTCATGGTTAGGAAATGGAATGATATTGACACACTTTATAGTGCTCCAATCAGCATATCATGACTATACAACGTAGCCCTGTACTTGTCCACATGTGCTAAATTAACTATGCAATAGGACATTCCGAGTCATAGGTACTGATAGTGCCTTGGCACTGTGTCAAAGGTGGCACTGGCACGGTGTGAACTGGTGCCAGTAAAGGTACGAAATTTTGCATCACTAGTTCGTACGCTGAAGGGTCTTCTATCAGAAACTCCCATCCATGTCCAATGCTGAGCATATAAATTAGATGGACTAGTGAAAATACATGCCGGTGGACTTAAAAAATATAAATGAATGTGCCTTTGATACAAAAAATGCTTTTCTGAACACATGTAAACATAAGCATGGTTATGGTAGGTACCTAAAGGTAAGGATCCAAATGGTGAAAAATCAGCCAAGTTGTTTCCCTCCCCAGTTGTAACTTGCTGGTGTTCCTGGATGACGTCTATCCTCTACAAAGAATATCTGGAAGATATTACTGGCTATTTCAAATAGCTGATAGGCAATTTGGATTCAGCTGCACTTGAATGTTTTAATGACCTTACTCCTGGAAAAATGAAGGCTATAATGTATGAAGCTACATTTGTGGAAGAACACTTCAGTTGTGTCGTACTGTTAATCACTCCCCCAGAGGGAGCAACCTATCCATTTGCTCACAAATTATATCTCAAGCTTCACAAGCTATTAAGTGAGTGGCAACTCATCGAAAAGTCCATAAAGGTGATAAAGATACTAATGTCCTTGCTATACTGAGTGAACAGAGGGAAGAAACGGCAAAGCAGGTGGCAAAGAAAACTATTGCCCAGCTGCAAGAACAATTGAAAAAGATCATGCAGGTAAATTTATCAAAACCACTGCAAAACTTCTATTTTTCTTCTCTTCTCAGCAACCCTGTGAACACCTTCCTTCTGAATAAAGTAAAAAGCAAGTTCTACAAAGCCTAGCAAAAGAATTGCAGAAGGAAAGTGTGAATGCAAATTGGTAAACAGTATTTTAACAGGCATGCTTGAGGATCACACACAGTTTTGCATCTAAATGTCTACGTTCACTGTGGTTTTGTGTGTCAAACGTTAACAGTGAGAGAGGGTTTTCAGTGATGTTTTATCTGATGGACGAGTTATCTTGTGGTGTGCAAGTGTGGAAGCTGTTGTAAGTTTTTTCATTCACTGTCATGAATATCAGGCAATGTTCAGATGTACTTTAAAACAGCCATATCACGCCTCCTAATAATTATAAGTGGTTTTATCAGTACACATATTACTTATCAATCATCCTGTCACGATATATTCATTAAATGATTTTCAGTTAGCCCCTTAGAAATGAAAATTGCTGAAATTAGCGACCTGTACTGGGCTCGATAATTTACATATACCGGAAACATGGTATATTTAATAAACATTGGATGTCACGACCTTCAAGATTGGTAAAATGCTTTAGCAGATAGTTTCCCGTCTATGAGCTGTCAACATCGCACTGTTTATCACAACAAGTTTAAGAGTAACAGGATGAGGCATCCCCTCTTAACCACGATATCTAAATCTTCACAATGGGATATGTCCCCTAAACTACCAAGGCTTGCAACAATGCATCACCTTTGGCTCAGACCTGTAACTAGCAGAATTTGAAGAATTCTTCTTAGTTATTATATCCTCACATTTGGGAAAATCATCTTATTATTTCCCTGGAATTTCAAACTCCATAATTTTATTGGGTCTATTATAATTTTGAGTGACTATCATGTACTTTTCCATTTAATCTGGAGACACGATTTTTCATTATTCTCCCTATCATATGACTATAACTTAATTTATTTCTGTCACTCATTTAAATATCATTATGTGTGATATAATTGTCTCTGGTTGTGACTTAAGCACTCCATCCGACATATTTATTCACTATGAATGCTATATTCACACGTTCTGATTCCCTAAACTTTGTATTCCTCTTTCCTATCAAAAATATTATTCGGAATAAATTCAATATTTCCATCTATTTAGTTTGTACCATACTGATTCGGTATTACTACTTGGTATTGGATATTTCCCTATTACAGTAGCGGTAGGGTATTCAAACTCATGCCTTAATATCTGGCTATGTATTTGTGAAACAAAATTAACATTATCAGCGATTTAAATATGCAAATATTGTAGCACCTTGCGTTGCGAAGTCATTTAAAATCTACCGCAACACGGGTATGAAACCTGCCTCTTACACGTTCGGCATCGTATTAGTGCCGTGACATGGATATAAAACCTGCCTATTCACGTACGGCGTCATTTAAGTGGTACCATGACGTGAATATCGAACCTGGCCTCTACACAATGAGTGCCATTTTAGTGCTGTAACGTAATATAAAACCGGCCCTTAACACGCTGAATGCCATGTTAGTGCCGTAACATGGATATAAACCCTGCCCTTAGCACGGTGGGCGCCAATTTAGTGTACCCATACTGGGTAATTTAGGGCAACTATTACATAATTTGGTTTTACAAACAGATGTATAGAGGGAATAGTTGGATGAGAACATCCAAAAGTCACTTACCAGGTTTGAAGTCTCGTCCTCCCTACTTTCATTTCGTCACCGGCTGAACTCATAAAGCATACGGGCAATGGAATGTTCGAAAAAGAAAAATAGGCACTACATAAAATATAACGAAAGTAGGATTCTATAATGTGAGAGGAATACACTAATATTATTAAATGAGAAGAATCTTCGTTGAAATATTATTTGCTAAACATTTTATTATACTGATGAAATCACACGAGATGGTGCCGTACTACAACACATGAACCAGAAGCAATCAAGAATAATGCAAAAATTATATATATAGTATGCTTTCGTGTCCTTGTAGTTTATTCATAGTTGTAGTTGGTCCTCGGCATACCTCAGATCATTTGGTTAATTATCATGGTTGTGGAAAGTATTCATTCCCATAAGTACATTTCCTTTAAAACACGAGATTGCATCACTGTATATCAAACACATGGTCCATTTGACCATGACAATTATATATTTACACTGAACACATGTGTGTATCCTGGGTTTACCTAACAAATTATATTCAAACAAAAATCAGCCAACACTGGAATCGAACCCATCACCACAGAACACTTTGGGAAATAATAAAATACATAAACACGTTACATAAAAAAAGTCATACATATATCACACAATACACACAAGCCATAGTATCTGGTTAAATTCTTCGCTCCAACATGGGTCGAACTCAAGTACCCCAGCTTCCAAGGTAAAAAATTTAAAACTCCAAATCACGAGCTAATTTAATGCATAAACATGGGGAGGAATCTATCCTTCGCAAAATCAGAAAATTATCCGCATTACTTATAACGTATCATTAGAATGGAATTGAGACTGCTCTGGCGAATGAAAAGGATCTCGCTGGTAAACCTTAAGCTTTGCTGGAAACTACAAAATCTTCCTCGACCCTAAGTCGCACGTAGTAAAACTGTCAATCATGACAACAGCTGTGTGACCAGCTCCGTGGCTACAAAAACACATTGAATTCGTCATTTCTTTCTTTCTTTCTTTCTTTCTTTCTTTCTTTTATATATCATCTTGGCTTGTTCTCAAGTATGCATTCATTTGAGAGCCATTACTTCTTATTATTCATTATTTGGCTATATATTCAGCCCAATTCAATATATCACAACAGCCATAATTATTATTATCCTTTATCATTCCAGCAACATAACATGTTACAGCTTCACCCTTCCATATCATACCACCGCATCTCAAATCCGTTCCATTAATTTACAGAGAAGACTCCATTCTTACAGGTTATTTAATTCTTCTCGCATATCTATATAATTCGCAAAATACCTCGGTTTGGGACATCTTCAATGATCATCTATTATCATACGGGATTTATAATACCTGAATCACCTTGAAGCAAACATATAGTTTATATTCAAACTACTGTGAAAATCTTTACCAGATAGTAACATTACGAAGAAATTATAAGTTTAGCTAAATCGCTATTCTCCCAAATATGTGCTTCGTATAAACTAAGAATTTATGGGATCTATATATTAATTCATGCAAATAAACCTACTAAATATCAATGATTATTCTTAAATCACTTGAAAATCCTAACTAAAATAATAAATCTTTTCCCAGTCACGCGCGTATAGTGTTCCCTACATTTAATATTGTTAATCATACATTTTTAATATTTACAAAATAAAAATTGCTACTGGCATGCAAATCTCATGGTTTAATATATTCAAATGGATTGTACTTATCAAATACTGGGTATGGTTTGCCGTCATCTCGAGGTACATCTTAGGTTTTTACTCCTTCATGATGAGCGGTTTTCTCTTTGATAGTCCTTGGTTCCTCATCATACTTCCACAATCCATGTCTCGAACTGTGGTCTTCTTAGTTAAGTCTCTGGGCGTTTCCTGTAGAAATAACTGCAGGCACTTATCAGATCAAAAATTAGATGTATGGCTTTTCAGGCGTTTGCTCTATTAACCAGCGTTTCATCTTAGGTCTGACACTAGACTCTTCAGAGTGGGATGTGTCAGACCCTACCCACTGACGCTGGGGTGTATGCAGGTGAACTTATCAAAAGCCTATTTAAGAGGCACAGTCTGATAACTGCATAACTGCCCCCAGGCAGGCATTAATTCCATTGTGGAGTTTTATCTCCCGTATGCAGTATTGACACATCCCACTCTGAAGAGTCTAGTGTCAGACCTAAGACGAAACGCTGGTTAATAGAGCAAACGCCTGAAAAGCCATACATCTAATATTTTATCTGAGTTTTGATATGCTCTATTGGTGGAAAAATATCTAATTCCCTCCATGGGAACTTAGAATTTCCATTTGCAGGCACTTAGGCGCGATTCTTGTAGGCAACACTGTTTATGTACTTTCAAAGGAATGTACTGTTGAAAAAAAATCCACTCATAACTTTAAATAGATTAATGCAAATAGTGGCAAGTTTGTAGAAATCACTGTTCATTTCCCCATTAATCACACAGTCTATCACCACGAGTGTCCATGGAGTATGCAAACGCTAACTTTGTCAGGAACACTTCTTTAATTTTGCTGAACGTCACTCACCCGTAAAATGCTTTGGATCGGTTATTATTAATTACTGGACGTAATTAGCTGTCTCACTACCTCTAAACAACCTGACGCGTTTGCCCTTTCGCTGGTGATTGCATCATGAGCTGCAATGGACTGTTGTTCTTTTTGAAATATTGAATGTTGAGATAAGGCTTCTATTCACCAATACTGTACATTGTCTGGTACCATACGGCTTATTTCGCGATATTTTACATCGCACTGATGTGTTTTTCTTCTATGACACAACACTTCATAAACTGATATCCAAGTTCACTCCTAACGTGTTGGTACTGCAGCTACACAAATGACAATGAGATACTGTATCTAGGTCCTGGCTCTACTTATAGCCTCCGGACAAAATGATCAGGGGGGAAGTAAATTATGCCCCTGCTGAATTTGAAGGTCCGGTAATCGGAATCTTTCAGTGACATGAAAACACTCAAATTATAGCTTGTGACCTCTACTTTCTAAAGCGATCAGTGGGTCATTCACAATCTCAAAAGTGTCCTTTTAGAAAATCACGCGTCATTGTTCATCACACAAGATCTCCCACTTTTTTCCACACGTTGTTAGATTTCAGCAGTCATGTTTAATCTGCGTACTGCTATATGACAAGCGTCATTACCGACCCATCATTAAAGTATTGCATTTATTCGGGAGATAGTAGGTTCGAACACCACTGTCGGCAGCCCTGAAAGTGATTTTCCGTGGTTTCCCATTTTCACACCAGGCAAATGCTGGGGCTGTACCTTAATTAAGGCCACGGCCGCTTCTTTCCCACTCCTATTTATTTCTGATGAAGGTGTTCTTCTTCTTCCTCTTTTTAGTAGATTATGGTGAAGTGGCACCAATGAATGCGGTTAGTAGTGGACATTTATTTCTCAGGGGTTAACACACCTTAACTTAGCCCAGTCTCCGACAACCTACATTTCCACGCGTAGCGTCATCCTTCCATCTCGCTCACACGAAAAGAGCTTGATTTCAAGGTTCAGCGGTACCACGCTATCCTTTTCTCGTTACAGCGCAGAAAACTGCTCCCTTCGAGCTGGGATATCACAAATCACATCCTGGTTTGGCGTGTAGACTGCTAATTACTACATTATATGTCATAGAATTTTGCGGAAAACGGCATACATGATTGACTAAACCCCCTAATATGCCTATGGCACGGTGATGAACGGTCACAGTATGTATGTACGCTCATCATGAGACAACGGCTGAAGATAAATTAATGAAAATCTGTATATGAAGTCGGGGAATAAGTCGCTACAATCTAGGCCATAAATAATTTTAATCATGCTGAGTGAAATGGTAGTTTATGGGAGGTCCTAAAATTTAATTCTCAAATATTTGTTGTTATTGGTCCTATTGATAAATACTACATAACTAAAGTTATATATTATTAAATTTCCTATCATTTATGTCATACAGTTTTACTGTAACAGCTATGATAACGCAGATATTCGTGAATTAGTATTTTTAACAGAGCTCGATAGCTGCAGTCGCTTATGTGCGGCCGGTATCCATTATTCGGGAGGTAGTGGGTTCGAGCCCCATTGTTGGCAGCCCTGAAGATGGTTTTCCATGGTTTCCCATTTTCACACCAGGCAAATGCTGGGGCTGTACCTTAATTAAGGCCACGGCCGCTTCCTTCCCATTCCTAGGCCTCTCCTGTCCCATCGTCGCCATAAGACCTATCTGTGTCGGTGCGACGTAAAGCAAATAGCATTCATGCCACAGTTTCTTCCTTCCAAATCCTAGTCCTTTCCTGTCTCGTCGCCATTCGCCAGTGCAACGTAAAAAAAAAAAATATTATGTTGACTTCAACCATCAATCTCTCTATTTTAAAGTTTTGTATATTGGTATATAAAGTGTTTTCTTGTTTGTTCCCAGTCATAGGGTGGCTTAATCGAAAATTAACTGAATCGCAGATTATATCACCTACGGGACCCGTCTCCGCTTCTACACCTTATCGAGGTTTTAGTGGAGCTCCTGGCGTGAGACCCTTCACTACACCAAGCCAGGTAGGTTTCATTGAGCAGATCTAATTAAAATAAAATATTTAATTGCAAGTTATTCAAGTTCCACATTTATGAGAAAAAATAAGTGTTGTAATATGCTGTCTTATATATCTTCAATTTCCAATGTGACATGAAATATGACCTCCCCTCTTGCTTTAGGTGTTTAATATTAAAGAGAACACTATAAACAATATATAAGTTTTTGGGCTTATGCCGTGTCAAGAAAATCAGGCGAAATTCCGTACGTTTCGCAGAGAACTTTGCTCCGCGACTTCAGAAGAACATCTCGACTCTTCACGAGGAGGACTTCTCCAGTAATGAAAGTTTGAATGTAGATGTTAATAATAGAAGTGTAAGTGGTACATTCATTAGTCATCAGATGGCTCACCGTACGCAGCACAGCACTAACATTCAAAGCGGAAGCTTACGGCGCCATCAGAATCGGTCTGGGAGGGGGGGCATAACAGGCGTAGACACATCATGAAAGCATGACACTGACACAAGCCTGGAATGAAATATCTGGTGACGAGGAATGCATGAATTTGAAAAACACGGAGACAAAATGACAATAGTGAAAGGACAGGGAAGAGAACTACTTACATAAATCCTTAATGGCTGGCATCCACGTATTACTTAATTGATAGCCAGTGTCCCTGTTGAAATTATTAGTATTTTTACATATTTCCACAGCTTCCCATATATTCCTAGACCTGTGGTGTCTAGTGTGGGTAAGAGGTTGAACATCTTGGAACACGACATCATGATCCGACGATAGGGCGTGCTCAGTTATTGCTGATTTGTCTGACTGGCTGTGATGAATATTTTGTTCCTGTTCCTTAATACGACTACCAATGGACTGGCATGTTTGGCCCGTGTATACCTTGCCGCAAGTACCGGAAATTTTGTATACCCCTGGATGTAGAAGCGGGGACAATTTGTCCTTGGTTTTACCCAGGCTGTAAGCAATTTTAGAGACAGTGCCAAACACAGTCCTTATATTGTGTCTGTGGATGACCTTGGCAATTCGATCTGTGGTCTTGTGAATGTAAAGCAGGTAGGCAGTTCCCTTAACTACTTCTTCCTGTGAGCTTTGCTTTGGTTGTCCCTCTGGGATGCAGGGCTCTGTGAATCTGTACATCGCTGTAACCATTACCCTTGAATGTGACTTTGAGTGTGTCCATCTGCTCGTGGATATTTGATGGCTCACAAATTTTTATCGCCCTCTTGGTGAGTTGCAAGAGACTATCCTATCGGCTCCGCGCGCTGATGGAAGAAATGCACCGCTGCGCTGCGAGTGGCGAACATTGTAAGTTAATGCGATCACTGCACACATATCTGCTGTCGTCTCACCGCGTGTAGCCATGGCCGACTAAATAATAACAGTGGGATTTAAGAGTGTTATACAACAACTATTGGCCATATTATTCCAAACTTGCAGAAAGTGGCCATGTATTAAATTTACAAGAAAAACAGTTCGCAGTAAGTAGCTACAATCGAATAACTCCAAATGTGATAAGAAAAACGCTGGTTCACTAGATACCCTAACATTTTACAATAGTAATTTATGTATTATTTGTGGTCGTAACGAGATTCGTGTACATATTCAGCAATGCTGTATTCAGAAAAATATCTTTGTCCTATTTCTAATACGATATCATGTTAGCGTGGGTTAATGCTGCTGGGGAGGCCTTGGTAAAAAAAAAAAAAAAAAAAAAAAAAAAAGTTTTCCGTTAAATGTAAGCATGCAGTATTTCAGCTGTTATTTATACAGTTTGGTCGCGTACCAATCAATCAATGGTCACGACCTCGCATCTCAAATGCGGGGAAAGAGGAATACAACAAGGAGAATAGATTAGAGGAACTTTTTCAGATAAAAAAAGGCACAGATTTAATGTTGGACCAAATGAAATTCCAGATTTTGAAACCGCATGAACACTATCAACCAGTGTTCACGAAGAGAAAGAATCAGAGTCTCTTAATGTTGCCAATGTCCGACTCGTTGGCTGAATGGTCAGTGTACTGGCCTTCGGTTCAGAGGGTCCCGGGTTCGATTCCCGGCCGGGTCGGGGATTTTAACCTTCATTGGTTAATTCCAGTGGCTCGGGGGCTGGGTGTTTGTGCTGTCCCCAACATCCCTGCAACTCACACACCACACACAACACTATCCTCCACCACAATAACACGCAGTTTCCTACACATGGCAGTTGCCGCCCACCCTCATTGGAGGGTCTGCCAAGCAAGGGCTGCACCCGGCTAGAAATAGCCACACGAAATTATTATTATAATGTTGCCAATAAATGATTGTGTCTGAATTTATAATATGATCATGTCCACCTATCTAATATCATGGTTAGCACTACTAGTTGCTTTCGTCGAGGGTCCGGGCTTGATTCCCGATACTGACATAAATTTAAGATTGACATGAGGGCTGTTATGTGGTTAAAACAGTACATGGAACTCATTTTCATTATGGGTGTGCTTGAGAAGAGTTGCACCAGTTCGAGGCAAGGACAGGAGTTTACGTATGCAAAATGCGGTATTTCTGTGAGCTATAAATATTGTGTAATGGAGGCCTACCTCTATAATTATATTTGTCTACTGCCTTTCCAAATCCATTTTGTGAGGTTGTGATGCAATATTATAAAATCTCACGCTCTGGTCTGTAGTACAGTTATTATTATTATTTATTTATTTATTTATTTATTTATTTATTTATTTATTTATTTATTTATTTATTTATTTATTTATTTATTTATTTATTTCTGTGTTGGTGCGACGTAAGACAAATAGCAAGAAAATATATTATTATTCTGGCTATCATTAAGACTTCGGTAATATAATACAATGTATCTATTATGACGTGTGTGTTTTAAAAATGATTGCCTATTGCAGCTTACTTTCCAAATATTACATTGCTATAATAATTTGTTTATAATTGTTAACCTGTTTTTAAAATGGTTCTAATACACTTTGTAAAAAGTTATTTTGTATTAATGAAAATGTATAGGCCTACATCCCAAATCACTTCTTGCGATTTACTGCTAACATCCACCGTCTTTTCATATATATTTTGTGATGTCACGAATGGAAGCTCTGTATTGCAGCATCTATTTATGCACACAACAAGCACATCATTCTTATGGAACATTGTGACATTAAAAATAATCATCTGATGACAGCTATGTAAAATGATGGAATAAATGCATGTAATTGTCACACATATTCAATAATAATAATGATGATAATAATAATAATAATAATAATAATAATAAATCCCCGGCCAGAACCAAAATGAGCCTGGGTGGTTCAAACAACCCTACAAGTAACTGGGTTAAGCTGAAGAAAGTTTTTAAATTTATTTATTTTCATCTTGTATTGTTTCTCCAAGATTGTGTCCATAGCATCCAGCAATTTCTCCACATCTCCTGCAACAAATAACAATATAATTGACATAATATCAGACTTTTGATTTCGTCTCCTTGGAATATGATTCTCTTTCCAAATTCCTCTTTGATTTCCTTCACTGCCTGTTCTATATAAACAGTAAAAAGAAGAGGGGACGAAATGCAGCCTAGCCTCACTCCTGTATGAAATGCTGCTTTCTTTCTCATAGCCCTCGATTCTTATCACCACTTTCAAATAAGGGTAGATGCATCCATGCTTAACCCTGTACCTATAACTGACAGCCCAACTTACAGTAAGATATAAAAAAATGAGAATATTGAACTCATATGTTATTTCTTTTTGCATCACTTTGTATTTTAAATGTTTCTCTTTAGAAGAAAAAATGAGTGGGCAGTAATTAAGGTTATGATCTGGATCTGCAGGTCCTTTGTATGATGGGTGTCGTAACTACAAACACACACGGGAGATGCTGTCAATTGTGTACACTGTTTTATTTACAAATTATATACACTTTATACACACACACACTGATGCACTGCTATCTTGAACAAAACACTCCTAAGAAGAAGTAGAAGAAGACTGCCACATTAGCATGTCAACCAACTACCAATACAACAAAATCACAACATCAGTTCACATACTTGACTAACGACTTTCACTAGCAACTCTCACTAACAACTCTACACCATCTCTTTATGTACCTTGTCTCGCCAGGCTTCTAGAAAAGTATGACACAACATGTTTTCTCGAATTTTCTCAAGTCTCCAATAACCTATTTACAAATGAATAGAATGTTCTATACAACTCTGGTGACAAAGATGCATTGTTCTGGACTATTACCCTGTGTTGCACAACATTACGTTGGATTTATGCATATTTATAGGTAATAATTTGTCTACTAATAATTATGTGTTCTTACATTACATAAACTCTTATTTACCCAGAGCAGATCTATCGTGACAACCTCACATGTTCTGTTATGCAAGGCAGATCATACAACACACAAATAATAAGTGATACAACCACAATTTATACCAAGTAACATCTGTATATAACTACGTAAATAATAATGACAATGATGATGATGATGATGATGATGATGATGATGATGATGATGATGATGATGATGATAATAATAATAATAATAATAATAATAATAATAATAATAATAATAATAATTTTGCCTGCAGTACGTACTGGGTGGATTGAGTAGCTCAGTAGTTGCTGTTGCCGGTCCCAAGCCCGGAGAAAGGAGGAGGGTTGGCTTAAAGCAGTAAAATTACAGCCAGAAAACATCTTGAGGCAATAGAGGGCACGACAGTTGAGAGGTGAAGATAGTCAACAGTTATGAAAGTGGATGAGGACATCAATGTTCCAACAGTGAATTAAGCGGGGGAACCATCTTCAGAGAGCAGTGTCTGTTCTTCAGTGTGAAATGGCTGCAAAATGCGCCTGTACTCCAGAGAAGTGGCCTGTTATTCAGCTCCGGGGCTTACAACCTCAGTTCTATTACCCTCTCTCCAGGGGTCATAAGTATGGAGGGCCCAGGCTTCAGGGTAAGAGTGAAGACCTCAGCGGCTACAGCAGAACAGCAGCTACCCGTATGGATTAACAACCCTTACGATGAGAGTGAATCCGACATCAATGATTCACTCACCCTGAGCTCATGCCCCCCCAGCTAAAATCAACCATGAATGTAGCATGATGGAAACAACAGCAACAAAGCAAATACGTCAGGCCCGTGCTGACAGCAGCAAAGCTAAACCTGGTCATTTGGATTCTGGGTGACCAGGACATCATGCTGGGAAAAATCGGAGCCTCCCAAACTCCTCAAACATAAGGAAACCAAATTCATTGGTACACTTAACGCACTGACACTGACCAACGTAGGGAAACTCAAGACAATCACGGATACTTGTGACAGATTTTGGATCCTCATACTTGCAATACAAGAAACATGATTTTGAGACTCCGATCATTTTGACTCTGGTGGTTATCGCTTCTGCAAGGGAAGCCAGCAACAAAAGTGCCAAACAGCAACCTATATATGTTGGGAACTGGATTCCTAGTACATAATAGTATCCAGAACTCTGTGATAGACTTCACGTCACCTCCACATCGCCTCTCCTTGCTCACAATTAATGTGCAAAGGAGGCCTATACACTAATTAATGCACACTCTCCAGTCAACAGTGAACCTGACAAAAACAAGGTTGAGATATTTTGGTCACAATTCGAACGAGCACTTACCAAGATCCATCAACATAATGTAAAAATCCTCCTTGGAGGTTTTAATGCGCAAATCGGTGGAGGAAGGGAACACAGGCATATCACTGGATGTTTCTCAGCACACAAGGAGACTAACACAAATGGACACCGTTTAATCAACGTATGTGGAATGCCAAACCTCCAGCTGATGTCCACACACTTTAAGAAACCTCCACGAAAAATGACCACAATGAAATCGCCAATCAGTCACCTAAGCGAATGCCAGATCGACCCTGTAGCAATTACCAGTAAGTTTCCTCCAGAAATTATGAACGTCAGGGTATGCAAAGGTTATGTAGAGTCAGACCACCACCTCTCACAAACCAAAATCCGTTTCAGACCCAATCGAAGGAAATACCAAAACCTACATCCCACGCATTGACCCAGACTGCAAGAACATGCACATGAGTTTGCACAGTCATTGCGGGCAAATGCAGAAACATGGGACGCACTTCTTGAGACTATCCAAGAATCATCTAGGAAACTTGGCCAAACACCCCGTAAACAGAAACATAGATGGTGGACTTCGGATTGTGACAGAGCACTGGAAACACGTATGCGAGCCAGGAAGAATTGGCACAGTCATCAAACACCAGAGAATTGGCAGATCTTTTCAGAAACTCAGAAGCAAACGTCCAAAAGACTCAGACAAATTAAACGTGCATACCATAACAAAAGATTACAGGAGATCGATGAAATGAAATGGCGTATGGCTTTTAGTGCCGGGAGTGTCCGAGGACATGTTAGGCTCACCAGGTACAGATATTTTGATTTGATGCCCGTATGCGACCTGCGCGTCGTGATGAGGATGAAATGACAATGAAGAATACACATACACCCAGCCCCTGTGCCAACGAAATTAACCAATGATGGTTAAAATTCCCGATCCTGCCGGGAATCGAACCCGGGACCCCTCTGACCAAAGGCCAGGACGCTAACCATTTAGCCATGGAGTCGGACAGGAGATCGATAATGACTTCAAACAGAATAACACAAGATATTTCTACGAAATCTTTCACGAAGAGCTGACCAGCTACAAGCCACTCACTCTTTGTTTTCGGCGCCCTGACTGAACTCTCGAGCCCAACACAAAGGCTGCGACATCCTGAAACAACACTTCAAAAGGTTACACAACTGCAAACCACCTACTGAGAAACTCCAATTCCACATACCCACTCCAAACCCAGATTCTTTTCCACTGACTCATGAGGAGATAAGAAGCATCATATTACATCTCGAAAACAATAAAGCCCCAGGAGAAGATGGTTTAATCGCCGAGATGCTGAAGATTGGGTGGGATCAAATGATCGACCAATTACAAGTCATCATTGTGAACATATAGGAAAGTGGAGTAATACCTGTAGATTGGAAAACTGCCCTGATCCATCCACTGCATTAGAAAGGCGACAAGATGGATCCAAACAACTACCGAGGTATTTCTCTTCTGCCAATAGCATACAAAATTCCTTCACATGCTCTTCTTACCAGATTGGAACAACAGACAGGAGATAAGATTGGCGAATACCAGGCGGGCTTCCGTCCACATCGATTGTGTGTGGAACAGATCTGGAACTTTAAGATGGTACTCCAACACCGCCAGTCAAACCGTACAGTGGTCACTTTCGTAGATTTAAAAAAAGCATACGACTCAATAGACCATGGTACCCTGTTCAATGTCCTTCGAGAATACAGTATTGATAACAAAACAATCTCGTTAATTCAACAAACTTTTAACAGATACACCTCTAAGGTGAAGTTCATGGGTGAAATCTCTGCATCCTTTGAAATAAAAATAGGTGTTAGACAAGGTAATGGATTGTCCCCACTCCTGTTTAACCTAGTACTGGATAAGGTCATTGAAACATGGGAGAAAGAAGTACCCAGAATAAACATGGGAACGAAAAGTAAATGGATTAACATTAAATGCCTTGCCTTTGCTGACGATCTATCCATAATTACCTGGACTCCCAAAGAAGCCAGGCACACCATCGAGAAGCTTCACGAGATTGCAATCAAAACTGGTCTCATAACTAAAGTTTCACGCTGCTCCCCGTTGATATTCTGCAGAACTGTCATGATGTTCTTTTAAAGATGTGGAAGATTGCATGGAGCAAATCCAAAGCACTGTTCGTTCAGTAATTCCCAGAAAAATGTGTCAGATGCTGATGGACCAGGACTTCGTACAGGTTGTGAAAAATCTGTGCCTCTTGAAGTCAACCAACCGGGAAACATCTCTTGCAGTAGGCATTCATTCCCTCGGCCAGTGTGGGCGATCTTGTTGAAACACTTGCTTGTCCCTGTCAAGATTGTGTAGCTCACACAATGTTTCCAAATCTGCTTAAAAACTTGGAATAACTTGCTCTCTGTACACCTGTACAGTGACAGTGGTTTGGTTGCCAGTGTCATCTTCAGTGAAATATGGTCCAGTGATACCTTTGCTGGACAGAGCAGCCCATATTATAACTTCTTGAGAATGTAATGGTCTCTGCTCATATTCATCCGGCCATTCCCAACGGCAGTTTTGCTTATGGACATGTCCACTGAGTAGCACAGAGATGCACAACACTTCCACAATAAAGCATGCGTTCTTTGAAGTCTCCTTCTTTCAGCTCATGGAATGCCTGCAGTCGATGTGACCAGCACTCCAATATCTGCAATCATTGACAGCCCTGAATATAATTTTCAGTGTTTTTACATTTTCACACTAGGCAAATGCTGGGGTTGTACCTTAATTAAGGCCATGGTTGCTACCTTTCCAGTTGTAGCCTTTTCCCATCCTTGCATCGCTGAAAACCTTTGGTGTGTTTGACGCAAGTGCGATAGCAGGTATAACTTGAAAACAGTGTTCTCTCACCCATAGGTAACTAATACAAGTATCGAGCTTTATTATTATTATTATTATTATTATTATTATTATTATTATTATTATTATTATTATTATTATTATTATTATTATTTGTATGTATGGCTGTGAAGTGTTACATCCATTTAGTATTAGTATTATTTACATAGTCGAATGATCATATTGTGTGTGAGGTTATGTCATGAAAGTATTATTATTATTATTATTATTATTATTATTATTATTATTATTATTATTATTATTATTATTATTATTTACGTAGTCGAATGATCGTATTGTTTGCAAGGTTGTGTCATGAAACATGCACTGTATATAGACATTTATATGAGTTTAGTAATGTAAATACCTGTAAGTTAATATTATAATTTATTCTTACTTGTATATTGTACCTGTCCAAGGGTTCAGTACATAAACAAGTTACTGTGGTTCATGAATATATTAGAATGGAACACCTCCAATGAGCTTCGAACTCAGCCGGGTTATCGAAGTCTCACCTTCCCCTACTAGAATGATTCGCTTGCTGAGTCGGTATAGCATTTCGGGTCTGACTGGAGCGTCCGATGGGGCGATAATTTCCTAATAATCTCTATAGTAGGGGAATATTAATTATGAGAGGAAGACTAGTTCATTATTAATGAGAAGAGAAACAATATCTTGTATAACAATTTTACTGTACTAGTGAAACACATCTTCTTAACATGGATATGTCATACAACGCACTTTACAAATATTATTTAGATTGATCTTGACGTCGTGAATGTTTGTTAGCCTCTTTCTACACCTCATTCGACGTTAAAATATTTCAAATTCAACGAAGCCTTTCCTCTTGAATTATTTACACTATTTCAAACTTAGAGAGGCGTTTCCTCTCGAATTATTTGAACTTATCACTTTGCGCGCACATTTAATTAGTATGGGCATACCCTGATATAATTCTGTTTACCTGTGGAGAATTAATATATTCAAATTATGTCAAGTTACGATATCCTATGAACTGAAGTGAACGTATGTTTCTATGCATACATTTTTGAACCTCTGAAAGTCGTATCACAACACTTCCCTAAATTAATCATTGCTGATTATGCAATATAATACACACGCTCGTTTCATTAGGATTTTTATCAATACACATAATACGACATTAGTTACACAACGTTGCTACCTGTGGACAATCATAAAGCAACTCAAATATCCAAACATCGTAAACAGAGTATCATAGCACTTCCTGCAAGAGATGGGCAAGAACAAATATTTTTCAAACACATACAATGCGTCACAGATAGTACAAGTCATCTGCTGCTAGTGACAGTGAGTAGAAGCTTTCACTGTCTCCTGGAATGAACTCAGGATCTTCTGAGACGGGGTATATTTTACCTGGAATTCCATGCACTCTGTAAATAATTAAGGAAAGAAATTGGAGGGATCCTTCCTTTAATGCACATTAGAATCTATGCGACGTTGGTAATATTTAAATTGACGCACGTAATCGCTGTGCCGAGAGGAATGAATCAACTAATTGTATTATGTTCCCTTTCAATGGAGCAAAAACTTTACTTCGTCCCTTTTGACGGGCTCGTAACTCACCCAGCTGTGAGTCGCCCACGACCCACTTCCAAATAGCGGGCCACTGGGTCCTCTCATACAATGGCTTCACGGCAAATAATCTCACTTCTTCTTTCCAAGCCACAATGGCAGCACATTAAATATTGGCTCTAAATCCGGCCGTAATCGTCATTTTCATAGCACGGTATCCACTTTGTGCATATTAATAACAGATTCCAGGGGAACTTTACATTTCTACTTCACAATATACATTAGGGCTACATTCTGCCTAGCCCCCCATTCCTCCTCTCGGTACCTCGAATACAATGCTATTTAATGATGAACCCCTGCTACACAGGTCCGAATTATATCATGCACTCATGAGCTAAATAATTCAACGATATATACCCCAATGTCATGTCTCCATCCGTTGTTTCAGCAGCCTTAATTGCTAGTTAAGAGGACTCCCTACCAGGTGTGAAGTGCAAAAACAAAACAAAAAAAGTCAATTACTGAAAGATCTCTGATGACTCATATTTGCTATACAGAAGACGATCACTGGAGTCATTTTTACAGAAT
Source organism: Anabrus simplex (assembly GCF_040414725.1). Lineage (NCBI taxonomy): Eukaryota > Metazoa > Arthropoda > Insecta > Orthoptera > Tettigoniidae > Anabrus > Anabrus simplex. Next base: position 304,205,346 of record NC_090266.1, read on the forward strand.
ATTTAAACCCTCTTTACTTGACAGCGCTTCACACTTAATTAATCTAAGGTCCTTAGAATTACGTCATGCATTACTAAAAACCCTTATAAAAACGGAAGTAAAATATGGTTGTTCCAATCCATGATGAATGTATTCCATAAAAAACACAAAATAAAATGAAATTATTATCCGTTTGAAATAGCATATTGGCGATCTACACTACATCTACATGCAAATTTACTCTATATTTACAATAGGAAACGACTTCCAAAGCTAAAAATAGTTGGAAATGTACTCATCCTTCGGGAAAACCACGAACACAGCATTACAGGAGGGCACGCCCATGTATTTACTCTGCCCTCATGATGCCATCAGCAATGTGAAGTCCTTTGATTACCAACTGGCAAGTCACGAACATGAAGGCTTGATCTGGTGCGAAGTTCCAGATGATCTCTGCTACACCAGGTGAAATTCCGGCAGGCAGCTAGATATCTCATTCACTCCGACGTTCTTGTAGACTCCTTATGTAAATGAGGGGAAGTTATCTCATGTGAATGCATTAGTTTATATTACACATCAGATTAAATATATGGTTGGGTCTGCTTAATGACACAAGCATCCCAACCTAACGTCGAGTCCCTGAAGCCCGACATTATTCCCTTCTCATCCAACTATCCTTTTTATTGACAGCTACTCTAAGTCCTGAAGCTCCACTGGTTCACTTAGAAACGTCACTGGTTAGGCCACTAATATGTTAGCACTCTCATATAACACACCAATAATTCAGGCATACTCTACTGCACTTAGTCATACGTATGTCGAGCTCTCTACTGTGTTAGGGATCGATCCAACGTGGCATTGCCCTTAATCATGCCGACAATGAGCTGTTCATTCCCTTTCCTTATATTTTCACATTCATATCGAGTACACTCGCTCCATGCACTTAGTTAAATAATACGTGCCTATTTATGTTAATTGAGCCGTATTAGTTTAGGCATATATGAGGCTCGACGCACGACCTCTTCGACACACGGACAGCGATCATCACGGTTTCATACCGTTCCTGCTACATTTGTTAGCGGCACACTGTACGTGCAAACAACTGACTCAGATTGTGGTTATTTCCACATACATTCACAGACTTTAATAAATCACTGCATTACGCTGCTCACATTACAGAATGATTTCTTCATAAAAGACTCGCACACAAATCACAACGAACTGGTAACGAACTGGCGTTGAACTGAAAATGAACTATTGGTGTCCGTTCCTCAGCTCCTTACTATGTAGGCGAGATGCCCTGGTGCTAGCAGTGGGGGTAAAACACACCCCCTTCTCAAAATGTGCTCCGGTAATACACAATGTAGAGTGACGAACAGGATATCAAATTGTAGCTCCTGTATTTCCATTTTCACTGAGTGAATATTATTAAAATAGCTTCGTGGATTCTCAAGCAATCTTAAAAGCGTCCTTTTGTCTCTGTCGGTGAATGATGATGAGCACCAGGGGAATCCTTGAGCTGGCTGCCACGGTTGGGACCCAACATCTGGTAACCATTAAGATGGGCCCTTGTTACGGCGTAGCTACCATTCTTTCAATTATACAGAGCACTTCTCGGTCTTATAATTATGTGTAAAATTCCCTGATTAAAATGAATGTTAGCACGTGACTCTCCGTTGAGTATTTCGCGAATTATAATAATTATCAGGGAAAAAACAATTGAACTCGATGAGTTGGCAGTGGTGAATGAATGAGGGAAATAGGGTATAATGTTAGTTCTTACGTTTGATGTACTCCCTGAGCTCTGCTAGTGACCTAGATTCTCTGTCACGTGATAACGCGTCTCTTTCCATCTCGCTCGTGGTTGGAGTAAGAAAACTTTGAGTACAGGGCTCCTAATTAATAATAATAATGTTATTTGTTTTACGTCCCACTAACTACTTATCTAAGGTCTTCGGAGACGCCGAGGTGCCGGAATTTAGTCCCGCAGGAGTTCTTTTACGTGCCAGTAAATCTACCGACACGGGGCTGTCGTATTTGAGCACCTTCAAATACCACCGGACTGAGCCAGGATCGAACCTGCCAAGTTGGGGTTAGAAGGCCAGCGCCTTAACCGTCTGAGCCACTCAGCCCGGCTACAGGGCTCCTGCAATGCCTCGCTGCTAATTACCGACAACTAGAGTTGGGTCGTGCAAGCCGGCATACTGCAAACCGCATTCCGGAGCGGGTGGATAAATCCTAACTTGGAGAGTTTTTACCGCAGAATGATGCGGAAAACAGCATATTTCATCTCCTGGGTATCATGACATACTCTAGGTGACGTTGTGAACGGTCACAATATACAACCTGTGACAATAATGTTCGGTGAATAGTCCTGTACTATCAACATAGATGAACAATGCACAACAGTGACCTTACTGTCCTTCGAAATATTCCCCTCCCATAACTACACACTACTGAGGTCGGCGATACATGTCCTGGAATCTTTGCAGGAAGGCTTCCTTTGGGATGGTGTTCAAAAGCCTCGTCATGTTTGGTTGGATGTGAGGGATATCGTCAAATTTCTATCGAAAAAGGTGATGAGCATCATTTTGATGCATGACTTTTTGGCTCTGACCTTTTTCCGACGAGGGGATCCTGGAGAACGCCATTCCATGCTTTGCCGTTTCGTTTCAGGGTTGTACCTGCGACACCAGGTTTCATCCTCAGTGACAGTACAGTTCGAGAAATTTGGTGTCGCATCTACCGTTTCGACAAAATCCTGTGAAGCCTCTAAACGTGCCTGTTTCTGATCCTCAGTTAAGTGATGTGGTACAAGACAAGAACAAGTTTTCCTCTACCCTAATTTCTGGGTAATGATTTGTTGCACGGATTCACGCTTAATCTGCAGTTCATCGGCTGTCATGCGCAGAGTTAATTGCCGATGGTTCGTGATTAATATCCTCACCTTCTCAATGTTTTCGTCACTGATGGTAGTCGCCCGTCTTCTGCTATCGGGGTTGTCAGAAACACTTTCCCTGCCTCCTTGAAAATGGGCGAATCACTCGTACACACACTTCAAGGACAGTGCTTGATCTTCATAAACCCATGCCAGCATCGCATGCGTTTCTTTCGGTGTCTTGTCAAGCTTAAAACAAAACTGTACATTGATCTTTTGGTCGTTCACGTTCCTGTTCGCAGTTCAGAACCAAAGCACTAAACACACACTGTGTCAAACAGGTCTTACATGGCACATACACAATGCTCAACTGAACAATGTTGGGAGCAGGTGGACAAAACCTGCTGGTACGCAGGTGCAGCGTTGTGTGTTGCCAGTGTTGCCGGATCAACCGTTCTGACTTCATTCACCAAACTTTGTCACAGGTTGTAATTTGTAATCCATAATTGTGAAAAACACTGTAACTTCCAGAATGGTAATAGGCACGAGTACGATTGAGAATATTCCATACATTATAATATATGTATTATGCACTCTAAAATTTTCTCAAAGGAATTTTTTTGTAATGTATCTTTCTGGAATCTTGGCCAGGCACAAATATAAGGAGACGATCTTGACAGTGACGAGAGAGTTTATTCGTTACGACGAGTTACTGTTAAGTGAGTTGTTGGAAGAGAGTCATTGTGTAGCAAGGTGTGGACATGCTTTTAAGCAGTCAAATGTTTTATTTGTGTTCCAAGGTTGTATTGTCGATGTGCAGCGATTGGCAGTTGTCTTTAAATGGTGGTTTGTGATGTGAGTGTTTTGTTTTTGCCAACAGCGATTAAGGTTATGTGTGTGCTTAGTTTATAAATACATGTGAATTAAATAATTGTACCAACTGACAGCATCTCGTGTGTGTCTTTGTGGATACGTTATGTTAGTGTTACCTTAAGCCCCCTCCCAAAAACAAATATTTGTAGAGATGGTCCATTATTCCTTCCAGCATCATAGCTGCTGCACGTTCTGCTATGGTGTACTGTAATATAATTAATTCCTCATATCTGTATTAAAAATGCATTGAATTTATGACATTACCAGATAGGGTTTCAGTTACTTTATTTTCTGGCGTGGGGGGATTTGTCCTTGTAGAACAACACTAGGATCACAATTTTAAGAAACACCTACTTCTTACAGAAGATAATTCATAAGACAGCATTGTTTCTTCAAGTGGAATTATTGTAATCATCAGTAAATTATCAGTTATACTGACAACAACGTGACTGTCAGTGTGATCCAGAATGCAGCAATCTTGTTTTATTTTGTCAGGTTATCTGTAGAATTGATCATGAAAGGCAATTATATCAGCTTTATTTTAAAGTCATACACTGGTGAGTTTTTGTAGAATGCCCACACACTGGAAGTTTCGGCCTGTCACTTTAAGTACAATATCTATCTGAAAACAAAACACTGCCCTTAGTGTGCAAATTCATAACTGAAATCAGTGAACATGTTTAAAAACACATTTCACTGAAGAAGAACACAGCAAAACATAACCCTAAAATTTCCCTTTTCTGTTTTTCTCATTTCCAAGAAGCCGGATTCCTGTGCCTTTCTTTGGCCCTTTCAGGTGTCACTTCAGCAACCTGTGTCCATTTTTTCCCAATATAATTATAATGGCTGCATAGTTTTATGATAAAAACCATAACTTTCATTAAAACAGAATTATAGTACTCGCCATGAGTCAGTTGTTCCTTCCCGCATGATTGCTGTGATTGGTGTGCCATCTAGTGTTAGATGAGATGGCCAGTATTGTAACTCATAATGATACGCAGACGGCTGTGTCTGAAATTAACTCTAATTTTCGATGAATAAAATAAACTGGTTAGAGACCGAGTTTGAAGCTAATAGTTTGTATCTTGTTAAAGAGTGGACAGAGAACATATTCAGCACAAAAAGTTGATTTCAGGTTTTATGGGAGATGGCCGGTTTTACAAATAGATGACTCTCATGATAAATTACATACCATCATTCCCACTTATCATCATTCTCCTCTTCCATTCATGGTCTGTCTTCGCTGCAGGCACTAGAGTCTAATTCCAAGCCGGATTCTTCCCACAGTATATCTTTCTAATTTTCATCCATCTTCTTAGACAGCACTTCGTAAACTCTTTCATGATAGTTTCACACTTGGCTTTCCCCCAGGCTGTAGTTATCCATTTGGCAAATAACTGGGTGTTTTGATTCTTCATTTTTCCAGTTGGAGTCCGTGCTTGTCAGTGCATGAAAAAAGTGACGTTGCATAGTAATTCCCCCAGGTGTTATGACAAGGTCTGTGTTCATTTCTGCCACCTGCTTCTTTATCTTCTCAGTTTGATCCACATTTCCCATCTGACAAAGGAGATAATTGTAGGCTTTCCTCGGTTTTATTATGCAATGCTGGTAGACAATAAATTTATCAGCATAATCTGGTGGTAGGTGTTGCGCAATAGGCCCGTACGCCGCATCATTCATTTACACTACTCCAGGCTTGCCTTAAATTTAGTTACTGGAACTTTTAACTGATGTACTACCTCCAAAGCCTTCATTCTAATAACTGTCCGCCTCCGTAGCACAACAGCTAGTATTATTAGCTGCCGTCCTTGGAGGCCCAGGTTTGATTCCCGGTACTGCCAGAAATTTAAGAATGGCAGGAGAGGGGGTATATGGTTGAAGTGGTACATGCAGCTCACCTCCATTGGGGGTGTTCCTGAAAAGAGCTGCATCTCTTCGGGATGAGGACATGAATTTACTTAACTTTGCAAGTTATTGCATATCTCTCTTCCCCCCCTTCCCACCTCTTCGTGGATGAATTTAGAAACAAGCCTATCAGTTTCATTAACTTTTCATGTCATTAGTCCTATTAATGCTGTTCTTAATGCGCTGGCATTTTTAACAATCAGCATCATACGTTATACTCAGAAACACAAAACTTCTCCATTGCCTGTACATTAGTAGTACATTTTGCCTCCTGTAAAACCCACAATTTGAAGTTTGTCATATCAGTCAATCAATTAATCAATCAATCAATCATCAATCAATCAATCAATAAATCTTCTGCTTTATTTTACTGAAATTTTGAAGACACACTCCTTTTGACATGGTCTGCCATGGTTAGAACTGTCACCACAACTGACCTAAACTGAGTACATTAACACAATAATTGCAGAAGATAGCTAGACTGCTCTAAGACACTTCTCAAGAAATGTGATTAATATCAGTTTTGAAAGGCATTAATTCCCAGCAGGAGTTACAACCAATAGCAACTCCGTCATTTGTTGTGTGTGGTACTGTGGGGTTTATTGGCACGCTCGGTTTTGCAGGCCTGATGCAGTCGCTCTGACATCAGCCTGCAGAAACAGAGGGGCCCTCTGAATGCAATGACTCCAAGCCATGCAACAATCGATCACAAGCAGCTTATTAGTTCTCTGGTATATTACACTGGCGGAAAAAATTATCCAAACACCGTGAAATAAGGAATATAGAATACAGAAATTTTGGCAATATATTTGTTGATGTAACATATTTAATTGATGAAAAGTACAATACTACAGGTTAATATCCGTGCAAGAAAAGCCATCGCAATGTGCCATGCTGGTCCATTAATAACTAGTGTAATCGCCTGACTGTTGAATGCAGGCAAACAAATGTGCATGCATTGTATCATACAGGTTTCAGATGTCAGCTTGTGGGATGGAGTTCCATGCCTGTTGCACTTAGTTGGTCAATACTGGGACGGTTAATGCCGGTTGTGGATGACGCTGGAGATGTCATCCTATGATGTCCCACACGTACTTGATTTGGGACAGTTCGGGGGATCGAGAAGGCCAAGGCAACGTGTCAACACTCTTTAGAGCACCTTGGGTTACAGCAGCAGCATGGAGGCATGCATTATCCTGTTGGAAAACACCCCCGGGAATGCTGTTCATAATTGGCAGCACAAAAGTCTGAATCACCAGACGAACGTACAAATCTGCAGTCAGGGTGCGTGGGATAACCACGAGTGTGCTCCTGCTGTCATAGGAAATTGTTTAACAGATCAGAACTCCCAGTGTAGGTCCAATGTTTCGATGCCACAGACGGGTGGAATGCAAGCGCTCACCTGACCTCTTCCTAACCAACACACGGTCATCACTAGCACCAAGGTAGAACTGACTTTCATCCGAAAACACAACGGACCTCCACTATAACCTCCAGTGAGCTCTCGCTTGACACCACTGAAGTTGCAGATGGTGGAGGTTTTGAGGTAAGTGGAATGCTCGCCGCCGGGACGTCTGGCTTGGAGGCATCCCTTAAGTAACCAACTTCGAACAGTTCGTTGCGCCGGTGTGGTGCCAACTGCTGCTCGAATTGCTGCTGCAGACACATTCCACTGCACCACAGCCATGTTACGAATACAGTGGTCCTCCATCTGTGTGGTGCCACGGAGACGTCCGGAGCCCAGTCTACTTGCGAGCGTACCTTCTCATGACAACTGTTGCCAGCACGCATGCACAGTGGAGACATTCCCGCCAAGTCATTCTGCAATAGCATGGAAAGAAAATCGTCCTTCACGCAGCCCTATTATACAATCTCGTTCAACCACAGTGAGCTGTTGATACTGGCCTCTTCGTCATTGAAAAGGCATTCTTGACCCACTCACAGTCACTCCGTCCAATCTAACAGGTAACGAACGCTCCTGCAAAGTACAGCCCGTATTTAAAGCAAACATGATTTGCAGGGTTTCCCAAACATTTTGTGCCTTTGAGGCCCCCTCAGCATATCGCTTGTATGTCTAAGGACTCCTAGTCACAGAACATAATGAATTCAGAAAACAATAAACATAATTTTGCAATCTTTCGATGTATGATTTAATTCGTATTGTGCCATTTCTGTCATAGAAAAATGTACCGGCGCCGTCGAAGAGCTTCATGGTTGAAGTTCGAAATGAAAAATAGTGCAGTAAATAAAACTAACATCTAAGGGAACAAATACCAGGGTTATATAGATGGGTAAACAGCAACATAACTACATAAGAAGCAATATAGGTGGTAGAATGGATTTATTCAACTAAGCACGTTGTCAAATGTCCACACTAAATGCAAAAATAAAACAAAAGAAGATGTTGGAAATTGGGTCGAATAAATATTAAACCAACACAAATGTGCCGGGCACATCCTCAAACAAAATGAAATCAAGTACAGTACATAAGAAAGTTGGGCAACGTCCCGAAGTGAAAGAAAACATTTACATAACTGAATCTTTACCTTCTCATGACAACTGTTGCCAGCACGCATGCACAGTGGAGACATTCCTGCCAAGTCATTCTGCAATAGCATGGAAGGAAAATCGACCTTCACGCAGGAGTGGAATCGAGGTTGAAAGAAGGGGTGGGTAATAGAGAAGTATTTCCAGAAAGGTAGACAGTCTATCGTAGAGACCGAGAAGATAAAAAGGGAGGGGGAGTGTTTATTCTGGTGAAGGAAACTTATTGTTCACATGAATGGTTTACCGATGAAAGGGATAAAATATTAGGGATAAAATTAGTTTGTGATAATATGAAGGAGGTGGGAATTATAGGAACATACAGGCCTGGAAGAGAGGAAAGAGACATGGAAATATTTGAGAAAATAATAGATTATACTCGTAAAAACAATAATAATATGGTAATAATTGGGGGAGATCTAAACTTGCCTGAAGTTGAATGGAATGGAGTTGCAAGTGAAGCCCATGAACAGAAACTGGCAAATAAGTTAATTTGGGAGGGAGGATTTACACAAGTAGTACAAGAACCGACTCGTCTCAATAACTTACTAGATGTATTCTTGGTTAAACCATGGGAAATTGTTGATAAAACTGAGGTAATTGAAGGAATAGGTGACCATAAGGCTGTAATAATGGATGTAGGACTGGTACCAAAAAGGCTTAATAGGAGAGTCACACAAGACAAGAAATTATACAAAAAAACTAAAGTTGATGAATTTTGGACTTACCTTAAATCACAATTCAGTTGTTGGATAAGTGAAGGGAGTGATGTGGATACAATTTGGGCTAAATTTAAAGGAATCCTTTGGGAAGGAGAGAAGAGATTTGTACCTGTTAAGAAGGGTAAAATGACCTCAGACCCTGTTTATTATACAAGGGAAATAAGAAAATTAAAAAGAAAATGTAGAATAGTAAACAGGAAAATCAAAGAGGGTAGGGAGAGTAGACAAACTACAAAACAGCTAATGAGGGAACTGATTAGAATGAAAAAGGAAGCAAAAGAGAATTATATGAATGGCATACTTCAAGAGGGTAATGACCACAAAGGGAAATGGAAAAAAATTGTATTCATATATCAGGAATCAAAAAGGAAAAGGAATCCAAATTCCTACAATGGTGGGAGAAGGGGGTGAACACTATTTAACAGATACTGAAAAAGCAAACCTATTTAGTAGGGAATTCAGAGATTCAGTACATGATTGTCAGGAGTTGGAAACCGAAACAGAACATAGAGAGGGAGAGACACAGAGGGAAACAAGAAGCTTCTCATTCACAAATGAAGATATTTTCAGAGAAATCCAACTGATTCAGCAAGGAAAAGCACCAGGAAGTGATCAAATTACTGGGGAGGTGTTAAAGACAATGGGGTGGTACATAGTGCCTTATTTAAAATTTCTCTTTGACTATGTCATAAATAATAGTGTAATACCAAAGGAATGGAAGGAATCTATAATAATACCAATTTATAAAGGAAAGGGTGATAAAAGGAAACCAGAGGACTACAGACCAATCAGCCTGACCAGTATAGTTTGTAAAATACTGGAGAGTTTAATATCAAAGTACATCAGAGGGATATGTGATGATAAAAATTGGTTCATGAGGAGCCAGTATGGATTTAGAAAGAAATGTTCTTGTGAGGCACAACTGGTAGGATTTCAGCAGGACATATCAGATCAATTGGATTCAGGAGGCCAGTTAGATTGCATAGCCGTCTTTCCAAAGCCTTTGATAGAGTGGAACATGGAATATTATTAAAGAAATTGGAGGGAATAGGATTGGACGTAAGGGTTACACATTGGATAAAAACATTTCTAAATTCAAGGGTTCAGAAAGTCAAAGTAGGAAATAATGTATCACGGGAAGATAAAGTTTGGAAGGGAATTGCACAGGGTAGTATAATCGGTCCATTACTCTTCTTAATATACGTAAATGATTTAGGGAACAATATAACATCAAAAAAAAAAAGATTGTACGCAGATGACATAATTGTTTATAGGGCAATAAATAATATTGAGGATTGTTCAGAATTACAAAGGGACCTTGAGAGTATCCAGCAATGGGTTGAAGAGAATAATATGAAGATTAATGGAGGCAAATCAACTGTTACAACATTTACAAACAGGAGTTTTAAAACTGAATTTGAGTATACTTTGGATGGGGTAGTTATCCCAAAAGATGGCAAGTGCAAATACTTAGGTGTGAGATTTGAAAGTAATTTCCACTGGAAGGGTCATGTGGATGACATTGTTGGGAAAGCGTTCATATTGTTACATGTCATAATGAGGCTACTTAAAGGATGCAACAAAGAATTAAAAGAAAAAAGTTATTTAAGTATGGTTCGTCCATTATTGGAATATGCACACAGTGTTTGGGATCCTCACCAAGAATACCTAATAAAAGAAATAGATAGTGTGCAGAGGAAAGCAGCAAGATTTGTAACAGGGGATTTCAGGAGAAAAAGTAGTGTATCAGAAATGTTAGGGGAACGTGGGTTGGAAACTTTAAGTAAGAGAAGGGAGAAAACTAGACTTCTAGGATTATATAGAGCCTATACAGGAGAAGAAGCATGGGCAGAAGTCCGTGAGAGGCTTCAGTTGGAAAATAATTATATCGGCAGAACTGACCACAAGTATCAAATTAGAAGGAATTTTAGCAGAAGCGATTGGGGTAAATTTTCATTCATTAGGAAGGGTGTGAAGGAGTGGAACAGTTTACCAGGGGTAGTGTTTGATCCTTTTCCAAAATCTGTGCAGATATTCAAGAAGAGAATAAACAGCAACAGAGAAAATAAATGAAATGTTAGAGGGCATTCGACCAGTGCAGGTTAATGTAAATAAAAAATGTGTGGGAATAAATTAATTCCATCCCCTGGTCTAAGGAGTTTGGACAGCCAAAGTAGGGGTGAAGTACAGTGGGGACTTCGAGGGCACTGGGACCGCTACAGTAGCTGTGAAGGTCCTTCAGGAACTCTGAAAAGTGGTGGCAAAAGGGGCTCTGGTTAAGACGCAGCAGGTCGTTATGCTACTTAGGTTCCAGAAAGGGTAAAAAAAAAAAAAAAAAAAAAAAAAAAGTAAACAAATGCAATGTAAATTTTAATCTTATACCAGTTGTATAGTATCATTTGAAGAAATTCCACATACTGTAAATCAGTTGACTATATTTGTAAGTAGTGCAGGAGATATTATAAGTAGAATTTTGTAAACAATAAAAATTTATTAACCCCTCAGCGCCGACCTCTATACGTGGTATAGACCCTCTTTTCTTCCGTAGCCGCCGACCTCTATACGTGGTATAGACCCATACATGGTTTCACATTTACGGCTATAGCGCGAAGAGTTTTGGAGTTACTGATATGCAAATTGTTTTGTTTCCAAGAAGACATTTTCGGGTTTATCAGCGTTGTAAATAAGAATTGAAAAATCGTTATAATGTAGTTGTTTTTGTAAGGATAATTATTTGTCAAATAAGACTGAGCACTAACCTCTTGCTTTTTTAAAAGTCAGTTTGCTTCATTCTTTCCCACAGAATGAAATAAAGAAAAGATGATCTGAGAAGTTTGTCTTTTCGTGTGATGTTCTTTGCTCTATTTGTACATTGGGAGTGCGGTTTATTTATTATATTTGTCTTTATTTCTCAGCTTGTAATATTTTCGTAACTCTCCACGAGCGCTCTGTGTAGGCATCAGTTAGTGCTGCTTTCTGTCATACGATACGAGAACCAGTTGTTCATGGTATATATCTCGTTTGAAAGACGTTGTCTCGAACTTTTATCTGAAATATGTATCGAGTTGGTTTGTTTCGTCATAAATGTTATTCCCCTCATTCAGTTTCGTCCTGTTGCTTTCGGTCTCGCTGCAGCTTCACCAGTCCGTGTGACGCGCCGCGCTCAGCCGTGGTATGACTGACAGTAACGTGCTTGAAATATTGTATAATTCAGATGAAAGTTTAATCGGAAGAAGTAGTGACAGTATTACCAGCAGTAATAATGAAATAGATGATGTAGCAGTGGTAAATGATGAGAGTGACGATGAGGAGGAAACAGTACTTGGAAATTTCGTGTAAGAGATTATAGATAATTATACAGGTCAAAGAGAAGTTTTCAACTATGAATTCTGATTGCTAAATTCTCTAATAATACTCACACAGGCCACAGAGACAAATATTGAGCAATTACCTTATCGGGTTCAGCTGGTGAAAGGTTTGTTTACAAAATACGCTCCGGAGGGAGGGGAACGAAATATTCAAGGCCGGCGCGCATCAGATAATACAGTTCCAAGGTTGCAGGAAAGACATTTTATCAGGAAATTAGCACCCAAGAGTTGGAAATCCAAACCTCAGAGACATTGTATCCTGTGTTCAAAACACGGCGGAAAGAAGACGTCAGTGTACTGCTGCCAGGAGTGTGACTTGAGTCCCTGTCTCAAAGAGTGCTTCGAACTCTATCACACGGAACTAAATTACTAAGGAAATGTGAAAGAATTATGTAATTATCTGCATGTACATAGTTCTGTCATAAGGAATTCCAAATTTCGTGAAAATCGGGCTACTCTTATACTTGTAGTAACGCTTTAAGTGAATCGATGTATTTCAGTCGCGCGTAGTTGAAATCTCATCCGGCCGCGGGGTAGGAAGCTATTTAAATGGCTGCGACGCTGAGGGGTTAAGGATGAGCTGTTTGTTTAATAGAAAAAATTGTTAGCATAAATTGTAGAATATTGTATTTTGGAAAAATATTCTTCTCTTGTTAATTTAATATCTAGTGCTTGACAATAATGTATTTTAGTGTGCCATTTGCCACCGAGGTAGACAGCTCATTTGCAAATAAAGAGATTTTGATTTGATTTATTATACAATCTCGTTCAACCACAGTGAGCTGTTGATACTGGCCTCTTCGTCATTGAAAAGGCATTCTTGACCCACTCACAGTCACTCCGTCCAATCTAACAGGTAACAAATGCTCTTGCAAAGTACAGCCTGTATTTAAAGCAAACATGATTTGCAGGGTTTCCTAAACATTTTATGCCTTTGAGGCCCCCTCAGCATATCGCTTGTATGTCTAAGGACCCCTAGTCACAGAACATACTAATGAATTCAGAAAACAATAAACATAATTTTTCAATCTTTCGATGTATGATTTAATTCGTATTGTGCCATTCCCGTCCTAGAAAAATGTACCACCGAGCTCGATAGCTGCAGTCGCGTAAGTGCGGCCAGTATCCAGTATTCGAGAGATAGTGGGTTCGAACCCCACTGTCGGCAGCCCTGAAGATGGTTTTCCGTGGTTTCCCATTTTCACACCAGGCAAATGGTGTGGCTGTACCTTAATTAAGGCGACGGACGCTTCCCATTCCTAGGCCTTTCCTGACCCATCGTCGCCATAAGATCTATCTGTGTCGGTGCGACGTAAAGCAAATAGCAAAAAAAAAAAAGTACCGGCGCCGTCGGAGAGCTTCATGGTTGAAGTTCGAAATGAAAAATAGTGCCGTAAATAAAACTAACATGTAAAGGAACAAATACCAGGGGTATATAGATGGGTCAATAGCAACATAACTACATAAGAAGCAATATAGGGGGTAGAATTGATTTATTCAACTAAGCATGTTGTCAAATATCCACACTAAATGCAAAAATAAAACAAAAGGAGATGCTGGAAATTGGCTCGAATAAATATTAAACCAACACAAATGTGCCGGGCACATCCTTAAACAAATTGAAACCAAGTACAGTACATAAGAAAGTCGGGCAACGTCCCAAAATGAAAGAAAACATTTACATAACTGAATCTGGGAGAACACTACACTTCGCTCTGAGTCTACACCGCTAAATTCAATATGTCCAATATCCCGTACAGGTTTCGATTTTGCGACCGTCCTTAAGTCATCCCACGGTAGAAGAAAATCGCACTACATCCGATACATATTTACATAAACAGACATCAACAAATCAAAGTTAATCCAGGTCACTATCTTACAACTACACTGACTCTACAGACAGTATTCTCTGTCATAAATGGAGAGCACAAAGCTGACGTCCCTTAGAAATTATCTTCAGGCTAATATTTAAGATAGAAGTATTTAAACAATGTTGAAGCAATGACACATAAACAACGATAAAAACACATGACACAATCAAACCGGAAGCACAAATCACACAATAACATCCTGTAAAATAAATACATGCACAAGAGGAAAAATCACTGCGTATTCGGATACCTGAAATAAAATATACATGAAATAAATGCCCTTCTTCTTATTGGAGGCTACGGGATTCCTGACCCAGTTAGCATATGCCCCAAGGGTGGGTTTATGTCACCGGACACGTCATGGCCTATTTCTGCTTTCCCTTTCATGCTGGACTCCAGTTGTAAAATCTCCCTGCCTGGCAAAGGGATGACAATAGCTAACAGTATCGTTCAAGCTCTGCCTGATAAGGGCTGTCATGGGGGATTCAATTGCCTTTGCTGCACCTACTGTTTCACTCATCGTAAAATAAATTGACATTCCTTCAATATCAATGCTCTGTACTACAGAGTAATAAGGCCTCAATCACTCATCTCTCTATATATACACGCAGCTTCTCTGTTAGGTATAAGGCATCTCCGGCCTTCTTCCCTCGTGGTATGGGAGTTGGACCCTTTGCTGTACCAATGGATACTTTAGGCAATTCAAGCCCTTGTCTGTTTATGCAGCTACAACATATAATTTCTCCTTCACTAAAATTTCACAGGCATCTCAACCCTGTCGTAACACCCTTATGTATTAAATACATGTCTCTTATGCGATTCCTGCCTTTCTCTAATAGTTCTCTTTCTCATTTCTACTCGTGCTGCTTGCCTTCTTTGCATGAATAAAGGATACTAACTATACAACGTCGCACGTACCTTCATCTGCCATGGAATAAACCTGAAAATCGTGCCTCATGCATAACAACAAGAGAGACCTTTACTATATTGAAATATATTCCTGAACAAACTTAATGGCGCGCAGCCTTTGCAATAAAAGAATCTATCTTTCGTCTCTTAACATGACACACATACAAGTGGAATACACTGAAATAGTATAAAGGAAACACACTCCTAACTATAACTTAATGATGTCCCTCTTCCCCATCTTGTAAACAAACACAAAACCAAGGGCTCAAGCATGCATATACCCCTGGGATCAACCAGAACTTTGCTTTAAACAGATAGCACAATTCAGCTCCAGTTGGCTGACATTTATCATTAATTTAATATTTACAAAAGGACCGAACTAGGCTAATTCTCCTACCTAAGGACATGCTTATAATTTTGACATATTGAACTCAGCTTTGCCGATCTCTGCTCTCATAGTGGTCACCTGACTGCTACGTCTCAATGTCTTAGGCCATCGTCACAACACACTGCATGATGTTAGAAGACACTCTGCTGGTCCTGATTGCTGCCATCACTGTCTTTGAAATGTGGTGCTCCTATAATGGAAATGTTGTTAAGATTTCTTCTCCGCGTGAAGTACACGAGTACTTATACATATGCCTAAAAGAACGGCTGGTTTTGGGTAGCAGCCGGAGTATGAAATAGTCCCATTCACACACCATTAGTTCAGAGATCAGATCCCAGGCATAGCAATACACAAGAGCGGTAAAATAATGGAACGCACTCGCTACTATCGCGACCACAATACGCGATCCGATTATAGTTCGTGCACAGCACAAATCCAAATTAAGTCTGTGGGCTTTATAATATCGAATACTTATACCGTCTCACACCATCTCTCACAGTTAATAGTTTCCGTGCCATTTTCGCATTTAGGCAATACTGTACCTCTACACACAGGGCAGAGGTAACTGCCACACTAACTCGGACTGTTCACTCCCGAATCTGAATAAATTCAATTGCACAGGGATTGTGCCTATTAATTATAATCTCAAAATAGTCTCACATTTTGCGATAAATTGTTCTTACGTCTACGTTGAACAAAGTGTCACTCTTGAAAGTATAAAGGCAAATAACTAGCGCGTCAGTCACACGCTGCCTCGACTGCCTACCGGAATAAACTGAGGGCGAAAAATGAATGAGAATGCTTTCCCCGCGGCTCACTCTTTTAAAGATTCCGTAGCTTAATTCATACGAGTCGAACCCCCACTACATAATACCGTAACGGTTCAACCGCTGTCTGAGGACAAAGCACTGAGCTGTTGAAATATATCAATTCTTTACCATGATTAAATGTAATAAATACTCCGGCATACAGTTAGCTGTAAATTCACAATTGGATGGTCATATGCCAAATCGAAGTAAGTGCCAAAAGAAACATTCTGAGAAATTAAGGCTCAAAGTTACAGTTAAATTGAAAAATCTACTGTTGACTCTGGTTTCTAATATTTTGTACCGACAATTTACACAGTTATATTTTTCTTTCTATACTTTCGGGAACCATGCAGCGCATTTCCATTCTGAATTAGTTACTTTTTCCAGATGATTGGGATATGGTCCATTTTGGCATACAAAGTATTTTGATTTATTCTTAATTCACATTTAGACAATACAAACAAAGATGAATGAACAAATAAAGTTTACAAAATACAACAACTGATACCCCTGGTAAAATAAAATCCATGTACCAGTACCCTTTAAAATTAAATTGCATATGAATATCCTTCATGCAGATTCAGTACCGATTTCCTCAGGTATTGTCAGAGCAGTCATGTTCAAACGTTGTGATGTTTTGTACACTAGTACCTGTGATCCTTCCATAAAATGAATGATATACTGGAGGGACGTATTTCAGTAGACTTTTCACATCTTTACGCTTGTCTTCACTCAGAGGTCTGCCCTTTGGGTAGAGTATTGGAAGATAAAGTTCATCAAGATTTGTTGGTCTGCCCTTTAGTCTTTTATTGAAGTTCGCTGAAAAGTGTTCATAGTCCTCGTTGCGAGTGTATTTATAATCCATTATGCCAGGCTTTCTTTTCGTAAATCTCATTTCTTTGATCTTAAGCCATTCAACTTTGTCAGCTGAATCATTCTTTTTATGGTTAACAAGATGTTGCTGCAGAATTTCAGTGCATATAAAATCTTCTTTTTCCATTACACTTATTTCCAAAGCATTTTTCGTCACTCTTGCACATGAAATTATGTCATGCCGCTGTGATGGAGCATAGACCTCTGGGTGAGACTTAAGTTCTCTCTATATCTCCAAAGGCACTGTTGTTAGGTAGGTAAGAATGTCCTGGTTCAGCGAACTTGTGGATAACTTCTTTAATGCTTATCTCTGAAGACTGGACCACAAACATCCAGAAACAAGCCATCTTGAAATTTCTGTTCTGACCACTGCAGCGGTCTGTCCATGCTATTAGTGTTTCTTTAGTTCCATGACTCTTCAGGTATTTTAAGATGCAAGATCCTATCTTGTGTGGACCTCTGGATGCCACACTCTCATTCCAAAGATGCATAGTGTCTTTATTAGAGCAGAAATCATGGATTCCTACATTGAAACAAGAAACCTGTCTTTTGTAGTAGACTTTGTTCATGGTTAAGCGAGGTAAAGACATTACCTTCTTCATGTCGAATGATATCACGCTGGGTCCATCTTCAGATTTGCTCTTCATTTCATCGTTCTTCATTGCATCTCTTGCATGTTCTGCTTTACGGTGATGAAGTTCTAGCTTTGCCTTCAATTGTCCAATATTAGGAAGATTACTGGCTTCAGCTGACTGAATTTGAATTTTCACACAATCACATGTGTGGCATGTGTCCTTTTTAGGGGGACGGAAACTTATATTGAAGTCACGCCTGAAGACTCTCTCATACAGCGACTGACAAGGCATCTTCTGAACACAACCTTCTTGTTTAACTTTCTCAACAAATAACCTGTACATTAAACTCAAATTTAGATTAGTATTCAAGTACTTTTTATTTGAATCTTTCCTGGTGTAGCGGCTATAAACTGCAGAGAAGCTTTCAATGTGTTCTCTAATAAGGTCTACAGTAATTTTATTATGTGGTTCATGCACCCCTCGTTGGTCTTGTATTGTACCTGTCTTAGCCTTCAGCAGTGCCCTATTAATTTTAGCACTGCTTACTTGCAATGTCTTCATAAACGTGTCTTTGCATACCTCAGTGTCCCCATCTGTAGATAAACGTATGAAGTATTTTCAGCTGAGATTTCTTGGAGAAATGCCTAAATTTTTCACTCGCCTATTGCTGACACCGTGGCATTTTATAGAGCCAATTATCAGTGCTGTTTGTGTAGCCCAAGAATCACAGTTGTAAAATTGACCAAAAAATGCTCTCCTATCGCCTTTCGACACTTTAGTATGACACCTCTTTAAACATATACACTCATAATGTGTGAAGTGTTTTTCAGGAACAAGTCTTCCTTTCACAGTTGTGTATGCCTTTCCTCTGGTTCTGTTGACCTTCCTAACAGTTTTTTTCCACTTTGCAGGGTCCCCTTTCTTCTTTCTAATGAGACTGAATGTGGGTGCTCCATTCTCTTCTTCCTTTTGTCCATTTTCTGTTCGATTTTTCCTTTTTTCTGGTGGTTAATTTCCTTTTCTTCTTTATGCTACATTGTTCTTCATCCGTATTTGGCTCTGAAAAAGTTATAGAAAAATATCTGTAAGCGATACAATTTTGCATGGAAATATTTGTCAAAGCAGACCAACTTCAGGTACAACATCACAGCAACTATTGGAAACATGAACCAACTCCAAAGACAGTACCACTACGACCTCTATTTGTGAACTCACGCAACTAATGAAACTAAACTATTTATTCTTTGGATACAATGAATCGAGTATGGTAAAACTGGCTGTCAGAACAAAAGAGTAGCTATGACTCTCGAGTATAAATGCGCGAAAAGCATGGTCCGTTTTGGCAAACGAATAGCTGTTCTTACGAACCTTAAAATAAAATAAACATATTTACTGTAAAAATATTGCAAAACTTGCCTCCACTCGTACATTCTTCCCATTCCTCAGGGCCAAACAGGTTTGAGGAGCCAGAATTGAAGTCACTCTGGATATCTGCTGTTATTTCTGCAATGTTTCTGGATGAAATTAAAGCCTCGCTCATGGACCATTTCCTTCCTCTTGGTTCATGGTAACTTTAGACCACTTTGCTACAAGAAAGATATTACTGATCTGTATTCATGTTATACCAGTTACGAAAAAATCCGATTTTGGCGCTTGGTTCGATTTGGCATGTGACCATCCAATTAACTCTTTGGACATATTAAAACCGTGGAGCATAGGTTTGATAACAGATTTCGTACGTAAAATGATGATGGTCCAGCACTGCGGTAAGTGAAGTTGGTAATTCTGAGACCAGTGTTCGGGGAATCCCGGCTGCCAGAAACCCCGCCTCCAAGCTCGCGATTGGCCTCTTTCGAACGTGCCACACACTGGCGATACTGCGACACTCCCAGCCAACTTATTTAAAAATTTCAAACTGAATGCTGATACAAGGCTGGGTACTGCCTGGTCTCTAAACTTTGCACGGTCCAAAAAGCGTCTGTTAACCAACTGCCTCTGACACAAAGCTATCCCTTTAAAAATGAGCCCGCAGTGTTATGCAATATTCCAAATACATATTCATGGGGCATATATGATATATCTAGTATAATATAGGATGAATATTTATTTTCCTTTAAAGTTTAACTTCAATTATATAAACATGCTGCCCAGTTGCATGAAAATTATAAAACAATGTGACATGTGGCTTATATGCAGCAGTCTGGATCTGGAAACTTACTTGAAGAAACCCACTTGGTACAGTTGTTGGATCAATGGGATAGATGGTGCTGTTTTCCAAAGACCAAGCCTCTTACAGGCTTAGTCACCTGAAGCCGAAGATCAGCCTTTTCATTAGCTCTTTTTCTGTACTTCATTTTCATTTGTGTGAGAGCAGAGAAGGTACACTCACACAGGTACTGTATGTTCTCATGAAAGGCATTAGCTGCAGTATTTCCCTTGTAGACATTGCAGAGTATAGGGGATGTCATGGTGATGTGGAGTATTATTACGGAGTCTTCAAAGGAGAGTCGCAGGATACTTCAGTTAGTTGATCTTCCTCGAGAAAAGGCAGTCCATGCTCAGTTGCCAAGAAGGGATTTCTGATCCACGAGATCTTCTCAACCAGAGATGTAAAATAATGTCTAAATGCAGATCCTAGTAATTCTAAGTGTTTCACCATTACATCATTTACACTGTCTTGTTGAATTTCTTCATCTTCAGACAGGAAATCGTGAAGTGCTGGTAAAGAATCAAATTCAGGTTTGCTGATTTAGTGTGCCCATATACTCATTTTCTTTATTATTCTATCCATTTTGTTTTGGACAGCGAAGAGTGTGATTTCCTTTCCTTGCAGACTTGAATTCAGTTTATTCAGGTGAATGAATATATCTGGTAACTAAGGAAGTCCCGCCAAGCCACGAGAAATCATTGAGGAAGTCTTTGAAGTTAGATATCCTGTCTAGAAAAAATAGCCTAATTTCGTCTTTTAGTTCACACAACCGGGTCACACTTTTGCCTCTCAACAACCACCTAATATCTTTGTGTAACACCAAATCTTCATGTCCACTCTCCACCCAAAGAAAACCTGGAATCAGCACCATTGTTCGTAGAAGACGCACTGCTAAATATTTTCTTTCCTTCTCTGAAGGGGGAGGTGGGCCTCCTAGATGGTGAGGCCGTCTACATGGCCAGGAGATGTATTGGACAATGAACCTATCTTCAACCAGCTATCCATATTATCGTCTGCGAGTTCTTTAACACTTACAGTTTATTACTGTTTGCTTCTTGATTCCTGCAGTTTGACTGCATGAAATAGTGAAGGTAGTGTTATATCAGTGTAAAATGATGGTACTAAGTGACATACTTGACTGCGGTGGTGCAAATGAATGTCTACCAAACCAAACTACAAATGGAAACACACTATCGACCACTTTAAGTGTTTCTAACTGTCCGCTGCTAAATTATACTATCCATCGGCCATGTTAAGAGTTACATATCCTGCATGTTATACAAGAGTGAAGGCATAGTTTGTAAATTTTAAATAATTATCTATGAATTGTGTGTGTACAGTAAAAAATTTTACTCTTTAAGTATTTATAATTTACATTACTATTGTGGACCTCTTGGATTATCATCGCAGGCCCCCAGGGGTCCGCGGGCCACAGTTTGAGAATGGCTGGTATAGAGGTTGCTTGATGTTGCCAAGGAATTTTGTTACTACTTCTTTGAATGTGTTCCATGCATCTTCCTCAATTTTGGTTATTATTTCTGTGAAATTTTGTCCATCATCAGTTTACGAATCTGTGGTCCATTACCATCAGATACTCCTTCTTTGACTTTTGCATCTGATAATGTGCAAAATTTTGTGCACAAATATTTGAAGCATGAACTATTTTTGTGTAATGCCGTAACATAATGCCTTTGTTGGCGAGATGTAGTGTTTACAGTGCACTATGTCTTCTGGTATGGGCTAGAATAAATTTGTTACTTTCAATGTCCTGTCTCAGTCTCATCCTTGGTTTTGACAATATGAAGGTGACCGAGGAATGAGCAATGCTAGTAATACCATTCCTTATGCAGCCAGTCCTTGTTATGAATGGTGTGAAAATATCACTCATAGGGTCAGTTGGTGCATGCATTTCATTGGTGTTGGCAGACTGATATGTAATAGCAACTTCTGACTCGGTGAGGAAAACAACAGGAAACTACCTCACTCCTCATTTCCCTAGTATGCCTCTTCAGTGACGCCTAGGCAATTTATGCCAGCTGTTGGCAGAACTGTGGAGGATCAAACCAGCCTTCAGGCTGAATACCCAACATACATACGCCTTAACATACTGTTTTATCATTCCCAGTTTGATGTGCAAGGGTGGAAGTAAATTTTTTTCACAATCAACAAAACTTACATTCAAGACATTTTTGGATCCTGGTTGAAGTTGCTCCCTTTCAGGCCAATGTACAGTAACCCAATATTTATTCCATGCCCTGCTATCCCAGGGAAATTTTGTGTATCAATCAATACTGATCTGCATTTAGGGCAGCCACCCAGGTGGCAGATTCCCTGTCTGTTTCTTTTCCTAGCCTTTTCTTAAATGATTTCAATGACATTGGAAATTAATTGAACATCTCCCTTGGTAAGTTGTTCCATTCCCTAACTCCCCTTCCTATAAATGAAGCCTTTTTTTTAGACATTTTGTAGCCTTTTTGTTGTCCCAGCAGTAATCCAATGACCTTAAATCACCACAAATTTGCCACTCATGCTCGTGATATTTAATTCTTTCAAGCACCAAATTTAATGTCTTGTATGTTTTGCACAGCTTTGTGGAGTGTGCAAGTGGTATGGAAGCCAGAACATTGATGATATGAAGCAAAACAGCCTTAAGGCTGCGTTTGGAAGAGTCAATAAAAAGGCGCCGTTTGCTAGGTTCACATTCTTTCTCTCTCCCAATTGATGCAAAAGACTTTGATTTTGAACATCTGTACAAAATACAAGTTGATCTTCTTATGGAATATTTTTGAAATTCTTTCTCACAATTTCTGTACCACGAAAATGATCTTCTTGTGTAATATTATTGAAATTCTTTCTCACAGTTTCTGTACCAGGAAAATGTAACCCCGGATGTCAACATACCAATTTTACATAGTCTTCAGCCAAGTAATTTCACTCTTTGCTGTGGTTAACTCTAAATCCCTTGTTAAATCATTGAATTCAGATTTTGTATATTTGTTTGTTGGTGTGTCATATTGATGTGGCTCAAAATCCATTAATTTATCGTCCGATTGCAAGGAACTGCTTTCACTTTCACCACTCAAGTTACCAGGTGGAGTTAGGTGCATGAGGAATGGGCGAAATACCTGACAAGTGGTTTGGATATTTAATTTCGTTTTTAGTTTTCTTATTGTAACCAACAATGTTGGTCATACAGAAATAGCAGTCGTCATAATGATTGTTTTGCTCTCGCCATTACATGGGTATGGAAAATGGCATTGCATTTTGTTTGCCATCAACAAAGTCCCTCGACATAATTATTGCATGCAGTATGAGGTGCAAATGATTTTTCTTGACCTCTAATTCCCAATTGGAAGTAAAAAAAAATAAAGTTTCTTCACAAATGAGTTTATTTGGCACACCTTGGAATCGAACACACAAATTTCACGAATGTAGCAAAACTTTTAAGGAATTTTACACTGCCTTCTGTGCTTCTCTGACGCACTAGCCGTGATGGCCTTAAAATACTAATATAAAAGTTTCATGAGTAATGATCGATTGAAACACAGGTATTATATTTGCATTAATGCATGCACAGATGGATAGAAATTAATAGGTTCGTTCCAACACACGAGTTTCTGAAGATCACCAGCGGATTCATGCATCGCCCTGTGCGCATGCGCCGGTTTGGGATTGGTCAGCGGCTGGTCCCGAACTTGATCATGTAGGAACACTTCCTGGACAGCAATCTGACGTGTAAACAAAGAGTTTGGCATGTATTTAGTCCGTGCCCTGTTTGTTTGTAGATTTGTGCGAAAAAGAAAAGGGTAAATTGCTGAATTACTGATGACATTCACTGTATAAGTATTTTAAAAATTAATAAAGTATGAAATACACACACATGGTTTATATTTGTTTTAATTGGTTAGGGAGGGATATCTGCCTCCAAGCCTTAGGCCTGTATTTCACTGTTAAGGACCTATGATTTAAGTAACTTGGATCAAAGAAATTTTATAATCTTTGATAAAAGAACTTGGATGAAACATTAATGTGTATACATATCTAAATATTTGCGATTAAGGAAATACAGCGAGATAGCGAATGATATTAAAGGAGATTATGGTTGAGGATGAAAGAAAGAAAATAAATGTTTCCAGCTGATATTGTCACATTTTTGTTTGGCATTGTAAATCTCAAACTACAAATGTTAAAATAAATTTACAAGTTGCATTTACGTCGCACCGATACAGATAGGTCATGGCGACGATGGGATAGGAAAGTGTTAGGAGTGGGAAGGAAGCGACCATGGTCTTAATTAAGGTACAGCCTCAGCATTTGCCTGGTATAAAATGGGGAAACCACAGAAAACCATCTTCATGGCTGCCGACACTAGGTTTCGAACCCACTATCTCCTGAATGCTAGCTCACAGCTGCGCGCCCAAGTCGCTCGGTTCTCACCGCTCACCACCCTCTAGGACCCCGGTACCACCTAGGGATGATGAGGTGAATAACCTTACCCACCAGGGTGAGAGAAGAAGAGAGAGGAAAAAGGACGGAGAGAGAGAGAGGAAAAGAGAGAGAGAGAGAGAGAGAGATAGATAGAGACCCTGGCGAGAAGGTTGTTAGCGTGTCCGCCCCAAAATGGGAGTTATAGCGAACACGAGGGAGAAGGTGGGCACAAGAAGAGCAACAACAAAAGTTCAAGCACAATAAAAAAACAAGAAACCATAGAAATAACTTACCGGAAGCAGCGGAGGAAGACGACTTAAGGCCGTGGAAGTTAATGCACAAGAAAAACGGTGGCAGTGCTCCACCGAACGTGGCGAATGAAAACCAACACTTCAATTAAGTTGAAGAAATTTAATGGAAGGGCAAATAGTAGGTAACCAAACCAAGTCATTAAGTTGATAAAACCTAAGTTTATTTTAAAACGTAAAGCCAAAAGGTAAATAAAATCAACGTAAGGTTGAAAAATGGAAAAGGTAATTAACAATAAATAAAATAAATCAGAATATACCCAGGTATGGTTTAAAAGAAAATTAATTCATTACTAATTAACAATTAATGGAAAATAAATACTCTTTAACAGATAATAAATTGAGAACTTTATGAAAACAACAAGAAAGGAAAAGGGTGACCTCCGTACCTAATAAAATGTGATCAGAAAACAACGGAAAACCAATAGACTTTCTTACATAAATACTACCTTGAAATTAAATGTGATCGATCACGGATAGTTAATTAATAATAAAAAAACTCAGTTAACAATTATTCAATAAAATGGATCTTCAACGCGGTCGCTTCTCATAATTACCAAATTTGAAAACGTTCAGTTTCCACCAAGGACAGTTTCCAAGACAAACAGAATTTTACGTAAAAATACCTCCTCACGCGGGGCAAGGAAATGGAAACACAACATTAAAGGATGGACAAAATTAATTAATTAACTTAAACAGTAAACGATACACTCAACCCCGAAATATACAATTCAAGATCCACACAGGCTCAACACGCCAGACAACTTTTAAAACCCCGACAACAATCCACACACCAAAACGTTGCCAAGGTAACCCCCAAACAAAAACAACGCCTCCAAAAACAAGGAGGAAAAACAGGCTAGAGAAAAATTTTAAATTCACCCAAAACCCCAGAAGGGAGAGGGGAGAAGAAAACATACCAAACGAATTAGAAAACCAAACACAGGAAAGCAAACAGAAAGCCGAAGAAGGTAAAGCTCGCTACCTTGGAGACTGTACCTTGGTTTACAAGAAGGTTACAATTTAAAGTGCCAAAAGGAGCTCAGTTAAATTTTAATCTAAAAATCCCAATTCAGTTCACTGTGAACCTTCCACATTACTGAGATTAGTTGCCGAAACTGTTTTTCAGATTTTCGATACCACACACGCAAATAGGTATTAATTTAACGACGAAGTCCAAATATTTATTATTATTATTATTATTATTTTTCCAGAGATCTTCGAAAATATCAAAATCCTCTTCAGGACGACGTTTAAAATGATTCAAACACTGGTACATACCTTTGGTGATGAAGAAATGAGAGGAATTTAAAACTGACCATTGTTGACGAAGAATACAGTTACACGACCGGCATCCAGACCTCGTTGGGAAGTATCCAGACGAAAAATAAATCCAAAAACATGATAAGAAGAAATGGCAGGAGGTCTCCAACTAGATCACCTGGGGAAAATCCCCGTTAACATAGAAATTACGGTGGTTTCCTGGTACTCCACCACTCCATGACGCCGGACACAAATACACACGAGCTCAACATCATGGCTGACTGAAGCGAACTGAGTATCGCGTCGGCAAGCGAGCAAGAGGCAAGTCTGCCTGGAAATAGGCCGGCGCATGCGCAGTTATGCGCAACCAAACAGAGCTAGGAGAAACGGCGCGCGGCCTACATTAGCTTAAAACTGTTAGTCGAGCAGTCAATTGGCACAGATATTCTAGGGCGCAAAGGCCAGTTCAAAATGTTTATAAAGGGGCGGCTCACACAATTTAATATTGTCTCACGGTATAAAAATAAAAACCCTTGTGCATTCTTTATTATTTATCATCATAATTCATTATTTTCAAATGTCATTGTCACAACCTTCGATTCACAGAGTTGCGGGTTCAATTCCTGGCCAGGTCTGGTTAATTCCACAAACGCAGGAACTGGGTGTTCGTGTTTGTCTTAATACATGCTCTTCGTAGACACACAACTCACTACCTACCTACCTACCTACCTACCTACCAACCGACTGACCAACCAACCGAGAAACACATATTAGCAAATACATCCCTCCACAACATGTGCAACACAGTTCGCTCCCAGGCCCCACTAGGGTGAAAGGAAAGCAGTGGAACAAGTGGTAAGCAGGTTTCCGTTTTGATGTACCAGGATTACCTACAAGTTTTAAATTACTAATTAACTTTTATGTGTCCGTTACCCTGTCATTTTCTACTATTATTAAAAAAAACAACTAGAGTAATCACTACTGTGTTTGGACAGTGAAATCAGAATGACGCAAAGAGAAAGAACCTTGAGAATTGCACTAGCAACAATAAAACTTAACGCAAATAATTTTCTCGCTTCCTTGGCGCTGCTAACTGCATATCCAACTCATCTTCACTGGATAAAGATTCAACAAAATCCCAATAGCTTTCCATTTTTATTGCATACTTATTAATTAGTTATTTACTAATTATTACTAATTATTTATTGATTTTTTACTTACTTGTTATTACTACTCCTCAATTCACAAGTACCTTAACATAATTCATTAACAGATTTAGAAATAATTATTACTGCTTAGAAGTTATGGCATTGTTAACAAACCACATGTGAGAAGAACAAAGAACAGACAGGAGTGGAAATGCACGTGGTCTGTCCAGTGAGTTTCCTCTCTCGTGCATGTATTCCAACGCACATGTCTGTACTACCGGTTCATGCTACAGGCCGCAGACGAGTTCTGGCGGTCAGTAACTGCAGTTTGAGGTGTGTTGGAACGCCGAATTTGAGTACGTGCATCAGTTCGGGATTGATTTGGTGTGTGTTGGAACGCTTTCTCTCAACTACGCATGCGTCGGACGGTTAGGGACTCGTGTTGGAACAAACCTAGTGTGAAAGACTCACTAAACTCACACTTGTTTGGGTGCATCTCAAATACAACTGACTATATCAGCCTAGTTTATCTTGAAAAGATAAACATCGGATAAGGACTGGGGTTTAAAACACCTCTGTTTATACAAGTGGTCTGGGATAGCAACTCTGCTCTGTCTTACCTGCAATCCAACCCAACTTCCCTCGTGCTCTTAATATTACGTATCTAAATTTCTAGAAACCAGAACTCAGAACTTCGGCCCTCGTTTACGTCTTGATCTGCCATTTTCACACAGGAATAATCACATGTTTCCCTCCCTTGATGCATATTATGTTATTATTCCAAAGAGAGTTGCGTGAGAACATCTCTCCTCAGTACATATTACGAATGCAGATACTACAAAACTGGACATGATACATAATAAATGACATCAATTTCAGACTCAGAGCAACAATTCCCATGTAAGAAAGCATATTTTCTATTTTACTGCAAAATCATGTTGGCTTATATAATCCATATTGCAGAATGTTTTCGTAAGTATGCTGTATGATTCATACATTGTAAGTATGTAGTATGATTCATACAGGAATGTGCTTTCTTCTCTAATATTAATTTCCTTTTTATAAAGTTAATCCTTTGTAGTTTTTGTAAAGTTCTGGTTTTTGGGTATGTTCACCTTTGTAGTTCCTTTTTCTTTCAGCCAATTTCTTATCCTTGCCAGCAGACCTCAAGACCGCGATGGGGGTCTGATCCTTCCACCTTTACACGGTAAGTGCCCTTCAAACATTAAAATAATATATTACTGGTTCATGTTCAGTCTTTGTTTCAAGGAAACTGTAGAAAGAGTTTGTAATAGAAAACTTATGTTATGTGTCTGCCATTTAGTGCAAAGCCATTGTTTAAACATTCTTTCTTCTTACAAGAGGATAAAAAAATTATCCATACAGAGTACTTCCGCATTAATGGATCTATTTCCTCTTTAAGCTTAATGTAGTTTAAAGTTTGCATCAGACACACCCAATGTTTAACTTTCCAATTCTGCCAATGCTGTTGACTACAAATAGGATTGTTTTATATCTCAAGCCATCTCTTTTCACTTTTGACTCAGTTAATTTATAACTGTTAGGTTCTCCAGTCTGCTGAAACTAATTTTAAATAAATAGATTTATAAAATACCTGAAAAAAGAAAACTCCTGGAAACAATTATACCTGAAAGATGACACAGGTGTGATGAACAGATATAACTTGGAAACAATATTCTCTTACCCATGGGTAAATAATGCAAGTATCGAGCTCGAATTATTATTATTATTATTATTATTATTATTGTTGTTGTTGTTGTTGTTGTTGTTTACGTAGTTGAATGATCGCAGTGTTTGTGAGGTTATGTCATGAAACATGTACTGTATAGACATTTATACGAGTTCAATTAATGTAAATACCTGTAAATTAATATTATATAATTTATTATTACCTGTATATGATGTGTAATCTGCTACACAATTGTGAAACATACTGTAACATCGAGAATGGCTATAGATCAGACGAGATCATGGTAGAATATTCTGTACATTATAACCATGTTGTTAGGCACTCGAGAATTTACGAGAAGGTATTTTTGTAATGTATCTTTCTAGAAGCCTGGCCAGGCACGTATATAAAGAGGTGGTCTTGATGGTAAGGTGTGTTATTGTTTAGTAAGAGTTTCGCTATTGAACACGTATTGTGGTTAGGCTGACATGTTGATGTAGGCAGTCGGTAGTCATCTGTTTCAACTGTGTTTCAAGGTTGTAATCTCTAAGTGCTGTGATAGGTAATTGTTAAAATGGCGAGATGTTGTTCTCGGAGTGAAGTGTTTTGTCTGTGATCCAGTTATTACGGTTATGTGTGTTTTAATTAGTGGATAATTGTAAATAAATCCGTGTACGCAAGTTGACAGCATTTTGTGTGCGTCATTGTGGTTACATCATTGGCGACCGTGACAGGACAGATTGCAGATCAAATTTCAAAAATAAATTACAAAATTTCAGACGTCAATTCTGGCCTAACAGGACAGATTGCAGAACAATTTCGAAAGTACATGACAAAATTTCAGACGTAAATGACAAACTTTCAGGCAAAATTTCAGACGAAATTTCTCAAGCTAACTCAGTTTTAACCGGACAAATATCGCAAGTGTACACACAGGTTTACAAAGTTTAGCAGCACCTAGAATAGAACATTTCAATCATAAATGAGGAAATTTCACCGGAAATTAGTGATGTCGCCAATCAATTAATGCAGCAGATATCGGACATTAGGTCAAAACTGGGACAGATTGACCAGATCGATAGTAGAGTAAGCTAGCTGGACGGGGATATCTTGAACCTCATAGAGGAGGTGGAAATGCATGTTGCCGGCATAAAGCAACAGGTTGAGGGGAGAATTTCTACCATTGAGGGAAATTTTGAAACCCGTATCTCTGCCGTCGAGGGAAATTTCGGGAGCTGTATTTCTGCTGTTGAAGGAAGTTTAGAAAACTGGATTTCGACCATCAAGGGAAATGTGCAGAATATAAGGGAAAGTATCCTTCACGCTGTAGAAAATAGATTAACTCAAATGGGACGTACCACCACACTTCTAAGTCCCTCAAACCTAACCGGCAATACAGGGCACCTAGACCCGAAGGTGATTATAGAGAGCCTTCTGGAATTCCACGGGCGACTGAAAGAGAACCCGACTAGCTTCATCGAGGGATCGGTCAGTCTGTTAGGAAGGACTAACCTACCAGAGGACATCATTGTGTAACTAATCACACCACAGTTAAAGCCGCAAGCTGCTACTTGGTGGAATAACTTGAAGGGTATAAATTTAAACTGGACGGGCTTCAAGAGGGAATTCCTCGCTAGGATTAATTCCGAAGGGTTGAAGAGCTCCGTGAAAAGGAAGCTACTGACTGAGGCACAACCCACTGGCAGGAGAGCTAGCGCCTTTGTCCTACAGAAGTACCAACTCTTCAAGCATCTGCACCCGGAAGGAAGCGAAAATGAAATCTTATGAGACATCACAGAGCTACTCCACAATAAGATTATCCCTAGCGAAAGTATCACAACCGGGATCCTTTGATGATCTATACAGAATCATCGCCCAATTGGAGAAGGAACACAAGAGCAAAGCTACAGAAGAGCCCAGTGCAGTTAGGAAGTGCTACTAGTGTGGAAGAGCAGGACACCTGAAGAACAAGTGCCCAGCCTTGACGGAAAATTAGGTCATTCTGGATTGAGAGGGGATGGGACTGGGATCAGGAATGTGCCTCAAGACCTGACAGGCGAGCAACCCTGGTCAAGTAGGGGAGGGATTGGTCAGATTGTGAGTAGAATCAATCAATCAATCAATCAATCAATCAATCAATCAGTCAGTCAGTCAATCAATACTGATCTGCATTTAGGGCAGCCGTCCAGGAAGCAGATTCCCTATGTGTTGTTTTCCTAGCCTTTTCTTAAATGATTTCAAAGAAATTGGAAATTTATTGAACATCTGCCTTGGTAAGATATTCCAGTCCCTAACTCCCCTTCCTATAAATGAATATTTGCCCCAGTTTGTCCTCTTGAAGAATTCCAACTTTATCTCCATATTGTGATCTTCCCTGCTTTTAAAGACGCCACTCAAACCTATTCGTCAACTAATGTCATTCCATGCCATCTCACCGCTGACAGCTCGGAACATACCACTTAATGTAAAAGTTTCAAACAAATTTATTAAAAAACCACCATTCCAATACTTTACAGTCTTTAAGTTTAAGATACAAATATTAAATATATGTTAAAATGGGACATGTTTCGCTTAGGCTTTGTAAGTATCTTCAGCCATATGTAATCTAAAGCTAAGTCAGGGCCCTGAACTGGGTTCCTCATTAAAGTATAATACATGCTTCAATACAGATAAAACAGTCATAAAAATCTAGTCTGTGGAGAAAGCGATGCTTAAAATGCAACTAAAATTCAATAATGAACTTGTCATAGTATTATATGTACAAGGAATGGATACTAGTGTTTGTCTAGAAAAGTACAAGTTGGTTATTTGTAGAACGAGACATAGTCATAATGATCTGACATGGATTTGGATTGTACAGATTATTTGATATTAATGAAGCGTGGATTAATTAAAATATGGAAAAATAAATCTTCGAACGTTGTTGATTGAGAATCAGGTAAGTAGAATTACAGTAAAGTTCTTAACTCCAAGTGGTTGCGTGATAAGGTCAAAAGGCGCTTGAAGCATCTGTATGGAGGTGTTGTGTCTCCTTCTAGAATAATCTTTGTAATAGATTGTAGTCGTGAGCTGTTTAGCGTAGATTCAGTAAATAGGGTGTTCAATAAAGGCTTAGATGTGGAAGAATTCGCAATGTAGCGCGTGTTGAAAACTGAAATGTGTAAGAGAATAAATGTAAGTTTTGAAACATAGAGAACATTCTATTAATGAGTGGAAGTTTAATAACGCTTACCCCTAGTGTTGACAGCGAGGTGACTAGTCTTGTTGGTTGTTAGAGACGATCTGGCAGTTGTTATTCTACTGCTACGTGTATTGTAGGGGTGTGCCTGTGAAGGCGGAGAATGAGTCAGGAGAGGGGAGGTAGGCGGAGGGGGTGTGGCGTGAATCGGTGACTTGGGAGTGGCTACTATAGCGTTAGGGAAATTGCTGACGTGATGCGCTACATTGCGAATTCTTCCACATCTAAGGCTTTATTGGACACCCTATTTATTGAATCTACTCTAAGCACCTCACGACTACAATCTATTACAAAGATTATTCTAGAAGGAGACACAACACCTCCATACTGATGCTTCAAGTGCCTTTTGAACTTATCACGCAACCACTTGGAATGAACAACTGTACTGTAATTCTACTTACCTGATTCTCAATCAACAACATTTGAAGATTTATTTTTCCATATTTTAATTAATCCGTGCTTCATTAATATCAAATAATCTGTAGAGTCCAAATCCATGTCAGATCATTATGACTATGTCTCATTCTACAAATAACCAACTTGTACTTTTTTAGACAAACACTATATTCATTCCTTGTACATATAATACTATGACAAGTTCATTATTGAATTTTAGTTGCATTTTAAGCATTGCTTTCTCCATTGACTAGATTTTTATGACTGTTTTATCTGTATTGAAGCATGTATTATACTTTAATGAGGAACCCAGTTCAGGGCTGTGACTTAGCTTTAGATTATATATGGCTGAAGATGCTTACAAAGCCTAAGCGAAACATGTCCCATTTTAACATATATGTAATATTTGTATCTTAAACTTAAAGATTGTAAAGTATTGGAATGGTGGTTTTTTAAATAAATTTGTTTGAAACTTTCACATTCTGTACACCAATACGGCTATCATAACGAGACTCATAACATGTAACATACCACTTAGTCGAGCAGCTAATCTTCTGTCTCCCAGTTCTTCCCAGCCCAAACTTTGCAACATTTTTGTAACGCTACTCTTCTGTCGGAAATCACCCAGAACAAATCGAGCTGCTTTTCTTTGGATTTTTTTCCAGTTCTTGAATCAGGTAAAACTGGTGAGGGTCCCATACACTGGAACCATACTCTAGTTTTGGTCTTACCAGAGATTTATATGCCCTCTCCTTTACATCCTTACTACAACTCCTAAACACCCTCATAACCATCTGCAGAGATCTGTACCCTTTTATTTACAATTCCATGTATGTGATTACCACAGTGAAGATCTTTCCTTATATTAACAACTAGATACTTACAATGATCCCCAAAAGGTACTTTCACCCTATCAATGCATTAATTAAAACTGAGAGGACTTTTCCTATTTGTGAAACTCACAACCTGACTTTTAACCCCGTTTGCAACATACCATTGCCTGCTGTCCATCTCACAACATTATCAAGGTCACGTTGCAGTTGCTCACAATCTTGTAACTTATATATTACTCTATACAGAATAACATCAGCTGCAAAAAGCCTTATCTCTGATTCCACTTGTTTAATCATATCATTTATATATATAAGGAAACATAAAGGTCCAATAAAACTGCCTTGATGAATTTCCCTCTTAATTATTACAGGGTGAGATAAAGCTTCGCCTACTCTAATTCTCTGAGATCTATTTTCTAGAAATATAGCAACCCATTCAGTCACTCTTTTGTCTTGTCCAGTTGCACTCATTTTTGCCAGTAGTCTCCCATGATCCACCCTATCAAATGCTTTAGACAGGTCAATCGCGATACAGTCCATTTGACCTCCTGAACCCAATATATCTGCTATATCTTGCTGGAACCCCACAAGTTAAGCTTCAGTGTAATAACCTTTCATAAAACCGAATTGCCTTCTATCAAACCAGTTATTAATTTCACAAACATGTGTAATATAATCAGAAAGAATGCCTTCCCAAAGCTTACATGCAATGCATGTCAAACTTACTGGCCTGTAATTTTCAGCTTTATGTCTATCACCCTTTCCTTTATACACAAGGGATACTATAGCAACTCTCCATTCATTTGGTATAGCTCCTTCGACCAAACAATAATCAAATAAGTACTTCAGATATAGTACTATATGCCAACCCGTTGTCTTTAGTATATCCCCAGAAATCTTATCAATTCCAGACGCTTTTCTAGTTTTCAACTTTTTTATCTTATTGTAAATGTCATTGTTATCATATGTAAATTTTAATACTTCTTTGGCCTTAGTCTCCTCCTCTATCTGGACATTATCCTTGTAACCAACAATCTTTACATACTGCTGACTGAATACTTCTGCCTTTTGAAGATCCTCACGTACACACTCCCCTTGTTCATTAATTATTCCTGGAATGTCCTTCTTGGAACGTGTTTCTGCCTTAAAATACCTATACATACCCTACAATTTTTCACTAAAATTTGTATGATTGCCAATTATGCTTGCCATCATATTATCCTTAGCTGCCTTCTTTGCTAGATTCAATCTCCTAGTAAGTTCCTTCAATTTCTCCTTACTTCCTCAGCCATTTCTAACTCTATTTCTTTCCAGTCTGCACCTTTTTCCTAGTCTCTTTATCTCTCTATTATAATAAGGTGGGTCTTTACTATTCCTTACCACCTTTAAAGGTACAAACCTGTTTTCACATTCCTCAACAATTGCTTTAAACCCATTCCAGAGTCTGTTTACATTTTAATTTACCGTTTTCCACCGATCATAGTTACTTTTTAGAAACTGCCTCATGCCTGCTTTATCAGCCATATGGTACTGCCCAATAGTCCTACTTTTAAGACCTTCCTTTCTATCACATTTATTTTTAATTACGACAAAACAGCTTCCTGTTCACTAATACCAGCTATTACTTCGGTTTCTCTATAGAGCTCATCTGGTTTTACCAGCACCACATCCAGGATATTTTTCCCTCTAGCTGGTTCCATCACTTTGTGAATCAGCTGTCCTTCCCAGATTAACTTATTTGCCATTTGTTGGTCATGCTTCCTGTCGTTTGCATTTCCTTCCCAATTGACATCTTGTAAATTCAGATCTCCCGCTACAATCACATTCCTTTCCATGTCGTTTCCCACATAGCTGATTATCTTATAAAATAATTCTGAATCCGTGTCAGCGTTACCCTTTCCTGGTCTGTACACTCCAAAGATGTTGAGTTGCCAGTATCTTTAGAAATGAGCCTTACACCTAGAATTTCGTGTGCGTCATCTTTAACTTTTTTGTGGCTTACAAATTCTTCTTTCACCAGAAGGAATACTCCCCCTACCACCATTCCTATCCTATCTCTATGATACACACTCCAGTTCCGTGATAAAATTTCTGCATCCATTATATCATTTCTCAGGCATGATTCAACTCCTATTACAATATCTGGTGAGTATGAAAATGAAAATGAAAACCTACAACCTGTTTTCCAGTCATTGACCGGGTCAGGGATGTAATGAATGAATCATATATAGGCTATTATTACGATGGGGTCGCCACTCCCAAAGTGATGGATATTAATGACTGATAGATGGTACGAAATGAGAATGGAGAGTGTTGTTGGAATGAAAGATGACTGGGAAAACCGGAGTACCTGGAGAAAAACCTGTCCCGCCTCCGCTTTGTCCAGCACAAATCTCACATGGAATGACTGGGATTTGAACCACGGTATCCAGCGGTGAGAGGCCAATGCGCTGCCGCCTGAGCCACGGAGGCTCTATCTGGTGAGTATATGTCTATTAATTCTATTTCATTCTTTACAAATACTTCTACAGTTAACACTAACATTTTAATGTCATCCCTGCTTGATTTCCAGTTTTCTGTTCCCTTATCACCACTCCCTAGGCCACCCCATTTCCCTGGACGTACCTCCCTATTACCGTTCCAAACAAATTTCCTTTCTTATACCTACCACTGCGGTTTAAGTGAAGGCAATCTGAGCGCAGATCCCTGTCTCCTACCCACCCATTAGGATCTAGAAATTTCACTCCCAGTTTCCCACATGCCCACTTCATAGTCTTATTTAAATCCCCAATCACCCTCCAGTCAGTATCTCTCCTAGACAGTATTCCACCGATAACAATCTCCGCTTCCTTAAACCTCACCCGTGCTGCATTTACCAGATCCCACACATCTCCAACTATGTTGGTTCTTATATCAGCTTGTCTTACGTTGTTGGTACCAACGTGAAACACTACCACCTTCTCCTTCCCCTCCTTCCTCTCTTCTACTTTCCTCAACATCTGCCTCAACCTAATTCCTGGATAACACTCTACCCTGGTTCGCTTTCCTCCACACACTTTCCCCACATGTCTAACGATTCAATCCCCAGTGACGAGCGCCTCAACCCTACCCACCTCATTTGATCCCCTCCCCTCCTGGTCAGCCGTGTCTTTCCTGATAGCTGCAGAAGCTACTTCCTCCTCGGTTTTTTCCTTCCTATGACCCCTTCCACCTGTCTTTTCCTATCCTCTACTCTACATTTCCCTTTCCTAACTTTTCCTTTCCTCCTACCTCCACACATCTCAGCAACAGTTCCTTGTTCCTCATCTTCCTTCTGTTGTTCTATCTGGAGTGACTTGTACCAATTTTGCACAGACACCTGTCCTGAATTCTGATCCTGAATGGAGCCCTTATCCTGCAATCTCCTTCCCCTTAGAACATCAGACCACCTGTCTTCTACAACTCCCCCCTTTCCTTCCTCTCCCTCTTGTACACCTACTGTAACCTGTACATTGTTTGAGGGAGTCCTATCTTCCTTCCTGTCTTCTGTGAGAATCCTCATTATCTCCCTCAAACTCTCCAACTCCTCACTCATACCCCTCAATGCCTCACCACACCCACAGTTCCTACAGTTGCACTCCTTAGCCATTCTTTACAGAAAAAATGAAAAGAAAAGGAAAAATAAAATAACTTATTTTTTAAAAAAAATGAACGGAGGGATATATTGTCTGGGATAGTACTCAAAGATCACACGACAATAAGGTAATTAATATACGACTACACTACATTACTACAATTTCATCTTAAGGATTGGCAACGATAATTTTTCTGCCATACTCGACAGTCAAGCACGCCATGCATTCGTCAACGGGACTGTTGCCAGATTACTACTGCCTATGACGTCTCACCATCTTGGAAGGGTAGTGGGAGCAGCGGACAGTGTAACCTATTCCTTCCAAGGACAGACTAACCTAACCGCTAAATGTATGAGTATGCCTAGTGTAACTGACGTTGCAGTGATGCACAGCCTGATACCTGACATCATATTAGGTCATGACTTTCTGGTGGAATACAAGGTAATCCTATTCTCTGCAGCTCATGAGGTTTTTTGGGATAAGACAGACGTCTGAGGGTTGCCTGGCACGATGGAACTCTCCGGACTCGCAAGGATACGGAAGTCGACGTAGAGCTGGGTGATATCCAGTTAATATATCTTCAACCGAATGAAGATGAGGAACTGAGACACACCTTAAAGGACTTTCCAGAAGTCATCACCAATAAAATAGGACAGGCTACCACAGTAATGCACACCATTGAATGCAGCGCTTCCTCACACATCAAGCAATGTTCATATCCAATCAACCTGTATAAGTTTAACGTCATCCAGAAGATTCAAGATATGGAAGGGCAAGATCTCATCAAACCCTCTACATCCCGTTGGGATTCACGTATCATCCTACCGATTTCCGCAGGTTGTACGAGAAGAACATTGGTGATGCCTACTTCATGTCTGACCTGAAAGACTTGCTGAAACAAGTAAATGGGTCTAGGATTTTCAGCTTGCTGGTTCTCAACTCTGGATACTGGCAAGTGGAAGTCGAGGAAATTTCTAGACCACTTTGCCCTTTGGATTGAAGATTGCTGCTGCTCATGCAACTGATTGTTAAGGTATTATCAAGATATGTTGGAGATTTTTGCTGGGTGTACCTCGACAGTTTAATTCACAGCAAGAATTTTCAGGAACCCCCTGTACATCTGCAGAAAGTGTTGGAATGACTGAAGATTCATGGACTGACTCGCCAACTGAAGAGGTGTCACTTCACTCAGTACCGCGTAGAATATCTTGGTCGTGTCCTAACATCTGAAGGCTTAAACAGGCAAAGCGAGAAGAATAGAGCTTACATATAAATTATAAACATAAAAGTTTTCCACCTATTCATTACATAGTTTTATATACACTGCATGTATTTACATAGTGTAGCATAGTGTAAATAAAACTATGTATTGAATAGGTGGAAAACTTTTATGTTAAAAATTTATATGTTACCTCAGTTCGATATGGACCAACAACATGAAATTGATAACCATTGAAGAATCGAGCTATCGAAGAAGCCGAACACCCGCGGTCCAAGCGACAAGTATGTCAGTTCCTTGGCTTGTGTGGATGGTATAGCAGCTTCGTGGTATATTTTGAAGAGAAGGCAATACCACTCATTGATCTACTCCATAACAACCGCCCATTCCGATAGACCAGCAAGGAAGAGGCAGCATTCCACAGCTTTAAGGCTGTGATATGCAACGCTCCCGGTCTAGCCCATCCCAAGCCTCAACGAAAGATGTGCCTACAGACGGATGCCAGCAACTCCAGCTTAGGAGCAGTGTTCTTCCAGGAGAGGAGTGATGGAGGAAGGGACATCATCGAGGATGCCAGCAGGAAGCTACTGCACTGCCGAGAAGGGTGCCTTAGCCGTGGTGTTGGCCATGGGCAAATTCAGAGGCTACTTGGAGGGAAGGAAGTTCCAGCTCTACACCGATAATGCTGCTCTCAAATGGTTAAACTCAGTCTCTGGCTCAAAATCTAAATTGGTGTGATGGTCTCTGTTAATCACAGAATTTGACTTCGATGTGTGTCACGTCCCAGGACCGACGAACATAGGAGCAGACAGCTTATCTAGGCACCCGGTGATTGAACCTGAAGCTAGAAGCACCATTGTCGAGAGGGAGTTCCCTCGAAAACACCAGAGTGAGCCTAAGGAAACTGTCCTTCTAACCATCAAGAAGTAGCTTGATCTGGGAGTGATCAAACAGTGGCAGGAACAAGACAAGCCCTGTAGGACCACGACACAGTGGGTTAGGAGACAGAAACCCGATAGTCGACTCGTCCCGTGAGAATTCAAGATGTGCTACAAGAACTTCTGGGTTGACGGAGGACTCTTGATGTACAGGTTGCACCTCTCCAACGTCTGCAGTAGTGGTGTTCCCCAGACATCACACGATGGGCATCTCCGAGAAGTTCTATGGCAGCATTGGTGCCGGACATTCCGGAGGCGAAGAGACATATCAGTCTCTCCGACGAAGATTCCTCTGCGTTCAACATGCGGAAAGACATCCTGGACTACGTGAAGTGGTGCTGCATCTGTGCCTGCCCCAAGGTGAGCAACAGGAAGGCAGATTCCAGCCAACAAGGAAGACGGCCACAACATCCGTGGGAGGTCATAGCCCTGGACTTGATGGGTCCTTACCCTAGAACACCATGGGGTAAAACAGGACTCCTAGTAATCATTGACCTCTTCACAAGATGGATTGAGGCCCTTCCGATACCTGAAGCCACGACGGGACGCATCGTCAGCCTGCTACAAGATGAAGTATTCAGCCGCTACGATTATCTACGGTGCATTCTGTCAGACAACGGGTGCCAGTTCACATTGAGGAAGTGGCAGCCAATGATGACTGAATGGGGTGTGGAGCACAGGACCACCCCTATCTACTACCCAAGGGCCAGTGCAACGGAACGACGAAACCAGGAGCTGAAAAGGGTGCTACGGGTCCACCTGATAGACATAGAACATTGGCTGTGGGAGCGTCAGATACCGCAGTCACTCTTTGCCCTGTGACGGCACATCAACCTGGTTACCAGCTATTCTCCTGCAGAGCTGTTCCTTGTTCGACAACTATATGGCACCGGGGATTAGGAGATTCGTCCATCACCCACTCCTGGTCAAGATGATGCAGCTGTTTCCCTGGCAGAGTGCAGCAGCAGCAGCAGCAGCAGCAGCAGCAGAACATTAAGGAGAAGCAAGCTTTGGCCAAGAAGATATCCCTTACCCAGACCAAGGCTCAAGATGTCGAAGAGACCCAGATCTTCCTACCAGCCAACAAGTACTGCGAAGTAGCCACCCATTCACTAATAAGATTGAAAGGTTTCACGCAGGACTCACACCTAAGTGGGTTGGTGCCATTGAGATGGATAAGCAGCTGGGCCATGGGGTCTACTTACTGAAGACCTACCCAGGTCCACGCATCGGAGTTGCAGCGATTCACCCAACCGCTGAGCCGACAGAATAAGCCTGGTACTACCACAGGTCCACCTGGGGGGGGGAGGCTTCTGATGACACAGCTCTTCTGGTC
The DNA here is from genome assembly GCF_040414725.1 of Anabrus simplex. Lineage (NCBI taxonomy): Eukaryota > Metazoa > Arthropoda > Insecta > Orthoptera > Tettigoniidae > Anabrus > Anabrus simplex. The sequence goes on from NC_090266.1 coordinate 304,245,660, forward strand.
ATGAGTAGTATGCATCGACTATCATCGAGGAAGAGGCTGGCAGCAAGGCAATCTCGACCCCTGACGCGGCATGATGCTGTCAAGAGGAGGAGAGCACGTGCAGCGATGTTGAGGAAGAGAGAAGATAGTCTATGACCAAGGCAAAGTCGACGAGTGTGACAGACTCCGGAAATTTTTTCAAGTTATAGGGGGGATATGGACGCCAGTGTGATGAACGGATATAACTTGAAAACAATATTCTCTCAGCCATGGGTAAATAATGCAAGCATCGAGCTTGAATTATTATTATTTTATGATTAGTATTATTAGGCTATGAAATATTTACACCCATTTAGTATTATTTTATTATTATTATTGTTGTTGTTGTTGTTCCCGGGTTTGTGTGGAACGCAGAGATGGTGAAAGAAGGTGCGGGCTTGAATGGGTCTAACTACAATATCAAGAATTGAATTAAAATTGTAAAAGGTTATATTTCTTTTAGAACTTCAAACTTAACAATTATTCACTGAATGAACATAAGAATGAAACATCAGGTCCAATGACAATTTCAAAAATTGGAAAATTCCAGATTTAGACCTTAATAGTTCTGGGCTACAAGCCTCTAGGATACAAATTTACCATTAAAGGTGGTATTGTTTAGTTAAGGGCAGAAATCCCCTAATCCAAGAGCACTTGCTCCCAAAATACAATATCTAGCCTTCCAGAGGCACACTTCACTCTTACAAAACCTTGAAAAGAGCTTAAAGGCTCTCAGTTTCTTCCAGCCTACTCAAGGCAACATCAGAACTTACAATCTCTGGCCTCTCAAGGCACCACTTACAAATAGAAAATAATTTTATACAGGGGTATCTAGTACCCAACCTACAGGCCCTTAGTGAAAAGAACAGGATAAATAAACGGCCCGGACACAAACTGAATGGAGGCGTGCACTGCACTCCCAGATAATGAAACATTAAAACCTACAGGGCTCTCGGCCGATGAAACGGGCTAATCCCAAGCTACTTGAGGTGGCTCGCATGGAAATAACGGTAATACATTACAGGAAAAAAGGTTGCTAAATCACAGACACCTCAAATCGAGATGAAGGGGAGCTCGAGAGGGTAACTCACTCTCTATCCCCGATTTACAATTAAAGATTTTATGAAATTTTTACAATAACCGAAAGAAAGTTTACATTTTAGAAAGGTACTGCTACATAATTAAAGATTCGGACCTTCCCCTCGAATAAAGCTGCGGAGTTAGCAAGAAAGATAGAATGAAGTTATGTGCCCATTACCTTATAGATGTTCTGCTGACCGAAGAAAGAGGCGGCCCCATCTCCTGGATTAACACACACACTTATCAAGACGGTGATCAAGTTGGCAAGAAAACGTGAAAAGCCGCTCTGTATAAACCCTCAGGGAAGGTTCGAGAGCTTTCAAGACTAATCAGGTCACACCCTCTTAATTTTTATTGATTAAAACAAAGTGGACAAGAAATGTGGTATTGGTTGAAAATTAATTACAAAAATTATTGATTGGCTAGATTCAAAACCGGTGGAAAGAAAAGGAAGTATTGCCAACCCAAAAACAAATGTACATAGATCAGTTATGGCAAACCTAGGAATATGAAACTTATTTAAGTTATAAGTTCTTTCACCTTGCACCAGGGTGCATGATCATAGTTTTTTGGTAGTGTCATCTGTAGAAAAATGTTCAAACTTCTTGATGTATAGCAAACAAAACAAGGATAAATTCAGTCAGTTTAGGAAACTGCACAATAACAAAGTTACTTAATATTTCAGTGGACATCTTCTGATTAAAGTTCCAAGTTCATGTGGTATCAACTTCACCTTTTGACTGATAGAGGAGTTCATCAAGGCACTTATTTTAAATGCGCGACTTTAAGGTGTACCTCCCGGTACAGACCTCTCCCCCCCCCCCCTCCAATGTCCTTCCTTGGGGTGACACACAAGTATTTTGAGAAAACATGTCCACTTTGAGAAAAAAATTTCAAAGTTTTTCTGGAAGTTAATTTGTAGAAAAATTTGTAGATCCGAATTTAGAGTGTCCTTGTATTTGTTGAAGTTAAATAAATGTTGATAGATTTGCCGGCAAGACCTGCTGCCGCTGCCGATACCCAGGTGAGGTCGCCTGTACACCCCAAGTACCCTCAGATACACCTCTCCCGCTATTGCGAGAGGGTTAGTCATGGTGTTGGTCGCCGCAGATTAGAAGAATATGGACAATCCTCAGAAGTATTGGCGGTAGGATTACCACACTTCAGTCTTTGCTGGGAAGATGGACTCCGGCGCGCCGTTTAGAAGGAGTTCTTACTAGAGCAAAGTGGGCCCGTTGTCGTCTCTCGTGTTCCTCACAAGATGTTACAGTATGGCGGCAGACAGCTAAGGGGGCACTGAAACACTAAGATCTAGGCGACAGAAGTGTTGTTGCTTGAGATTGGAGAGTACGATCTTTATTTGAGAGGCAGGCGGGCGGGCGGTGTGGAGAGTGCTTGTGTGCCAATAGTGCGTGGATGCAGGAGACGGGGGCTTGGTAATGGCCACTGAGGAATTGACAGCAGGAAAACCAGAGGGGAAGATCGTACATAGCAGGTCATATACATAATTAAATAAAACCATTGGGCAGAAGGCCTCATATAAAAAAAAATATAACCTTCAAACTCCTGCTAAATTTTGATAGCTAACGAAAATAGTAATGCAATTATACAGGTTTCACCTGCAAGAGGTGAACCCTAAAGATTCTCTCTGTGGCTGGCTTGCTTACCAATAATGTAACTGGCGTCAAAAAATTTAATATAATGCACGGCCCATGAAATCTGGGGGCAAGCTTGCCTGCTGGAACAAAGTTTCTAACCATGACTTGATCTACAAATTTTAAATTGATGGGCCTCCGTCCACGATCATATCTTTCTCTAACCTTTTCATGAGAAACCTTCTGCTTGTGCTTAGCCTTCTTCCATAGATCTCTTACATTATCGGGATCTATTGTCTCTGGTAATACATCATTAAGTGACCAAAGGTTAGAGAGCGGCATGTTAGGAACAAATTCAAACATAAGAGAAGCTGGTGTGAACTTGTGAGACTCATGAACCGCTGAATTTAGAGCGAACGCCAGCCAATGCAGGGAATGATCGTCATGAAGAAATGCGATTAAAGCAGATCTAAGATTACGATTGACCCACTCAGCCTGAGATGGTTGAGGATAATACGCCAAAGTAGTTACATGTGATATAGACAGATCAAAACAGAATTTACGGAAGAGGTTGGATGTAAAGGCTTTAGCATTATCAGAAACGATATATTGACAGGGACCAAAAGAAGCAAATGTGGTATTTAAACAAGAAATAGTGGACTGAGCAATTGCCAGCTTAGTCGAAAATAACCAGGAAAATCTAGTGAAACCATCTACATATACCAGAATGAATTTATTGGTGTTCCCCTTTGATTGGGGGAAGGGTCCGACGTAGTCTATATATAGGCGCTCCATGGGGCACGGCGCTTGATGAGAAGATAATAGACCTAGCTTAGTGGACAAGGTGGGCTTACTAAGCAAACGAGATTTACAAGCTTGTACCAATTCACGAATTTCACCGTCCATACCTTTCCAAATGAACATCTCTCGGATCTTTTTCTGAATTTTGAAGATGCCTAAATGCCCACGTAATGGGATCTCATGATAGTACTTGAAGATCATAGGCACAAGAACAGCTCGAACCACTACTTTCATCTTTTGATCATGCGTGGACAGGCAACATAAAACCCCGTTCCTCAATACGCAAGGGACGACATGTTCCGCAGAAGAAAGGGTTTCAATAATAGGGGCCAGCACGGGATCTTCATGTTGATATTTTTCAATATCCCTAAACAACATGGGGGCATCAGTTAGAATGGCATTAATACCTGAGGGTATGGGCGTGGGAAGAGAAGAACTATCTTCCTGTTCGGTGGTCTCCACATCATGAGAAAACATGCGGCTTAGTCCATCCGCAACAACATTTTCAGATTCTCTGATATGTCTTGCATCAAACTGGAAGGCAGAAATCCTAATGGCCCAACGGGCTATATGACGAGTACAGCGCGGCCTAGCTAATACCCAACTTAAGGCTTGGTTATCTATTTCTAGATCGAACTTGACATCCAGATAGTCGGAACTTCTCTAGTGCAAATAAGACTGCCAAACCCTCAAGTTCATAGATGGAATATTTGGCCTCTTGAGTCGATAATGTCCTAGACGCATAGGTAATGGGTCGCCTTCCGAGTTCTGTTTCCTGAAGAAGGACAGCAGCCACCGCCGATGACGAGGCATCGGTTTGAACAATGAATTTCTTCAAAAAGTCTGGCATTGGAAGGACAGGGGCGTTGCAAAGAGCTAATTTAAGATCTTGAAAAGTGGCTTGTTGAGACGGCCCCCACTCAAATTGGACGCCTTTCCTATGGAGTAAGTTCAAGGGCGCCACTCTGTTAGCAAAGTTAGGAATAAATTTTCTGAAGAAATTCACCATGCCGATGAACCTGGCAATACCTTTGATGTCCTTAGGAGGTTTGAAATCACGGATGGCCTGTGTTCTGGAATGATCGATAGAAACACCATCAGGCAACACAATATGCCCTAGGAATGACATAGACGGCTTAGCAAAGGCTACCTTGGATAATTTGACAGTCAACCCAGCTTTACAAAGGCGACTGAGTACTTCCTTTAGATGATCTAGGTGTTCTTCAGAGGTCTCAGAAAATACAACGTCATCAAGATAGTGATACAAGTATACAAATTTGATGTCGGAAAAGACCCTATCTAGCAGTCTAGTGAGCACAGCTGCCCCCATGGCGAGCCCGTAAGGCACGCGGTTGTACTCATACAAGTTCCAATCCGTGGCAAAAGCTGTTAGATGTTTCGATTCTTCAGCTGGAGGGATCTGGTTGTATGCCTGATTAAGGTCTAAGATGGTGAAGACTTGGCTTTCCGAAACCATGAAAAACAAGAATAAAGGTCAGGAAGAGGCACAGATTGTAACACCACCTTACGATTTAAAGCCCTATAGTCAATCACAGGCCTGAAGCCACCTTGGGGTTTCGGCACCAGAAAAATGGGCGATGAATACGCCGACTTAGAAGGTCGAATAATACCATCTTTTAACATGTGATCGATGATCTCTTTAAGAGCCTCCATTTTAGGTGGAGACAGCCTGTAAGGCGGAAATCTAACTGGAATCTAATCCGTAACCTCAATCTTGTATTCTATCAGGTCAGTAACACCAAGAGTATCAGAAAATACATCCGGAAACGACTGACACAATTTACGAATACTTTCATTCTGCTCCTCAGGTAGATGTCTAATGTCTAACAACATCTCATCCTGGGTAGGCGAAACAGGTGAACATGACATATTATTACATTTGAGCAAAGGAATTTTACAATTATTAGCAAATTTGAAGGTGCACGACTTGCTCTGAATGTCGAGCACCAGACCAGTAGAAGACATGAAATCCGCTCCCAATATTACGGGGCAAGACAAGTGCTTAGCCACAAACAATTTTATTTTCCAGGTGAATTTAGAAATACGAATTTTGGCCAAGATCAACACTAAAATTTCTAAGGGAGAGGAATTACGCGAAATGCATCGGACAGAAGATGAACAGTATTCAGGAAACTTACAAACAGTCTTCAATTTGGAATACCATTCAGCCGAAATAATAGAACACACACTCCCAGAATCTAATAGAGCAGTGACAGGTTCACTATTCAATTCAGTCTTAAGAAATGGTAGAAGTGCGGGGGTCTCCGCCGCAATCCTGAGGCATTCTGTAGGACATTCAAATGATGGATTAGAAGAACCTTTATCCTTATCAGAACATTCGCTGGGTTGAACAGGGGCTGAGCCTTGGGACGATGAACATGCCGACTCAGCTGAGGACACTAGTCACTTTATATTATTAGGGTTCGCAGAGGTTGCACCAGAAGTTGAACAGGAGGGGGTGCTATTGGTATTAGGGCTTTTTTTGGCGAGGTGGGTAAAGGAACCGCATTTGAAACATCCTTGAAATGACCCTGCCCCATTCTTTTTCCCACTCGATTTGATCAATGGGCGCATTGTTACGGAGAAGTTCCGTAGACCCACAATCATAGCATTTACGGGTGGTGAATGTTCGGCGAGGTGAAGGCCGAAAGCTATTAGAAGATGGAGGGGGCTCCTTAGCGACTCGTAAGGTGTCGGCATACCTAACTCCTTCGGCTGAGACTGCCATGGCCTCTAATTCTGCAAAATTTTGAGGATGCAACGTGGAACACAGATACGACCTACAGGGCGGGGAAATGCCTTCAACGATCGTCTGCACAATTTGATCTTCAGGGAAATGAAGAGCGAATACCCTGGTGTAAAACATAATATCTTGGATGAAGTCTGCAAGATTTTCATCCAGTCGCTGTATTCTGAAATAGTACTTTTGGATTAATGATGACATGGCTCGAGCCGGAATGAAGTTAGCAGATGGGCGTGGAAGTCTTCTATGGAAGATTGCTCAGCTATTGCTTTAACTATCTTGTCCGAGAGGACACCTATAGAGTAAGGGTAAATAATTTGAAGACTTTGCGAATGAGAGAGAGAAAACACTGGAGCGTGATCTTGAAATTCAACAAGGAACCTGAGAAATGACATTACATCGTTAGTAGAGTTAAATGAAGATTTAGCAATTCCGCTTTGCAACATAGCCAATGGATGAGGCAAACTACTAAACCCAGGTGACATAGTAGGTAAAGGCCTAGAAGGTTGAGAAGTCTCTAACACCGCATTATTTAAAAAGAAAGGTGGAATTTGTGTACAACAATCAGACTCATTTTCCAACGGGGCAGAAGTTTGTTGAGTTGCCACAGATTTCCTACTTTCTACACCTTTGGAAGAATCCTCCTCAGCAGGCAAGTTAATTAAAGGGGCTTGATTGGTTTTGGGAGCAGCTGCCCCGGTCAACAATTGACTAACTTTATTTGACATTTCTGAAAGGTGTTCAAGAAGATTACTAGCCTCCTTAGCATGATCTTCTTTTAACTTGAGAGTCAATAGGTCCCTAACCTATTATAAAAATGGAACAATCTTGCCTCTACTCTTTTAAGCTGATTAGCAGATGGATCGCTTACTTCAAAAAAACTAACTACAGATGCTAATTCGGTGGTATTGTCAGTGATAGTGGAGAGAGCCTCATCAATTTCCTTTTCTCCCAAAATTGGGTTACAAATAGGCAATTCTAGGTGTTACCTCTACTACAGTGGTAACACAAAAGAAGGCACAAACAGAGTTAAAAGGGGAAGGTAAGAGCAAACTACACATTATAAGAAATCACTACACACTCGGAAAAACAGTAGCTGGCATTACTCGGATCTCTAACAAAACATGTACGAAATATCAGTAGGGCCAACTAGTGAACAACAAACCGGGAAGATGAAAAGGCTGGGAACCTACCAAAGGCATGGACATGGCTTAGATAGCGGATTCCGAAAATAAATCACCGTGATCCTTAGATTTGAAAATTATTATTTACAAAATAATCTTACAAATACATTCGAAGTTATGAGCTATAAGTTCAGTAGTATCCATAGCTTATTTCGTAGCAGGGTAAATTCAAATTTCAAAACAACTATACATCTAGTTACCAATGCAGTACTCAGTAGTACAATGCAATTTACAGGTTATCCAAAGTCTAGCGTACCTCAAGTGATACAGAACTACCAGAGGCAAACCCCAAGGGAAATAATATTAAACTAAAATACACATATCTTAGTGAAACAAGGAATGGGAATGCCTCGGAAACGAACAGGTAAGTCCAGCTGAAAAACTAAGGCGTCATAAGTAACTAATTTGGTGAATCTAGGCGAGGTTAGGGCAGACTCCTATATGAAAAGCAAATCGGAACATTACGGAAATTTTAGCAGGAACGGAATTCAAGAGCGCTTACCCGAGGAGAGTGCCATCCCGGAAGCCGGGGGACGTCAACCAGATAGGCTGCTCACAGACAGATAAACCGAGACCGACAGAATTCAGGATACAGAATTTAATCGAACACTGCCTCGCTCACTATATATAGGAATTACTGGCCTTGGAGGCAGCCAATCAGCGTGCACGTGTTCCCTATCGCCACCTAGACTCACCAATCACAACCTTACTTTCGATCGCGAACTTTGACTAACATTCTAGAATACGCATGATCGCGAAAGTCGTATTTTTCCAGAATAGACAGAACACACTTTCTAGAACACATACCAACAAAGTAACACACCCTGTACAAAGGTTATGTAACTTTCTGGATCTTTCCAGGAACTATAGACAGAATTCTACTATTTACAAATGCCTATGTTACAACATTATACAGTACAGGTTAGGTCAATATAAATAAAACATCATATGATATTTTACAAACAAAGTCTTTAAAAAAAATACATTCCACTCGCATTACATAGTTCACTTGTAACACTAGGGATTCTTAAAATTTGGCAGTATCTGCCGCAACCGTGCCTCCAGATTGAACATTCCTAATAAGTAATTCATAGACCAATTCCTCCTTGCGCAAATACTCAGGATGGAGGACTTCACAAGGGCCAGACATGATAGAAAACTTACGAATTTAGAAAATTTCCAGCGACCGAGAAAAATTCTTAGAGTTTGGATTGGTTTCAATTCTAGCCAACAAAAGGGCTTACTTAAGACCCATTCAACCATGCTCTGCTACCACTTGTTCCGGGGTTTGTGTGGAACGCAGGGATGGTGAAAGAAGGTGCGGGCTTGAATGGGTCTAACTACAATATCAAGAATTGAATTAATATTGTAAAAGGTTATATTTCTTTTAGAACTTCAAACTTAACAATTATTCACTGAATGAACATAAGAATGAAACATCAGGTACAATGACAATTTCAAAAATTGGAAAATTCCAGATTTAGACCTTAACAATTCTGGACTACAAGCCCTTAAGGTACAAATTTACCATTAAAGGTGGTTTTGTTTAGTTAAGGGCAGAAATCTCTTAATCTAAGAGCACTTGCTCCCAAAATACAATATCTAGCCTTCCAGAGGCACACTTCACTCTTACAAAACCTTGAAAAGAGCTTAAAGGCTCTCAGTTTCTTCCAGCCTACTCAAGGCAACATCAAAACTTACAATCTCTGGCCTCTCAAGGCACCACTTACAAATAGAAAATAATTTTATACAGGGGTATCTAGTACCCAACCTACAGGCCCTTAGTGAAAAGAACAGGATAAATAAACGGCCCGGACACAAACTGAATGGAGGCGTGCACTGCACTCCCAGATAATGAAACATTAAAACCTACAGGGCTCTCGGCCGATGAAACAGGGGCTAATCCCAAGCTACTTGAGGTGGCTCGCATGGAAATAACGGTAATACATTACAGGAAAAAAGGTTGCTAAATCACAGACACCTCAAATCAAGATGAAGGGGAGCTCGAGAGGGTAACTCACTCTCTATCCCCGATTTACAATTAAAGATTTTATGAAATTTTTACAATAGCCGAAAGAAAGTTTACATTTTAGAAAGGTACTGTTACATAATTAAAGATTCGGACCTTCCCCTCTAATAAAGCTGCGGAGTTAGCAAGAAAGATAAAATGACGTTATGTGGCCATTACCGTATATATGTTGTGCTGACCGAAGAATGAGGTGGCCCTGTCTCCTGGCTTAACACACTTATCAAGACGGTGATCAAATTGGCAAGAAAACATGAAAAGCCGCAGTTTAGGAAGGTTCGAGAGCATTCAAGACTAATCAGGACACACCGTCTTAATTTTTATTGGTTAAAACAAAGTGGACAAGAAATGTGGTATTGGTTGAAAATTAATTACAAAAATTAGTGATTGGCTAGATTCAAAACTGGTGGAAAGAAAAGGAAGTATTGGCAACCCAAAAATAAGTGAAAATAGATCATTTATGGCAAACCTAGGAATATGAAACATCTGTAGAAAAATGTTCAGACTTCGTGATGTATAGCAAACAAAACAAGGAGAAATTCAGTCAGTTTGGGAAACTGCACGATAACAAAGTTACTTAATATTTCAGTGGTGACATCTTCTGATTAAAGTTCCTAGTTTGTGTGGTATCAACTTCAGCTTTTGAGTTCATTAAGGTGCTTATTTTAAATATGCGGCATTAAGGTGTACCTCCCGGTACAATTATTATTATTATTATTATTATTATTATTATTATTATTATTATTTACGTATTTGAATGATCTCAGTGTTTGTGAGGTTATGTCATGTAACATGTACTGTATATAGACATTTATATGAGTTCAATTAATGTAAGTACGTGTAAATTAATATTATATAATTTATTATTACCTGTATACGATGTGTAATCCGCTACAGAATTGTGAAACACATTGTAACATCCAGAATGGCTCTAGATCAGACGAGAAGATGGTAGAATATTCTTTACATTATAACCATGTTGTTAGACACTCGAGAATTTACGAGAAGTTTTTTTTTTTAATGTATCTTTTTAGAAGCCTGTCCAGGCACGTATGTTATGAAGTGGTCTTGATGGTAGAGGTGTGTTATTGTTTAGTAGGAGTTTCGCTGGTGAACACGTGTTGTGGTTAGGCTGACATTCTGATGTAGGTAGGCGGTAGTCATCTGTTTCAGCTGTATTTCAAGGTTGTAATCTCTACGTGCTGTGATAGGCAATTGTTAAAATGGCGGTTTGTTGATGTTCTCGGACTGAAGTGTGTTGTCTGTGATCCAGAGATTAAGGTTATGTGTGTTTTAATTTGTGAATAATTGTAAATAAATCCGTGAACGCAAGTTGACAGCATTTTGTATGCTCCATTGTGCTTTCATCAAAGAGAAACAACTTAATTACAATAGAATGACATGTTTCGTTTTTGAAAAACATCATCAGATTCTATCAAATCCCACTCAAAATATTTAGAAAGATGTAAAAGTTTGTTTATTTCTGTTTAAATCCTTAAACTCACACAAAGCTGATAGATTATTGTAAATCCTTAAAGACTTGAAATCTGAAATGAAGTCCTCATTTCTCTCCACCATAGCATAGAGTGAGAGATGTTAGAATACTGGTACTCTGTTGTTCGGATGGGTCCATCTGGCTAGTCCATCCATTGACCTACCATGCCATGTCCCCTGCCCTGGCTGACATGCTGAATTTTAATGGTCTCTTCGTACCGGCAGTTTCCCATCCGATTGGAAGAAAGGATATGTTATTCCAGTCTTTAAGAAAGGTGACAGATCTTTTTTTGTCAATTACAGACCAATAGTTCTTCTTTCACTCATTTACAAAATAGCAGAAATAATCGTGTACAAAGCCTTGTACAGTGCAGTCAGCAGTTTAATTAATATTAGCCAGCATGGTTTTGTCCAGAAACGCTCAACTACCACCAAACTTGCTGTGCATTCCCACTTCATACCTAGCGCTCTGGACAATTGCAAGCAGGTTGATGCTGTGTACACAGGCTTTTCCAAGGCTTTTGACTTCGTGCAGCATAATGCTCTTCTGACTAAGTTGTCAGAATATGGCATTCATGGAAGCTTGCTTGAATCGTTTAAATGCTATCTCTATGACAGGAGATATTCAATAAATTATGAGGGTATCATTTCTCGTCCTTATCAGCCCATATTTGGCGTTCCGGTTCACTACTGGGACCTTTGTGTTTCCTTCTATTTGTTAATGATCTTCCATCACAAATCCATTCGAGCAACTACCTGCTCTATGCTGATGACCGTAAACTCTACAGGGTAATTGAAAAGATGAGTGACTGTGAATTGTTACAGTTAGATATAAATAATATTAGTGATTGGTGAAGAAAGTGGAGTGCAATATCCTTCACGAGAAAATCGCAAGGCAGTGTATTCAATTATCATATAAAGGATCACGGAGTGAAGTGTGTTAATAAAATTAACGATCTTGGTATTATTTTTAGCAATCAAAATGGTCTGTCTTTCTATGAGCATGTGGTATTTATCGTTAACAAGACAGTTAAAACGTTGGGCTTGCTCTAAAGAAATTGCAAGAGTTTTAAATCTGTTGTCCCATTGAAAACCCTGTATTTCTCGCTTATACGATCTAGTCTAGAGTACTGCTCTGATGTGTGGATCCCCTCACAGCAATACTTAGTTAATGCCTTAGAGCGAGTACAGATCAGATTCTCAAAATGGGTTAGTAAAAAGTGTTTGTGTATCAAGCTGTCATCGATAGATTATGATTTGTTTTGTACAAACATGTGCATTGAGTCCCTTAGAAGTAGGCGCAGGTATGTCAACGCATGTTTCATACACAAATGTATCGGTAATTTCCTTGACTGTCCCAATTTATTCCAGTTGCTACCAATTCATGTTCCTTCCCGCAACACCCGACAGGCTGTCACCTTTCACTTACCCAGGTGCAGGACGGAATCACACAGTAACTCTTGGTTTATGCAGGCCCTAAGATCCCTGAACGAAATTAACAGGATGGTGGACATATTTCACTCGTCGAAATTGGCAGACATCTTATGGATGCTTCATAAAGTGTGTGTTCCTTATATCTTGTACTGTGCATTTGGTAACTGAAATTTATAATTCCTTCCTTCCTTCGGTCATTTCAAATGTATAAAAACTTTTCAGTTTTCATTTCTTCCTTATGTGTTTTGTAAATATGTTTGATTGCGAGGACGGAAGGAGCGGAGGGGGAAGGGGTGGTGCAGGGCTGGTGGGGATAGGGTGGGGAAAGGGGAAGTGGTGGTGAGTTGGAGAGATGGAGGTGGGGTTTGTTTATATTATGGAAGTTTTGACAAATATATGGAATGAATGTTTCAAGAAGAATCTTCTTTCTTTTGTTGACTTCATTTAAATTCTGAGAGGGGTTCATAAACAGATCTAAATCGATGTGGATGGTCTCAAGAACGTTGAGAAGGTGTCTTTTTTGCTTTTTGTTCCCTCATTATGTTTTTTGGCATTTTTTAGCTTGTATTATGTAAATTATTTCAACACCTCCCCTTTTTTCACTGAAGATGGTTCAAACGAACTGAAAGGGGAGGGAAGTTAGGGATTGGAATAACTTACCAAGGGAGATGTTCAATAAATTTCCAATTTCTTTGCAATCATTTAAGAAAAGGCTATGAAAACAACAGATAGGGAATGTGCCATCTGGGCGATCAGTAGTGATTGATAATGAACATGTTTGAATTTGATTACTCCATCTAATGATGGAATAATATGATGAATTAGGAGGATACACTCAAGTTTTTTACCTTTGTAATGTGAAAACCGTCGATACAGAATGATCTAATATTTGTAATACTGTAATAAAAGAAGGATCTTCCTATTTTGCACACCCATTTTTGAATCCAGAACAATTGACTGCTGTCGGAAAAGATCTGAGGTCATCCAAGCTTTATGGTTGACATCGTAGGCAGTAGGTAATAATCACACATTCTTGAAGCAACGAGGCTTTTTAGATTTCCCTATCACATAGGGGTGGAGCTTCTCAGAGCTATTAGCATTGGCTTCCAACATCACTGTGAGCCTCATCTTGCTGTGTTTCCCACCATGGCATTTATCTCCTTTGAATGCCAAAGTCTTGTTGGGCAACACACTGAAAAACAGTCCAGTTTCATCTAGGTTAAAAATATTCCTGGGTTTGTAATCCTTGGTCAACTCCTGCAATGTTCTATCGATCCATTCTTTCACACTAACATCACTAACTGCATTAGATTCCCCACAAACAGTTTTATAGGTTAGGTTATACCTTTTCCTAAATTGGTCGTTCCAGCCATTGGACACGCTGAAATTTTCAATGCCAGGAATATTTGCCACTTTAAGCGTCTATTCTCTTAAGAGCTCACCATAAATTGGAATGCCTGTGTTCCTGAAGTTACAAACCAACTTTTTACCATTTTTTCCATTTTCTTGTATTTGCAGTATGATGCATACATCCTTTTCTTGGAGTTTGGTCTGCATTCTGAAGCACTTGATGTAATGCTTCCTGTGTTTTTCACAATTGTATTCAACATAGATACAGGAAGCTGCAAATCGCATGCGAATGTAACACTTGTTCCACGGTACTAATCAACCTTTTCTAATATTCGAACTTTCTCATCCATAGTGAAGGTTTTTCTTTCCTTCTTTTTTCCCATTATTAGTAGGAAAACAATAAAGCAATAACAAAGAAGGATTAACAAATACACACGACCTGAAAGGAAGATTGCAGCAATTCACTTCGACCACTCAACTCACATAACAAGAACAAAAAAATGTAACAAATAACAAAAATAAATGTGACAAATCAGCGACAATAACTTTAACAACTCCAACAACAAACACAAGTGTAAAACAATAACCATGAAATAACAAACTTGGGCAAGACAAACGCTGAATCACTTGATAACGTCTCCTTCTTGTGTCTTATACTGTACTTATTAATAAAGCAAACACCTGATATCATCTTCTTCTTCTTCTCCTTCTTTGCGGTTTTGTTGGGCTCTGCATTTTGCCATTACCCAGATACTGTATGTGCGGTATTATTCATGTTTTTGATTTCTATTGGGTGTTTGTTTACTTGCATTCAAAAGTCATGAGATTATGGTGGAAAGTTTGTGTGTATGTGAGATTTAGAGAGTTAATTCAACTCGTTGTCGGATTTGAGAATAAGGTTTAGGACGTTGTGGAAAACACCTGATATCAAAGAATGCACTGCGTTGGTTAAGCAGAAGTTCAATAGTGAGAGTTCTAAGGGTTATTATAGACTATGGTTGTTTAATTTGGTCGTCATGCCATGGTTACTCAAAGCATATTAGGTTAGTTGCGATGCCACTTTACCTTGAATTTTTTCATAAAATGTTGCAAACGTAAATTTGAGGATTTTAATACATTGTGAGCATAGGAAATCTCAGGGGCCCAACAATAAAATGTTGTAAAAGACGGGAAAACATAAAAGCCGGGAACGTAAATGCGGGGTAATACTGTATCTTATTCTCATCTCTCCGATACTTTTTTGCTTTTCCTTATCCATTTCTTTCTGCACCTTGTTCCTCTCCTTTATTTTTTAATTTTTTTAAATTTTGTCTGTCCACCACCGTGTCTCCTTTCCCTTAACCTTTGCTTTTGTTTTCCCCTCACACCTCAATTGCTGCTTCCACAAATGTTCGTCTTACATTGTCCCACTCTTCTTCTCCGCTTCGTATTTCCGTGTTAAGCAACTTCCTTTTTATACAATCTTGGAATGTCATTCTTTTATCCTCCTCTTCCAATTTCCAAATCCTGATCTTTGGTTTCTTCTTCAATACAATTTTAGGGATCCTTACTTGTTTTAATTCCACAATAATGATTACACTATTATACAATTTACACTAACAATTTTTTTTATTAAACACACAGCTCATCCTTAATAAATTTATATAATTTACAAAATTCTACTCTAAATACTGTATCTTCTGTACTTACCAACATAACTCATAGACAGTTTGTAGAATTACTTCAAATAGTACTATACAACCGCTATAAGATTTAAATTTACATTGCAATTTTTTTTATTTTTTAAAAAATATTTTGGTACCTAACAAGCATAACAACCTGGTGCATCTTAACCAGAGCCCCTTTTGCCACCATTTTTCAGAGTTCCTGAAGGACCTTCATAACTACCATAGCAGTCCCAGGGCCGTGGAAGTCCCCACTGTACTTCACCCCCACAGGTAGTCCCCTACTTCGGCTGTCCAATCTCCATAGACAAGGGGATGAAATTAATTTATTCACAAAAATTCTTTATTTACAATAACCTGCGTGGGTTATTCTTTTCTTTTCTCTGTTTCTGTTTAATCTTTTCTTGATTATCTGTACAGATTTAGGAAAAGGATCAAACACATCTCGTGGTAAACTGTTCCACTCCTTCATGCCCTTCCCATTGAATGAAAATTTACCCCAACCGCTTCTGCTAAAATCCCTTTTAACAATAGTGAAGGGGCAGGGAAGGGAACTACCTAAGTAAATTCTTTATGGCTGGCAACCAGATATTACTTAATTGATAGCCGGGCTATTATTATTTCGTCTCGGTGTTTTCCAAATTCGTATGTTCCTTGTCGCCAGATGTTTCATTTCAGGCTTATATCTATGTCTTACACCTGTCATATGTTACGCAAACACGTTATGTGAACTACTTAGTCTGATTGTGATGGTTTGGTCAGCTTCCGCTTCGACCGCTAGCATTGTGCCACGTCCTGGGGTCGTTCTGGTGGTGAATGAACGTACCATTTCCACTTCTACTTCTATTATAACATTCCAAATTCAAAAGTGTCATTGTTTAAGAAGCCTTTCTCGTGGACAGTCGAGAATTCTTCTGATGACGCAGAGCACAGTTTTCTGCGAAACGTTAAGAATTTCACCTTATTTTCTTGACACGGCACAAGCCCGAAAGCCTATACAATATCATGTCTATAAGTACGGGCCGTGAAAGCATTAATGGAAACTGTATATTCCAATAATGGACGAACCGTACTTAAGTAACTTTTCTCTTTTAATTCTTTGTTGCATCCTTTAAATAGCTTCATTATGACATGTAAAAAGCTGTATTCCTTCCCAACAATGTCATCAACATGACCATTCCAGTGAAAATTACTTTCAAATCTCACACCTAAGTATTTGCACTTGTCATCTTTTGGGACAATCACCTATATTTAAATTCAGTTTTTTGAGCTCCTGTTTGTATATGTTGTAACAGTAGATTTGCCTCCATTAACCTTCATATTATCATCTTCAACCCATTGTTGGATACTGTCGAGGTCCCTTTGTAGTTCTGAACAATCCTCAGTGTTATGTATTTCCCTATAAAGAATTATTTCATCCCTAAATTGTTTGCATATACAGCATAACTCCGATTTTGCATGACCTCGATTTAATGCAAACCTGCATTTAACGAAAGAAATTTCCAGTCCCAAAAATTATTCCATAAGAGCAATGCTATTTTACATTGTATTTAACGTAATTCACAATAGGGCAAAACCCACATTTAGTGTTAAGGAAATGTTAAAATTCTCAGATATTTACTTCTATTCGTTTTAGTTACGGGACATTAATGACCTATGAAAAAGACGTCATAAGTTTGCTATGGATGATTCAAGGCAGAAGAGGAAATTAGAGCTCGGGCACTTAGGGCTAAAGTAAGATTTTGGACTCAGATGCACATCCGACTGCGGCCGCTGTAGCAGAAGAGAACCCCCGTTTTTATGACAATGTTATTATAACCTTTGAAAATTCCTATATTTATCTGTGCAATATGCTTCAGTTACAATGAGGACCTTTTTACAGATTCATCTGTTACTATGGGCAAATTCGGGTGCATTAATTTCTATCCGTTATCAATATTCATACATTGTAGCAAATACAGTATATGACTCTACTCCAGCATTTATATATTCAATGTGATCGATCATCTTCCGTATCGATTCCTTGCTATGCATGAGCGAGTCTATCTTGAGCGAGCCTGAGTTCTCCTCACAACTCCGAGTCTCCGACTCGTGTATACGAGTTCCTACTGAGCAACGCTGCAAGCAGGTTGTGTAGTGCGAATATGGTGTTGAATGTGCTCGATGTAGTGCTAACCGGTGTGTGTTTTGGAACATATATATCTTCGTCCTACTACGTGTGAGTGATGGCGGGCTCCAGTGGAGGGACAGACCCGCCCGTTAATTTAACCTTACTTGTGAGTCGTGAAGAAATAGTGAATATGGATGAAGATGCCATAGTGAATCCTCCCTCGGAGAATTCCCAACAAGTGCAACCACCAATTAATCAGGGAGAAAACGATAGTCAACAGCCTCCACCCATAGTTGAACAAGAGTACTATCCAGCCTCACATAATGGCTCATTTATTGTTTGTTGAATCCGACAGTGACAAAATCATCAGTCAGTTGCACCCTATGGCTTTAGGGCACATGTTTTATGATAAGGATATTTATGTCAAGTCCATATCACGAAATGGACATAATCAGTTGCAGGTCACATTTAACTATGCGGCACAAGCAAATGCCTTTCTCCATAATTCTATACTTGCTACCCATAAAGTTACGGTATATATTCCTAGTTCAAATGTTCTTCGTGTTGGCATCATCTGAGTCATTGAAGGATGATGAAATTCTCACAAACTTGAAATTGATAGCTCCGGTAAAATCCATACACGGTTTAACGGGAAAGTGATTCAAAATGATCGTATTGAATACATCCCACAGGATCTCTAAAAGTAGTTTTTCGCACCCAGAACCTGCCCCAGCAGGTTTCCTTATTTCAAGTATATTTGGACGTTGAACCTTTTATATTTGCTCCCATACTATGCAAGAAATGTCGGAGGTATGGGCACAAGAAGAGAAACTGTAAAGCAGAAGTATGTAGATGTGGACTCTGTTCTTTACAACATGCAACAAATCAGTGTACTGAAAGCTTTTGTCAATGTGCACACTCTAAAGGAACACATTCGACCGGCTACTCATGAATGTAATACCAGTATAAATGGTCCGTTATTGGACATTTAAATTTTCCAGGTAACTCATTCCTGGCTGCCAGCGTATCGCCCCAGTGTGCTAAGTTGGGCTCATCAGTTGGTAAATAACACATCCACCAAGACGCATGGCTAGTGCATATCATGGAGGCCACTGCGTAGGCTACCTGGAGACACAGGCAGTGCCGATGCACATGACAGACTTAGTCTCATTACCAACTGGTATTTTCATGGCAGCCAGGAATGAGTTACCTGGAAAATTTATAATGTCCAATAACGGATCATTTATATTGGTATTATAAATTTACTCATTCGGGACAAATATTTCAGGTTCCCTATGGGAACCAACATCCATATCATATCATACTTTGAATGTCCCGAACACAAACAACAACAACTCATTAAAAAGATGATGAATTCTGAAAATATTACACTTACCAAGGCCAAATCTAAAATTGCTCCCCATCCTACTATCCTGAACAGCATCCACAACAATTTCCCCCACTTTCACGCTTACTCACTTCACCCCCTATTGAAAATACTCGAAAGCGTAAGTTCATGCAAGTCGTACTTCAAAATCCCAGACCCACTCCTCCCCCAGGGTATGATAGGGCAGGTTATCTAGCCCTCCTTCGAGAGCAGACTGTACTGCCAATGCAGCCAGTATTGTCTCCATTTATCCCAGCACCCCTCCCCAACCCCAACCTTCTACATCCACGGCATCCGACATGCCCCCTCGTGTTTCCTTACTGCAGCCGGAGCACCCGGTCAGGTGTCAAAAAGACTTTCTACACAACCAAATACAACAAACACTTACTTCTTTTACAAATATTGGGGGATCAACCACAGATATCCTCCGCCATTTATCAACTAAAAGACCGTATATCCCATATCATTGATTTTTGTGATCAACATCACCCAATGGAATGCCAGGATCATCCTTCATAAAAAGTATGAATTGCAATTGATTATTCATGAAACCTCCCTGCAAATTATCACAATACAAGAAACCTGGTTTTTACCTTACATCAGTTTTCATATTTCAGAATATCACATTGAACGTCATGACGGTCAAGGTTTCAGGGGTGTGGCAATATTCATCCACCATACCTTCCCTTATCGAATACTACCTATCTCCTATTTCATCCCCAATACTTTTCCCATAGGAATAACGTACAAGAACTTACATCTTATTAACATCTATTGTCTCCCAGACATTTTCATTTCTGAACCACATTGGTCTCAATTTTATTCCCAATTTGATAATTTGTCGCATGTTATTTTCCTCGGAGACTTCAACAGCTATCATACGCTGTGGGAAGTATTACAGACACATCTCAGGGGACTTGCCTCCTAGCGGCCTCCCACCAGCATGATCTATCTCTATCTCTTCCCGGATCCCCTCCAAGCGCGGTTGATCTAACATTATGTTTACGGCTCCCATTATCACATGGCACACTTTATCGGATACGTTTGCTAGCAATCATTTTCCCATTATTATTACATACGATATAGGCAAACCAATTTCTCTCCCTTATGACCCAATACGAGTGAGCAATATCTGAACACTCCATAACTTTGATTCCCAAACATACAACACCTATCTCATTACACACCTCAGTCAATTACAAAATCAACAATTAACATATTCAACATTAATTACAATACTAAACAATTACATTAATACTTTTCATCCATACAAATCAGTTCTACACTCTCCGCCTCATCCCTCACAATGTATATATTGGTGGGATAGAGAGTGTCACCAGCTGATACAAAAGCGCCGAGTGCTATTTAGAACATATCGTAAAGCTTTAACTCCTTCCAATTATTTAAAACTTACACAACATATTGCGCATTCAAAACAAATTTTCAACTCTAAATGCAGAAAAGTCTTTTATTATGATTTTTTTTGCTATTTGGTTTACGTCGCACCGACACAGATAGGTCTTATGGTGACGATGGGATAGGAAAGGCCTAAGAATGGGAAGGAAATGGCCGTGGCCTTAATTAAGGTACAGCCCCAGCATTTGCCTGGTGCTAAAATGGGAAACCATGGAAAACCATCTTCAAGGCTGCCGACAGTGGGGTTCGAACCCACTATGTCCCGATTACTGGATACTGGCCGCACTTAAGCGACTGCAGCTATCGAGCTCGGTCAGAAAAGTTTGGAGAGAGTTTATCACATCCCTTTCTATCCATTTACCATCTTTTCAACTGTGGAATGCGATACAAGCCCTCGCGCGCATCACAATATTCAATACATAAAACAGTCCCCCGCTCAATTCTATTTACATTCCTCACTTCCTTAACTACAGATTACACCGTCCCTCCCTCAGTCTTCACCAAAACTTCCCCGAATCCTCTATATTCAACTTTGCTACAACCTATCCATATACGAGAATTAGACTCGGTCCTAGCAAATGCATCCAATTCTTCACCAGGACCCGATTATATTATGTATAACATGCTGCGCTTATTACCCGATCGAGCCAAACACGTTCTTCTCACTTTCTATAATACTGTCGTACTAACTACCCACACACGCATCCCGTGGAATGAATTCTTGTTATTACCCATACTAAAACCCCACAATATATCATCTGACCTAACCAGTTATCGCGGAATTGTTTTAGGCTCATGTATCCATAAGACCTTTTTAAAAATTCTTCTGCAACACTTCGTTTGGGCTTTAGACCATTATAATCTGCTCCTTAAAAGCCAATGTGCCTTTTTGAAAGGAAAAAGGACACAAGACCAATAAATATTCTTATTATTGACATCGTCTTAACGCGACATCGCAAACAAAGTACTATTACAATATTTTTAGACATACAAGGAGCACATGACTCCGTCCCTCTCCATCTCCTGTGGGAAAAACTTGCATTAAAAGGTATTCCTCTTAAATTCATATATATTTTGAAACAATTATGCACATATCGTAAGCTAACAATGAAATCCCCCACACATCACATTCCCAGTCGCCAGTCATCGCATGGGCTACCTCAAGGTGATATGTTAAGTGGGCTTCTGTTTGCCCTTTATATGAGTGACCTTGAGAAACTTATCCTACAATCTGCCAGATTATTAGCTTTTGTGGATGATTTTATTTTATATTTTTCTCATAATAGTATAGATGAGTGTAAAAACCATTTATCCAATGTAATGTCTTAACCTGGCTCAACCTGCATGGTTTAAAACTTTTGTTTACGAAAAGTGTGGCAGTGCTTTTTACACAAAAATGCAAATATGACCACTCCCCTGTCATGTTTGAGGGGAATTAAATTCCTTTCACCACCTACCTAGGGATTATCATCGACCATAAACTCAACTGGAAAGTACATATAAATAATTTACTCAAATAGGCGGACGGGTATATAAAAATACTGAAAACAGTCATTTAACATTATTGGGGAGCAGCTCCTACAAGAGCGCTTTCCTTATATCAAGCAACGGTAAGGTCATATTTGGACTATAATGCAACTGTGATTGACACTGCACCCATCTCCACTTTACAACACCTCGATACTGTACAGTATCAAGCTATACGTATTTGCTTGGGAGACCTCTAATCTACACCCACCAATACCTAACTTGTAGAATCTGGTGTACATCCACTTTTATTTGGCGTCAAATGTTAGCCAAAAAATACCTCCTTAAAAAATTAGCACTTTTGAATTCACCACTCATCCCAAAATTACAACTTTTACATGAATATTATAATACAAAAGCTCCTATATTGCTCGTGCGCCAGCAATATATTTTGCATACACAGAATTACATATATATCGCTCTTCCTTATTGAGAACCCCTACGTTGCCTATGCATTACTTTTCCTTCGATAGTCTTCATTATAATCCTTACATTATAATACCCCTTGCGGCAAATTTCCCAGGAATCCATCATCCATCGCACAATATTGAGCCCAGGTATAAAAAGCTAAGATTACCTCTTACGAACTGTGGTATTGACATTTACACAGATGGGTCCAAAACTAAACAGGGAGTCAGAGCTGCATTATTTGTCTCTCACACCTATGTTACTGAACATTACCACTTACCACAAACCTTTTCCATTTATTCTGCTGAATTATTTGCGATCCCTGAAGCGTTAATTTATATTAAAAACCATTCCTTTCCGAAAGCAACCATCTATACCAGGGATGGCGAACCTATGCCACGCGTGTCACTAGGTGACACGCGAACACGATTTCGGTGGCACGCCACATGGACATAATATTTTATATATACGTGTTGTACTACGGACAATGCATATCTTACAGTGTTTTACGTGTAGGAAATAAATACCGAAAATGTAAATACTAGTTCCATTCGGACGTGCAATATGACAATACTGCTACTCTGATATGTCTGAAAGTCAAGTGAGATTACAGTGTCGTTTTCTGGTGGTTTTGTATACGGACATCGCAAACATGTTTTCGGTGCCGAAAAGAACATAAACTTAACAAAAGTGGTGACCGTATTTTTCAAGAACTCTGGCCAAGAGAATTCGGCGTGTTAAAAAGATGTGTTGCGCGTTTTCGAAAGAAAAAAAATTGTATCCCCACATTTAATTTAAAGCGCAATTTCGAGATTGGTCATTCAAATGTTTGTTGCATTTCAAATGAAGAAAGAAGAGAATTCGTTTCACAAAATATCGAACATTACACAAAACAAACTAATTCTTTTGTATCATCTTTCCGGCCAAGGAATAATATCAGTGCGACTGTTATATCTGTCTCACTGCATAGTACAGCATGCATGACGGTGAGTTGTTGAAAAAAAGTTTTTTATTGACGTCTGCCACATTGTTTGAAAACTTCCCTAACAAACAACTAATAATTAACAGAATTAAATAAACTGAGCTGCTGTCAAGGATAGAATAATAAAAATGAGTGAAGAAGTTTCAGAGCAGTTGAAAGCTAATTTGGATAACCCATACATGTATGCAGTATGTTTTGATGAAATCATGAATGTGACTTTACAAACAAGGATAGCTGGTTTTTTTTTTAAAGATTTCCTCATGTAAATGTGATGAGGGAGAAATTAGTTTAATTGTTGAACGTGCAAACTACAACATGAAAGATAATGAAGCTAATGAAGAAAGTGAAGTCCATTCGCAATATTAGTACTTTTGATTTTTATATCTAATAATACTTTTTTACAATTTGTTTATATCGCACCAATAGAGATAGTTCTTGTGGCGACAATGGGATAGGCTCAGGAGTGGGAAGGAAACCGCCGTTGCCATAATTGAGATACAGCCCCGCGGAACATGCAATCAAATGTATTTATGAGATATATGTATTATAAGTATATAAATGAATCAGTAAATGAATAAATAAATAACATATTATGAAACTAGAAAGGAATTTGCCGGGGGGTGGGGTTCTAGGTTGTAGACATCCCTTGTTGGAAAACAACAAGTGGCACAGTCAACAGTGGAGAATAATAAACCAGACTTAAAATGGCACACTACTTGGAAAAGGTTCGCCATCCCTGATCTATACCGATCCATTAAGCATGTTACAGTCCCTAACATCCTGCAAATCATCTTTTAATTGGTACTTGTACAATGTCAGACATCTCATTTATCAACTTGAACAATCTGGAGTTTATTTAACTCTGGTATGGATACCCAGGCAATGAACAAGCAGATTCTGCGGCAAAACACGTGGCCCAACTTTCAACAGCTCCCCTTGCAGTAGCCATACCACACCCGGACTATTATAACCTTATGGAGGACGCAGCATATCATACTTGGCAGAAAGAATGGTCTAAATATGCCAGACGTAAAGGAAAATTCTATTACCAGATTCAACCTCACATACCTATTAATCCTTGGCATACGTACGGTTCATACACTTGACGACACATTACCAACATCATCCCTTTACACTTTAACCATGCCCTTACCCCACAATACAAATGTCACTTTCATCTCACCAACCTACCCCACTGTATATAAGGAGATCAAGATGGGGACATTAACCATTTACAATGTCCTGTTTATTCTTCTGCACGGCAATTTTTTTTTTTTTTTTTTTTCACGATTAGCACGCATAAACACCCCTTTCCCAACCAGTGTTTCTTGTCTATTACTTGACCTCACCCCCGTTATGATTTAAATAATCAATCGTTTTCTTGATGACTCTAAATTAGTTTTGTAAACATTAGTATTGCATTTGTTTCCTTGAAGGTCATACGCTCCTGCTTCCACTCGTGATGCGTTTATACGTATCTTTTGGATGGGATCAAGGTATATGGTTAACTGTCTTAGTGCTGTGAGTGCATTACGGCCCTTGAAAGGGTGATAATTTACAATGTATTATAAGACTGCAAAATATGTCATGAGTCATCCTTATGGGCAATACTTGTCTTTCTTTGCTTATTTGGTTATCCACCCTAACATTTTTCAATATATGTATGAATATCAGTACTTTCATGTCTTTGGAACAAGTGAAAAGTGTGTACTTCTGTAAAACACGTTTGGTGACTGACATCAAGAGTCCATAATTTTCCAGAAGAAGGAGAAAAAGAAGACAACTTGTGTAAACAAACATCGGGATAACATGTCTTCGCAATAAGTGCAGTGCCAGCAGTTGTTAACTCCTTAGAAAGCTGAACTAAACGATTGCTTAATTTTAATACTATGTTCTCAAATAAAATAAGAATGTGATACTTCTTCTCAAGACACAGCGGTGTGCATAACTAATTTAAGAGGTTAGGTTATGTACTTTCGCATCTTGTTAAATTTCAGAAAGGCTGTTCTCGTGTAAATGTATAGTGAAAAGGTTATCATTATTCTACAGGGTGCTTGAAATATGTTTTCATAATAAGTGCGCATTAAACCTAGGTTAGGTGACACCATTTGAAATAAGAAAATGGAAATGTTTGCCATAATCCTCTGGATTAATGCTATTACAATTCTTAAGAATGAAACGGAATATGCGTGTTCAGACTATTGTAATTAGAAAATACGTACTAATGAGTAAGCCGCTGCTTGGAAAATTTCTGCAAAAATGTTTAAAAAACTGATTGCTGTTTCATACCGATTTTAATGTGTTTTGTGCGAGTTTGGTAGCTTTCCCAACTTTTATGGAAAATTGTATATAACATTATAAGAACAACCTTAAATTGAAGCAGTTTAGCATTCACCAACAAATTTTGTCAAAATGAAGCACAAACTGTAACTAAGGATGTGTAGGGTAGATATCTCCTTGCTTCATTGTTTCACTGTGCAAATAATATATGTTGGTACACTTTATGTTAATACAGGCAAGGATCTCTGGAAAAGTGTGCTTCCTACTGAAACCTCGATTTAAAGTAAACCCCCATTTAAGGTTTAAAAAAATCAGGTCCGTGTAAAAACATTAAATAGGGGTTCTACTGTATTAAGAAAGGTAATGGACTGATTGTACTACGCTCTGGAATTCTCTTCCAAACTTTCTCTTTCTCTGATACATGATTTCCTACTTTGACTTCCTGAACTCTTGAATTTAGAAATGTTCTTATCCAGCACATAACACTTACGTCCAATCCTATTCCCTCCAGTTTTTTAACAATATAACTGGCCTCTTGAATCCAACTAATCTGATAAGTCCTGCTGAAATCCCACCAGTTGTGCCTCACAAGAAAATTTCTTTCAAAATCCATACTGGCTCCTCATGAACCAATTTTTATCTTCACATACCCCTCCGATGTACTTCGCTATTAAACTCTGCATTGTTTTATAAACTACGCTAGTCAGGCTGACTGGTTTGTAGTTCTTAGGTTTCCTTTTATCACCTTTTCCTTTATAAATTGGTATTATTATAGACACCTTCCATTCCTTTGGTATTACACTATTATTTATGGCATAGTCAGAGAAATTTTAAATATCTCTGAAAATATCCTCATTTGTGAATGAGAAGCTTCTTGTTTCCTTATGTCTCTCTCCTTCTCTATCTTCTGTTTCGGTTTCCAGCTCCTGACAATCTTCTACTGAATCTAGGAATTCCCTACTAAATAGATTTTCTTTCTCATTATCTGTTAAAAACTGTTCACCCCCTTCTCCCACCATTGTGGGAATTTGGACTCCTTTTTCCTTTTGATTCCTAATATATAAATACAGCTTTTTTTATTTCCCTTTATGGTCATTACCCCCATGAAGTATGCCATTCATGTAATTCTCTTTTTGTTCCATTTTCACTCTATTAAGTTCTCTCATTAGCTGTGTTCCACTTCCTGTATTCTCCCAACCCGTTTTGATTTTCCTGTTTGCTATTCTACATTTTCTTTTTAATTTTCTTATTTCTCTTATATAATAAACAGGGTCTGAGGTCATTTTACCCTGCTTAACAGGTACAAATTGATTCCTTTACTTATCCAACAAGTCACCTGTAATTTTTCTGTACAGTTTCTTGTCTTGTGTGACCCTCTTCATTAAAATAAGTTCCAAATTTCAAATTGTTAGGGATTTAAATTGAAATATAAGTTTTGATACATTTCTAAATATCTTCAGTGTTATTTGATAGAATCTAATGATGTTCTTTCAGGAATGAAACATGTCATTATATTTTAATTAACTTGTTTCTTTTTCAGGTATTTTATAAATCTGTTTATTCAAAATTGGTTTTGCCAGACTGGAGAACCGAATGGTTATAAATGACAAATAGGTATTGTTTGAAAATTTTGCCTTGAACTTATCTCAGCAACTGCTTGTTAGAACGATACTAAACCCCACATTTTCACGGCATGTAACTTGTTCTGCTTAAACTTGTTGTTGTTGATATGAACAGTGAATACTCCCTAAAATCTTCTGCAAGTACAGTATATGTATTGTTGAATGAAACAACACTGTCTTAGACACATGTAATGTGCACTGTGTTGCAGTTTATGTGGCTTATGGACATTGAACAGTGCTCCCTAAAAAATAAAAATACACAAAGTGAAATCCACAAATGGATTACTCTTGTATGTTCTGTTGTGTATAGATGCGTAACCAAGATTAATCCAAAAATTTGGCTGTGCAGATTCAGATGTTGCCCAACAAACAAATTGCATGTGCATCTAAGGTGTGGAACAGGTAGAGAGAGACAGACAATGTGAATGGTACACCTCGTAGGGTGTTCTCGTGTTACAACGCAGTACCAATATTAGTATCTCTAAGTTGTGGCTTGCTGGCAAATAACACCTTTTGCCATGTCTCTGATTAATTATTACAAATTGTGTAATAAACTGTATCAGTATCTCAGTTTGTTACGTAAACAAAGCATCTAAACCAAACACAGTTGACAATGTTTACAATTGACATGCTTTGTACCAAGCAAGTTGGCTGTGCTTTTGGGATCACATAGCTGTGAGTTTGCATTCGGGAGATAATAGATTCGGGTCCCACTGTTGGCAGCCCTAAAGGTGTTTTTCTGTTGTTTCCCATTTTCATTCTAGGAACATTTAGGACATGGCTGCTACCTTTCCCATTTTTGTGTTGCCAAAAAACTTTGGTGTGTTAGTGCGATGTTAAACCACTAGCAAAAAACAAAAAAAAAAACATAATTTGTGATTGTATGCTAGTTTGTTTAACAGACCTCTCCTGCTATGGCACACAGGTAGAAGTTCCTTAATCCACAACCAAATTAATTTTATATGCTCCATCCACATAAATGTTCCTTTAAAAACAAACCAACAAACATTCGAGATCACCTCTTTTGCATCACGGCAATGCTAATACTGTTACTTACTTTGTGAAATGCATTGTTTGTACCCTATTTCACTATGATGATCTTGTTTCATGGCACCAGTGGACCCAAGAATCATATTTAATATATGAAGAACCGAGGCTAAATTAAGTATCGTGCACAGTTTAAAATGCAAACGAATTGCAGATATAGTTAATACTACCAAACATGTCCTGTAGTGACAATGCAATTATTACATTGTTTATAACCCAGGAGCTTTAAAACATAAATCACTGGTTTAATGGATAACCTTGAATAAGATTATTGCTGCTGCATACACTGCTACAAGCATATCTTTCATAGATTATGTATTACCATATTAATAATAGACACACTGAAACCGAGTGGCCTAGTCACTCATTTACTTGTATTTACAAAATAGAGAAGGCACTACTTGCATACTCGGCAATAACAACATTCAGCTTTGCTTAGTGGTAGGCCTAATATACACTGCCTACTGCACAGTGTGGGGGCAACACTCGAAATCTGTTTACAACAGATGGGCGTGTTTTATTTTGTAAATTGTGCAGTGTTGAAGTGAGTGCCGAAAGGAAATTTGTTGTACAACAGCATATTAAATGAAAAGAATATCTGAAAGCTGTATTAAGTGAAGAAAAACAAGTGTTCCCAAGTTCTTTGTGGGGGGGGGAGTACAACATCCAGCAAATCATTATGTCCCATACACTTCCAAGTAAATTAGGAGATAATTATTTCTGTAAAAACAAGAAATGAGTAGTGAATAGAATAGGGATACACTGAAACCTTGGAATGTGAGTAACTTGGTCTACAAGTGTTTTGCAAGACGAGCAAACATTTTAAATAAATTGTAACTTGATAAGCGAGTGAGGTTCCGCAATATGAGCGTCACATGTGCCTACGTTATCCCCTCCCCTGTTCGTTTGTTGAATGGATGAATGAGGTCTTTGGTCCTGTAGTGAAGAAATACCTTTCAGAAAATAATCCGCCGCTCAAAGTCTTGCTGGTTATGGACAGTGCTCCTGTTCATCCTCCACGCCTTGAGGCCTTGAGGACGGCTTACTGGAGGAATTAAAGTTCATTAAGGTTAAGTTCCTTCCTCCCAACACTACTCCAGCCTATGCATCAGCAAGTCATTTCGAACTTCAAGAAGCTATACACCAAAGCACTATTCCAGCGATGCTTCGAAGTGACCGAAGGAACAAACCTTACCCTCTGAGAGTTTGGGAGAAATCATTTCCCCATCGTGAACTGCCTGAAGATCATTGATAAAGCCTGGAATGGAGTCGCCAAGAGAACTCTCACTTCCGCTTGGGGAAAGCTGTGGCCTGACTGTGTTCTTGGATGTGAACTTGAGGGGATTGTTGGTGACAATGAGCAGCCAATTGTCCATGAAATTGTGTTCTTAGGGAAGACTATGGGGCTCGAGGTGAATGACGTGGACATTCAAGAGCTGGTGGAAGAACATAGCCAGGAACCGACCACCAACGAACCGATGGACTGCATCACAAACAACAGGAGGAGGTTATGCAGATCTCGTCCGAGGAAGAGTAGGAGAAATAGTCAATGGAATCTCTCTCACTTCAACTGAGATTTGGGAGAAGTGCAAGATGTGGGAAATGGTGCAAAATTTTGTACAAAAACACCACCCGAATAAGGCTGTAACAGTGCGAGCGATGAATCAGTTCCATGACAATGCTATGTCACATCTTCGTGAAATCCTCAAAAAGAGGCAAAAGCAACAGTCATTGGACAGGTTCCTCATTAAAGTTACATGAAAAGAAAACAATTCCAGTGAGCCAACAGATAGAAGTGATTCAGTTAGTGAAATTCGTGCTACACCGTAACTCTTCTCATGTCATCTCTCATCTCCCTCACACCAACAATGATCATTTTGTAATGAAAAGTGCACTTTAATTTGTTTTACTTTATATTTTGTTTTAAAAATGGTATGCAAATAAATATTTTTGTGTTGTGGACGAATCATCCGCGTTTCAATTTTTTCTTATGGGAAAACTTGCTTTGATATACGAGCGCTTTGGATTACAAGCATGTTGCTGCAACAAATTATGCTCGCAATCCAAGGTTCTACTGTATATTGATTGTAAAATCTTTCTTACACAGTCACCAGAATTCAGTTTGGTCAATTTGAAAGTCACTTTTTACTTATTTTTAGAGAAATTTTCAATACATTTAAGGACAATTTATGGACCATTTTCAGTGATTTTTTTTTTTAGGTCAACATCTGCCTCCTATTGGTAGTGCTGTGCTGCCAGATTTGAACTTGTAAGCGGTTCATGAATAAGAGACATTACAAGTACTTGTTTACATTTACATACTTGTTCACTGGAAATTGTAATGTAGTGACATTTTGTCAAATTCATACTGAGAGTATCCGTTAAAATACTTTTAGAGAATAAACAAAAAGAATCCTGTGATTATTATGTAATAATAATAATAATAATAATAATAGTATAATAAATAAATAAATAAATAAATAAATAAATAAATAAGTGTAGTAGCTCTTGATGTGGGTTCCTGTTGTCTTATTCTGATTCATGAACCATGGGGCCAATGGCTGAGTGACCCTTTAAGTGGTCCTGGGAGTCAAATTGCCCATTGCTAGGGAATTGGAGTGGGGCATCTTGGATATACTCTGAGCTGCAGCCCTGTTGTGTTCAGGCAGCTAGGACTACGCAACCTTTCGTGGTTCCTAAACTGTTCTCACTGGGTCCATATGTAAGTTAGGCTAGCACTGTACTTCACAAAAATTTACCAAGCATGGTCAAAGTGCTTTTATGAAGCCTCTGTAGAATCCTGCTTCCCTTTTGTCAGGCCGTATGGCTCCTTGGCTGAATGGTCAACACAGTAACCTTCCATTTAGAAGTCCGTGGGTTTGATTTCTGGCTTTGTCAGTGATTTTAGTCTTAAAAGATTAATTCCCTTGGCTTGGGGAATGGGTGTTTGTGCTGTCCCCAACAGCTTTACAATTCACACACCACTCACGACACTATCCTCAACTAAAATAACACACAGATTTCCATACTCGGTAGATGCTGCGCACTCTGGTTAGAGGGTCTGCCTTACATAGGCTGCACCTGGCTAGCAAAGGCCACACAAAATAATAATAATAATAATAATAATAATAATAATAATAATAATAATAATAATAATAATAATAATAATAATAATAATTTATTTATATCGTGTCAGAAGCATACATAAGTTTTAAATTAAATATGAGAAAAGAACATAAAACATAAAACAAAATATAAATTTTTCAGTGATGAAGTGCCACATTAAACTATGTGAGGCCAAAACCTTGCGACATCAAGTGCACTTTGCTTTGCTTTAACCAGGTCTTCTGTTGTGCAACTGAATGGGCATGAACTACATTGCAGCAATTAGGCTGTAGTCTGCTCTTCTGCACGCCCGCACGCACGCACCACACACAAAAACACACGCACGCACACACACAGTACTGTGCACTTCGAAACCCCATTTCTTCTGGTTGACTCTACACCGCGTAACACCACAGCGCAGTCTCTTCAGTGCTCTCCAATTCACCCAATCTGTAACATGGCCAGGAGGGAGTTCCTCTTTTGGGGTCATCCATTGACTGATACTCGTATTTTGACTCTTGGCGCGCCATTCTTGAATTCTTGCTTGCTGTGCTGTTCCTGCAAGTGTTTCGGTTACTCTCAAGAAGTATTTCCTAGACTCGAGGTGCTGGCATGGTGGCTCATATCCAAACAAAGGGTTGGCTTCAAATGTCAATGTCAGATGTCTTTCTTGGCTGCCACTTCACAGCGGATATCGGGAGGTGCTATCCCTGCAAGCCAATACACTTTTTCCAAAGGTGTAGATCTGAAACATCCAGTAATAATGTGGCAGGTCTCGTTGAGTGCTACATCAACTGCTTTGGCATGGCAAGATTTGTACCACAGCGGGCATGCGTATTCAGCTGCGGAATAGCAGAGCGAAAGGGCGGATGTCCTCACTGTGTCTGGTTGTGCTCCCCAAGATGTTCCAGTTAGCTTCTGCACAATATTGTTTCTAGCAGCCACTTTCTGCTTGATGTTCAACCAATGTTTTCTGTAGGTTAAGGCACGATCCAGAGTGACTCCGAGGTACTTCGGGGTAGGACAGTGTTGTAATGCTATGCCTTGCCAAGTGACCTTCAGAGTTCGGGAAGCTTCTCTGTTGTTTAGATGGAAAACACAGGTTTGCGTCTTAGTTGGGTTTGGTGTTAGTTGATTCTTCTTGTAATAGCCAGCGAGTGTGTCTAGTGCTTTGGACAATGTTTGTTCAATTGTCTCAAAGTTGTCCCTCTGAGAAGTGATTACATAATCATCAGCATAGATGAAACTATTCGTCCTGGCGGGAAGAGGCTGATCATTGGTGTAAATATTGAAAAGCATTGGTGCCAACACGCTTCCCTGAGGTAGTCCGTTCTTCTGTATCCTCCACCTGCTTCTTTTTCCCTGGAACTCAACTAAGAAACTTCGATTTTGAAGTAGGTTTCTAATGGCACAAGTCAGATGAAAGTCCTTTTGTCACGCTATATATCTTTTCTAGGAGAATTCGGTGATTAACAGTATCATATGCTGCCAAGAGATCTATAAATGCAGCTCCTGTGATTTTCTGGCTTTCAAAACCATCTTCTATATGCTGACTTAATTTCAACACCTGCGATGTGCAGCTTTTTCCTCTCCTGAAACCAGCATGCTGTGGAATCAGAAGTGGCTCTATTGTATCAGTCAACCTATTGAGGATAAGTCTCTCCAGAATCTTAAAAAGATGACACAATAAGGAGATTGGTGTGTAGCTTCTAGGGTCATTTTTATCTTTGCCTGGTTTTAGGATGGCTATGACCCTAGCCTTCCTCCATATTTTATGTATCATGGAAGACTGAACGCAGTTGTTCATGAGTTCTACCAACCAGCACTTTGCAGTAGGACCAAAGTTCTTACTTTGTTCCATTCAAAGGCCATCAAGACCTGCTGACTTCCCAATCTTACACTTACTGAGAGCTAATTCCAGTTCAGCTAGTGTGCAATGCTTAGATAACTCATTGTTCTCGTCTGGTTGTCTGACTATAGGATTCTTCCCTATTTTCATGGAAAGTTTTGGTTTTCCATTAAGCAAAAGTTGGTGTGCTATTTGATCTGCACTTACATTGGCATGTGTGTTAGCTTGAGTAGGATCATTGCTCAAGTGTCTTAAAAGTCTTCAAGCTTCTTGACTGCTCCTACCCATATCGACTTCAGACATCAACTTCATCCAGGTCTCCTTCTTTGCCTGGGAGATAGAGGAAAGAACACTTTGTGCTGCTTGAATAGTTTGCTCACTAAATGGGTCTTCCTTGTGAAGCCTGTAGTAATCATGCAGCAGAGCAGTTGTTTTATGAGTTATACCTTGAAGGTAGCGTGTCCTGCAGCCTCTGGGAATGAATGCCCGTGAACAGAATTTCACGATAGCAATGAATTTGTCATAATCTTCGGGTATAGGGGAAACAGTTTTTATCCTCTCATCCAACATACTGGAAAACCTTTTCCAGTCAGCCTTTCGAAAGTTATATCTCCGTCTGAACCGAACTTCGTGTGGTCTTATGAATGAAGAGAGGTGACATATTAGTGGCCAGTGTTGTGTTCTTGGGATTGGTGAGCCCATTTCTTTAGAACATTGCTGCACAAAGCAGTTGCTCATAAAGGGAAGATCTGGGTTATACCCTCGGTGCCATCTTCCACTGTTGGAAGAGGGAAGCTTATTGTCGTGAATAAGAGAAAGCTCCTGAGTTTCAGCCCGTGAAATGATGATCTCTCCATTCTCATCTTCTTGAGCATATCCCCAGACGTGACCGATTACTATTGACTTTGTGGGTTTACCAAAATTTGCAGGTGGCGAGAAAGAGAACTTTTCATTTGGAGGCTTGTACACAGATGTAATGGTCATGTTGCTTAGCTCCACGGTGATTATTTTGATGTCGTTATCTTCAGTATAATGAGCACGGCTGATCTGGAGATCTGGCTTTACAAATACAGCACTGCAATATTTCGCATGTGGCCTTTCTGCAATTAAAATCATTCCTGAAATCTTTGGACGTTTCTGATGTTCATCCCTATGCATTTCCTGAATGCACAAGACGTCACATTTCTGATCTTGGCATAGTTTTTGGAAGAGAGCTTCTTTGGCAGTTGACAAGCCTTCAATATTTATGGATATTATTGTCATGGATGGCTCTGAAAAGAGCCGTTTCTTAAAACACATTTTCAGATTGATTAGTTCTGCTTCTGGTGTGAGAGAATCGGCCATCTAGGAAGAGTCCTAGTCCGTTGCCCAGGAGACACCCGGATGTATAACAATATCACATGCAAATACACCCTACTGGGAGGTTTCTCTTGTGTCCCCCATAATAATAATAAGACTGATGGGTGATTTCAGTGGCAGGATTTGATTTAGAACTGAAAGATATGAGAAGGTAGTGTGCATAATTGTGTTGTTGTTGTTGTTGTTGTTGTTGTTGTTGTTCAGACCAAGACTCCTCGGAAACAACTCAGTGAAAGAAATGGAATTATATAGGGTGCTGTCAGTATGGCTTATGATTGAAAGAAAGTAGAACTAAGACAGTAAACATGATGTGTCAGGATGCGTTAGGAGTTCTGGTATGAGGAAATAATGAGGAAGATACATAAGATAATAAGTGGAATGGTGTGAGGTGGGAGTATTGATTAGGAAAACCTTTGCACGCAACATTGTTTCTGTTGTAGATTTAAATGAATGAATCCTGTGAATAGATCTGGTGGCTGTTGGAATTAGAATGAGAATCATCTCAGTTTATTCACTATATAAGGGAGTATCTGTGAATAAAATAGACTAGTTTTATGAAGCACTGAGTAAGGTCATTGTGAGGGTCAATAGGAAGACTGATGGGTGATTTCAGTGGCAGGATTTGATTTAGAACTGAAAGATATGAGAAGGTAGTGTGTATAATGTGAGAAAGATATAGAAGCTAATAGGAATGGGAAGTAATTACTGGACTCCTTTAGGACCCACTGCACAGGTTAAGGTAATCTTAATGATAAAAAGACTGGGCGAGTTGGCCGTGCGCGTAGAGGCGCGCGGCTGTGAGCTTGCATCCGGGAGATAGTAGGTTCGAATC
Organism: Anabrus simplex; assembly: GCF_040414725.1. Taxonomy (NCBI): domain Eukaryota; kingdom Metazoa; phylum Arthropoda; class Insecta; order Orthoptera; family Tettigoniidae; genus Anabrus; species Anabrus simplex. Next base: position 304,280,994 of record NC_090266.1, read on the forward strand.
CCACTATCGGCAGCCCTGAAAATGGTTTTCCGTGGTTTCCCATTTTCACACCAGGCAAATGCTGGGGCTGTACCTTAATTAAGGCCACGGCCGCTTCCTTCCAACTCCTAAGCCTTTCCTATCCCATCGTCGCCATAAGACCTATCTGTGTTGGTGTGACGTAAAGCCCCTAGCAAAAAAAAAATGATAAAAAGAAAATTACCAGTAGGTAAAAAAGTCTGATTTAAATAAAAGAACCAGATTGTTTTAAATTTCACTTAAACATCTGTGCAATGCTGTAAGCATCTATATAAGTGAAAATCATCTTTCTATATATTTTGACTTTCTGACCAAGAATTAAGCCTATTTCAAGCGAACCAAGTATGCTTTTACTGCTTCGGCTACGTGGTTCACAGTTATTGTTTAAAAACTGTTCTTTTCTGTACTTGGGTTTCGTCTCTGAAAACTGTAAAAGTTGTTAGTGGGATGTAAATGTAAGAACATTGACTGAGGTTCAAATCGTGATCGATTCTGGGTTGAGATTTTCATCTCAGAAACCATGGCCAAAATGAGCAAGGGTGGTTTCCGTGACCCCATTGAGATAAGTTGAAGAAAGTTTCTCCTTCATTATGATTATCATTGTTACCGTGTTTTGGTGGATCAGCAGAGGTGAAAGAAGGTGCGGGCTGGAATGGGTCTAACTACAAGTCCGAAAGATGAATTTAAAATTTAAATAAAGGTTATATTTTCAACTGATAACAAGATTTAACAATTTTCACTAGGTGAAATAACAAAGAAAAATCAGGTACAATGCAACTTTACAAACGAAAGCACCAGTTAAGGGGTTTTTACAATTCTGGTCTACGAGCCCCAAAGTTTAACAATTTCTGAGCTCTCAGCTCACAACCACAAATTACCAAAGGGCAGAAAACCCCTAATTACATGGAGCACTTGCTCCCACCTCGTAATGTCAAGCCTCCTAGAGGCACCTTTCAAAATATCAGAAAGAGCTGACCCACTCTCAATCGTCCAAGCCTATTAAAGGCAATAACAGCTTATTACACTTAACTGCCATCAAGGCACAACTTATAATGGGACAGGGGTACCTCGTACCCAATCTACTGGGCCTTCTCAGGAAGGAAAACAAAAACGGGTTAAATTAATGGCCCAACATACGAGATTGAATGGAGGCGAGTACTTGCACTCCTACATGAAAGCTTGTTAAAACCTAAGTGGCGCTAAGCCAATACACAGGGGCTATTCCCATGCTATATAGGTGACTTGTATAAGAAAATTTTAACTCATTAGGAAAGATTAGAAAATCAGTTACGAAAACATAGTCACCTCAAGTCGAAATGAAGGGGAGCTCGAGAGGGTAAAGCATTCTCTTTCCCCGATTTACATTTAAAGTAATAAGAAAATGTTTACATAAGCCGGCACTAAGTTACATTTTAAACAGGTAGGATACTTTGAAAAGGTTTCGAACCTTCCCCGGGGGTTAAACTGCTGACCAAGAAAGAAATAAAGATGTTAAGAGGCCATTACCTTTGCTGAAGAGCTGCTGCTCGAAGGAAGAGGCGCAACCCACCCCCTGCTATACTTCCATACACTAAGCTAGATGTTGTTGAAGTGGCGAAGAGCTGAGAAAATCAGCAGTTTTTAAACCCTCGTGGAAGATCCGAGGCCTTTCATGAATAATAAAGACACACCCGCTCAACTTTATTGGGTAGCTAAGAGTTACACATGGAAATTCGAAGAAGAAACCTCTTATAGGTGGAAAATTAATTACAGAAATTACTGATTGGCTAAAGCAAGGCGGAAAGCAAGCTTAATATTGCCAACCCACAAATGAAAGAACAAAATTTAGTAAAGACCAAAACTTATAAATACAAAATTTCTTCAACAAAAGTTCCTTCACTTCGCACCAGGGTGCATAATCATAGTTTTTGGTAGAGACATCTGTGAGAGAATGTCCACACTTCTTGATAATTAGTAAACAAAAATAATTCGAAATTAACACAGTGACATCTTCAGATAAACGGTTGAATTACTTCCGTTTTAAACTTCAGAGTTTCAGCTGTAGAGGAGTAATTTAAGGCGGAAAATTCAAATGTGCGGCGTATAGGTGTACCAACTGGTACAATCATCACCGGGCGAGTTGGTCATGCGGTTAGGGGCGCACAGCTGTGAGTTTGCATCCAAGAGATAGTGGGTTTGAGCCCTACCGTCGGCAGCCCCGAAAATAGTTTTCCATGGTTTCCCATTTTCACACCAGGCAAATGCTGGGCCTGTACCTTAATTAAGGCCATGGTGCTTCCTTACCACTCCTAGGCGTTTCCTATGCCATTGTCACCTAAGATCTATCTGTGTCACTGCAACGTAAAGTAAATTGTAAACAAATCATTATTATTATTTTATTTGCTTATCTGACCCAAGATATTTGGGTTTGCCAAATGACACACAATAGCACACAATCAATAATTTATTTATTTATTTATTTATTTATTTATTTATTTATTTATTTATTTATTTATTTATTTATTCATTCATTCATTCATTCATTCATTCATTCATTTATTTATTTACAGTTTGTGGGTGGCAGATGGAGAACGGGCTAGTACCACATACACAGAAGTGTACATAATAAAATCTGTGTTACACAATTTTACATCTTACTATTACAGTACATTACAGTACACACAACTCCAGTGATTGATCCCATTAACACATAGCTTATAAATTGGTGGGATAATCACTCACTCATTCCCTCACTCATACATAAAAAATAATAAAAAACATGCACAGAGTCACTTTCAATTTACATGAGTTTAAAGACCCTTTAGAGCCTTCACTTTGCAGTAAAAATGTTGTAGAGGTAAGTTCTTTATTGCGTGAAGAATGTTATCCCCGAGTCAAGCAATGTGATTTTAAAACACAGATTGGTACAGTGCTGTTTTTGCAAAAGGGGTAAGTGACAGACACCTTGTGCTCTACGGACTGAGTGATATAATAGCTGTATTGCAAGCAATCAACTAACTGAAGAAATTGCTTAAGGCAATAACTATATAATACCGATAAGGTCGAATAAATGTTTAATTTAACAAATGATGGCTGTAGGCAATGAAAGGGGTGTAGTTTAGCCAGCCAGAGATTTTTGAAGAAAAATTAGGTCTGTTTGGTTACACATGTTGTTAATAGATGTTACTGGTTTAGCTGCAACTTTATTACCTTGTCCGTAAATGAGTCACTCTGCTTGATGTTGGACAGTGCTTAACTTCTTCATGTTTTCCTCACAGGTGGGATACCAGGCAGTAGGCAGTAAGGCCGTATAGCAGAAATATACACTGCTCGGAGTGTACGGCTTCTAGACACTTGCAGGTTGCGACAGACAAATCCTAATATCCTAAATGCTTTACTCCTAGTTTCCTCCACGTATGCATTCCACTTTAAGTTGCAGGAAATGTGTATTCCCAGCATTCACAGGAAATTGCACATAGGAAGAATTTTGCTGCACAGTAAAAGGCTTTGTGTAGAAAACTGTCTCGCCCTACTTAATCCCATTCATTTGCATTCATTTACAGCACACCATACTGCCACACTGTCCAAGAATATGCTTTAATATGCTTTAAATGATTTACGTAACATCTTTGTCATTTCTTATGGCTCTGTAAATTATGAAGTCTTCAACACACTGCACCATAGTGGACTTCACACAGCCTAGAAAGTTAAAGGTAAAAGCAATGTACAACAAAGGCACCCTTGTGATACGCTGAGGTCAGCACTGTATTCGGTGACCTGGCCCCACCAAACATGACGCACTGCGTTCAGCCCACCAGGAATGACTTCAGCCACATCATCAGTCTGCCTTGGATGCCATATTTATTAAGTTTTGATATGTGTCTTTTGAGGAACTCTGTCAAAAGCATTACTGAAGTCCAGAGCAACACAGTCTACTTCGGAGACAGTAATCTGTTCTAAGGAGTTCTGCCAATCATACCTTTCCGCTCAGGAATTCCAGTATGTTCCTAACAATCAGGCGCTCCATGCATTTACAGATGCCAGATGTTAGTGAAATACTGTAGTAGTTGTTCATGTCTTCCTTATTCCTATCATTGAACACAGGAAAAATGTTAGCATCTTTCCTTTCCTGCAGCAGAGTCCCAGTGTTAATGGACACGTTGTACAGGGCATACAATGAGGGCACCAGCGCTTCTTCACAGTAGTTGAGAATCCAAGCAGGTATCAACTCTGGGCCTGTCGTTACATTGGGGTGGGTTCTACACAAGTTACCTCAAACTTCCCTTTCTGAGCAATATATGCTGTTTAGGGGATAGAGACAGGAGGCTGACCTTGGTTGGAACATACCTTCAGTGGTGTCAGGTGGAGAGAAGTGTTCTGTGGGTCATGTTGCTGTCAGCTTGCATTCAGGAGATAGTGGGTTTAAACCTCGCTGTCGGCAGCCCTGAAGATGGTTTTCGGTGATTTCCCATTTTCACACTAGGTAAACACAGAGGCTATAACTCAATTAAGGCTTCTTTCCCACTCCTAACCCTTTCCTATCCCATCATTGTCATTAGACCTGTCGATACCTTAATTAAGGCTTCCTTCCCAGTCCTAACCCTCTCCTATCCCATCGTCACCATAAGACCTGTCGTTGGCAGTGCGGCATAAAGCAAGTACCGATTTGTGAATTTACAGTTAAATGAGTTAGCTACATCTTGCGGTTTGGAAAGGTAAAGTCCATTAAATTTGAAGTTGTGTGGTGCATTCCTGCCACATTTGTTCCTAATAAATGTCCATATTTCCTTTGGATTGAAGTTTAATTTTTCCACATACATACTGTGGGCTTCACAAATTGCAGATTTGGTATTGTTTCTAGCCAGCCTATATTTTTCCCATCTGTGGTCTCTTGGGTTCTGTTTCCACTTATTTATAAAGCCAATTTCTCTTCCTTATGCTGGATATAATTACGTTTGAAAACCAAAATGATTTTTTGCTTCTTATTTTTAGTGGTGACCTTAAGGATCACTTCATTGATGCACTCAAAAAAAGGTGTTCTTCCATATCTGCCAGATAATTTCTATGTCTACATTGACAATGAGTGTGAGGGCGTAATAACAGATAGTCTGTCAGATGAAAAATCAGAAAGAAGTTTCCAGTTGGTATAGGAGTAATGGAAAACTGTTCTGGTTTGTAATTTTGGACTGTGTGTGTGTGTGTGTGTGTGTGTGTGTGTGTGTGTGTGTGTGTGTGTGTGTGTGTGTGTGTGTGTGTGTGTGTGTGTGTGTGTGTGTGTGTGTGTGTGTGTGTGTGTGTGTGTGTGTGTGTGTGTGTGTGTGTGTGTGTGTGTGTGTGTGTGTGTGTGTGTGTGTGTGTGTGTGTGTGTGAAAGAGAGAGCCAGCCGTGGGCAATGGCTGAAAGGTCTAGTAAGTGGTCCTGAGAGTCAGGATACCAGTTGCTATGGAATGGGAGTGGGCATCTCGGACATATTCTGAGTCATGGCACTCCTTGTGGTCAGGCGGCTAGGACTATACAGTCCACCGATGGTCCCTAACCCGTTTGAGGACAGATCCTCACTTGGACTATGTGTAAGTAGGGTAGCATCCTGCTTCACAGAATTTACCAAGCTCAGAACATTTTAAGCAAGCCTCGGACCTTTGGGAGTAACGGAGTCCCGCTCCCATTTGACAGGCGACGGACTTCTGGAAAACAACCTGGTGAACGAAATGGAATTTGATGGGGAGCTATCAATATTAATTGGGCTTACGGAACAACGAAAGTAGAACTGGCTGAGTAAGCAAAGAGGATACATCCGGATCTGCTAGCAGTAAATGATATTCGGGTAAGGAGAGATAACAAGGAAGAGATATGAGATTATAAACTGTACTTGACCGTTGGTAAAAAGAGAAGGGCAGTATGTGGGGTAGGGCTGTTCATCAGGAATACTATTGCACGCAACATAGTTTCTGTTTGGCACGTAATTGAGCAAGCAAATGATGTGGGTAGATTTGGCAGTTGGAGGAATTAGGACGAGATTTGTTTCTGTGTATTCACCATGTGAGGGTGCAGAGGCGGATGTAGTTGACAAGTTTTATGAAGCATTGAGTGACATTGTAGTCCAGATCAACAGCAAGGATAGGATAGTGTTACCGAGCTCGATAGCTGCAGTCGCTTAAGTGCGGCCAGTACCCAGTATTCGGGGGATAGTGGGTTCGAACCCCACTGTCGGCAGCCCTGGTGATGGTTTTCCATGGTTTCCCATTTTCACACCAGGCAGATGTACCTTAATTAAGGCCACAGCCGCTTCCTTCCTTCCCACTCCTAGCCCTTTCCTGTCCCATCGTCGCTATGAGACTTATCTATGTCATGCGACGTAAAGGAACTTGTAAAGGGTTTAGCAGTTACGGAATATATTCTTCAAGCATAAGGCTATTCCCCGCTACACATGGGAGGGTAGGGGTACCAAATCCATAATATCTGTTCAAATTATTAGACTCAGTAGATAAATTCATGCTATTTTGAAATACATTTAAGATACCTCTTCATAAACGGGACTTTTCTTGTCAGATTGTTGGTGAACATGTGCAACATCACTTCCCGCACAGTTTATGAATTCATCAAGCTGTTGGCAGCTCTGTTTTGACCTTCAGCAGTTTTGTTTTGGAGGGAGAGTCATTGCCTGCTCTATGACTGCAAGTAGCACTTGGATTCTTGCTTCCAACAACAGTGAAAAAGTGTAGTTATGGCCATTGTTGGTGGATTGTACTGTTGCTAGGGAAGTATAATTATCTCTAACCATTAATTTTAAAGTGATCTCATACAGTTTTATTCAATCAGCTTTTCTTTCCAACTTCTAGTGCTGTGTACCGTATAATCAGATTGTTTTTTGATAATGGGGAAAGGCAAAGACATTTCCCCATGTAAAATTGCAGTTGTCAATACTCTGCTGAGTGAAGGAAGGTATTCACAGAGGCAAATTGCACGTAAAGTGTCTTTAAGTCAAAAATCAGTGAGTAGAATTAGTGTAGAATTGAGGCAGAATAGAGTGGGAAAGTGTGAGCGAAAATCAAATCTTTCTCCACGAGGCATTAGAACACTAAAACATTTGGCTCTTCTCAATAGAAAATGCACTTCTAAGGACTTGAGCATTAAAATGGCAGGTTATGGAGCAGTTGTTCCTCCTGAAAGTGTCCGGAGGATCTTGTGTAGTGAGTGCATCAAATCGTGCAGACCAAGGAAGGAAGCGTAGATCACCCCATCAATGGCACATTCACGTTTGGAATGGGTAAACGAACTTCAGAACTGGTCTGATGAATGGGAGAAAGTGTGTTTTAGTGACGAGTCGTATTTCAGCATTTCTGAAGAATGTTCAAGATATGTACGTCGTCGACGTGGAGAGGAATACAAGTTGGAGTGCATACAACAGACTGTGAAACACCCAACTGCAACGATGGTGTGGGGTGTGATGTCCATCTATGGGCCTGGACGAATTCAAATTTTGGAGGGGACAATGAAACAGGACAATTACAAACGGATTCGTGAAGAACAACTCCTTCCTCAGGCCGGTTTGACGATGACTCTTTCATATTCATGCACGATAGTGCACCCTGTCATAAGGCCAAAAGTGTCACAAAATTTTTAAAGGACAAGGATATCAGCGTTCTTCCATGGCCGAGCAACAGTCCGGACATTAATCCAATGGAAAATGTATGGAGCTTCATGAAACACAAGATGATGAAAAAGAACATAACCAACAAACATCAGCTGATTGCAGAAATAAACAATCTGTGGTATACAGATGTGGAACTGAAGGATATATGCGTAAATCTTGAGAAAAGCATGCCAAAACGGCTAAAGAGTGTCATTCAATACAAAGGGTACCACACAAAGTACTATACTGCTCAGTTGTATTCAGGGATTTAATTGTAATGATGTAGTAGTAATTTTGTAGGTTGATTAAGTTTTACATATGAAGTTGGTGTGATGATTGACAAAAGTGGGATAGATTAACTGGAGATACCTCCAAACAACAAACAACTTATGCAAGGGACTGATGTTATGCTAAAATACTAGTTTTGTTAATATAAATATGTTTTTCAACATGATTTTGGGAAGAGAATTAAAAAAGTGCTTGATCTGCCTGTTGAGTCTAATAATTTGAATAGATCTGTACTATATCTTAACAGACTTCAAATTCAGGAAATCTGTTAGGAATGTAAGGGTTTTCCAGAGATTTTTCGATGATACAGACCACTGTCTGATGTGTAGTGAACTAAGTATTGCTAGGCCTAGGATAGAGAAAGTGAAATCTGTCTGCAAACAAATAAGGGTAGAAAATCTCCAGGATGGGGAAATTAGACAGAAGTACATGGATATGATTAGTGAGAAGTTCTGAATAGTGGAAAATAAGCAGGTTCAGGATATAGAGAGAGAATGGGTGGCATACAGGAATGCTGTAGTAGAAACAGCAAGGGATTGCCTAGGAACGACTGTGTGTGAAGACAGGAAAAAGCGAACAGCTTGGTGGAATGATGAAGTGAGAGCAGCTTGTAAACTTAAAAAGAAGGCTTATCAGAAATGACTCGAAAAAAGGGCTGATGCAGACAGGGAATTGTACGTAGATGAAAGGAACAGAGCGAAACAAGTAGTTGTTGAATCTGAAAAGAAGTCTTGGGAAGATTTTGGTAATAACCTGGAAAGGCTAGGTCAAGCAGCAGGGAACCTTTCTGGACAGTACAAAGAATCTTAGGAAGGGGATCCCAGGGAATCACTTGATAGGTGGAGGGAATAAGTTGAAAATCTTCTCAACATAAAAGGAAATCTTTCTGGTGACGTCATGAACCACCGATCACAGAGGGGATGCCAGGATCAAATGTTCGGTATGTGCCAGGTAATTGAAAAAAGCTACGAGAGGGATAGACTGTCATGTTTTTTAGATATAGAGAAAGCATATGACAGGGTACCGAGGGAAAAGACGTTTGACATACTGGGAGACTATGGGATTAAGGGTAGATTATTAAAATCAATCAAAGGCATTTATATTGACAATTGGACTGCAGTGAGAATTGATGGTAGAATGAGTTCTTGGTTCAGGGTACTTACAGGGGTTAGGCAAGGCTGTAATATTTCACCTTTTGTTGTTTGTAGTTTACATGGATCATTTGCTGAACGTTACAAAAATGTTGCAATGTTTGGGTTGGGAAGAATTGAGAGAAAGAAGAAGAGCTGCTCGACTAAGTGGTATGTTCTGAGCTGTCAGCGGAGAGATGGCGTGGAATGACATTAGTAGACGAATAAGTTTGAGTTTCGTTTATAAAAGTAGGAAAGATCACAATATGAAGATAAAGTTGGAATTCAAGAGGACAAACTGGGGCAAATATTCATTTATAGGAAGGGGAGTTAAGGATTGGAATAACTTACCAAGGGAGATGTTCAATAAATTTCCAATTTCTTTGAAATCATTTAGGAAAAGACTAGGAAAACAACAGATAGGGTATCTGCCACCTGGGCGACTGCCCTAAATGCAGATCAGTATTGATTGATTGAAGGTATAAAGTGGGTATAAAGTGACAGGGAGGATTTCAGTTAGGTGGGAATATAGTAAGCAGTCTGGCGTATGCTGACAACTTGGTCTTGGTGGCAGGTTGTGCCGAAAGCCTGCAGTCTAATATCTTGGAACTTGAAAATAGATGCAATGAATATGGCATGAAAATTAGCCTTTTGAAGTCTAAATTGATGCCAGTAGGTAAGAAATCCAAGAGAACTGAATGCCAGATTGGTGATACAAAGCTGGAAAAGATGGATAATTTCAAGTATTTAGGATGTGTGTTCTCTCAGGATGGTAGTATAGTAAGTGAGATTGAATCAAGGTTCAGTAAGTGTAGTGTAGTGAGCTTGCAGTTGCGATCAACAGTATTCTGTAAGAAGGAAGTCAGCTCCCAGACAAAACTATCTTCACTTTGGTCTGATTTCAGACCAACTTTGCTTTACATTAATGAAAGCTGGGTGGACTCATAATATCTTATTCATAAGTTAGAAGTAACAGACATGAAAGTAGTGAGAATGATATGCTGGTAAAAACAGGTCTGAACAGTGGCAGGAGGGTACTCGGAATGAGAAGATAAAGGCTAATTTAAGAATAAACTTGATGGATTAAGATGTACGCATAAACCGGCGTCGGTGTTGGTGTCATGTGATGTGAATGGAGGATGATAGGTTACCTAGGAGAATAATGGACTCTGTTATGGAGGATAAGAGAGGTAGAGGGAGAACAAGACGATGATGGTCAGACTAAGTTTCTGACAATTTAAAGATAAGAGGTATCGAACTAAATGAGGCCACAGTACCGGTTACAAATATAGGATTGTAGTGATGTTTAGTAAATTCACAGAAGCTTGCAGACTGAACGCTGAAGGGTATAATGGTCTATAATGATAATGTATGTATGTAGTGAATATTGCTAACAGGGCATGCTGATCACAGAAACCATGAATAAGCTGTAGAAAGTGAAGTGAGGAGGGAGAGTTTGTTAGGAACAAATGGAGGGTTGAACAGGAGGTCTTAGTGATTCGGGCAGCTTCAAATATGAGTTGATGGAGGAAGATATTATAGATTGGTGTAAGAATGTTGTTGGACATAGGATTATTTGGCATAGGAGCAGCATTTCTATTCCATGTAATTTGTAGGTTAAAATCACTAACAATGTACATAATGTCATTATTTTGTTGCACACGGTTGAGGGAGAGAATTAGCTCATCATTCATCAGCTGGAACGATTTTGGAGAACGACAGACTGAACCTATAAAATACTTATACCGGGCAAGTTGGCTGTGCAGTTAGGGGCGTGTAGCTGTGAGCTTGCATCCGGGAGATAGTGGGTTCGAACCCCACTCTCGGCAGCCCTGAAGATGGTTTTCCATGGTTTCCCATTTTCACAACAGGCAGATGCTTGTGCCGTTCCTTAATTAAGGCCACGGCTGCTTCCTTCCTACTGCTAGGTCTTTCCTATCCCATCATCACCATAAGATCTATCTGTGTCGGTGCGATGTAAAACAAATTGTGAAGAAAATATATATATATATATACGTTTGCTGTTACTGCATGTCACTTCAACCCACACAGTTTTGGCAGCAGTCTCCAGTTGATGGACACGAGTTGGGTTGCACTCGGATTTTGTAGCAATTAGGACCCTGACCCCCAAGACTGCTGTCGGTCTTTCCAGAACAGCTGGTACCGTATGTACCCGGTAACACCTCAAGATCATTAACCACCCAGTGAGACATGTTTCACTGCAACAAATTACAGTATACTTGGATCTAGGACAGTTAGTGTGTTTCAACATTCAATCTCTGTCCTGGTCGCATGATGCTGTGGGTATTGTATGCAAACAATGGTAAGTGTGTGTTTAAGAATGTTCAGTTCAGGTTATGTACTCTGTCTACAGAGTTACTGCGACTATCACTGGTATTATTGCAAAATGAGTCAGTGAAGCGCAGCATAGCACACTGCAAACTTGTCCACTTGCGCATGCCTTTGTTAATATCCTGGTAGTCCAAGGTGCTGATTTTAGCACAGGTCGCGAGACTCAATATGCTACGGATGTCACACTCAATGTACAGTTGGTTTTTTCGACCACTCCTGTTGCATATTGCGCACTGCAGAGGTCCAGGCTAGAGTTCTATGTCGCCATTTAGAGTGAGTGCTAGACACCAGAGTGGGAGTCCAGCCACGGATAATCTTACGATGCCTCTCCGTCACGCTGGGTGTGGCCGGTTTATGGTGGCCAGCCCCAGACACTTAACTGCTTCGCATGTCTAGGAATTTATAGCACATTTATCACCAAATGCTTTTCCAGAAGGGTATGGTACTTAAGCTCTTGTTCAGCATCAACAGTTTCCAAAGGAACACTTCCTGCCATGGTCGCTGCACATTCAACTACTAAAAACACCAAAATTACAGGTAATACACATCTCCTTACATCGGCATGTGCCACCATCTTGTTTTAATTTGTTTGTTTTCAAATGCACACAGTTCTTCACACTTCTCTTTGCCTATCTTATTAGTTGAAAAACTATTATATTGGTTCCACCTAGTTAATTACCTATAAGTTTATTTACAATTTTAAATTGTAAAAACATCATATTAAAATAACAGGACATGTTTCTGCAGCATTAGGCCATCTTCAGCTGTCTAGAATTAACTTAAAATTAATATATTAAAAGTTACAAAACATAAATAAAATTTACATTCATATGATATACGGTATTTATAAATTAAAATAAGTGCATGTGGAATCATCATCAGATGAAGAAGTCGCGTGATGTAATGTGATGAAGTCAGAACAGTTGTACGTAATAAATGACGATGTTGTAATTAAAATTTTTTACTTCTGTCCATAAAATTTGTTTCACGTGAAAATAATGGCAGTTGATTCAGTAAAATTGTTGTTCCACTTAAATAAAAATTTCTAAAATATTACGAACTTACAAATGTAGATTAAATTGATTTAATGAAATTCATTTCATGTCTCCTTGCCTTCCAAATTAATCTTATCAACTTGCTCACATGTAATTATAGGTCACCAAAATACCTGTAGCCTTGATATTCTCTGCTGCACAATATTATTATTAATTTTGGTTGCATTATGGGAACTCTGATCCCATTTCTGTCTTGTCTGTCTGTCTTGTCTGTCTGTCTGTCTGTCTGTCTGTCTGTCGTTTGTTTTCTAATTAGCATAATTCTTCTGGGAATACCATAAATCACAACGTTAATGGTCTTTATGCGTTCTTGTAACTGGGAATCCTAATAAAAAATTCAGATAATTGTGAGGTTCTTCAGGCTGGTATCTTTTTCAAAGTATGATCTGTTACTAAATGTGGGTTTTTTTCCTTGTATTTTCGAAATGTATTATATCCTGAATTAATTCCGAAAGACTGAAGAACCTCACAGTTATGGATTAAGTCGAAACTGAAATGGCTTCTATTATTTAAAAAATCCAGAAATGAAAAGTACAGGAATAGTATCACTTAACAATCAGTATGGAGTAAACTGTGCATTGGAGCTCCTGTCTAATTAATTATAAAGTTAGCCTGTATAAGTAGGACACATGTGTGACTTGTCCAGCATTCTTGAATTTATTGGTCATTTATGTACTTATGTTTTAAATTTGTAAGCAGTGCCAGTCTAAATGGGTGCAATAAACTAATGATGTAATAATGTATTCTTCCTTTCACCTCTGCCACATAGCATACATATTGTTTTCTCGTATTTCTTATTGTTTTAAAATAATCAAGCATGCTTTCATTGTGGTTTGTTTCTGTATTATTTTCATGGCGATATTTGTAAACCGTACCACACTTTATCTGTCCTTACTTCACTTTGGTCACCATAAGTTTGGAAAAAGTGTTCTACCCCATCAGTGCCTGTATGTTGGAGTATATGCCTTAACAGTGTATAAACCATTGTTCACTACTGTATTGTAAATGGATTAGGATCATTTATATGGCAAAACTGCTACATAATAAATATGGTACATTGGATTTAATTTATGCCTCCTGGTTTTGATTAAGTATTTTCAGTTAGTATGTTGGTCTCATCCATCATGCTGCAAGGTTTGCCAGGGTCTAACAACATGGCCAACTCAACAAATTATTCCTCTGTGCTAGTAGATGTTTCTTCCTCCATGTGTACCCTGGTATACTCCCCCCACGGTTTTGCAATTTCTAGTGAATAGAAGGCAGGAGGTGACATGTTAATACAACTGAGGAGGTGGAATCAAGTGTTCCATGTTGATTGAATTTCTTTATCATATGAACAATTCTTGGAATGTTACTGATTTGACTAATTTAATTCTCTACAAATTGTTTTGGCATACTTTTGATTGGCTTTGTTTTCAAATTAAAACAGATTTCCTAGTGCTAATGTAAGGTGGAGTTCACCGGAGTCTGTGGTGCCCACTACTGTCCAGGGTGCCCATGCTGTTCAGAGTGCCCGTGCTGTCCAGGGTGTCCAAGCTGTTCAGAGTGACCAAGCTGCCCAAAGTGAAGCTGTTGCCCAGGGTGAAGTCATTTCCCAGTTGGGTGGACCCCAAGAGACCGTAAAGAAAATGGCCAGTCAGCAGGAGTGTCAGCCAGTTGATGCACCCAGTCTAAGAAAGAAATCCACAGAACCTACCAGAGGTAGTCTAAGAGCTAAATCTGTCAAGCCTAGGAATGCCCCTTCTTCATATTTTCCTGGGGCTGTCTGATTCTAAAGGTAAATATTTTACATACTATTGCATTTTAGTTGTGATGCTTCATGAGCTCATTATCAGATTCCTTTCTAATGTAAAGATACTGTAATGAACGGGATATTTTAATCATTGTTGTGAATTAAACATAAATGTCAAATTAATTGAATTACTGTTAGCAGATATGGTGCTTAATTGGATCTGCTGGGGATATTTCCTTTTCTTTTTTTTTCACTGAACATCACTTTTCTTGTACTAGATGAACCCATGAAAGTTGCAGGTTATTATAATAATAAATTTTCCTTTTCCAGCTCCAGCTGGGTTGGGATAATATTGGCACCTTTCCATCTTGCTCTATCCAACCACCTTTCCTTTTCCTCATGTGTGTTCCAGTAGAGGTTCCTTCTTATTATGCTGCTCTTGATCAAGTCCAGCCACTGTAGACTTGAACTACCTCTCTGTTCTCCTTCCTTTAGCCTTACAAAAGGAGGCTATGGCGCATGGGTGACAGATTCGCTCCATTTTTTGATACACGTGTAGGGCATGACCAGGAGTATAACAGGAGCAAGTAGTTAGGCACAATTCTCAGCCATTTCCAAGAAATTAATTAATGAAAAACTGCAGTGTGGTTATGTGCAAAATATGTTTGTGAAAAAGACAACGAGCTTGTGGCGCAGCCGCAAGAGCTCCGCTTCGAAAGCGTGAGGTCACTGGATCGAATCCCGCCAAAACAATTTTATTTTGTTCAGTATTTCACATTGCTCACAAATGAAGGTGTCTTCAATTATGTTCATTTTTTAATCTTAATCTGTTTTCCCTCCAGGGTTGCTTTTTCCCTCGGACTCAGCGAGGGATCCCACCTCTACCGCCTCAAGGGCGGTGTCCTGGAGCACGAGACTTTGGGTCGGGGATACAGCTGGGGAGGAGGGCCAGAACCTTGCCCAAGCGGCCTCACCTGCTATGCTGAATATAGGCGTTGTGGGGGATAAAAGTTAACCTGTGTCCTCATCCCGAGGTGTTGCAGCCCTTTTTAGGCACACCCCCGATGGAGGTGAGCTGCATGCACCATTTTAACCACATACCACCCCTCCTGCCATTTTTACATTTCTGGCAGTAGCGGGAATTGAGCCTGGGCCCCCGAGGATGGCAGCTAATAGTGCTAACCTACGCTATGGAGGCGGGCCTTGTGGGGGATGAAAAGATTGGAAGGGATAGACAAGGAAGAGGGAAGGAAACGGCTGTGCCTTAAGTTAGTTACCATCCTGGCATTTGCCTGGCTGGGAGGTGGGAAACCACTGAAAACCACTTCGAGGATGGCTGAGGTGGGAATCGAACCCACTTCTACTCACTTGACCTCCCGAGGCTGAGTGGACCCCCTTCCAGCCCTTGTACCACTTTTCAAATTTCGTAGCAGAGCTGGGAATCGAACCCGGGCCTCCGGTGGTGTCAGCTAATCATGCTAACCACTACACCACAGAGGCAGACATTCATTTTCGAATCAATTCCAATAAATTATTTTTGTAGCGGAAAAAGTGCTCTGAAAGAATCATACAGCAGTAAACGTTTTCTTTCAATCACATTCGTTCTAAGTTATCTGCATTGCAAATAAATTATTATTATTATTATTATTATTATTATTATTATTATTATTATTATTATTATTATTATTATTATTATTATTATTATTATTATTATACAAGTTTGTACACGTTTATTATATGTGTAATTTTTTATGTAAAAGGCACTGTTTGTTCCTTTCTTCACTTCTCTGAAATATCAGACTTCCTCACATCCCGCAAGCAGTGACTCATTCTAGGGGTATGCGTTGGGACACGTTTTGACCTGACGAGGACAGCTGCACACGAACAAAAGATTTTGGTTAGCAGACGGGTAGACGGTGTCTATGCAACCATTAGAAGCCGCATTCGTTCGTGGCTCTTGACGTAGTAGCATCGTGATATTTTACTTTGTGATATGTCTGATTTTACATGTGACAGTAATGTGCCTAGGCCTTCGAAGGCCTGCATAGCGTAACGGTTAGCACTATTAGCTGCCGTCCTCGGGAGCCCAGGTTCGATTCCCGGTACTGCCAGATATGTAAGAATGGCAGGAGGGGTGGTATGTGGTTAAAATGGTACATGCAGCTCACCTCCATCAGGGGTGTGCCTAAAAAGAGCTGCAACGCCTCAGGATGAGGACACAGGTTAACTTTTATCCCCCACAAAAGTGAACCTGATTCAAATTTGCAGACTAGTGAAGAGCCAAAACTACAGTTAAAACTACGCTACTGTATTGTGAGCAGCTCCTTCTGGAAAATAATAACATGACAACGGAACCTTCCGCAGTGATTAAAGAACAACACATGAAAATCGGAGCACAATTGTTCAGCAAAATAATGGAAACTTTGGTGGAAAATATAATTGTTACAGAGGATGATATTGTGTTTGAAGAACCTGACGAAGAAAGCATTTTCGCAGAAGTTGAAGATTCTGTCCTTCAATCGGACGACAAGTAACATCCAGATGAGAAAAGGTCGTAAATCTATACAGATATAATTCTGCTTGATTACAAAATTAAGGTGGTCAATTTGGCAAAAGACCACCCAATTGGACCCTGAAAACTCTGCAAAGACAGGGAGGTTCCCATCTGAAGAGAATGGATCAGTTGAAGATATGGTTGAAACAAATTAGGAGAGGTCGATCCACGGCAGATAAATACAAAACAATTGATACATGGTCTCATGATTGGTTTGTAGAAGCTCACCAATCCAACTGTCAAGTCACGACAAGGAACTTGCAGCAATGGGCTTTGACTGCTGCCAGCCAATTTCCGGAACTGAAATTTATGTTTTAGAGGCTTGGGTCAAGGTCTTCAAATGAAGACACCTATTTTGAGAAATAAAAATAACAAAATTTGTGTCAGAGATTAACAGTGACAATGGAGGAGACCCTTGCTGCAGCAGAAAAGTTTTGAATGCAAACACGAGCCATCATCCTATCTTACAACAAAGATTTTGTCATCAACACCGAGCAATGAGGTATTTGGGAAAGAAATATGTTTGTTTTATATACATATATATAAAATAACTTGTCCTGACTAACTGACTGATTCATCATCGCCGAGCCAAAACTGCTGGACCTAAAAAATTAAATTTTGGGGATACATTCATATTACAATCTGGGTGCTTGCTAAGGGAGGAGTTTTGGATATTCCATCGTTAAGCGGGTGAAAAGGGGCTGAATTAACATTGGTATTTGCAATCTCCTTTAAAAATAAAGTTTTTTGTTTTGTTTTTTGTTTTTGGAAAATCCTGTTAAGGGGTGTGAAAAATGGTGAAAAAAGTGTTGAATACCTTTCATGTGGATACTTATATCTCAAAAACTGAAGATGTCACGGTCATGAAAATTGGTATTTGGAATCTCCTTTAAAAATAAAGAAGCTTTTGTTTTTTGGAAAATCTACTTAGGGGATGGTGAACAGGAGTGACAAATGGGGTAAATTCTTGTATGTTGGGTATTCAGCCCGAAGGCTGGTTTGATCTTCTGCAGCTCTGCCAACAGCTGTCATAAATAGCCTAGGCGTCACTGAAGAGGCGTACTAGGGAAATGAGGAGTGAGGTAGTTTCCCGTTGCTTTCCTCACCGAGCCAGCCGCTGCTATTACATATCAGTCTGCCAAGCCCACTGAAATGCATGCACCAACCGACCCTATGAGCGATATCTTCACACCATTCATAACAGGGACTGGCTGTATAAGCAATGGTATTACTAGCATCACTCATACCTCAGTCACTTTCATATTGTCAAAGCCAAGGGTGAGACTGAGACAGGTCAATGAAAGTAACAAATTTGATATAGCCCATACCAGAAGACATAGTGCACTGTAAACACTACATCTCACCAGCAAAATATGAGTATATCTCAAAAATGTAACATGTTACAGACATTAAAACTGGTATTTGGAATACCCTGTTAAAGTAAAGGAACACGCATAATTTGTTTTCTGAAAATCCACTTAAGGGGAAGTGTACAAGGGGGTAAATGTTTTAAATGAGCATATATACAGTATATATCAAAAACTTAACACGTTGAGATGTGCAAATTGGTATTTTGAATCTCTTTCAAAAATAAAAGTAATACATATTTGTTTTCATAAAAAACACTTCATAAACACTTCGTGGGGGGCGGGGGGGGTATTAAAAAGGACTGAAAAAGGGATTGAATTATTTTTATGTGGATATTTATATCTCAAAAACTGAAGATGTTACAGACATGAAAATTGGTATTTGGAATCTCCTCTAAAAATAAACTATTTTTTTGTTTTCAGATAATCCACGTAACGGTGTGGGGTGGGTGAAGAGAAGTGAACTTAGTTGAATTTTTTTTATGGGGACACGTATACATCAAATACTGCAGATGTTACAGGTGTGAAAATTGCTATTTTAATCTCCTTTAAATATAAGGAAACGTGTATATTTTTGTTTTCGGAAAAATCCTCTTAAGGCATGGAAAGAGGTGAGAAAGGGGATGAATACCTTTTTGAAGTTACTTATATCTCAAAAACTGAAGATGTTAAATTCATGAAAAGTATTATTTGGAATCACCTTTAACCCTTTAACGCTCGCATTATTTTATGTTTAGTTCGCGTAGATGAACAGTGGCTAAATATTTAGACACTTCAGTAAAGTTGAATATGCTTGAGAGAAGCCATTGATATTGTGCCTTATTGAATTTGATGGTGTCTGCAGATGTTCAGTGGCTTAATGCTTGGCCTCTTTCTGTTTTGAGTGTTATTTCCTGCATTGTGCTGCCATTTGGGATGAAAGTGGCTAAATATTTAGACTCTGAGTTCTTGCATACCTAGTAGTATCACATGTTGTGTATATTCTCAGTGTGTTGCTATATATTGAGTGTTTCTGGAGTGATTGCTATATTATATCCCGATATTCATAATTTCATGTAAGTATAATGATTTTTAACTATTGTCAGTAATCCATGTGAAGCTAATAGCTAACGGTGCACATATTTAGCCACCAGCCTATTGTCAGTAGAAATGAACAGTGGCTAAATATTAAGTCACCAGGTTCTGAAGTTTGTTTCAAAGAGCTTTATGAAAAAACAATATCAAATAAAATGACATACAACTAACAGTTACCTCTGCTACAAATAATGTTCTTCAAATAAAAAATAAAATTTGGTCACTCAGGGAAAATTCAGGTGGCAAAATATTTAGCCACTGACCTATGAAAGGTTAAGGAAAAGAGGTATTTTTGTTTTTGTTTTTGTAAAACCTACTTGAGGGGAGGGGGTGAACAGGACTGAAAAAGGGGGTGAATTTTTAAAATGAGTATATCTCAAAAACGTAACATGTTACAGACGTGAACATTGGTATTTTTAATCTCTTTTAAATATAAAGAAACACATACTTTATTGATTTTGGAAAATTCACTTGGGATGGCTGGGGGGAGGGGGGTTGAATTATAATTTTTTTTTTTTTTAGGATACTGGTATCTCAAAATCTGAAGATGTTACAAATGTGAAAATTGTTGTTTGGAATCTCCTTTAAAAATAAAGAAACACACATTTTTTTTGTTTTCGTAAAATCCTCTTAAAGGGGCTGTAAAAAGGACTGAAAAGGGGTTGAATTATTTTTATGGGGATACTTATATCTCGAAAACTAAAGATGTTGCAGACATGAAAGTTTGTATTTTGAATCTTCTTTAAAAATAAAGAAATAGGCCTTCTTTTGTTTTCGGAAAATCCAATTAAGGGTATGTAAATGAATTGAAAACCGAGTTCAGTTCTTTGTATGAGAATACTTATATCACAAAAACAAAGGATGTTACAGATGTGAAAATTGGTATTTGGAATCTCCTTTAAAAACAAGGAAACATTGTGTTTTTGATCATTTTTTTGACTTGAGGGATGACAGTTTCTCACATGTACAGTTCTTTGTCGCATGGTCATCTTGCCCCAAAAGGCAATACCACAAACGTGGTTAACAAATAATTTCTGGGGTAAATGAAACTCAATTTTTCAGTGAGTTTTTACACTTTAGGGAATTTCAGATAATGTCGTAGTACAGTTCCAAGAAGTGATTACTTTCATCAAATTATGAAATCCTTCTAGCGAAGCCGCGAGTAACTGCTAGTATCAAAGTAAAATATCATGTAGACAATAAAGTACTTACATTCGACTCTTTTTTTCCAGGGTGCCAATTCCAGTCGACATACAACCGAACCCTCGCTGAAAAAGGATTGAAGGTTTCGCTTGTTAAGCAGTGGGATATGAATAAGGTCACGCATTCATACACAGCATAATATGCCATGAACCTATCCGGAAAACTACTTCCAATGGTTTTCGTCTGTCTGTAGTAGGCAACTGGCAAATATAGACCAAGGGTGCAAAAATTAGTAGATGCATATGCGAAAATATATACAGACGTTGCCATTATATTGTCAAAGTCTAGCAATTTGCCAACAGCATTGTACAAAGGTTTTCTGATCGATGTGATGAAGCCATACGTGAAGGAAGAAAAAATGTTTCCTAATCGATTCTTGGGGAAGGTAAACAAGCCTGGTTTTGAATGATGAGATTTTGACCGATGAAGATGATTAAAGTTATCCTGCCAAAATGCACTCCATTCGTGCAGCCGTCCAACATTTATTTATATCAGCAAGTTGATTCTGATCATAAACCGATCATTTTTAATCTTTCCTGGGTTTGTTTCCAAGGGCCATCTTTTCCTTTGGAGAACTTAAAGTTAGATTACAGTAGATTCTCCTGGCATGTAAATAAAAATTTAAACACATTTGAAATAAACGATAGGAATGATATTGGCCTACAATTGTTCACCTCTATAATAAGGTCAATAATGCATGGAAGTATGTCATTCGTATCGCCAGAAATCCTGCGCACTTGCCTACGCGCGACAATGGTGCTGGTCACATTGTCAGCAATGACAGTGGCAGCAGATGTAATTTACCGCCTAGTAGCGGTCTTGCATCTTGCTGTGTGGTCCAGAACATCAATAATAATAATAATAATAATAATAATAATAATAATAATAATAATAATAATGTTCTGGACTGTCATCAAAATGTGCGGACTGTGCTGGAAACGAGTCCTGATCGGGTGATGACTACGAATGCACTCCGCCGCGGGTTCAGTACCGCCAAGGCATCTAAGACGACACCACGCCGGATCTCCTCAAGGATTTGATCCATATTAAAAATGCTTATAGGAATAGATGGCAAAGATTTAGGGACCCAACTGACCGGGCGGAACACCTGGAGCTAGCCCGGAAAGTACAAAATTGATTGCTGGAAAGAAAGATTGAAAAATTTTGCCATCGGATTGTGAATTTTAGCGGATTACAAATAAAATGTTAAGTATTCATTTATAAATTTCAGTATCCCAGCATGGGTATCTTGCTAGTCTAGTATATATACTAAACCATCAAATACATAAATACAGCAAAACCTTATTAATTCGAAGTCATTGGGACTTAAAAGTCGTATTGCGAAGTGATTTTGAATTACCTGCCGACTTGTAATTCAGAAATGCCAACACTTGCGGCGTCAAGAAATATTCTAAGACCTGTTACTGCATGCAGTTAACCTTGATTCACAGTTTGAACCTTTCAAATGACATGAAAAAGAGCTATTTCCAGAATGTAGCCATCCAATAAGGTGCATTTACAGTTTTCAAATAATGCATTTGGATAACTCACTGGCAAACATAACCTCATGCAATGAAAAAAAATCAAAGATGAGGAGAAATCTATACTTACTCCCCTGTGCAAGTGCTTTATTCATTGCATGCATTTTAGATGCCTTGTACATGCACAGGAAAGTTCCCGATGACCTTAAAATATCATGGCTTATCAAACTTGCATATGACATGGGGAGAGTCTCTTGCTTCCGTCTGCATTATAACACATTACTGTGACTCTACACTTGTACGATTTCCTGCCATGGCACTTCTCTCGGAAGTCAGAAATGGCAACCCTTGCCGCATTACAAAGTATTCTAAGATCCATTAATGCATGCAATCACTTTGATTCTCAGTTTAAACCTTTCAAATGCCATGTAAAACACTATTTCCAAAATGTATCGACTTACTTTGGATGCAAAGGCCTTGCAGGTGTGTCGGCACTATAAGCTCAATCAGCAGATGTCTAGCTAGCGAGTTGAACATCTGGAAAGTGGACAGCATAAAGTGAACCTCATTTGGATTAAGGACGAAATTAAGTTCCTACATCTCAAAAAACAATGCTGAATAGCTCGCTTTATGAGCTGCACTTATTTATCACCAAGAGAATCTCGGCCGTGGAATGGGAGGAGGCACAGTTTAACATATAATTCTCTTTGTTCACAAAATTAAAGAAAGATAAAAAATAACAGAATCTCATTTATGCCAAATATAACACAAGAGTAGAAATGCAGAATACAACACATGCATTTTATCTGCCAGTAAAAATCCTTACCAATGTTGATTTTAATAGAAATGAAGTTGAGATTCTAGAAAAAGACCTTAAACACAGTTGGCCACACAAGTCCTTTCATAATAGGGAATTGGGGAAATCGATAGCAGAAACTGAGGTCGCACATGCAGAGATTCCAATAAATGAACAGGAGATAGGTTCGAGGCCAGAAAGATAATTTTCAAAAATAATGGAACAAAAAACTACCACAGATGTTAGTATAAATAATAATTTGCAGTTGATCAATATGAAAATAAGAGTAACATTATTATCGTGAAAGCAGACAAGGCCAACAAAGAATAAAGAAGATTATGTTAATAAAACAAATTATTTTTTAACAGAGGATAAGTTTAGTCAGGTAAAAAGGGATCCTACTAATACCATACAAAGGAAATTTAAACAAATTTTGGCAAATACCAACTTTTTGATGGAGTCGAAAGAAGCAAATTATTTGGTAAATATGAACCCAGGATTGCCCACGTTGAGGGCAATCCCTAAACCACACAAACAAAGAAGACTGATTAGACCCATTGTCAATTTTAGGAACAGTCCCACGTACAAATGAGCAAAATTCATACATAAGTTCTTAAATAAACATTATAAGTTTAATGCACAAACTAGTCTTTGCAATACTATAGATTTTTGTAATAGAACCAAAAACATAATATTATCTAAGGACAATACTGTCCATAGTTTCGATGTCAAGGATATGTATTCGAACATTCCGATTGGTGAAACAATTAACATAGTCAAAGAAGATTTAGCAACACACGGTTCCTTAAGCAAAGTGGAAATTAACGAATTCATTAATTTATTAACGTTCACACTTGAGAATAACTTTTTACATTTAACAGTAATATCTCTAAGCAAGTAAGAGGGTTGACTATGGGATCACCGGCATCTGGTATCCTGGCAGATGGCAGACATCTGTATGGACTATCTAGAATCTAGCAAATGGTAATAAAAATAAAGGGATTAGATCTTTAGTTGAGGTTCATGGACGACGTGTTTGTTATTATCAATGAACAGGAACTTAAGCTGGATAGTTTGTTAGAGCAGTTAAATAATATAGATAAATGCGTCAAGTGTACAATTGAAATGGAGGAGAACAAAAGTTTGAACTATTTGGATGTAACAATGACTAGAAATAATGAAAATCTGGTATACCAAGTATGTAGGAAACCTACACAAACAGATGTCATAAATAACAACAGTTCTAACCATCTGGGATAACACAAGAATGCAGTATTCTATACCATGATTAACACATTCCCTGCTTTGCAAGTCACATGTGCCTCGTATGCATTTTATTCCTATGCTGCTATGGTGATAACATTGCATAAGAGTACGACAGAGAGTCACAGGTGGTATTTGTCTTGTACTATGACAAGTTTATGTTTAACAACTACGTTACACCACGAGACACGGGTGACTCATGACGCACGGATGTAATGCAACTTTTACTATTTGCTATATGAGTCACCAGTGCCTCGCATTTTTACTAGACGTCCCGCTCGACTACGGTCCACAATAGGAGCTATATGTTGTTGATCGAGTAGTATCGTGCTCTAGCCATCATTATAGGCTGGCAGAAATCTGTTATGACAGCGTGTGAATACCCTTGTCATCGTGTGAAGGAACTACAGGATTTACAATTGGGCACCTTTTCTATGCAGCATAATGGTAAGAACATTACTTATATACAGATTTCAGTATCTTATTCTCAACTATAAGCATAGAAAGCTAAGGAATGTGTGTGAATTGTTTCAGATGAAACATAGATTAACATTCCAACTACCCAAAGAGTGTTCCAGTTTGAACTCTTCACAACGAACCAGGAGATCTCATTTAGAGAAACCATTAGAAGAATCGGATATTGAGGATCTTTTAGGAGATGAAGATATCCAATGTAGTGATATTGAGGATCCCAATTTTTCATTGTCAAGTTCATCGTCTTCACTGGTGTCCTCTGGAACCGACACAGAGGTACATGATAGCCACAGTAAAAATGACAGTGAACAAGTTAAAACACAATCAGTTAAATCAGACTGCAGCTGGGGTTATATAACCAGGAATCGTTTAGGCTTCACTGTTTTTCCTGGGGAAGCAAAGGTTCAGTTGCAGTTAGAAGAGGGACAGCCCATTGATATATACTCTCACTTCGTGGATGGCAGCTTATTACAAATTATGGTTCAGGAAACCAACAAATATGCCAATCATTTTAAACAAAGTCATAATGAGACAAGCAAGTCCAGAAGATTGAAATGGAAGGAAATTAATGTTGAGGAAATGAAACAGTTTCTAGGAATTATCATGTATATGGGTCTTGTTCCTCACCCAGCTATTAACTCATACTGATCTAAGAATGACTATATGATGTGCGACGTATTAGACGGGTGATGCCATGGAATAGTTTCCTTCTTCTCTTGAAATTCTGGCACTTCGCAGACAACGAAGCTAACCAACAACCAGGCGATCGTCTTTATCGAATCCAACCCCTCCTTGATAAATTAAACCAAAATTTTGAGAATGCCTTGACAGTGGGGAAAGAAATGGTTATAGATGA
Source organism: Anabrus simplex (assembly GCF_040414725.1). Lineage (NCBI taxonomy): Eukaryota > Metazoa > Arthropoda > Insecta > Orthoptera > Tettigoniidae > Anabrus > Anabrus simplex. Next base: position 304,306,249 of record NC_090266.1, read on the forward strand.
AACTATGGTTCCTTGGAGAGGCTGTTTATTTTTCAGAATGTACATTCCAAGCGAAACTCACAAATATGGAGTTTAGGTCTATAAACTGTGTACAAAAGAAGGCTACACTGTTAGAACGAAGATCTATGCAGGAAAATCCAGTGTGAGTGAAAGCGGAGTAGGTCATGCTCATACTGTTGTAATGGAGCTTCTAAGTGGATTTCTAAATGAAGGACGTATCCTCTATGCCAATAATTTCTACACCAGTGTACCTCTGGCAGGAGAACTTCTGAGGAATGAAACATTTATGTGTGGGGCCCTTCATAGCAATAGAGGTGGACTACCGATGATAGTGAAACAGAAAATGAAGAAAGGAGAGGTGGTGGGTAAGATGCGTCAGCACGGTACTCGAGTTATCAAGTGGGTTGACAAGCGACCTGTTCTAATGCTTTCAACACTGCCGAGCCATAATGACTGTCTGGTAGAGAAAGAGAAACAAAGACAGTGAACCTGTCAGGTAGCCTCTCTCTGTTCTTGATTACAATGGAGCTAAAAAGGGGGTCGATTTCACGGATCAAATGTGTTCCTATTATTCAGGTCTGCAGAAAAGTTTAAAATGGTACAGGAAAGTAGCCCTAGAAGTTAACATTAGAACGGCCTTGGTTAATGCTTGGATACTTCACACCATGAAGTCTGCGAAAAAAATGCTACTTCTGCAATTTCAAGAGAAGGTCGCAAGAAGCCTGGTTGGACCACAGACAGAACCTGTCATCAGTCCTGGGAGTAGACGTGCGGACACACTCTCAAAGATGGAAGGACCAGCCAGAAAAGTTCGAAGACAATACATGGTTTGCTACAAAGCTCAGCGAGATTGTGTGACATCGAAAGACGCTGACAAGAAAACAAAACAGGTGACAAACTACTGTGAGGAATGCCCAAACAAACCATTCGTATGCATTGGATGTATTAATAAATGCTGAAATTGAACTTATGGTGTTGAAAATAAAAATTGACATTGTATAATAACAAAAATTAGTGAGATCATGAGTGTAAATAGTTTAGGGAATTTCGAGATCAGTGAAAAGAAATAGGCAATTGGGTTCAAACAAAGAACAGTATTATTTAAAAAATATTATTTATTATTTATAAAGCAAAAAAATATGTTCATATATTGTTTGCCTAAAAATTCATTTATGCTCATGTAATTCAACCTTTGCCACCATGTAGAAAGGGATGTTAACACTCTGTTCTGTGCTACGCAAGGCATCGGTGACTCGTGGACTTCAATGATTATTGCCGCTAAACCGAGCGTTGGTGGATCCCCCTGCTGAGGAATGGGAGAACTTGACATGACTTCTTGCAGCTGCCAATCTCATTATTTTGAAGTAATATATTTTTGCCATTCACCGGCAGTCCGCAGAACTACTTCCATGGGACGAGTCATACGTGCCTCGTGATGCACACCAGCAAAGTACGGTACGAGACAGCGGTGACCCGTGATGCACTCAGGCTTAATTTCAACAGTATAACTATAGCAGTAAACGTGTTAATAGAGCTACTAACATACCTTTAGAGAAAAATAAATTCAGTAAAGAGATAATAATAATAATAATCGTATGGCCTCAGCTACCGTTTGCAGACATTTCGATTTGACGCCATCTGGCTGTCTGCTCGTCAATTTCGACGTTCTGGTTTACTCTGTCTGCCATCTAGCGGACCTAGAGTAAACCGGATCTCTCTTGGGCGTCTATGGCTGAGATTTAATTAATTTTGTCGGGTAAATACCAAATGTATCACCAGAGTTCTTTTACATGCCGACATCGTACGACATGGAGTGTCGAATGGACTTTTTTCCGCCCTTCAAAAATCCGACTACCTCTGCCGGGTTTGAACCCGCTATCTTGGGATCCGGAGGCCGACACTCTACCACGGATCCACAGAGATGAATATCATATACGGCATTGCCAGAAGAAATGGTTACTCCAAAAATTACGTAAATAGGACTAAGGGTAAGATTATGATTAAACCTAAAATTTCCTCGTAAACAAGAAAGAAAAGAAGAAATTTGTGACATTTACTTATATCGATTGGCAGTCATATAGTCTGGCCGAACTGTTGGCAAAACATAATATCAGTGTGTCTTTCAGGACTAGTAATAATAATAATAAAATCCTGCTCAATTCTAACAGTGTGAACACAAGCTGTACTTATAGTAAATCTGACGTGTACAGGTTGGCATGCCAAGAGTGCAAGAAAAAAGTATGTGGGACAGTCATGTAGAAGTGTAGCAGTACACTACAAAAAGCCTGTCAATGCTAGAATATATGCAAGATACTCTGCCATGTGTGAACATATGCATGATAACAATCACCAATTTATGAGTATCGAACGTGATATGGTTCTGCTACACCCTTTAAATAAAGCCAACAAATTAATATTCTTGAGAAATTAGAAATTTATAAGTTAGAGAAACGTGACAAGGGAAATAGCCTAAATGAACATATGGCAGAGGACAGTCAGTTATTTAAACTAGCAATCCAATATTCTAGAAAGAGAATGAAAGGGAAAGAGAAACAAGAGGGGGACAATGAAGAAAAGCACAAGTGGGCAGTAAAAAGTCAACTTCAATCCTGTGTTGCAGACTCCTCCCACTCCACCCCTTCGGATGTTCAACTCGCTAGCTAGACAGTCTGCCGATTGAACTTATAGTGCCAACACACCTGTAAGGCCTTCACATCCAAAGTAATTTGCTTTTAATTTCAGCGTTGGCTTCTTATTTCGTCATGTTGCCTTAGAATCATTACATTTTAGTATTTTTTTTTCTTACAAACAAAGAAAGTCCAATTTAACCTGGCAGGTTTGATCTCCAAAAAACAATGTAATCATTTCTGTTAGATGTGCCGCAATATTGTTGTGGTATAAGCAGACCCATACTGTATTGACTTTACTAAGTATAACAACTTCAGACCCATGAAGGGTGGTGAGACTATGAAGGTCATAAGATGCCACACCACAATAACATTAGATAATTGTCAACCAGCTCAATTTTAGTACCATATACAAACTTTTATAAAGGACATTGGACATAACATGAATGCTATTCATGTTTGAACTTTTAATGTTGTTATTGTAGTGTTGTTTTTATCCAGTATTTTGTTAGGACATAACATTTTTTAAATAAGGTCTTTTACATGCATGTGATTTTGATCTGTAAGCTGAAGAAGAGAATTTTAATTCTTGAAACATGTACTGGTACTTACATATATTTATGTATTTGATGGTTTTGTACACAGCATATACTAGATTTTGAACTGTATTGACAAGGCTGACCTTGACATAATTAATAACATCTATACACATTTCGATCCTAATTGGATCATCTTCAGTAGATTGCTAAAAATTTACATACTGTATATCATAATTGAAAACATTTAAAATTGAAGAAATGATGTTGACAATGTTAAAATGTTTTTATTGAAAAAACATTCATGCTCTTAATAACTCATGTTAAAATCCTTAGTGTCATAATATCCTCTTTATGTTTTATTAGTTAAAAGTCTGTTAATTGGACTAGGCAATATCTGATTATTACTTAGTTTACAAAAGGAGTATCTTTATTATCCCACCTATTCAATACAATTAATACCACGTTATGTGGTTAAATAAACATAGAAATTCTAAATTTTAGGGCGACATGTTTCACCCTTCTTTTATTGGGCATCATCAGCCTTGTTTAATTTTAAAACAAACATTCTTTAGAAGAAATTGACATTTATAATTTATAAAAATTGAACTGTGATTTCTTAAGGTTAAAAACACTAAGGAATAGTAGTTATAAAATATGATGTTGACACATGACTTATACAACACATGTTAAAATCATTGTAAACAATTTTCAAATCTTTGTTGAAAAGAAAATTTATGTCATATAAAATTCTGAAAACAACTCTTGTCTGGCACTGAAGTGGATCTTCTTCGTAAGAAAATTCGAGGCTATGTTAGCTTGAATGGTTCATGTTTGTGGGTTACTGTAGTCATGTCCTAGTTCGTGAACCATGGGCAATGGCTGAGTGGCCTAGTAAGTGGTCCTGAGAGTCGGGATACCAGTTGGTATGGAATGGGAGTGGGCATCTCGGACATATTCTGAGTCATGGCCCTCCTTGTGCTCAGGCGGCTAGGACTATACAATTCACCGGTCGTCCATAACCCGTTAGAGGAGAGATACTCACTTGGACTATGTTGCAAGTAGGGTAGTGTCCTGCTTCATGAATTTACCAACCTCAGAACATTTTAAGCAAGCCTCGGACCTATGGGAGTAACGGAGTCCCACTCCCATTTGACAGGCGAGGGACTCCTTGGAAACAAGTTGGCGAGCGAAATGAAATTCGATGGGGAGCTATCAATATTAATGGGGCTTATGGAAGAAAGTCGAACTGGCTGAGTCAGCAAAGAGGATGCATCTGGATGTGCTAGGAGTAAGTGATATTCGGGTAAGGGGAGATAACGAGGAGGAGATAGGAGATTATAAAGTGTACTTGACGGGTGTTAGAAAGGGAAGGGCAGAGTCTGGGGTAGGGCTCTTTATCAGGAATACCATTGCACGCAACATAGTTTCTGTTAGGCACATAAATGAGCAAATGATGTGGGTAGATTTGTCAGTTGGAGGAATTAGGACTAGAATTGTCTCCGTGTATTTAATTGTGAGGGTGCAGATGAGGATGAAGTTGACAAGTTTTATGAAGCATTGAGTGACACCGTGGTCAGGGTCAACAGCAAGGATAGAATAGTGCTAATGGGCGATTTCAATGCGAGAGTTGGGAATAGAACTGAAGGATACGAAAGGGTGATTGGTAAATGTGGGGAAGATATGGAAGCAAATGGGAATGGGAAGCGTTTGCTGGACTTCTGTGCTAGTATGGGTTTAGCTGTTACTAATACATTCTTCAAGCATAAGGCTATTCACCGCTACACATGGGAGACTAGACTATATCTTAACAGACTTTGAATTCAGGAAATCTGTTAGGAATGTACGAGTTTTCCGTGGATTTTTCGATGATACAGACCACTATCTGATCTGTAGTGCACTAAGTATCTCTAGGCCTATTGTAGAGAAAGTGAAATCTGTCTGCAAACGAATAAGGGTAGAAAATCTCCAGGACGAGGAAATTAGACAGAAGTACATGGATATGATTAGTGAAAAGTTTCAAACGGTAGACAGTAAGCAGGTTCAGGATATACAGTAGAACCTCGATAATTCGAAATCGGTTAATTCAAAATCGCACGTAATTCGAAGAAGCTGTCGTTCCCGGAAACATGAGATACAGTTTTGCATGTTATTTAAATTGTTTAATTCGAAAAACGGATAATTCGTAATTCGAAGTACATTGTCGGCCCCATTACCGAAATTCATACTTTTAATTCGAAACTGCCTTTACATTTTAAAACAATAGTATGTTACAGAGTAATTTCAACTCAAAATTTATCCGCGTCATAATAGAACGCGTGTTCCGGAATGTGGAGGGGTAGCTGTCCACACTTACACTCACTTCGTTGGGTCTACAGTGCGCTTCATGATTGCCAAGTTGAATGAAATCGGAATTCTTTTGTATTCAACCTTTTAAGGAACGCCGTAATATCACGCAACAGGCAGTGTGCGGGAAAACAGAATGCGCGAACACTGGCGATACCGACAGTTGACGAAAAAGCGTGGCTCATATAATAAATTCGTAGACACCGAACAATACTGTCATTGCCGATGAAACTGCATTGCTTTATTTTAATGCGAGCCCAAACGGTCTTATGGTTTTAAAGGAGAAAGTGCCAGCCGGGAATCGTACAAGGGTCGGGGATGGGGGTCATAGTAGTGCGTAGCAATTACAATGCACATGGAAGCGAGAAACTTTATCCCCTCGTTCGATAAGCTACAATGTTTTAAGGGCGTCGGGCACTTTACATCCCAGTACAAAGCATCTAAAAATGCAAACAGTACAGATATCCAAAAAATAAAGCATTTGCACAGGGGAACCGGCATAATTTATCCTCGTCTTTGAATCGTGCTTTTTTTTCTTTTTATCGTTGCATGAGGTGATATTTGCCAGTAAGGTATGTAAGTGCATTATTTGAATACTGCAAATGCACCTTTTTGGATACATTTTGGAAATAGTTCTTTTTTCATGGCATTTGAAAGGTATAAACTGTGAATCAAGGTTAAATGCATGCAGTAACGGGCCTTAGAATATTTCGTAACGCGGCAAGGTTTGGTAGATCTGAATTGCGAATTGGCGGTTAATTCGAAATCACGTAATTCGAAGTCCAATTTTTTAGTCCCAACGACTTTGAATTAACGAGGTTTTACTGTAGAAAGTGAATGGGTGGCATACAGGGATGCTGTAGTAGAAACAGCAAGGGAATGCCTAGGAATAACCGTATGTAAAGATGGGAAAAGGCGAACATCATGATGGAATGATGAAGTAAGAGCAGCTTGTAAACGTAAAAAGAAGGCTTATCAGAAATGGCTCCAAGCAAGGGCTGAGGCAAACAGGGATTTGTACGTAGATGAAAGAAACAGAGCGAATCAAATAGTTGTTGAATCGAAAAAGAAGTCATGGGAAGATTTTGGTAACAACCTGGAAAGGCTAGGTCAAGCAGCAGGGAAACCTTTCTGGACAGTAATAAAGAATCTTAGGAAGGGAGGGAAAAAAGAAATGAACAGTGTTTTGAGTAATTCAGGTGAACTCATAATAGATCCCAGAGAATCACTGGAAAGGTGGAGGGAATATTTTGAACATCTTCTCAATGTTAAAGGAGATCATCCTGGTGGTGACATGAACAGCCAAGCTCATGGGGTGGAGGAAAATGATGTTGGTGAAATTATGCTTGAGGAAGTGGAAAGGATGGTAAATAAACTCCATTGTCATAAGGCAGCAGGAATAGGTGAAATTAGACCTGAAATGGTGAAGTATAGTGGGAAGGCAGGGATGAAATGGCTGCATAGAGTAGTAAGATTAGCAGGGAGTGTTGGTAAGATACCTTCAGATTGGACAAAAGCAGTAATTGCACCTATCTATAAGCAAGGGAACAGGAAGGATTGCAACAACTATCGAGGTATCTCATTGATTAGTATACCAGGCAAAGTATTCACTGGCATCTTGGAAGGGAGTGTGCGATCAGTCGTTGAGAGGGAGTTGGATGAAAACCAGTGTGGATTCAGACCACAGAGAGGCTGTCAGGATCAGATTTTCAGTATGCACCAGGTAATTGCAAAATGCTATGAGAGGAATAGGCAGTTGTGTTTATTTTTCGTAGATCTAGAGAAAGCATATGACAGGGTACCGAGGGAAAAGATGTTCGCCATACTGGGGGACTAAAGAATTAAAGGTAGATTATTAAAATCAATCAAAGGCATTTATATTGACAATTGGGCTTCAGTGAGAATCAATGGTAGAATGAGTTCTTGGTTCAGGGTACTTACAGGGGTTAGACAAGGCTGTAATCTTTCACCTTTGCTGTTCGTAGCTTACATGGATCATCTGCTGAAAGGTATAAAATGGCAGGGAGGGATTCAGTTAGGTGGAAATGTAGTTAGCAGTCTAGCCTATGCTGACGACTTGGTCTTAATGGCAGATTTTGCCGAAAGCCTGCAGTCTAATATCTTGGAACTTGAAAATAGGTGCAATGAGTATGGTATGAAAATTAGCCTCTCGAAGACTAAATTGAATGTCTGATTGGTGATACAAAGCTAGAACAGGTCGTTAATTTCAAGTATTTAGGTTGTGTGTTCACCCAGGATGGTAATATGGTAAGTGAGATTGAATCAAGGTGTCGTAAAGCTAATGCAGTGAGCTCGCAGTTGCGATCAACGGTATTCTGTAAGAAGGAAGTCAGCTCCTGGACGAAACTATCTTTACATCGGTCTGTTTTCAGACCAACTTTGCTTTACGGGAGCGCAAGCTGGGTGCACTCAGGATATCTTATTCATAAATTAGAAGTAACAGACCTGAAAGTAGCAAGAATGATTGCTGGTACGAACAGGTGGGAACAAAGGCAGGAGGGTACTCGGAATGAGGAGATAAAGGCTAATTTAGGAATTAACTTAATGGATGAAGCTGTACGCATAAACCGGCTTCGGTGGTGGGGTCATGTGAGGAGGAGGGCAGATTACCCAGGAGAATAATGGACTCTGCTATGGAGGGTAAGAGAAGTGGAGGTAGACCAAGACGACGATGGTTAGACTCGGTTTCTAACGATTTAAAGATAAGAGGTATAGAACTAAATGAGGCCACAACACTAGTTGCAAATCGAGGATTGTGGCGACATTTAATAAGTTCACGGAGGCTTGCAGACTGAATGCTGAAAGGCATAACAGTCTATAATGATAATGTATGTATGTATGTATGTATGTATGTATGTATGTATGTATGTATGTATGTATGTATGTATGTATGTATGTATGTATGTATGTATGTATGTATGTATGTTAGCTTCAGGCAATTGTCAATACAAGTCTTCAATTGACTAGATTGGTTGAAACATTGAGGTTGGATTTCGTTTATTTTGCGAACAGACCCAACGCTGCTAATACACTAAGATAGACATAGTTACAGCGAATAATATAACCACATCCTTTTCCACGATGTTCTACATCTTCTAAAGGGACTACACTTTCACGAGACAGTCAAACATACCTGTCAAATACCAGATGTACTCGTCTCAAAAGGAGCTTCAACCAGCACATCAACATCTTTTTTGCATTGGTTATATTACGATACATCACGGTAATTTAAGTATCAACCAACTTAATAAGATAATTTAAAACATTCGCCTTTTCTCCTGGCCAATATTCTTTAGCTCCTGTTCACAAAATAAACAAAATCCAACCTCAACGTTTCAACCAATTTAGTCTATTGAAGACTTGTATTGACAATTGCCTCAAGTTAACATTGGCTGGAATTTTCTTACGAAGAAGATCCTCTTCAGTGCCAGACAAGAGTTGTTTTTAGAATTTTATATGACATAAATTTTCTTTTGGACAAAGATTTTAAAATTGTTCACAAGGATTTTAACATGTGTTGTATATGTCATGTCTCAACATCATATTTTATAGCTACTATTCCTTAGTGTTTTTAACCTTAAGAAATCACAGTTCATTTTTTATAAATTATAAATGTCAATTTATTCTAAAGAATGTTTGTTTTAAGATTAAACAAGGCTGTTGATGCCCAATAAAAGAAGGGCAAAACATGTCCCCTTAAAATTTAGAATTTCTATGTTTATTTAACCACATAACGTGGTATTAATTGTATTGAATAGGTGGGGTAATGAATATACTCCTTTTGTAAACTAAGTGAGATCGCTGTTTTCAATACAGAACAAAAATGAGAGTGATGGTTTGTAATCTGATTATTAATCGATGTTTCATGATTTGGTTAGCTGCTAATAAGGATTACCATAATTACATATGTCTCTATGATATAATTGCCTGTAAATAGAAAGTTAAAGTTAATTGAATGGCGAAGAAACGTGAAAAATATAGTCTTATATGTTATTAGTAATAGTTATAACTGGCCTTCTTTGTCCAGTTGAATGATGTGCTTACATGCATGGTCCTGTGCACACTAACCCAGTTTATCATATGCTGTAGCTCATGGTCTTGACGCGGAATGGAAGGAAGGAAGGAAGGAAGGAAGGAAGGGAGGGGACCGAACTTGACGTAATCTGTAAAGGAACTGTAGGTGGAGAAGGTGAAGTTATCATTGGTTGAGGGCGGGCCTTTCATTATAGGATGCAATTCTGCAAAGAAGCAAAATAAAAGTTTCCAATAAAGAATCCAGTTTTTCATTAATTTCATTTAAATTTTGTTCAGGGTTAATATATTGATCAATGTGAATATACACTGACTGACAGAGCAAATGCAACACCAAGAAGGAGTGGTTCGAAAGGGATGAAAGTTGGGGAAAAAACAGAGACGGCACGGACGAATAATTGATGTTTATTTCAAACCGATATGCAGGTTACACAATGCGCACGGCATCGACTCAGTAGGATGTAGGACCACCGCGAGCGGCGATGCACGCAGAAACACGTCGAGGTACAGAGTCAATAAGAGTGCGGATGGTGTCCTGAGGGATGGTTCTCCATTCTCTGTCAACCATTTGCCACAGTTGGTCGTCCATACGAGGCTGGGGCAGAGTTTGCAAACGGCGTCCAATGAGATCCCACACGTGTTCGACTGGTGAGAGATCCGGAGAGTACGCTGGCCACGGAAGCATCTATACACCTCGTAGAGCCTGTTGGTAGATGCGAGCAGTGTGTGGGCGGGCATTATCCTGCTGAAACAGAGCATTGGACAGCCCCTGAAGGTACGGGAGTGCCACCGGCCGCAGCACATGCTGCACGTAGCGGTGGGCATTTAACGTGCCTTGAATACGCGCTAGAGGTGACGTGGAATCATACGCAATAGCGCCCCAAACCATGATGCCGCGTTGTCTAGCGGTAGGGCGCTCCACAGTTGCTGCCGGATTTGACCTTTCTCCACGCCGACGCCACACTCGTCTGCGGTGACTATCACTGACAGAACAGAAGCGTGACTCATCGGAGAACACGACGTTCCGCCATTCCCTCATCCAAGTCGCTCTAGCCCGGCACCATGCCAGGCGTGCACGTCTATGCTGTGGAGTCAATGGTAGTCTTCTGAGCGGCCGCCGGGAGTGCAGGCCTCCTTCAACCAATCGACGGGAAATTGTTCTGGTCGATATTGGAACAGCCAGGGTGTCTTGCACATGCTGAAGAATGGCGGTTGACGTGGCGTGCGGGGCTGCCACCGCTTGGCGGCGGATGCGCCGATCCTCGCGTGCTGACGTTACTCGGGCTGCGCCTGGACCCCTCGCACAGGCCACATGTCCCTGCGCCAACCATCTTCGCCACAGGCGCTGCACCGTGGACACATCCCTATGGGTATCGGCTGCGATTTGACGAAGCGACCAACCTGCCCTTCTCAGCCCGATCACCATACCCCTCGTAAAGTCGTCTGTCTGCTGGAAATGCCTCCGTTGACGGCGGCCTGGCATTCTTAGCTATACACGTGTCCTGTGGCACACGACAACACGTTCTAAAATGACTGTCGGCTGAGAAATCACGGTACGAAGTGGGCCATTCGCCAACGCCGTGTCCCATTTATCGTTCGCTACGTGCGCAGCACAGCGGCGCATTTCACATCATGAGCATACCTCAGTGACGTCAGTCTACCCTGCAATTGGCATAAAGTTCTGACCACTCCTTCTTGGTGTTGCATTTGCTCTGTCAGTCAGTGTATATGTTCTCTAAGATACTGAGTAAAAGGCCCTTTTCTGCCAAACGAACAATCTTTAAATCTTGTTTGATTGACATGTAATCGTGTTTGGATTCTTTTTATGTATACTTATGGCTGAGAAATGTTTACATCTAAAAACATTTAAGTGCTCTTGATATCTTATTGTAAAGTTTCTCCCATTTTGTATGACCTAGGATGCTTTGCAGGATTGACAACTGATTTTATTGCACGTTATAAATTTCATATTAGAGCCCGTATTGTCAAAGTATCAACTTGTGAAAATTTAGATTTTATAATTCCACCTTTACAATACTGTAATTGTCTTTATTACAAAGACTACATTAAATTACACTCGTGAAACATGTTTCGTCCTCTTAGAGGACATCTTCAGTCACAAATACAAATACCTAACATTAAAAATAAGGCGAGGACATATTAAAATAAGTAAATGAAAAGTTTTTGTATCCTGTGACGCGGCGTGATATCGTCTTGTCAATCTTCAATGTTAAAATGGTGCGGTGTGAACATGATATGAAGCATGAAGTCCAATTAAAATCATATGTTAAAACTGTTGTTCAAAACAACAAATTGTCAATTATAAAACACCGTTAGTGGCTATGCAAATAAAATTATGTGCATATTGTACATAAAACAGCATTGTGGTGATGCCTCATTGTAATAGATTTCTTGATTAGGAGGTGGAGTTATACTGATGCAAGTTGAACCTGATTGTGTGTTGACAATAGGGGCCTAAAAAGAAAAAGAAAATATAAATGAACTGAAGAATAAAATGCCGTTAAAATGTGAACTAAGTGCCCATCCAGTCACTCACCTCCTTGCCCGTCCTACATCGACCACTCCCCTCTAGTGCTAAGGCCAACTGAGTAACGTCCTCGAAGGACTGACTGTGAGGGGAGGTTGAGAGGAGTTTGACGTAAGGAGAGAGGCGTGAGGTGACGTATACTCACGCACCTTCGTGAAAAGAATTTATTGATTAACTCCTCGAAAATCTTAATGAGATATCGGAGTATATCAATATACTATATCTTAACAGACTTCAAATTCAGGAAATCTGTTAGGATTGTACGAGTTTTCCAGGGATTTTTCGATGATACAGACCACTGTCAGATCTGTAGTGAACTAAGTATCTCTAGGCCTATTGTAGAGAAAGTGAAATCTGTCTGCAAACGAATAAGGGTAGAAAATCTCCAGGACGAGGAAATTAGACAGAAGTACATGGATATGATGAGTGAGAAGTTTTGAACAGTGGACAGTAAGCAGGCTCAGGATACAGAAAGGGAATGGATGGCATACAGGGATGTTGTAGTAGAAGCAGCAAGGGAATGCTTAAGAACAACTGTGTGTAAAGATGGGAAAAGGCAAACATCTTGGTGGAATGATGAAGTGAGAGCAGCTTGTAAACGTAAAAAGAAGGCTTATCAGAAATGGCTCCAAACAAGGGCCGAGGCAGACAGGGATATGTACGTAGATGAAAGAAACAGAGCGAAACAAATAGTTGTTGAATCCAAAAAGAAGTCGTGGAAAGATTTTGGTAACAACCTGGAAAGGCTAGGTTAAGCAGCAGGGAAACCTTTCTGGACAGTAATAAGGAATCTTAGGAATGGAGGGAAAAAAGAAATGAACAGTGTTTTGAGTAATTCGGGTGAACTCATAATAGATCCCAGGGAATCACTGGAGAGGTGGATGGAATATTTTGAATTTATTTTTCTTTGGTCCACAGAATTTTGCCAGGTGTTGCAAGTCATCGCGCTTTGCCTTAGATATTGGGATTTAACCTAAAACAAAAAGTAGTTAGACCATAACTCACTTAGCTCATCATGTGCAACATTATTTTCCATTGGTGGATACAGGGTTACAAAGTAATGTAAATTTAACTTACCAGTAGAGTAGCTACGTCCTGGCAAGAAGAATTGTCCTTTGGGAAGCTGCTTCTGGGTTCTGGAAATCATTTCCTGATCAGTCCATTCCCCCTTGTATGTACAGCGGAACTTTATTCCTCTGTCATTGTTGTCCAGAACAATTTCGCAAATAGGTCGACTGGGAAATTTCTTCTTACAAAACTGAGAGAGGTGCACATCCAATTCGCAAAAATGAAATCACTTATGGCAGACGATGTGGCAAACGGTTCTTCCGATGTATGAAGGAGTCGAACTTGAAAAGGTGAGGGGGTTTTCTCTGGCTGTGCTGAAGACGTATGCCCAGTCTTCCGGGGTTTCAATACGTGCTTTTTCGTTAACTAGGCCCTTGTTGCAGTCACACTCCATGTAAATGTGACCTCGAATAGGGAATGTCACTTTGATTGAATCAAATCTCTTCTCAAAATGAACAAGATAGTGAAGAAATCGAAAGACAGTGTGATTTTTATTTTGTCCTGCGCAAGAGTTACAGAATATTCGAATGGTTCTAATTTTCATGGGCAGATGATTATAAAAATAAGCATGTAATAACGAACAAACATCGCTGCGTTTCCTTCCTTCAACTTCTGTACAGAGATAAAAACTGACATTCACCACAGGATAGTCTATGAATACTGAATACATAAAGAGACAGCTGTCTCTTGTAATAAGCATCATTAGTTGGTATGTTAGGGATAGACAGATCTACCATAATCAATGCAAATTGCTTCTTTTACGCTTGAACGTTACAACGTATGCGCGCTTTCCATTTTCTGACATAGAACGTGTCAGCCCTTGTAAGATAGACCCCATTTCCAACTTGAAAGTCTTCTTATTTCATCAGAAATTCGTGCAGCTCTAGCAAAGTCCCCACAGTTTGCTTTTTCCTTCTCTAAAACGTCCAACTCGTTGGCTGAACGGTCAGCGTACTGACCTTCGGTTCAGAGGGTCCTGGGTTCGATTCCTGGCCGGGTCGGGGATTTTAACCGTAATTGGTTAATTCCAATGGCACAGGGGCTGGGGTGTATGTGTTGTCTTCATCATTTCATCCTCATCACGACGTGCAGGTCGCCTACGGGAGTCAAATAGAAAGACCTGCACCTGGCGAGCCGAACCTGTCCAGGGATATCCCGGCACTAAAAGCCATACGACATTTCATTTCATTTCTCTAAAATGATGACTTTTGCTTTGTATTCATTGCAGGTAGAACCAGTGTCTGTTCGTGGGTATCCAAAACTGATATTGAATTCATTGTTGAATACTGAACGGTACATGGTACGCCATCTGGTGGTGAATGAACGTACCATTTCCACTTTGTTATAACGTCCAAATTCAAAGTGTCATTGTTTAAGAAGCCTTTCTCGTGGACAGTCGAGATTTCTTCTGAGGATGCAGAGCACAGTTCTCTGCGAAACGTTAAGAATGCCACCTTATTTTCTAGACACGGCATAAGCCCAAAAGCCTATACAGTATCATGTCTATAATAATTAATATGACAGTGCTGGGAAACTTAAAGGTTCAAAACTACTGTTTAAGAGCCCGTTTATTCCCTGACCCACTGGACATGAGCCCTTCTTTCCCAGGGCACTGTTTCTTGCTTTTGCTGTATTTGTGGGCCTAGCTCCTTCTTTCCAAATCCACCTGAGATATTGTTTAGGACCGGGAATAAACATCTCATTCACATTAAAAAATGAAAAAAATAAAAATGGACTTAGCCCTTTCTTTCCCTGCACCCTTCATATGAGATTAAACTTTTTTTTTTTGACATTCAGTTAACTTTCTAATTACAGGCATCATCCGAGACATATGTAATTATAGTAATCCTTATTGGCAGCTAACCAAATCATGAAACATTGATTAATAATCAGATACTGTGGCTACTCCAACCACTACTCTTATACCTTCATCTCCTTCACACAAAGTACATAACATTTGTTTGAGCGCCAGTTGCTTTTTAAATAAAAAACAACAAAATTTGGTAGAGCATACCTCTTATATCAATTATCTCAAGGCGTGAGGTGATAAACTCACATATTTGGCAATATACAGGGATATGGATCAGGACAATATTAAATTACTGTTGCATTTCCACAATTGAGGATTGTACATGGAACTGGAATCACTTATTATAATTAAAATAAAACTGAGTTTATGACTATAATTTACGTCACAATGAACAAGCATTGACGTCTTTTAATTTAACAAAAAAATATATATAGTGAGATTTGCGGTAAAAAATAAAAGGAAAATTTAATCTAAACAAAAAAAGCTATTGGCATGAACTTGAAGTGAGATGTGATATCGCCGCTGATTACATTCTTCTTCATGTTATGAATGCATAACATGTCTGATGCTTTAATTACCTGATGTCTGCATACACCGCTGTTGAACTTGAAATTCTTGGGAAAACCTATGAGCTAAAGTCGGGAGCCGTCTGCTGTTATCTTCTTATATAACAAGGAGTTTGCCTACATACTATGTACGTGTGTAGGGAGCTCCAATGTAATTACGTCCACTCAATATATTATCAGAAATTTGAAAATATTATTGAAACATCTTGTGAAGTCCATCCTCACAAGAAGATGATGTTTCTTTATCAGCATAGTACCCGTCTCTGCTCGGATACAACCACCACTTGCACCGGGCGAGTTGGCCGTGCTCGTAGAGGCGCGCGGCTGTGAGCTTGCATCCGGGAGATAGTAGGTTCGAATCCCACTATCGGCAGCCCTGAAGATGGTTTTCCGTGGTTTCCCATTTTCACACCAGGCAAATGCTGGGGCTGTACCTTAATTAAGGCCACGGCCGCTTCCTTCCAACTCCTAGGCCTTTCCTCTCCCATCGTCGCCATAAGACCTATCTGTGTCGGTGCGACGTAAAGCCCCTAGGAAAAAAAAAAAAAACCACCACTTGTAGACCTCCTCGATTATTACAAGACCTCTTGAAAACACAACTCTTAGCTCTGACCATCACACTAAGACCACTTCTTCCATTTGATACATCTGACCTGTTACATATGATCTGCACGATATGATCTGAATACCTCTCACCACCATTGCATCGTCTTTTATAACCTCGCGATGACGACTCGTCTCCCTACTCTCTGTTCATCCCTTCCACTTCAACATACAGTAGCTGGCGAATACTGACACTTGGTCGCAATCACGCGCCCACTCACTGATGTCATCAGTCAAGTGTTGTCTAAGCGTGCCCAAGCGGATTGCAGATGACTAAGTTTCATGCGTCACCGGGAAATCTACATGCACATAACATTCTCAGTTAAACATAGCCTCGATTGTAAAATACTATGCCAGCTCATCTAGCCAGAGTTACAAGCCACAGCATGACAATATGAAACCAACAAATCTCACTTACTACAATACAGAATAATTACAAACAAATTTCACTTAACCTATGATTAAATACAATAATATACGTGATACCTAATTATTACAGTCTAAGTGATGAGAAACAGAATATAAAATCTAATGAATCGGGTTAATAATAATAATAATAATAATAATAAATACTGAATGGAATCTGTAACCCTGTTGTACAGTTACAATACCGCCTAGTCCAATCAGCAAACTTTTAACTAATGGATAGGGCCCGGATTTTTAGGTTCTTAAAAACCACTTTCTAGTTTTTTAATAGCTCAAAATAGATTTTTATCCTCCTGAAATGGTTTTTAATGGTCATTTCAATCATTACTAAAGTTATACTATTCATTCAAACTTTTTGTACTTTATTGTAAACTTCACACCTTTCAAGTACAAAACTATACCAATTATTTCAAAATACTCTCTAAATATGTGACAGAATGGCTTAATGAAAGCATTTCAAACACATCATACCAACTGAAATTAAAAATAACAAAGAATATTTATGCACAAATACAATAAATGGTTAATGTAGGTTAAATTTTTGTCACTTCCAGTGCATCAAGAAGCAAACATTTTCAGAAGCACAGAACACAGTTTTCACTTGTTTTCACTTGCTGTTACATTCTACAACTAAATACATTTCCAGATTTTGCAGAGTAGGAACTTTTTCTGTTATCTGTCAAAATATTCTTAGAGCAGGAAAATATACGCACCACACAACAAGAAGTCATTGGAGCAAACTTCATTGAAGCAATAGCTCTCAGTCCCCATGGTACCTCGTAAGTAACTTCTTCTCACTGAAGTTCTGCAGACACATTCTTCATTGTTGAAAACCCAGGGTTCCGCTGTAGAATTTTGGTGAGCTTGAATAAATAGGTTGCACCCATTGGTCCTGGTATTTCCTTCTTGAAAATGGTGTCCACAACTTCTATTCCATCTCTTAATGGTAACGATGCCGACTCAACACGCTCAATAGCTGCAGGAAGATCAGCAAAGTGTGCCCTAATGAAGGCCAGTGAAACAGCGTTCTTGTTCATGAGAGTTGTTTCAGCCTTCGCTATGCAGAGTGCATCATCGACATCAAAAGAATTAATAACATTTTTAATGTGGAAAGTGATTGGCATAGTATATGGCTGCATTGAGCCATGTCCCCCAATGAGTGATGATGGGTTTGGGAGGAAGAGGAGTTTGAGGCAACATTTCCTTGAATGTGAGAATGCGGCTAGGAGCTTTACGGAACACCTGTTTCACAGAAAAAACAATACTGCTTACTCCTGGAAAATTATTTCTAACCTCTTCAGCCAATCTATGTAAGCCAAGGGCTATGCAAGTTACATGCAGCATGTTAGGGTAGAAACTCTTCAATACTTCACCAGCTTTGATCATATATGCTACACTGTCACTCAAGAAGAAGTAAAAACTTGTCATCCTGTTTTTCACTTGGCCAAAGAATGAGAAGAGCATCTTGGACGGTGCAGGCTATAGTGCTATGGTTCATTTTTTCCACCATCTTGCACAGAATAATATGAGTTTTACCAGGCTCTATGGCATCTAATTTACCTACCACAACGTTTGCGATATAACGACCTCAACTCTCTGTGGCCTTGTCCACCGAAAGGCAGATCACCTATATCACCTCTTATATCTTCGACAGTTTTCTCGTACAGTTTTTCAAAATGACTTTTTCTAAACGTGGATTCGTCTGGTATCTTCCGGCAACTGATGTCCTCAAGAAATTTCTTCAACACAGGATTATGTAGCGCATTCCACGGCATGTTTGCCAAAACCAACGCTTCACATAAACCAATATTAAAATTATCCACCGTTGAAGTGCCAGGAAAACTGGAACTTAGTGGCTGGTGTGATGGAAAATTGCTCCTCTTTTTGATAGCAATGTTGCTGATATGTCCTGTAGATTCCTTGTGCTGCATAAAATGTGATTTTTGGTCACATGTCACCTGGAAAAATATGTAAATAAAATAATTATAGTTTATTGCAAACACAAGGTATGTACTATTCGCTCCACTTTTCATTTTCTCTGGACTCCCTAGTACAGTATGCGCAACTTTTTATGATACCTGGGCTCCCTAGTGCTGAATCGGTAGACCTCGGTTATCTTCGAGATTCATATTGGCAACCTTTGAAACACAAACTATGAATTGATTATGCATCGTCGTGTGACATGTGGCGTACATTTTATGTACTGGTACTGTTGTTGTTTACACAGCGAAGCCAAAATATAGGTTAGGATTGAGCATGAGTGAGGAAAACAGGCCTCCTAATAAAATGTATGCTGTTGACGTCATGGCTGGTGAAACAGGTCACGTCAGCCTTCGTTTTCCTCCATACAACTGTGATCTGAATGCCATTGAATTGGCATGGGCAAAACTAAAAAACGCAAATTCAAACAACGCAATATTACGGGAGACATGTCAGCAGTTAACTTACGATGACTGACCATCGGGGCATTCCATTTAGTGTCTGCTGCAGATTGGGAGGTGTATTGCAAAAAGTGAAAAAACTAGAAGAGGAATACTGGAGGCACGACGGTGTCATGGAAATAGCCATGGACGAGATTGTAATTAATAGTTCTGCAGATACCAGTGACGATTGTGAAAGTGATTATGGAAGTGATATGTCTGAGAATTCATAGTACTGCAGGTAGCAGTGACAATTGTAGAAGTGATATTTCAGAGAATTCATGCTAAGATAATAAAGGTTTAGAAAATCCATATAAGACATTCGATTCAATTCAGATTTCATTTCCATTCAATTTGGCAGTATTACCAGTACTGGGAGAGCTCCCTCCTTACTCCTCACCCCCATAAAACCAGGTATCACTAAAAGTTGCGTGTACTGTACTATTGCTTATCCAAGGTTTGCTTTGCAGCATTCGTCTTATGAGAGCCCATAATATTTATGTTAACTTATTTATAATTTTCTATAAAACTTGCTTTTCATTACATTAATGGGGATTTTTTTAAATTGGAGGTATGCTAAATAATTCCTTACCTGTTTTTGGCAGACTTGACAGAATATGATTTTGCCATCTGTAGTAATGTCCGGATCGTTACCAATCCACTGGCAAATCAACCAACTTCGAGATGACTTGGCTTTAGGCATCGCTACTTCTGATATGTGTAAGCTTCTTAAACTGCCTTCAATAATAAATTGATTTATAGGAAAAATTAATTTTAGTCTGTCGCACAATAATGTGTATAAACAGTGAACAGCACAGTAGCTGGCGGTAGTCGACCGTACACAATGAGAGATGCACTGAAGTTGGCAAGTCAGGCGGGCTTGTACCTGCTAGATACAGGTCAGTGGACGCCAGGGGGCTGCCTCTGGATTTGTACTGAACCCTGGTGAAATAGTATCGTATCATGTTTTGCTCACACTAGTTATACTTACAGACCACTTCCAGTTCCAAACTATGAAGTTGTTTCAAAAAGTCGTGCATAATTTTTATTTTTAAAAAATCATTCACTTTCATTAATATTTGGAACTTCTGTTTCAAAATAATGTAACATTGTCTTGAATACCCCATTTAGTTTTTTTTTTTTTTAGTTTTTTAAAAGATTTTAACGTCTTATTTAGTTATTTTTAGGTTTTATAAGATTCGAGTAATTTAATCCAATGGTAATGAAATGGATAAGTAAGTTAAAATACTGCAGTTAGCTAGCAAGGAATAAAATAGTCTAAAACATTTTGACATGACTTTAACTTAATAAGAACATTTTAACATCCACATCTTCATTTCTTCAATTTTAAATATTTTTAGCTAAGATATAATGTCATTTTTCAGCAATCTACTGAAGATGATCCAATTAGGATCAAAACATGTATAGATGTGACAAATGTGAAAATAATTTTTTTTAAAAATTTGCTTTATACCATAATGTATTGAATAAGGAGGATACTATTTAATAATAAATCATTATTATAGTGATTTAAAGGTTATATTAGTCGCATCATTTAAGGCGACACTCCGGTCATAAAAATTTTTTTTTTTTTACCTAATGCATGGATTTTCATAAAACTTTGTGGGAATGTCACCTACATCAAAGTAGAGATATCACAAACATTTCTTTCATATACAATTAATAATTCTTCCAAAATATTTTTTTATATTTGAAATTTTTAATTCCATTTTATTCATGGACTGTAATTACCATGTTAAATTCATAATTAGGTAGATGAAACTTCTTTTAAAAGCACTGTGTATTGATTTTTCTGTACATAATTTATATAAGGAGATAGATCGTACTAAATTTAGTGTAATTTTTACGTTCTAAAATGTTGGACTTAAAAATCCCTACTACTTGAAAAAATTCTGCAATCAAAAATTCCATATGCAGGTTTCTTAATATAGCTGTGATGCATATAGCATACAAATTTTGTTACATTTGGCAGAGTATTATGGGAGGAAAATGGGATTTAAATGTAAAATTACAATTGGCAAACAAAGCATTATTACAGTGATTGAATTGTTTGAATTCAGCAGAATAACTTTGTGACAAGTAAAAAGTCAATCCTTTCAATTTTGGTCAAACAAATTTCACCAAAATAATGAAAACATAGATTTTTATCTCCGGAGTGTCACCTTAACCGATAGAAAGTAGGATTATTTAAAAAAAAAGTCTTGGTCAAGATTCATTTTTTCAATGGGTGAGACGGGTTATATCTCCATCATTTGTTATGAATGGATGAATGGTTTAATTTTTTGCGAGAGAGAGAGAGAGAGAGAGAGAGAGAGAGAGAGAGAGAGAGAGAGAGAGAGAGAGAGAGATATCTGTTGCTTGGAGTGCTTTGGATGGCCCGAATTAGTGGCAAGGCTAATGAACTCCTGTTTGACCCAGTTTTCATTTGCCAGCTGATATCAGAGGTGTCAATTGTTGAAGTAAATCGTTATAATAGAAACGGAAATACGCCCTAATAGAAACACATTGAAAAAGCAAAGTGTCCAAGTCATGCTGCAGTGAAAAAGCATGGTGGCATCTAACACACCAAATATATAATGGGAACTACAATCAACAAGTCACTGCAGCTTGTAACTAAAAATTCAATTGTGCCCATCAGTTCCACACAAATATTTGGTATAGCAGGTTCGGTGACCTCACTGTAAAATTCCAACAGCACGACCTAATCAAAATCCAAAAGAAACGAGCATTCGCAATAACTTACTTGTTTACACAAATAAAATCACATCATGATTATTATTCCACAGCATTAATACTGTAATAATATAGATGGTCTGTTATTGGCCATTATAAATTTTCTAGCTAACTCATTCCTGGTTGCCAGCGTTTCGCCCCAGTGTGCTAAGTTGGGATCATCAGTTGGTAAATATCGCACCTACCAAGATGCATGGCTAGTGCATACCATGGAGGCCACTGCGTAGGCTATTTGTAACCACCAGTAGTGCCAATGCATTATGAGAGACTTTGTCTCATTTTCAAAAATTGATGCCTGTCTGGCCATCAGATGATATAGATGTTGATTCCCATAGGAAACCTGAAATATTTGTCCCAAATGAGAAAATATATAATACTGGTACAAAACGCTTGATGAAATAAAAACATGAAACAGATAAATGGTAACTAGAATAAAATATAAAAAATGAACTTTGGCACTACCTGCGAAAGATTTACAGGAATAATAGACTCTGTAGAATATGGATGAACTCCTTCTCCCAAGGTGACGGTCATCATGCTGACGAGGCTACAAACTTGCTTTATTATCTTACTGCTGCTGTTTAACCCTGGAAATTATCATGGATAGCATGCCAGGTTTTTCCTTACTCCACCAATAAAAGATTTGCTATAAGTTTCACTACTGGAATTTACTCCAAAAACAAAACAAACACCAACAATAATCATCACGTGATGATTTTGCTGCTTACAAAAATAAACATCCACAAACAACATCTACTATTAACAAACATACATAGTTCTGAAGGCCACGCTTCATATTGATCATTTCCTGTTGATAAGACGACTGTCCATTCTTAACTTTTAAGTTAAGAATTTCATTATGGTCCGTATTGACAATGATAGTGCCCATTCAACCTTATCTTACATTAGCACAATAGCATCATCACCATGAAATCTATTCATCCTGTATGTTAAAACTAACCCAGTAACCTCACTATACACTGTTGATCAAACATCTTCACCAAGTAAAAAAAAAAAAAAACAACTTTTGTGGACTACAGTAGATGTAAGACAAATGCCACATCAAATCAATCAGAGAACGACCAAGCACTGAACACTTGGCCTACAATTTCTTCTAGCAAATGTCAGTTCTGTGCACAACGCATTATCTCCAGAATACACCTATAAAACACTACCCCCCCCAGTGTGCATTTTCTCGGAGAGGAATAATCCAGAGTCTTACTTACAAAAGAACACTGTAGAGTCTTCCACTGACTGATCACCAGGAAACTTGTAATTAATATGAATATAAATGGTCCGTTATTGGACATTATAAATTTTCCAGTTAACTCCTTCCTGGTTGCCAGCGTTTCGCCCCAGTGTGCTAAGTTGGGCTCATCAGTTGGTAAATAGCACACCCACCAAGACACATGGCTAGTACATACCGTGGAGGCCACTGCGCAGGCTACTTGGAGCCACCGACAGTGCCAGTGCACTATGAGAGACTTAGTCTCATTACCAAAACTTGATGCCTGCCTGGCCATCAGATGATATAGATGTTGATTCCCATAGGAACCTGAAATATTTGTCCTGAATGAGTAAATTTATAACACCAATATAAATAGTCTGTTATTAGACATTATAAATTTTCCAGCTAAATCATTCCTGGTTGCCAGTGTTTATGCCCTAGTGTGCTATATTGGGCTCATCAGTTGGTAAGTAGCACACCCACCAAGATGCATTGATAGTGCATACAGTGGACGCCATTGCGTAGACTACTTGGAGCCACCGGCAATGCCAATGCACTATGAGAGACTTAGTCTCATTACCAAAAATTGATGCCTGCCTGGCCATCAGGTGATACAGATGTTGATTCCCATAGGGAACCTGAAATATTTGTCCCGAGTGAGTAAATTTATAATACCAATGGTCCGTTATTGGATATTATAAATTTTCCAGCTAACTCATTCCTGGTTGCTAGCATTTTGCCCCAGTGTGCTAAGTTGGGCTCATCAGTTGGTAAATAGCACATCCACCGAGGCGCATGGCTAGTGCATACCGTGGAGACCATTGCGTAGGCTACTTGGAGCCACTGGCAGTGCCAGTGCACTATGAGAGACTTAGTCTCATTACCTAAAATTGATGCTTGCCTGGCCACCAGATGATATAAATGTTGATTTCCATAGGGAAGCTGAAATATTTGTCCCAAATGAGTACATTTATAATACCAATATAAATGGTAATAATAAATTTACTCATTCGGGACAAATATTTCAGGTACCCTTTGGGAATCAACATCTATATCAAACTTGTAATTACTGAGAAATGCTACTCGTCATGACTTCGTAATGGTACAGAAATGCAACCGTAAAGAACTCTTAGGACAAAGACTTCGTAATGGTGATTGTCATCAACAGCAACCGCAATGGTCATGAACAGTAATAGTAATAAACTCATCGCACATGCGCACACGTATATATAGGCTTGCTTCATGTGGCTGATATGTCTGAAAAAGTCCGCTGGAAGCAACGCTCCAACTGTCACATCCTCAAGCGTCATTCAGTCAACACAAGATAATTCGAAATCGAAGCTTCGCAATTGGTTACCGAGCAACCAGTATGAGAATAAGCAATCATTCATGTTCATCCACATTGATGAATAACTGTCTTCAGCCTATACTTCCCGGCTGTACCCCAGGTTTCCAAGTCACTTGTTGCAACACTTTCACCTGACTTCAACCGTCTTTCCCAATATATTCGCTGTTTCCCATGTTGCACAATCTTCACTGCTAGGCCATGTGTACAGACTCCTACCCAAATTAAAAGTTATACAAAAATAAGGATATACATATTCAGTATTCCCTAACTACAAATTCTTCTTATGATACTATGTGCTTACATCATGACGTGCGCTGTACAACGCGAGTAAACGTGCTCCGCAATTCACCTGCCATATAAGCCAGATAATAATTATTTTAATATTCGTGGGTGTGCTAGTGCTTTATTTAAGTGTGAACTGCAATAGCCGTGAAGTAGTATGACGCTGAAGGCCGTAAATGAACGTCTTTCGAAGTTCGAGAAGCGAATGGCAGAATTCCAAGCACACATGGAGGAAGCCATGGCTGCTGGCGCGACCAGTGCTGCCAACCCAGACGACACACTAACCGGCCTCGCTTCAGAGTTCCAGACTTTTGGGAAATAATTTTGGAGGAATTAAGTGAAATGAAGAAGGAGGTAAGGCATCTACAGGAACGTCTCGACCAGCAGGACATCCTGATTGACGAGGCAGAGCAATATAGCAGAAGGAACTGCCTACTCCTTCATGGTGTCTGTGAGAATCCCAACGAGGACACGTACGCTGTGGCACTGGGTACGTTAAAAAACAGTCTGAACATCGGATTGTCTATAGACAGTATAGATCGATGTCATAGACTGGGCCGTATAAAGAGGACAGCAGCTGAGGTGGTGTCCGCAGGTAATAGGCCGATCATCATTAAATTCCTCGGGTACCATGAAAGAGACCGCATCTGGCGTGCCAAGCGAGTTCTTAAAAGTGCCAAATTATTAATAACAGAATCTCTGACGTTCACAAGGAAAGAAGTACTGCGTATAGCTCGGGACTTCTGGGGTATGCGTCAAGTTTCGACGCAGGGCGGCCGCACTATCGTTCATTTGGAAGACGGGAAAAAGCTCCACATTAGCTCACCTAATGAACTGAACTTACATATGAGGCGGTTAGGTGGATTATCGGTGTGATATGACCATTGTGATGTACTCACTAAATGTTGTTGTTGTTATTATTATTATTATTATTATTATTAAATTTACGTTTGTGGTGTGTGTGTGTGTGTGTGTGTGTGTGTGTGTGTGTGTGTGTGTGTGTGTGTGTGTGTGTGTGTGTGTGTGTGTGTGTGTGTGTGTGTGTGTGTGTGTGTGTGTGTGTGTGTGTGTGTGTGTGTGTGTGTGTGTGTGTGTGTGTGTGTGTGTGTGTGTGTGTGTGTGTGTGTGTGTGTGTGTGTGTGTGTGTGTGTGTGTGTGTGTGTGTGTTTTTTTTTTTTTTGCCTTAACCAGTCAGCAGTCCATTTCTTCAGGAAATCCAGGTAAGATTATTTTTGGCTCAGTTAAAGTATACCCATTAGTCAGGTAGCTACGGGATTTCCTCATGACAATGACCTCTCTAAGAATAGCACACCCCTCACTCCTTCACAGAACATAGATGCCGGTAACCTTTTGAAACAAGAACTTTCACTATATCCTCATACTCTCCAGTGTTGTCACTTGAACAGCCTAAGTTTGCCCGCACACAATGACGAAATTCGGGCTATATTTCACAAAAATAGCATCCATTTGATAGGTATTAGTGAAAGCTGGTTATCGTCATCAATTCCAAACAACATGATTCACCTTGACGGCTATAACCTCTATCGTCATGATCGTACAAATAAGAGGGGTGCAGAGATGACTTGAAGAGCCGTGTCATTTGTACCTCATCGACCGGTGAATTGCCGAGGACGGAGTTTATGTTCGTTGAAGTAGTTGCTAGTGGACAGAAAATACTTATTGGAGTGGTTTACCGACCACCTAAAGTATCTTACTTGACCGAGTTTGAAACGCACCTACTTTTTTTTTTTTTTTTTTTTTTTTTTTTTTTTTTTTTTTTTGCTAGGGGCTTTACGTCGCACCGACACAGATAGATCTTATGGCGACGATGGGATAGGAAAGGCCTAGGAGTTGGAAGGAGGCGGCCGTGGCCTTAATTAAGGTACAGCCCCAGCATTTGCCTGGTGTGAAAATGGGAAACCACGGAAAACCATCTTCAGGGCTGCCGATAGTGGGATTCGAACCTACTATCTCCCGGATGCAAGCTCACAGCCGCGCGCCTCTACGCGCACGGCCAACTCGCCCGGTGAAACGCACTTACTTAACTTGCTACCAGCCTATCAACATATCTTTATATTAGGGGACTTCAATATAAATCTACTTACGAAGAAATATGATACTAAGAAACTAGAAGACTTGTTTTCCTCATGTGACTTGATTATCCTTCCCTCTGACCCTACTAACCATGTACGTACTGCCAACAACATTTCCCACACCTTAATAGATCTCTAAGTAACAAACAACCCTCAGAAAGTGGTAACTCATGGACAAATATCAGTACCGGCCGTGTCCACCCACAATCTTATATTTCTTGCGTACTCACTTCGCGTTCCGAAATATAAACCTAGGTATATAACGTGCAGGAATATGAAAGATATTGACATGAATTAAGACACGATGCCTACAATCTTCCATGGAATAGCATTTTAAATCTGACAGACATTGATCAAAAAATAAATACATTTAATTCATTAATACACAATCTATACAACAAACATGCACCAAAAAGACAGATCAGAATATCCCACAAACCTAATCCATGGCTAACCTCTGCAGTTAAAAATATGATGTCTCAACGTGATGCTCTTTACCGACATTACAAACGTACTCAGGACCCAAATGACTATGAACAGTATAGAATAATTAGAAATAAAACTAAACAAATAATCCGAAATCTTAAATTTAAATATGTTCGCGAATCAGTAAGTAACCTAAATACGGCTAGTGCCTGGAGACATCTCCGAGCCATGGGCATAGGAAAAACACATGAACAGCTTCAGGCACCTGACATTCCACTCGACGATTTAAATGAGTATTTCACGGAAGAGAGAGCTCTGTCTAATCCACTTACCACACGTAAATAACGTCCTAGCACCTGTCCCACAAAATCGCCCCGCTTTGTCTTTTGTATCGTCAGCACTAATGAAGTTAAGAAAGTCTTGTATTCTATTAAATCCAAAGCAAGCGGTGTCGATGAAATTCCTATTACTTTCATACATAATATTATTGGCGCTATTCTACCCATTCTCACCCATATTTTTAGTTACTGTCTCAAAAACGGCACATTACCGACAATTTGGAAGTACGCCAATGTACTGTAATTGCACTTCCTAAAAACCCAGGTTCTAAACTCCCATCCAATTACCGTCCCATTTCAATTCTCCCTGCTCTCTCCAAAGCGTTAGAACGGTTGGTACATGTGCAAATACTGGAATACCTTCAGGCTCACTCTCTTCTTGACCCACTGCAATCTGGCTTCAAGAAGGGTCATAGCACAGTCACTGCCTTACTCAAAGTGACTGAGGACATCAGACAAGCAATGGACGAAAGACAAGTGACAATACTCACACTCCTAGACTTCAGCAGTGCTTTTGACATGATAAACATCCAGACATTGCTGATGAAGCTCAAATCGTTTTTCGGTAATGTTGCTTTAAAATTTTTCACCGCATATCTTGCAGATCGTATGCAACGTGTTACAGTACAAGATACTGCTTCTCAGTGGCGACTCTGGAAGGCAGGAACACCCCAAGGTTCTGTTCTTGGTCCCCTTTTGTTTGTCCTCTATATAAATGACATTTCCTCTAAAATAAAGTATAATAGATATCACCTCTTTGCCGATGACCTCCAAATTTGCTGCCACGTTAATATAAATGATATGTCGAATGCAATAAGAGATATTAACTCCGAATCCCGACAACTCAGTGTGTACACCAGTGAAAACTCTCTCCTCCTCAACCCCCAAAAATCTCAAACAATCATTATCAGTTCTCAGAAATTATTAAACATCATGTATAAAAAGTATGCTATTCCTCCGGTGACATTAAATGCCACCGTATTCCCTTTCAGTAAGGAAGTGAAGAACCTAGGTATGACCCTGACTGAAACTCTTGACCGGTCTGCACACGTAAGAAATACATGTAGAGAGATGTACACGACGTTACACCCTCTGAAACGACATAAGGACATTTTGCCACAAGACGTAAAGATAAAACTACTCCAGACATTGTCCTCATTGATGCGACCCGTGAACAAACTATGAAACTTCAACGAGCATTGAACTCTGGTCTTCGATTTGTTTTTAATTTGAGTTACGATGTTCACATAACCCCAAGCTACACATTTCTTTCCTGGCTGAAACCCGAGAGGCGACGGAAATTCCACATACTTACGTTGATATATCGAACTCGGAAGGAAAATCAACCCGAATACATCTCTTCAAAATTCCATTTATTATCCTCATTCCATAATTGTAACACTAGATCTGGCACTTCCCTCGCTATTCCCATCAACCACTCTTCAATATATAACAGATCCTTCGTTGTGGCTGGGTCACGACTTTGGAATTCACTCCCAGCTGCTGTCAGGAACTCTAACTCAATATCGAAATTTAAGACTGCATGTAGAGATTACCTGTTGAATACCGCTGATTGTTTCATCTGTATGATGGCGTATGATAGGTAGTGTGATTGTGATTATTATTATTATTATTATTATTATTATTATTATTATTATTATTATTATTATTATTATTGTACCGGGCGGTACACCCCTACACCACAGTTTTAAATCTTGCGCCAATAAATCCTCCTCTACAGGAGAAACTCTGAACTTTAAAAACTGGATCAACTCGTAAGTTTCTCAGAAGATGTCACTACCATAAATTTTGTGATTACGAAGTTGTCAATACTGTGTGGATTTCAACTTGTTTTGTTTTCCATTGATCAAGAAGTGTGGACATTCTCTTATAGATGTCTCTACTAAAAAACTATGATCATGCACCCTGGTGCGAAGTGAAGGAACTTTTTTGAAGAAAGTTTGTATTCATAAGTTTTCTCTTTACTAAATTTCGTTCATTCATTTGTGGGTTGGCAATATTAATCTTTTCTTTCAGCCAGTTTTGAATTGAGCCAATCCAGAATTTCTGTAATTAATTTTTGACCAATCATGTCTTTCTTCTTCTTCCATTTTGAGTGTACTGTCTACACTGACCAATAAAATTGAATGGGTGTGGCTGTTTTATTCCTGAAAGGTCTCGAATTTTCCCTGAGGGTATAAAAACTGCTAATTTTCTTGTCTCTCGGCCACTTCATCAACTTCTAACCTAGTGTATGGACATGTAGCAGGAGGCGAGAAGCGCCTCTTTCATCAGGCAGCAGCTCTTCAATAAGGTAATGGCCGTTTAACATCTTTATTTCTTGCTAGCTCAGCAGTTTAACCCTCGGGAGAGGTCCGAATCCCTTTACAATGTAAACTATCTTTCCGTTTGATGTAAAAACTTCATTAAATCTGTAACTGCAATTCGGGGATAGAGAGTGCTTTACCCTCTCGAGCTCCCCTTCATTTTGATTTGAGGTGACTACGTTTTCGTAACCGATTTTCTACTCTTCCTTAATGTGTTAAATTTATTCAGTATACGAGTCACCTCCATAGTTTGGGAATAGCCCCTGTTTCATCGGCCTAGTGCCTTTTAGGTTTTAAGAAGTTTCATGTAGGAGTGCAAGTTCATGCCTCCATTCATTTTGCATTTTGGGCCATTTACTTAACCTATTAATTTTTCTACTAAGGCCCAGTAGGCTGGGTACAAGATACCCCTGTTTCATTTTGTGTAAGTTGTGCCTTGATGGCAATTTAGTGTAAAGCCTGGTATTGCCTTCAATAGGCTTGGAAAACTGAGAGCGGGTCAGCTCTTTTAAGTATTTGGATATGTGCCTCTAGGAGGCCTGACATCGCTAGGTGGGAGCAAGTGCTCCATGTTATTAGGGGTTTTCTGCCCTTTGGTAAATATGTGGTTGGGAGCTGAGAGCTCAGAAATTGTAAAAATTGGGGCTTGAAGCCCAGATTGTTAATTTGTCTCTAAATCTTGGCTTTCCTGGTCTTGTACCTGATTGTTGGTTATTTGTTGACTTGTTGTTATTTATTAAATTTTGAAATTCTATGTGAAAATTGTTAAGTTTTGCTATTTTCGAAAATATAACCTTTAATGCAATTTTAATTCATATCTCGGCCTTGTAGTTAGACCCATTCACCCCGGCACCTTCTTTCACCTCTGCTGTTCCACAGATACCTCGGAACAGTTATTATTATTATTATTATTATTATTATTATTATTATTATTATTATTATTATTATTATTGTAGTGTAATGTACATAATATTTAGCTTCTTACTCATGTACATAGATCACTTTTATGGCCATACTTATATTTCCATTTACTTTATTACTTATTGTGTTCTCTTTATGCATTGCTTATTTTTTCAGTTTGTATCTTTTTCATTATGACTTTGTCTCTTTCTCTATATCTTTACGCTCCAAGTTTTATTCTATTTTATTTGTTGAACTCTGCTTTCTTTCTTTATTATATGTTGTTCATATCTGTAATTTTCAGCTTATCTTTGATTTTATGATAGAATAGTACATTTCTTTTATATATGTATTATCTGTACATAAATTATGTGGTTAAGTATAAGAGAGGGCCATGAGCCCTAAATTCACCACTGCTAAAGTCAATAAATAAAATAAAATAAATAATAATTTAACAAACTCACATTATATTCACTATTATATATTACAAATTATATTACAAAAATTTCCTAATCTAAAATTGGGAGATCATACTTTACAAACATTTTATAACCTACAATTGGGGAATGTACCTTTGTGTGATTACAATACCTCCCCTTGATTTGTTTAAATTCACATGACAATCGAGCAAATCACAATTATACTAGGCCTGTTTGATAGCTCAGGCTTGTCAGACAAAATGAGAAATACATACAACACATACAACTGTGACACACTGCCTGTCATCTTGCATAATGTTTTCAGTTACAGTATGCATAGGCGCCAACCACCTCCTTCTGATCGTTAACCAGGCATAATGAACATTCACCCATCATGCCTACAATAACGTATAGGGCCTCACAAGGCCTGAAACATTTGCAGATCTGCCCCTGATCTGCAATGGGATCTCCTCCCTTACCTTAAATTTTTCCCCTTCCTGCTGCTGTTTTTCCCACTTTACCTCACCCACCTTGTGTGCATTGGTGTTCGTCAACTGGATGATCACTTTCAGAGGTACCTTCTCTGCCGAGGACAGACCTATCATTGTTACCAACCTCACACAAAACTCTCTTCTCATTCTTGCACTCACAAATTATACAGACTGCCATTCAGAACACACATATATTTAACATTCAAAACGTCCCTCCTCTTCTGAATACACAATCCCACATCTCATGTTAATCCCCTGCCACACATCATTGAAATCGTTCATACTATTTTCAGCATCAGATATTCCACTCAACATACGTTTGAATCGACTTCCTGTTCTCTCATTCACATTGCCACCCTCATTCCCTTGAACTTTCTCCACACCCCCAAATAATCTCGAACACAATTACCCTTCACAAAATCTTCAAACCCTGAATTGCCAAAATATTTAACACCCCTCCTACAAATCCTATTATACATTCAAACATTATAAAAACTTCATGTTAATTCCGTATTGAACCGAGAATCTAATGGAAACAAGAGAGGTCCACCTATTCAATACCATACAATGTTATAAGATAAATTATAACATTTTATTATTCTTAGTACCGGTTTCGATGCTGGTGTGCTTCATCATCAGCCAAAAATAAGAAAAATATACAATGACAAGGTTACAAAAAAAATGCATAAAGTATACACAAATTTTACAAAACAAGATCCATAAACATTAACTTATGACTTAAATCTAAAAAATAGCACCAACTGTCTTAAAACTTTGAATATACGTCCTCTTGACAAAAGTCCTCTGAATCTAAAAACATTAAACATGTGTGCGCAGATTAAATTGAGCCAAGGACAAAAAAAAAAGCTTCGCTATCATAAAAGTCCAAGAGCATATTTTCTTATTTTGTAAGAATATATGTATAAAAGGTTTTCTTGCTGAACATCCATTCAGTATTGGAGTAACAGGTGCCAAAATTAAGAAACCATTTTTCTATTGGTTAAAAATGGCTGTCTTTAAAATATCGTAACCAGTCAAAAGACGTAACCCCTTCTAGTACTAAAAAGGAACATGAGGGAACTTCAGTCAGTATTTTGCGTAATAAAACATATGTCTTCTCTAACTTAAAGAATGTGGCTGGATTTAGTCTGCTAAGTAATAAATAACAAGATATTTTGTTATATTTTAAATGAAAAATGGTGGACACCGTGTTTCCAGGGTACTGAACGATGTTCTCGGTTCAAATCGGGACCTGAAGCAAATAAAGAGAAAGAAAAGAATGTCAAGAAAGGCTTCTTAAAAGGTCTTGATGTAAGAATTAACGTGAATAAGAAACTCACCTCTGGCAGCGTATATTATGTGTGTTTTTAGACGTTAGAGAAGACACTGAGAGCCGCAAGACACCGTGACCAATGAACCTGCGTTGGAGGGGAAGGGAGGGGGAAGCAGATCAAGGGAGGTACTGAGAAGGAGTAGGAGGGGCTTAAAGGTAATGGCGATGAAGGAAGGAGGGAAGAGGGAGGGGAATTATGCAGGGCGATGCGGCGAGAGGGCGTGGCATGAGAACGTTTTTTGTATGCTTTGAAAAACTGATTTGCAATTGGAAGCTTTTCTGAGTCTGGAAAACGCTATCAAAAATTTGAATAATACTCTTGGTTTCTCAGAAATATCATTGAGATTTAAACCAGCATTAAAGTATTGATCCAGGTGAATGAAACAGCTCTCAGTGATGTCAAGCAAAGTACTTTTATTAATAGCCTGTAAAACTGTGAGATCCTGATCAATGCTAGTAAAATTATGTTGAAAATCTTTCATATGCTATCCCATTGCAGAAAACCTATTGTACCTAACGGCATTAACGTGTTCCGTGTATCTAATTTTAAAGCTTCGTCCTGTTTGTCCAAGATAAGAACTGCTGCAGTCATGGCAGCATAATCTGTATACTCCAGAACTATGAAAAACATTATTTCTATTTAATGAAGTGGAGTTATGCAGGATGTCAATACTTCTATTATTAGTTCTGTAAGAAATCTTAGTGTTATGTTTTTTGAAGATGTTGGTGATGCTGTTTATTTTATTTGTAAAGGTGAATGTCAAAAAAGTACTAACTTTGGGTTTTTCTCTCAAAAGAGTGGTATTAGGACGGTACTTAAACTTGTTAATGATTCTCTCAATGAAAGCATTCCTAAAACCATTGTTTCTAGCTATCGCCCGAATTAAATTTAATTCTTTATTCAGATTCTTTTTCGACATAGGAACTCTAAAGGCTCTGTCAACCAGACTATTATAGGTAGCATTTTTATGGGCCTGAGGATGGGAAGAATCGTTCCTGATGGTGATAGCATTCTGAGTAGGTTTTTTATAGATATTATATGAAAAGGAAGAAAATGATCGAGTAACCGTTAGGTCCAAAAAATTCAAACGATTATTATTCTCAGATTCTAAGGTAAACTTTATATTCTGATCTAACCCTTAAGATTGTCAAGAGTAGCTTTTGCATCTGTGGACCGTTCATCAAGAATTACAAAGGTATCGTCCACATATCTTGCCCAGAAATGAATATTACTGAAGGTTAAGGTTTTTATTATAGCATTAATTTCTAGAAGGTCTAAGTAAATCTGTGCCAAAATCCCGGATGCCAGTGACCCCATTGCCAGACCATTCTGCTTATAAATGGTATTATCAAAAGTAAAGTAATTATTATTAATTTGCAAGTTAAGAAGACTCATAAAACTTAAAACTTCCAGTTTAGTTAGTTGACTATTGGCAAGAAGATTCTTCTTGATGATAGGAAGAAGCTCCTTGGTATTTATACTGGGAAACCTGTTTACTATATCGAAAGAGTGCATAGTTTGAATTTATCTTTTTTTATCTTATCTTATGACATTGTATGGTATTGAATAGGTGGACCTCTCTTGTTTCCATTAGATCCTATTATACACACAACGTGACCTATTATCACCTTCACACAGGGTTTCACACACAACAGTGACAGTTTTGGTCCACTCATCGTCATACAACATACCAACTTCAATCACCTCAATTTCCTTCACACAACTCTTCTCACACATTCCCTTATTCACACTTGTCTTCTCACTGAAATCACCACTATAATTTACCTCAAGATCCCCATCATTACTGCTAGATTCCCTCACAATTTCTCCATCTTCCATACCTTTCATCTTAGCTCCCACTCGCTCATCATTCATGTCATTAACACTGTTGCTCTTGAACCTCTTAATTGAAGAATCATTAATCTCAAAATCATCAATACTGTTGTATGTCCGGCGCTCCCTTCTCGCTCCGTCAGCCAGCTGCACGCGCGCCTGTGTATCATTCTGCTAGCTTCGACGCGCAGCCCTCAGTGCGCGTGCCTGACCATCGAGTGTACTATAAATAGGAGCTCCCTGCCTGCTCCCTTGCCCACTTGCCCCGGTGTCCAGCTCCAGAATACACCCTACGTCGAGCACGGAGGCTACTCCTCTTGAAAATGTGCTTCGACCAGGTGGACTGAATTTCTGGCAGTACGAGGTTTCACCTCTGGTCACCGCTCCCTTACCTGTTTCCGCTGCCTAAGTCCCGTAATTCTTTTACAAGCCATTTTCATTCCCTGATTTATGCAAGCTCCCTTAGTTTCGCTAGGTGGAATTTCTTCAATCAATTGAACTTGCTTTTTAGGAATTCAGGCACTCCAACAAACAAGGACTCTCATAGACATTTATGTTAGTGTGCCAGATAGTTCTCGACTATCAACGTGTCAATTCACAAAGACTATCTTTTCAAGATAGAAGTGTATATAAAGACTGCAAACCTGTACATATTGTATAAAGACAGACTTTTCTCAAGATTCAATATTCCTTTTTGCTTCAAAATAAATTTCAGTTATTTGTGTAAATATCATAAAGTGAAGCAAAATAAAGTTGTGTTTGTAAATTTCAACCTTGGTTACAACACAACTCTATGGCGACGAGGTAAAAAAGCAACAAACAACAATTCTTCAGCCACAGTTGCCAACTCTATAGCGACGAGGTATACACGAAACCAACACTACAATTCAACGGGCCCAGTTGTCAACTCTCCGGCGACGTGCTAAACTACAACGACACTCCAACCAGTTCTGACACACAGCTTACCTTACTATTTCTTGCACGCATCTCGCAATGGCTACTGCGGAACAACTCGCTACGGTCTTCCAAGCCTTACAGCAGCAACAACAACAGTTTATGCAACAACAACAGGCAGCATTAATTCAGGCTATTCAAGCTATTTCTGTCTCTACACAGCCATCAGCTATTCCTCCGTTCTCTGCTTTTGATCCGGCTAAGGAAGAATGGTCAGTTTATTTAGCCCGCTTGCAACAGCATTTCATCTGCCATTCTGTCACAGACGATCAACGCCGCCGCGCACTATTTCTTAGTTCGGTTGGCAATGCTACGTGTGAATTACTCCGTAAATTAAGTACAGAAGAACACTTATCTGAGGTACCCTTCACGCAGCTCTTAGCCCG
Organism: Anabrus simplex; assembly: GCF_040414725.1. Lineage (NCBI taxonomy): Eukaryota > Metazoa > Arthropoda > Insecta > Orthoptera > Tettigoniidae > Anabrus > Anabrus simplex. The sequence continues at coordinate 304,342,365 of NC_090266.1, forward strand.
TCTCACGGAACACTATGCCAAAGCTCCTCACATAGTGGCTGCTCGCTATAAATTTTTTCAGAGCAGAAAGCAACCCCATCAGACACATACTGAATGGATAACTGAATTGCGTGGTCTAGCTAAACCCTGCCAGTTCATCTGCTCCAAGGACGGTTGTGGTTCATCCTACACTGATTCTCTCATTCGGGACATGATAATTTTACATACTCCTGAAGACAAAATACGTTTTGACGCTGTCAAGAAGAGTAACCCTTCTTTAGAAGACGTCCAGCGTATTGCTACGGTTTATGAGCTTACTACCAAGACTGCCGCAGCCATAGCTTCTCCACACGAAGTTGCACAAGTCTCGCCTCAGGCCCGCAAGTCCTCTGCTACAGTGAACCGTACGGATAAGGCGCTCTCCACCAAGCATTCTCGCCAGGTTCCCTCTCGTAATGCTACACGGAAGCCCAATTCTAAAAGCACCTCGAAACTCCTGCCTTCCTGCCGAGGTTGTTTCAAGCATCATGAACGTCGTGACTGTCGTTTTTTCAAAGCTACTTGTGAACGATGTAATAAACTTGGACACATTCAGACTGTCTGTCAAAGTTCGCCCCGCCCTGCTAAGACTACTGCAGCGCGCCGGAAGCATATACAGCCCCGCCAAGACATGGAAGTTGATCAGATCAATCTTATTCTTCCCACGAAGGATTCTCACAAAATCATCATTCCTCTCTCATTCTCTGATCGATCTGTCGATTTTCAACTAGACACTGGATCACCTGTCTCTATTATTAACCTGACTACCTACCACGACTTAGGTTCACCTTCATGCTCTCCAGCTGACATCCAGCTCGTGACATTTAACAAGAAGAAAATTGACATCAAAGGTCAAATTAAGCTTCAGGCTAGTTATAAAGGAATTCAGAAGGCCATTCCTCTTCTCGTAGTTAACAACTACACTGCATCAAACATTATGGGCATGGATCTATTTAACTTATTTGGTTTCCAGATACATGACAACATTAACGTCGTATCTACATTGCATCCTACTTCTGACGTTACCGCTCTCCTAGCGCAGTTTCCTGAAGTCTTCGACTCTCAGCTCGGAACAGCAAAAGACTATACAGCTCACATACAGCTGAAATCCGGAGCTAAGCCTCGCTTCCTCAAAGCACGTACAGTACCCCTAGCACTTCAAGACCAGGTCACGAAAGAATTAGAAAGATGGATACAAACTGGAATTGTAGTACCAGTTACTTCTAGTCAATGGGCTACTCCACTCGTGGTAATCAAGAAACCTGATGGTAATGTTCGACTTTGTGGCGATTTTCGATCTACAGTCAACGCACAACTCGAAACCGATATCTTTCCTATTCCACGTCCAGAAGACTTATTCCGTCGTCTCTCTGGTGGACAATTCTTCTCTCGAGTTGATCTTAAAGAAGCATATCTCCAGCTACTTTTAGACGAAGAATCTAAGAAATTTCTCACACTCAACACTCCTCTCGGACTGCTCCAGCTCCAGCGGCTCCCATTCGGTGTTTCATCCTCAGCGGCTATTTTTCAGCGCTATTTGGCTCAACTCACCGCCTCAATTCCCGGTTGTGCTAACTACCTGGATGATATTATTGTTACTGGAAAAGATCATCAGGAACATCTAACCAATCTCCGCCTTCTTCTCCAGACATTGAAAGACAATGGCCTACGAGCGAATCTCGCTAAATGTACCTTCTTTCAGCCTCAAGTTCACTACCTCGGACATATACTTGATAAGAATGGAATTCGTCCTAGTATACAGAATGTCTCCGCGATAGTAAACATGCCAGCACCTCAGAACCTCAAGCAGCTTCAGTCCTTCATAGGCAAAGCGAACTATTATAATAAGTTCATTCCACGCTTCGCTACAGTAGCAGCTCCATTAAACGCTCTACGTAAAAAAGGTGTTAAGTTTCAGTGGACTCCGCAATGCCAACAGGCATGGAAAACAATCAACAACGCCTTAATTCAAGCTATACAACTCACTCATTTTCAGCCCGACAAGATCATCACGCTAGCTACTGACGCTTCAGACTATGGTGTCGGTGCCGTTCTCTCCCAGAAGGATCGTCATGGACAAGAACGCCCCATCGCCTTCGCTTCGAAAACACTCAATGACCATCAACGTCGATACTCACAGATAGAGAAAGAAGCTTTAGCCATCATCTTTGGTATTCGCCGTTTCAATGAATATCTTTATGGCAACCATTTCCTGATCATTACCGATCATAAGCCTCTCGTACACTTATTCCATCCTGGTAATAAGATCCCAGAGAATTCCCTCCGAAAGCTTCAAAGATGGTCCCTGTTCCTTTCTGATTATTCCTATCAGATTGTATATCGAGCCACATCCCAGCATTGTAATGCTGATGCCCTCTCCCGCTTACCCGTTGGTCCTGATACTGCCTTCGATTCTCAAGAATCTGAATGTCTTCAGTTGGACATAGAACTTGAAGATACTGTATCCAGTTTTCCTATTGATGCTACCTGCATAGCTAAAGCTACGGATAAGGACAGTACGCTTGCTACTGTACGTACTTACATCCGCAACGGTTGGCCTCTTCAGAGCACACTTCCTGCCCACCTGGCACCTTATCATCGTATGCAGCATCGTCTCACGACTCGTGCCGGAGTTGTACTACTAGAAGCAGGCACCATCTTCCGAGTGGTTATCCCACTTAGCCTACAGAAACAAGTTCTAGAGTTATTACACCAAAGCCATTGGGGTATCTCCAGAACAAAGCAACTCGCCCGTCAACACTGCTACTGGCCCGGTATTGATGCCGCCATCGAAAAGCTAATACGTCATTGTGAGCAATGTCAAACGAATCAGAACGCCCCGTCTTCTGATCTTGCTTCATGGCCTCCTGCTACTACTCCATGGGAACGAGTTCACATCGATTTCGCAGGTCCTTTCCTCAATTCCATGTGGTTAATAGTCATCGATTCACTGTCAAACTTTCCATATGTCGTGGATATGCATTCGACTACTACAACCGAAGCTACCATTCGTGCTCTCCAGAAAATCTTTACTACAGAAGGTTTACCGCAAGTACTCATTTCGGACAACGGACCTCAATTTACAGCTACTGCTTTTCAGAACTTTTGTACACATAATGGCATTCGTCATATCCTAGCACCACCTTTTCACCCTCAATCTAATGGTGAAGCTGAACGCTTCGTACAAACATTTAAAAGAAGTATGAAGAAAGCTGTCTCTTCAGGCTTAACTAACGACCAAGCCTTGCTCCAACTCTTAAACACCTACAGAACTCTACCCGGCGCTGATAATATCACTCCTGCACAGAAGCTCCATGGACGACCTCACAGAACTTTACTTTCTCTGTTACAGCCTCTTCCGGCCCAGCATAAGACCTCACCAACGAAGTTCTCCCTCAACGACAAGGTCTACACCAGGACATTCAAATCCAACCCACTCTGGATACCTGGAGTCATCTGCAGATCTTTGGGTCATCGTCTCTACGAGATACAGACTACGGAGAAACGTATCTGCCGCCATCAAGATCAGATACGTCTGCGCTACCGCCCCTGTCCAGCTATTGATGCTATTGCTAAACCAGATAAATCTATTGCTGAACGCGCTTTAGATCATTTAATAACAATGGGTTCCTTTCAGGACGAGACAGCGCCACTCCGCCCAGTTCCAGCTCCGGACAATACAACAGAGATATCAGCAGCTCCGCCCCAGCATCGCAGTCGCCGCCAGCGCCGCCGCCGTTTCACGCCGTACCGGCGCATTTAGGAGGGGAGGGTGTTGTATGTCCGGCGCTCCCTTCTCGCTCCGTCAGCCAGCTGCACGCGCGCCTGTGTATCATTCTGCTAGCTTCGACGCGCAGCCCTCAGTGCGCGTGCCTGACCATCGAGTGTACTATAAATAGGAGCTCCCTGCCTGCTCCCTTGCCCACTTGCCCCGGTGTCCAGCTCCAGAATACACCCTACGTCGAGCACGGAGGCTACTCCTCTTGAAAATGTGCTTCGACCAGGTGGACTGAATTTCTGGCAGTACGAGGTTTCACCTCTGGTCACCGCTCCCTTACCTGTTTCCGCTGCCTAAGTCCCGTAATTCTTTTACAAGCCATTTTCATTCCCTGATTTATGCAAGCTCCCTTAGTTTCGCTAGGTGGAATTTCTTCAATCAATTGAACTTGCTTTTTAGGAATTCAGGCACTCCAACAAACAAGGACTCTCATAGACATTTATGTTAGTGTGCCAGATAGTTCTCGACTATCAACGTGTCAATTCACAAAGACTATCTTTTCAAGATAGAAGTGTATATAAAGACTGCAAACCTGTACATATTGTATAAAGACAGACTTTTCTCAAGATTCAATATTCCTTTTTGCTTCAAAATAAATTTCAGTTATTTGTGTAAATATCATAAAGTGAAGCAAAATAAAGTTGTGTTTGTAAATTTCAACCTTGGTTACAACAAATACTCTGGCACATTATCAATGCAACATTAATCTCATCACTTACACAAACATCTGCAACATCAGATATCTTCTTCAATAAAAAATAATCTTCTTTCAAAGACTCCTCTTCCACCAAATGACTTTCACTACCTTCACATAAAGCTTCCTTTACTGATGCTGCAACTTCCTCAGAGGCATCAATTACCACAGTGTTATTGCCATTAACGTGGTGCCAGCGTAGATGTTAAGAGGCGCATCAAGAAGGCCAAATTTCGCATTTGTTCAGCTATATGCGATATGGAAAGCCCGTGACATCTCAACCAAGACAAAACTACGAATTTTCCGTAGCAGTGTTAAAGTGGTCCTCCTGTATGGATGTGAAACCTGGAAAGTAACACCTCAAATCCCCAGGAGTGTACAGGTTTTCATCAAGTATTGCCTCAGAAGAATTCTGCGTATACATTGGCCAGAGACCATCACAAATGAGGAACTCTTGAAGAGGACAGGAGAAACCTACATAAAACAGCAGATAAAAAGGAGAAAACTTCTCCTTCCAAGGCGACGGTCATCAGGCTGACGAGGCTACAAACTTGCTTCATTACCTTTACCTACTACTATTTAACCCTGAAAATAAATTTGGGTTGCACGGCAAGTCTTCCCTACTCTACCAATAAAAGATTTACTATAAAGTTTCACTACTAAGAATTTACTCCCAAAACAAAGTTAAACAAAACAATCACCAACAATAATCATCATGTGATGAAACCAACTCCTTTTTCTGCTTACCAAAATAAACCTCCACAAACAACATCTACTATTTACAAACTAACATAGTTCTGAAGGCCTCAGTTCAAATTAATGATTTTGTATGGATAGACAACTGTCCATTCTTAACTTTTAAGTTATGAATTTCATTATGGTCTGTACTGACAATGATAGTGTCCTTTCTTAACCTTATCTTACATTAACACAATAGAATCATCACCATGGAATCTCTTTATTTTGCGTTATAACGGTAAATAAAAAAAACCCAGTCACCTCACTATACTCTGTTAATCAAACGACTTCACCATGTAAAAAAAAAACCTTCTGTGGACTAGATGCAAGACAAATGCCACATCAAATCAATCAAAGAACAACCAAGCACTGAACACTTGGCCTACAATTTCTTCTGGCAATAGTCAGTTCTGTGCACAACACATTATCTTAAGATAACACCTATAAAACACTACCCAGAATTCCTTGGAGGGGAATAATCCCGAGTCTTACTTACAAAAGAACACTACAGAGACTTCCACTGACTGCTCACCAGGAAACTTGTAACTACCGAGTAATGCACTCGTCATGATTTAATAATGTTACATAAATGCAACTGTAAATAACTCGTAGAGCCAAGAATTCGTAAGGGTGATCACCAATGAAATCATGGTGAAGCGAAGAGCAAACCACTGAGCACTGTGTGCCAAAGTCTTCACAGTCAGGTGGTAAATGATGGACTAAGAAGTGCACAAACATTAATTTTCATCATTCATATGCATATCTGTCAGTGACAAAAGAGCCTGGTGAAGGAGGAGGAGGACGTAGATAAAGAATTTGAGTGCAGCACACGGCATGTTCTCCCGCAGGGACACTGGTCTGTGCAACTGAGCACCCGCTCCCCCACCTCGGTGGGATGCATATGGTGGTACTAATCACAGGCAACACCCTGACCTGGTGTTCAAATCCCCTGCCTATTGTAAGGGGCGACCAAGGGATGATGGAATTAGAACCACGAGACTACTTGTGATAAGTGCAATCCCATGAGGAACATCATGGGTCGACATTACTTGTGATTAGTACCACCCTGTGAGGAACACCATGGGTCTACATTACTTGGGAGTAGTGTTATTATGCAAGGAACACCACAGGTCTGAGTGTTGCCTGTGCTTAGTACCATCGTGTGCATCCCACCGAGGTGGGGATGCGGGCGCTCAGTTGTACAGACCAGTGTCCCTGCAGGAGAACATGCCGTGTTCTGCGCTCGAATGTATTGGTTCCCCTGTATTTAGAATGGGTCTGCATTGCCTGTGAGTAGTACCACTATACGAGGAACACCATGAGTCTATGTTACCTGTGATTAGCACCGCTATGTGAGGAACATCATGGGATTGTGCATTGCTGTGATTAGCACCGCTATGTGAGGAACATCATGGGATTGTGCATTGCCGTGATTAGTACCACTATGCGAGGAACACCACGGGTATGCCGGCATTCGTGATTAGTACCACTGTGTGAGGTAAACCATGGGTGTGCGTTGCTTGTGAGTAGTACCATTATGTGAAGAACACTATATGTCTATGTTGCCTATGATTAGTACGATTATGTGTGAAATGCCATGGTTCTACAGTACGTGACCTGCGATTAGTACCATCATTTGAGGAATACCACGATCTTACGTTACCTCTTGATTAGTACCACTATATGCTGAACATCAAGGTTCTACTTCACAGTGCTTAGTACCATTATGAGAGGCCAGTGACCTGGATATTTGACCCCTTTGGACAACAAGCATCATCTCAGAAAGAAAAAAGAAGGCTTTGCAAATTGGATCCACTGATTGTTTTGGAGTCATGGTCATTCAGAGTATGAAATTCATTTGTATGTTTCCTCATGCATGTCTGTCAGTGGTGGAACAACCTGGTGAGAAACATTATCCAAGAAGCCTGAATGTGTCTCCACAAATGCAGCATCTTAAAAAAAAAAAAAAAAAAACCAAACTTAAGCCAAGTATCTTTTAAATGTTATTCTAATATTATTAATTCTGTAATATTGTAATGTCCACGTTTGTCGTATATCGGTTAGCACTAATAGCTGCCATCCTCGGGGGTACAAGTTCATTTTCCAAAAAGCCAGAAATTTTAGATAGGCAAGAGGGCTGGTATGTGGTTAAAACAGTACATGCAACTTACCTCCACTGACGGTGTACCTGAAAAGAGCTGCACCACCTCAGGACGAGAACACAAATTTTCTTTACCTTCTTAATTCAGGAATAACCTTGTTAGATGTATTGCACCGTTGCGTTTAAAACTATTTCCATTTCATCCTTGTTTAGTATTAAACAATGAAAATACACATATTTTAGTAAATAAGTGCAATTTCAATGCTTATCATTAAAAGGTTGTGAATAATAATACCGAGCTTGATAGCTGCAGTTGCTTAAGTGTGGCCAGTCCAGTATTCGGGCAGGAGTGGGTTCGAACCCCACTGTCGGCAGTCCTCTGACGATGGTGTTCCGTGGTTTCCCATTTTCACACCAGACAAATGCTGGGGCTGTACCTTAATTAAGGCCACAGCTACTTCCTTCCCACTCCTAGCCCTTTCCTGTCCCATTGTCACAATAAGACCTACCTGTGTCTGTGTATCAGTGCGGCGTGAAACCAATTGTAAAAAAAAAAAAAAAAAAAAAAAAATGTATATATTAATATAAACTGTTGTAGTTGGTGTATAGTGTAATCAATTTGTATTCTACATAAAATATGTCATGGAAATACTTGAGATGCACGTGGTGGCTATATATTTAATATACAGCTACCAGTTATTGTTGTACGTTTTGCAACATTACACATTTTCAACTCGCATAGAAGAACAAGTAATTAAAGCTTATTATATTGGAAATTAGATGAGTTTGCCTTCTATTATTGTATTATTATACCTTAAATTTTAGGCAGATGGGAAAGTCACTGAAGAAGTACTACAGTACTTTTGTATCTCTACATACTTATTTGTTCTTTTAATTTCTGCAGCATCTTCATCCCTAACCGTATCTCAAACAAAGCCATTGTGGTGGTGTTCACCCTGCTGGTCCCGCAGAGCATTGTAAATGAAAAGAGCACTAATTAATTGATCGAGATTCATAATATATCCAAGTTACATATGATCAGCTATGTGTAACCGTACAAAAGTACAATCCCCGATTTTATGTTAGGAAATGTTTGTGAATGACAATCTCCTGATATTAGGTTAGGAAATTTTTGTAAATAATTTGTGATATAAAGTAGTGAATATCATGTGATTTGTTAAATTTAGATATAACAACATAGTATTATAAGAAGGATTTGTAGTTGGGGAATATTGAATATGTGCTGTATAGGCCTCTCCATATAATCGTATAACTTTTAATTTGGGTAAGAGTCGGTACACATGGCCTAGCAGTGAAGATTGTGTAACCTGGGAAACTTTGACTGTATTGGGAAAGATGGTTGACATCTGTTGAAAGTGTTGCAACACGTTGCTTGAAAACTCGGGGTACAGCTGGGAAGTGTATGCTGAAGATTGTTATTCATCAATGTGGATGAATGGGAGTATTCGCTCATTTGTGTATCGGCCGCTTGGTAACCATTCCAAAAGCTCTGTTTTGAACGTGCTTGCATTGACTGAGTGACGCTTGAAGATGTTTCAGTTAGAGTGTTGCTACCGGTGGGCTTTTGGCAGATGTTACGCCACGTGGAGCAAGCCTATATATATATATGCATATGCGTCGAGTTGACTGTTATTCATGGAGCCATTATTGTAGCTAGTGAGTGCATTATCCATTACGGAGTGAGTAGTGTTGAAGAAAACTGGATTGTGGAGTCATCACTGTACCATTACCAAGAATACTAGGAAGGCGAGTTGGCCGTGCGGTTAGGGGCGCGCTGCTGTGAGCTTGCATCCAGGAGATAGTGTGTTCGAACCCCCATTGTCAGCAGCTCTGAAGATCGTTTTCTGTGGTTTCCCATTTTCACACCAAGCGAATTCTGGGGCTGTACCTTAATTAAGGCCACAGCCACTTTCTTCCCACTCCTAGGCCTTTCGTATCCCCCCATCGCCATAAGACCTATCTGTGTCGGTGCGACATAAAACAAATTGTAATATAACGAGATTATGACAAGTAATTCCCGGTGTGTATTCTGCGGAAGACGCTACATAGTGTTAATTTGTCAATCATACTATTGTATGCCAGTATTCCTCTCTGACATAATGTACAGTGTGTGAGGTTGTTTATATGTGTAATTTGGAGGTAATGTATTGTTTTGCACAGAATTGATTGTGGCTAGATGAATCCATAGGCCAGGTTCTTATTACTTGCTCATTCTTTGACTAATACTACATGGTTATCATTATTTATTAATTCCACAGTAGCCATTTTACACTGTGAAAGTGTATGCTTAATTAACAGAGTATAGTGAGGTGACCGCGATTGTAATTTTTTTTTTTTTTTTTTTTTTTGGCAGTTATAACGCATGGATGGTTCATGTTTGTGGGTTACTGTAGTCATGTCCTAGTTCGTGAACCATGGGCAACGGCTGAGTGGCCTAGTAAGTGGTTCTGAGAGTCGGGATACCAGTTGCTATAGAATGGGAGTGGGCATCTCGGTCATATTCTGAGTCCTGGCCCTCCTTGTGCTCAGGCGGCTAGGACTATACAATTCACCGGTGGTCCTTAACCAGTTAGAGGAGAGATCCTCACTTGGACTCTGTGTAAGTAGGGTAGCTTCCTGCTTCATGAATTTACCGAGCTCAGAACATTTTAAGCAAGCCTCGGACCTATGGGAGTAACGGAGTCCCACTCCCATTTGACAGGCGAGGGACTCCTTGGAAACAACTTGGCGAACGAAAATGGAATTCGATGGGGAGCTATCAATATTAATGGGGCTTATGGAAGAAAGAAGGTAGAACTGGCTGAGTTAGCAAAGAGGATGCATCTGGATGTGCTTGGAGTAAGTGATATTCGGGTAAGGGGAGATAATGAGGAAGAGATAGGAGATTATAAAGTGTACTTGACGGGTGTTAGAAAGGGAAGGGTAGAGTCTGGGGTAGGGCTCTTCATCAGGAATACCATTGCACGCAACGTAGTTTCTGTTAGGCACGTAAATGAGTGAATGATGTGGGTAGATTTGTCAGTTGGACAAATTAGGACTAGAATTGTCTCCGTGTATTCACCATGTGAGGGCGCAGATGAGGATAAACTTGACAAGTTTTATGAAGCATTGAGTGACATCGTGGTCAGGGTCAACAGCAAGGATAGAATAGTGCTAATGGGTGATTTCAATGCAAGAGTTGGGAATAGAACTGAAGGATACGAAAGGGTGATTGGTAAATGTGGGGAAGATATGGAAGCTAATGGGAATGGGAAGCGTTTGCTGGACTTCTGTGCTAGTATGGGTTTGGCTGTTACGAATACATTCTTCAAGCATAAGGCTATTCACCGCTACACATGGGAGGCTAGGGGTACCAGATCCATAATAGACTATATCTTAACTGACTTTGAATTCAGGAAATCTGTTAGGAATGTATGAGTGTTTTGTGGATTTTTCGATGATACAGACCACTATCTGATCTGTAGTGAACTAAGTATCTCTAGTCCTAGGGTAGAGAAAGTGAAATCTGTTTGCAAACGAATAAGGGTAGAAAATCTCCAGGATGAGGAAATTAGACAGAAGTATATGGATATGATTAGTGAGAAGTTTCGAACAGTAGACAGTAAGCAGGTTCAGGATATACAAAGTGAATGGGTGGCATACAAGGATGCTGTAGTAGAAACAGCAAGGGAATGCCTAAGAACAACTCTGTGTAAAGATGGGAAAAGGCGAACATCATGGTGGAATGATGAAGTGAGAGCAGCTTGTAAACGTAAAAAGAAGGCTTATCAGAAATGGCTCCAAACAAGGGCCGAGGCAGACAGGGATTTGTACGTAGATGAAAGAAACAGAGCGAAACAAATAGTTGTTGAATCCAAAAAGAAGTTTGCTGGTACAAACAGGTGGGAACAATGGCAGGAGGGTACTCGGAATGAGGAGATAAAGGCTAATTTTGGAATGAACTCGATGGATGAAGCTGTACGCATAAACCGGCTTCGGTGGTGGGGTCATGTGAGGCGAATGGAGCAGGATGGGTTACCTAGGAGAATAATGGACTCTGCTATGGAGGGTAAGAGAAGTATAGGGAGACCAAGATGACGATGTTTAGACTCGGTTTCTAACGATTTAAAGATAAGAGGTATAGAACTAAATGAGGCCACAACACTAGTTGCAAATCGAGGATTGTGGTGACGTTTAGTAAATTTACAGTGGCTTGCAGACTGAACGCTGAAAGTCATAACAGTCTATAATGTATGTATGTATGTATGTATGTGTGTATGTATGTATAACGCATGGCAAATTGATTCCATGGTGATGGTGCTATTTTGTTCTTGTAAATAAGATTAAAAACGGGCGGTCGTCTTACATGTATGAAACTATCAATTTGATTGAAAGTTAGAACATTTTCATTCTACTGTAATCATCAATTTGAAGCGTGGCCTTCAGAACTATGTACGTTTGTAAATAGTAGATTTTGTTTGTGGATGTTCAGTTTTGTTAGTGGCAAAACTAGTTGGACTCATCACATGATAATTATTGTTGGTGGATTTTTTGTTTTGTTTTATATTGTTTCAGGAGTATTTTCCTAGTAGTGTAGCGTATGTTAATATTTTATTGGTGGAGTAAGAAAAACCCTGGCATACTATCCAAATTCATTTCCACAGTTAAATAGTAGCAGGTAAGGTAATGAAGCAAGTTTTGGAGCCTCGTCAGTCTGATGACCGTCGACTTGGGAGGAGGAGGGTGTTTTATTGTTTGATTTTGCCAAGTAGTTGACGGTACGAGCAGCAAAATCAAATTATTTTGAACGCTGTGCTTTGCTCTCTCCTTGTAATAAAAGTGATGTTCAGATCTCTACTGCGCTATGCACGCTCCCACTTTCAGTATTGAGTTTGAGTTTGCTGCTTTACTTACCGCTGTGCTCTCTGTTTTGCTCCCTGCTCCACTATGTTTTCAGTCTAAGGGAGACTGATAGCAGAATGGCATCCCCCTCCTAAAGGAGCTAAACTTGGTATTCGAAAAAAAAAAAAAAAAAAAAAGAAAAAGAAACTTTGTCCCTTTACTTTTGCATACCAGAGTACGTAATGGTCAGTTGTGGTGACGTGGATGTCTTAATAATACTTATCGCTGAGAATATCAACCAAATGTATGGTTCTAAATTTCTATCAATCTGAAAACGTTTGGAAACCAGTATAATTGCTGCTAAACTTCACTTAGTGTGAGCAGCAAATTTCAAATGTTACATTTCAAATGTTACATTGTTGAGATACATTAGAGTCATGGAAAGTTGACTCTAGGAAACTTGATATTCCATAAAACTGAACATCTGTAAAAGATTTGGGTTTTTTTTTCCTATAGCTGTTAAATCATGAAATAATCTTATTTCTGTGCTTGCACTGGTCGAGCAGTATGACCAGGGGCAGTAATTTTTGTAACTTATTTTAATACATATTATTATTCTTGGTGACTTGTACCCTCAGGTAGCAGTTTTTAAATACGGAATAACTTGCATCAGTTACTCGTCACTCATTACATTCCTTTCTATGTTTGTGGGTGGTTATATGCGACAGGCTTTTCCAAAAAATGAATAGTAAAGGTGCAGTACCTGTATGAATTTCTTTCCCTTAAACTTTCTGTGGTTTGGATCTGCCATTTCTAAGTGATTTGTTGTGTGGCAAGGTTTTAAGGTTGAGTGCTATGTTGTTTTACTGGTGGAAACTTTGAGTGACAAGAAGTAACAAACAAATGTTCAGTGTGAAAATGAAACTGGATGAGTTAAAATTTGACATACATATTTTTTTAGATAAATTGCCTTAGATTTAGTTTTATATCATCTTCTTTCAGCCTCTTTGTTGATAGGTTTCCATATTTTAATATATAGAAATGAGTTTCATATGACATTTTCACGTGTCCATAAAACTAAACATTTTTGTTACTTAACATCCTCTCAGTCCACATGAGGGGGAGTTTGTGAAACTCTACTGTATATCCCATTGCAGCTATTCTGAGTGTGGTCTGTCTCACATTTGCCCACTACTTATACGAGACAAGTCTTATTTCCAGTACCAAGATTCTCTTCCAAATTTCACACTAAGATGAATTACTCAGAATAGACAACACAAGTCATTGGACAATGTTCACTCCAGTGGCGGCGCGTGGATGAAACGTCTGGGGGTTCACTGTTGTGGAAAATAACGTGTTCAGATTAATATTGTTACTTGATGTTTACATAGATGTAAAATAGTGACATTGCTTGATTAGAAACGCGACTTTGCTTTGCAGAGACACGAATTCAGCTCGAAGAAGTTATCAAAACAATGAAGAATGAAAGACAGAGAATATGAGGTGCAATTACTTTAAGCTGATCCAGTTTCCCCTCATTTTGAAGACGTTGCTTACGTAGGAATAACTTCTTCAAGAACATGTTAGGCAGACTACTGTTAATTATGTGTTGACGTATTTTGCTGTTTACTTTTCATAAAGCACATATTACTAATGAAAAGTTTCATTTAATTACATAAACTTAGGTTACGTACGCTTATTGATGCTATACAAACCGTAGTTAGCAAAATATTCTGGCCCATTGCAGTTAATTACATCAGAATGGCAAAATCGCCAAATTAAAATCCCTTCAAAACCTACCATGTACGGCAAATTTTAACCGCACGCTCTGACAATGCTTCGGCTAATTTCGGGACTGCTCGATGTAACTCGTGTCTATCGCTGGTCCAGTTGCCAGCGATTCCTGGGCTATGTTTTCGCTGCTTCTCATAACCCCTCGCCTTGCGCACCCTCCTTACGTCTCACGACCCCGCGCGTTCAGTCCTGAAATTGAACCTATTTGCTGGTTACGGAGAGCAACCGAGTGTTCATGTCAAAAATACCGCTACGCGCGCTGATATACGGAGCAAATTTAAGGAATAGGCTCTGATAAACCATTTTACCTAGACTTATGCATTTCTAGGGGGTTCACTGAACCACTGAACATATAGAACGCGCCGCCACTGGTTCACTCTTAACAAGATTATGAATTCACCATCCCTGTCCTCTAAACAAGCAGTGGAAATGATAATGGCTACAACTTTGAAGAGAAATAGTTTTGAGCAAACGTTTGTGCTAACAAATTGGTAGATTGGAAATTTAATTATATTGCATTATTTTATGAATGACTGTTGTACTCCTGCCTTAGTGCTGACCATAATTAAAAAGATTCTTGAAAGTTACTGACTGAATTAACTGAGAATAATTTTACTGTATAAATTGATTTATTTCAGTTTAGAAAAAATATTTGGTAAGTTCTTCTTACTCAGTTGTTTGCACTAATGCAAACTGTCTATTAAATGATGTATGCAACTCTTCTTCATTGCAGAAAAATGGAGTTGGTTGAAGAAGTAATGTGCCCATTCTCTTATGTATGGGGTTTGAAAGAAGTTTGCTGTGAGGTGAGTGGTTGTTCTAATGAGAAGTAACAAGTTGTTTCTGAAAAGTTCATTTATCATTGTTGCTGTGTATAAAATTGACAAATAATGCAGGAAAAAGAAAGCATTATTACACAATATGCTCATGTTTGAGAAAGGATGTACTGTATACATTTACAATTGATGACTTATGTCTTGCACACCTGTTTCTTTGGTCAAATCTACCATTCATCTGAGTTGTAATGGTATGATTAAGAATAAGATGACAATTTTTTTTTTCTTAAATCCCTTACAAGACATTTTTCTAGACTTACTGCCTCCTTGTTATGAAGGCCTTTTTAACATGGGAGAAGACTCTCTCTCTTGGTATCATAAACGACCGAGTTGTATGTTGCACTAATTTGATCCTGTTCACTGTCTGAAATAACTCTCTCCCGGGAGACTTGGGTATTCTGGCAGTCACTACAGAATAGAATGATGGAATAGTCACTAACATGACCTCAAAATGTATATTTTTTAATTAAAGAATTTTGCCAATTACAGACCAGTTTCCTTTTCTTCCCAGAACTTCTTCATACGTCGGCTGATCACCTACCTTTGTTCCTTTGATAACACTCTCAGAGTTTGATGTTGAAGTTGCAAAAGCAAAAAATTCGCCGAAGTGATCTGTCGCCGGAATACCACCCTGTTATTTATTGAGTCATCTGCGATCTTCAGTCTTTGTAGATCCCATCGTATCTCTTCCAGCCAACCGGTGGTGTGTTTTAATTTGGAGGTATAAAAAAATATCTTCTCAGTTAGCCTATCATTGTTAATTCTGTGAAAGTGACCCTAAAATTGTAGCCTTCGTCTTTTAATTGTGCCTGTAATTTTCTCCATATTGTGGTAGATGTCTCCATGTTTTCTTTTGATCCAAATATCTTTATTCTTTTAGGATCCCAAAATTTTCCAAAGTATTTTCCTTTCTTTCTTTTCCAGTTCTGTTGTTCACCTCTTTTGTTCAGCATTAAACATGCTGATCCATATAATACCTCTGGCATAATTACAGTTGTGTAGTGCCTGAGTTTTGCCCAGAACAGTAGTGAACATTTGTTGTAACAGTGTTGTGTGAGTTTTATCAGCCATGTCCTTCTCCTTCACTCTCTCTTTGCAGGTTGTGTTATCAACTCTTTGAATATGTACATGTTGTGTTGCTAGGTAATTTTCTCTATTATGTCTATGTTCAGTGTATTTAGCTTTTTCATATGAAATGGGTATGTCATGTACTGTAGAGTCTCCATCATTATTTGTGCTTGTGATTTGTTTTCTGAAATTTCTGCTATATCATCAGGAAAGGAAAGACATTTCACCCCGATCTTCCTTTCCCTTGGCCCAAATGGATTCTTTGAATTTTTTTTCTTGTAATCTAATTTCGTATTCCCTCATGATTTTGTTTAATACAAATTCAAGAGAATTGGTGCAAGTAAATCACCTTGTTGAAATGCAACCTTGATTTCGAAGGGTCTGAAAGTTCATTTAGGAACTTAACTCTTGAGGGTGTATCTCTAAGTGTTTGCTCAACCAGTTTTCTACCTAATTCTGCTTGAGTTAGGAATACGGACTGCCTATCTAGTGAATCATAAGCCTTTTTGAAATCCATGAAAGAGACAACTGTGTTGAAGTTATGTAATGTTCTGATTCTAAGGATTGTTTTGAGATCAAATATCTGCTCTGGATAAGATCAGCCTTTTCAAAATCCAGTTTGGTACTCACCGATCGTGTGTTCTGCTTGTTCTTCTAGATTGTTTAACAACACTTTAGAAAGAATTTTGTAAGCTATTGGCTGTAAGGAAATACAGTGAAACCTCGTTAATACATTTCTGCAGGGGACGACGAAAAAAATTGTGTTAAATGGGGAAACTTACTGTTGAATATCCCATTAAAACTATACAACAGGGGAATGGTATCACTTTACACATTAGTACATTTTACATTGTGTGAGTAGTGTTTCAGGAGATAAAGGAGAGCACTAAAAAGTGTGAAAAAGTCAAGAGAACAAACATCAGTAATTCTCTACAGGAGCCTGTTAAAGTAACAAGAGACTATTAAAAGATGTGAAAAACATGGAAGAACAGAAATGACATTTGTTTGCTGCAGTACCTACGTATTATAACAGATCATTTGTTCCTAAAACAATTGTATAATGATTTTTTAGTTGAAGCTTTAGGTTTCTGACCAGTGGGTAATTAAACACTGTTTTCTGGTCACTTTGTTCGAGCTTAAATTTCTCGCGAAGTTATACTCGCCATACGTGATTAAGCGCCTTCAGCCGCCATCTTGAACATGAAACTTCGGCAGTACTCGGCATTGGTTTGGTCAGACTTGCCGGTGAATAATAAAAACATGCCAACTGTCAAACTAGCAGTTTGTATTTTTGTATGAATGGTACACCGCTTTACTATTGCCTGCATCTTTTCATAACTTTTAAATGGGATGGGCCTACAGTATATGGAAGCCTTATTACTTAACGGCACCCACAGACGACTATAGACTTTTTTTAACTTTAGTCGTACCACACTGATTTAAATCATCTTATCACAAGAACAGTTATTGGCATTACCTTCAATTTATTGTGTTGAGTTGTAGAAAGAAGTGAAGTGATTATTTGTCACGTGACAGCCTACTTACAGACTAATAGGATAATCATGAGAAGTTCAGTAGCACTGTACGTATGGTATCTGTCTTGTGATAGCCTAGCTATGGATAAAAAAAGGGTTGTGAAACCACTCACTAATGAAGAAAAAATTAAAATCCTCCAGGAAGTAGATAGGAATCCACATCTTAGGTGCGTAGAGTTGGTGTGAACATTAAAACTAGCACCTTCTACTTGGAACACTATTGCGGGTAACCAAGATAAAATTGAAAATGCGTATAAGCAAAATAGGAACGGAAAAAAGAAAACAAGTGCGCGAAGGAAAGTTTCTGAAGTTGGAAAGAATGATTTTGAATAAATAAATTTCTAACTTCTGATTGGAATGCGAAATAGGCTACAAGCACAATCAAGCACACTGGGTTATTCAAGAACCTCACTGACAACAAAGACCTTTTCATAGAACAAAAAATAAACCACTTTTCCCTTTGAGAAAATCAAATGATCATAGATGTCTCTCGGTCATGACCATCCACCAATGGCTGCACGGTTGCTAGAGTTACACTTCTGTTACACATTTTGTGGGGGTAACTTCTGTGACTCATAATTTCGGATGACTCCCAGCCATAAGCCATATATGTCAACAGGACAGCTTTGAAAAAAACTGAATTATTGTGCCAATCAGTGACGCAAAACTCAACTTCACCGAAGCTAACAGCTTGCTCCTCGAAGGTGCAATATACTCCATGTTCGAGAATTCAAGGTCATTTCCTCTTATTGCACAACATTCTCCAACCGACCCATGGCGAGGGCTTTTTTCTCTGTTGGAAATCACATTCCATACACAAGAGATGACAAAGGACATTTTCAGGTCTGGGGAATATATGATCTACCAAGAGGTGAAGGCAAAAAATCATGATGTGTTAAGTGAGGTATTTTTTTATACAGATTTAATACGATGGGCATCAGGACTTCAAATTTACGACATGCTAAGCGGAAAAATGTGTTAATGAGGAACGTACTAACGAGGGTTCACTGTACCTCTTTAATTGTTGGGGTTTGTGTTATCCCCTTTCTTGTGCAGGAGGTGGATTATGGTCTGTTTCCAGTCATGTGGTATTGTTCCTTTTTCCCAGCAATCTGTGATGACCTTATATAAAGATTCAGCTGCCAATTTACCACTGAGTTTCAACATTTCTCTTTGTATCCCATTTTCACCAGGTGTCTTATTATTTTTATGATGGTTGATATATTGCTGTGTCTGCTGTGCACATGTTGTTTCTGACAGAGGGTTCTCTTCTTGTGGTGATGTAAAATGTAGTCTTTTGAAAGCTTCTTCACAATTAAGGAGTTCCTCCTTAAATTGAAGGTTCAGCGGTTTATAAACTTGTATTTCTTCCCAAAATACTTCGTAGAATTCTCTAGTATTGTTCTTTTTAAATTTATCTTATTTCTTCTATCACTTCTTATCATAATTACATTTATCTATCTGAATGATTTCGTATGTTTGTTTTCTGATCTCTACTAAATTAGTTCAGTCATCTGCTTTTTTTTGGGGTCAAATTCCTATCGTTCTCAGTGTGATTTTATCTGGTTTAAATAAATATCACATGGGATACATTCACTTCCTTGCGTAAAACCACTTTATTGTCCCTAAGTCTATTCCTTAACAATATACAGTTATGCACAATTATAAGCAACACCACAACACTTAAGAAAGGAATACACTGAAGCAATTCACTGTGGATTCTGACAAGTACAGATATCAACAAGTCCTCACACTGACTTGCTCACTGTAAAACACGCTCTGGCCTCTCGGTCTGTCAGCATTCAACAAACAGTTTAGAAATATCGACTTCTGGAAATGTTCTTGCAATGGAACACACCCGTACAACTGTTGACTGGCCAGTCGAGTGCAGTAGATAAAACTCAGTGTTCGATTACACAGTACAAACACACATAAAGAGATCTATAACATTTGTAAAGCTTCCTCATGTATCTGGATAATAAAACATCATGGTAAGTTTCCAGAAACCCCCATATGTATCAAAATTATACCAGAATACACCTAATATACGAATATCCTGTACATTCCTTACTCTAGGTCGTAAATTCCATCTAGGTGTTCTTATATCTTAGTCCTCACTGTTTAACTACACAGGCCGGGCTGAGTGGCTCAGACGGTTGAGGCGCTGGCCTTCTGACCCCAACTTGGCAGGTTCGATCCTGGCTCAGTCCGGTGGTATTTGAAGGTGCTCAAATACATCAGCCTCGTGTCAGTACATTTACTGGCACGTAAAAGAACTTCTGCGGGACTAAATTCCGGCACCTCGGCATCTCCGAAAAACCGTAAAAGTAGTTAGTGGGACGTAAAGCAAATAACATTATTATTAGTTTAACTACACACAGACTCCCTCAGTCACACAGTCCCCTTGTTGGGAAGGAAGGAAGGAAGGAAGGAAGGAAGGAAGGAAGGAAGGAGCTGTCACAGTCCACAGTTCGATTGACGGCCACCACCCTCCCATGGGGGATCCACTGGGTCCTGTCAATGGTGTCTTCGTTCACTTTGGCTATGATCCTCAGGTCCTTATGTGGCAGTCGAAGCTTCACTGGCTTTCCCCTCATTTGCAACTTTGTGTTCTCTCAGGGCCCACTGGTCTGCTGGTGTGATGCATGAGAATGGCTTGCATATCTCGGACTTTGCCCTGTTGAGTTTCCTCTATTTTCCGGGGTGCTGAACTCGATGTTCTTACTGGCATGTAGCTTCTTGCCAGGAGAAATGTCCTGGTAAGGCGGCACCCTCATTTGTTGGTTGTCGGTTCGGACCCTATTGGTTCTCTGTCTCCAAGAGAGGGTCCCACTAGCCGGTGTCATTGCTATCGCTGCCTCCATCTCCTGGGACATCATCTGAGCCTTCTTGTAGATCTGCTTCACGCCGAACATCCTCCCTGGATGGATCTTGGAGCTGCGAAGCTTACTGCACCTGTCGGCTGCCTTGCGCTTCATGTCATACTGGTACAGTCCTTCCCAGTCGTGTCGCCTGGTCGCTCAGTCTCAGCGTCAATTAGCTGCAGCGTTTTACCGGCGCGCTGAATCCTCTCCTGTAGCTGGACTCGGTAGTCGACCCTTGGTTGGTGGACATTGTCGCACTCGTTGAATTCTCCCATAACCTCCTCGCCGATCAAACACAGCTGGGGGCCACATCGTACTTCCACCTCCTGTCCACGTAGTCCAGCGATCGGGTATTCGGCTCCCTCTTCTGACGTCGATCCGGTCTCAAACTGGGCCTGGCATGTTCCCCAGGAAGTGATCCCGTCGTCCTGTTGGGTTGCCACCTTCACAAAACCAGAGCCTCCATCACTGTTTGTAGGCTTCACTCATGTCTCCACAGCCGTCGTACCTTCACACAGGGTCCGCTTGGCCTCGAACTACGGACTTCACAACTGTGAGCATCACTTCGGACCTTTTCCCGTCCGGTTCGTTGTCATCCTGCACATCAGTGATCACCTCGGTTTTGAGAGAGCTTACTTCGTTTTCCACAGACTGGGCCTCAATTACTCCGTTGTGTTCCTCGAGTTTCTCGGATTGGGCCTGAATCGAGGAAGTTAACTGTTCTAACATAGCTCCTAATCAATCTATCTTCATTTTGATGTAACCACGAAGATGCACACACGAAATGCTGTTATTTGTGTACACTGTTTTATTTACAAGTTATTTACACATATTCTACACAACTAATAAACTGCCATCATAAACAAAACACTACTATGAAGAATAAGAAGACTGGAGACGGCAACTCTTGCATGTCGGCCAACTACCATCGTAACAAATTCACATATTCGATTAATGATTTGCACTCATCACTCTCACTAAATCAACTCCAACTACTACGAAGAATAAGAATAAGACTGCTCCATTAGCATGTCACAACACGAGTTCACGACTTCCATACAAGTCTCATTAAAATAACTCAGATCTACCGTCAAGACTGCCGCTTAATATACATTGCCTGGCCAGGCTTCTAGAAGAATATGACACAACATCTTTTCCAGTAATTTCGAGAGTCTCCAATAACCTGTTTACAATGAATGGATTCTTCTATAACTTTCTAGTGCCAAAGATACGTTGTTCTGGATATTACAGTGTCTTGCACAATATTGCATTGGATTTATACATCATATATACAGGCAATATTAAGTTATATACTATTAATTACATGTTCTTACATTAAATAAACTCATCAGTATTCGGGAGATAGTAGGTTCGAACCCCACTGTCGGCAGCCCTGAAAATGGTTTTCCGTGGTTTCCCATTTTCACACCAGGCAAATGCTGGGGCTGTACCTTAATTAAGGCCACGGCCGCTTCCTTCCAACTCCTAGGCCTTCCTATCCCATCGTCGCCATAAGACCTATCTGTGTCGGTGCGACGTAAAGCAACTAGCAAAAAAAATATAAAAAAATAAACTCGTATTAACATACATGGCATAACCTCACAAATAATACAATCGTCTGTACCTAACTATGTCAATAATAATAATAATAATAATAATAATAATAATAATAATAATAGATGTAAACAACTTCATAGCTACAGCAGAAGTAAGGAGGACATAAAATGCAGACTAGTACAAGCAAGGAAGAGCTTTCTTAAGAAAAGAAATTTGCTCACTTCAAACATTGATATCGGAATTAGAAAGATATTTTTGAAGACTTTTGTGTGGAGCATGGCATTGTATGGAAGTGAAACATGGACGATAACTAGCTCAGAAAGAAAGAGAATAGAAGCTTTTGAAATGTGGTGTTACAGAAGAATGCTGAAGGTGAGATGGATAGATCGAATCACGAATGAAGAGATACTGAATCGAATTGGTGAGAGGAGATCGATTTGGCTACATTTGACGAGAAGAAGAGATAGAATGATAGGACACATCTTAAGACACCCAGGACTTGTTCAGTTAGTTTTTGAAGGAAGTGTAGGTGGCAAGAACGGTAGGGGTAGACCAAGGTATGAATATGACAAACAGATTAGAGCAGATGTAGGATGCAATAGTTACGTAGAAATGAAAAGGTTAGCACAGGATAGGGTGGCATGGAGAGCTGCATCAAACCAGTCTATGGACTGATGACTCAAACAACACAACAACAGCTACACCTCACAAGTCATAATAAATCATTGCCATCGAGCTCGATATTTCCATTATTTACCCATGGGTTAGAGAATTGTTTCCAAGTTATACTAGTCCATTACACTTGCATCAATTTTGAAGTCCAAAAGTGCTGTCACGGTCACCAGTTATCATTCCCAATGGAATACTATTTGGTGCAAATATCACACAAGATACGTTCACATCCTTGCATAAAACCACTTCATTGTAATTCTATTCCTTAACAGCACACAATTATACACAGTTATAAGCAACACCAAAACACTTAAGAAAGGAATGCACTGAAGCAGTTTACAAGTACAGACATCAACAAGTCCTCACACTGATCATTCACTTCACCACTACATAATCGATTCTGTTTGTAATGAATGGATTTTTCTATAACTTTCTAGTGCCAAAGATACTTTGTTCTGGATATTACAGTGTCTTGCATAATATTGCATTGGATTTATACATCACATATACAGGCAATATTAAGTTATATACTATTAATTACATGTTCTTACATTAAATAAACTCATATTAACATACATGGCATAACCTCACAAGTACCCTCCCCTCTGACTCGCTCACTGTAACCCGCTCTGGCCTTGTAATCGTACAGAATTCCAACCCCATGTGAAGTCAATTTTTGTATTTATGGGAATATTTATGCCAAGTTATAGGTTATGTATCTATTTATGTATTGTAAGCATCATTTATTTCATTGTAGGAATACTGTAGGTATTTATTAAGGTAACATAAACATTATTTAGTCATTGTAAGAACTGTGTGTTAAACTGGTGGCGTTCTGTGGCACCAAAAGTTGGTTAAGCAAGAGAACTAAATATAGCAAAATTTGTGTAAGGAGTTGGTTTGCCCAACATGATATATGACTTTCAGCAGTTTTCAAGGCATCAGTATGCCAATGTTGAGCGTCACAATTTTGAAAACAGTGTGCCACATGTGACAGAAAGTGAAGATGGTGATTAGCTAGGACAGAGTAAACCATGTTACTAGGAGAGTTTATTTTATGGCTGGTTTGCTGGAAGTTTGGTATTAGTGGTCTTGACTAGTGGAAATGTTGTGATTGGCTGGTTGTCCCATTTGAAGTATGCAACATTCTGTCCTATTGAATGCTAGTATCTGTGTCTTGGAGAATTGTTCCTCATCTTGTCTCTGGACGTCTGGTTGGAGCATTTGACAGCCTTAGATATCATTACATGTTATATAGAAGTCTGTTATGAAGTTGTAAGCCATTAGACTTAGCTGAATATAATATGAGTATGGTTTCACTGTGAAAACAGATCATGAACTTGTCAGGAAAGTTATCGGCAAGTTTTTGCGAGTTATGGTGGTATTTAACCTCAACTCCGAGATGGTGTAGAAGGTTACGCGGCTGAGGTTCGTGATCCGGGTATTCAGACTTGTCAGATATATGGTAACTTATAGAAATTCATGCCAAGAAGAAGATATTGTGTAGATATATACAGTGGAGTTTAGCGTGTGTCAAGGGACGGAGAAAGTCCTAATGTAGTATTTATTTCATAGCAAGGTCATCGTACAAACTTATTTAATTCAGTAATTATGTTGTGTAATTTCAGTGCTGATTTTAATAAGAGAAAACAGTGTATTTCATATGTTGTAATTTGTGTTGTCATGTGGATGGAGGGGGGGGGGGGGGGTTGTAGTGGTATGTTATAGGTATACCAAAGTGGTTAATTTTAAGTGCGCCGGGCTGAGTGGCTCAGACGGTTGAGGCGCTGGCCTTCTGACCCCAACTTGGCAGGTTCAATCCTGGCTCAGTCTGGTGGTATTTGAAGGTGCTCAAATACGTCAGCGTGTCGGTATATTTACTGGGACATAAAAGAACTCCTGCAGGACAAAATTCCGGCACCTCGGCGTATCCGAAAACTGTAACAGAGTAGTTAGTGGGACGTAAAGCAAATAACATTAATTTTAAGTGCATATATCTTACATTGTTGTTTATGTTGTTGTGTTGTGAAGGTGGATGGTAGCCTATTGGTACGCTACAGGAATATTGAGGTGGCTAATTTTGAAAGTATATACTGTATTTACGCGAATAATACCCACATATTTAAAAAAAAAATTGAGGCGCGAAATTGGGGTGCAGGTTTTTGTGTCAATGTTGGCATTTTTTTCAAAATCAGCCTTCCTAAAGTTAGGGTGCGGGGATTTTTTGCGTAAGTACGGTATTTTTTAATTCAATGTGTGTTATTTCAGAAAAGAGTATAACCTAGCCAGTATATCCTCATACCTTTTCAGTTCAACAAGTCATCAGGTTAGGTAAGCTAGTAAGGATATCGTCAGCTTATGACCCCTCCCTGGAAGATACATTAGTCTCATGCTAAGTTCATATCATTTATCATTAAGTACATTGGCGCCCAAACAGTTTTTCTTTTTGTTGGTTGTGTTCCATAACATGGTATTAAGTAAGTGTAAATGTTATGAGTTTGAGTCCTAGTAATATCGTGAACATGTTGTGGAGCTAGTGTTTGGTTGGTACCAGTACAGCCTCTCAGCCGTTCAGCTCGATGTATATACTGGGTTAGTCAGTCGCGCCTGACTTTTTCTGTTTTTAGGCATCCCAACGAACATCACTGGTGGAGTTATGATTGATTCTCCTTTGCCGTGCACCAAGCAACAATCACCTTTATTCACTTACTGCACCATTGTCTTTACAAAAACATGTACCGTATCCAACAGGTATTTACACAATGCATCAAACTGTCATATGGTTATGTAAAATGTACGTGCCAATTATAAGCTTTCAGTAGAGTATGAAATGAACGCTGCTGGGCAAGTTGGCTGTGCGCGTAGAGGCGCGCGGCTGTGAGCTTGCATCCGGGAGATAGTAGGTTCGAATCCCACTATTGGCAGCCCTGAAAATGGTTTTCTGTGGTTTCCCATTTTCACACCAGGCAAATGCTCGGGCTGTACCTTAATTAAGGCCATGGCCGCTTCCTTCCAACTCCTAGGCCTTTCCTATCCCATCGTCGCCATAAGACCTATCTGAGTCGGTGCGACGTAAAGCCCCTAGCAAAAAAAAAAAAAAAAAAAAAAAAAATGAACACTAAAGGGGATGGCATACTGATAGAAAACGTGTGTGCATTTTTGAAGCGGAAATAGTCATCCATCTAGTAGGCTTTCTGGTAAACTACTTGCTAGAGTCACTGTGGTGTCATAGGTTAAGTGAGTGCTGCTAATACAGTTGTGTTTGGTAGGTAGGTTGGAATCCCACTTCAGCCTGATAATTTTTTCGCATTTTGTACTTCGAGAATCATCTACAAAGCCAATGTATCCAAATGCCCTCACATCATAGGTTAGTTAGTTAGTTCTTCAGTTATTTATTTATTTGTTTATTTATTTATTTTTATTTACTAGCAGTTACCCGCAGCTTCGTTCGTGTGGATTTCATAATTTGATAAAATTAATTGTTCCTCGGTACTGTACTAAGACATAATCTGAAAATCCTTGATGTATAAATACTCACAGAGAAACTGAGTTTCATTTACCCCAGAAAGTCTTTGTAAACCATGTTTGTGGTATTGCCTTTTTGGGGCTAAAGTAACCATACGACACAGATCTGTACATTAGAGAAACAGTCTTCTCTCAAGTCGAAGTCTTCACTTTTAAAGGAGATTCCAAATACCTATTCAAATACCAATTTTCATATCTTTAACATCTTCAGTTTTTGAGATATAGGTATCCTCATAAGAAATAATTCAACTCTCTTTTCACTTCAGTTCACTCCCGTTAACTGCCTTCTCCGAAAGAAAGAAAGAAAGAAAGAAAGAAAGAAAGAAAAAAAAAAGAAAGTGCATGTTCCTATATTTTTAAAGGTCTTTCCAAATACCAAGTTTCACTTCTGTAACATGTTATAGTTTTTGACATCTAAAGTAGATATACCGGTACTCATTTTAAAAACTCACCTGCTTTTTCTATTCACCCCCTTCAGTGGATTTTTCGAAAACAAAAAATACATGTTTCTTTACTTTTGAAGGAGATCACAAATAACAGTTTTCACATCTGTAACACCTTCAATTTTTGATATATTATAAGTATCCTCATAAAAGGTATTCAACCCCTTTTCCACCTTTTTTTTTTTTTTTCATTAAAAAAATTCAGCTCCTTTTTCACACCCCAAAATGCGTGTTTCTTGATTTTTAAAAGAGATTCCAAATACCAATTTTCACGTCTGTAATCTTCAGTTTTTGAAATATAACTATCCTCATACAATTCAACTAATTTTTCAACACTTTCAGCCCCCCCCCCACTAATTGATTTTCCGAAAACAAAATATATGTATTTCTTAGTTTGAGAGGCGACTCCTTCAAATACCAATTTTCATGTGCGTTAATATCTTCACTTTTTGAGAGATCAGTATCCTAATAAGAAGAATCCAACTCCCTTATCAGTTCTTTTTACCCCACCCCCTTAGTGTTTTTTTTCTGAAAACAAAACAATACATGTTTCTTTACTTTTAAAAGAGATTAAAAATACCAATTTTGACATTTGTAACATGTTAAGTTTTTGAGATGTACTGTAGATATGCTCGTCTTAAAATTTCACCCCCTTATTAGTTCCCCTTAAGTGGATTTCCCAGAAACAAATTATCAGTGTTTCTTTACTTTTACAGGAGATTCAGAATACCAAGTTTCATGTCTGTAACATTTACGTTTCTGAGATATACTTTAGATATAGCCAAATTTCACCCCCCTTCCTCACTCCTGTTTACCCCCCATTAATTTGATTTTCCAAAAACAAAAAAATACATGTTTCTTTATTTTTAAAGCAGATTCAAAATACCAATTTTCATATCTGTAACGTCTTCAGCTTTTGAGATATAAGTATTCTCATAGAAGGTATTCAACCCCTTTTTCACCTTTTCTTTCACCCCCCTTAGGGTAATTTTCCGAAAACAAATACGTGTTTCTTTATTTTTAAAGGAGATTCCAAATACCAGTTTTTACATCTGTAAACTTTTTTAAGTTTTTGAGATATAGCTATACTCATTTAAGCAATTCACCCCCATTTTCACGCCCATAGTGATGGGATATCCAAAAATCCTCTCTTAGTGAGCAGATACATTCTAATATAAATGTATCCCCAAAATTTCATTTCTTCATGTCCAGTAGTTTTGGCTTGGTGGTGATCAGTCAGTCAGTCAGTCAGTCAGTCAGTCAGTCAGTCAGTCAGTCAGTCAGTCAGTCAGTCAGTCAGTCAGGGCATGCTATTTTATTTATTTATTTATTTATTTATTTATTTATTTATTTATTTATTTATTTATTTATTTATTTATTTATTTATTTATTTATTTATTTATTTATTTATTTATTTATTCATTTACCTCCCAGGGTTAGTTTTTCCCCTCAGACTCAGTGAGGGATCCCATCTCTACTGCCTCAAGGGCAGTGGCCTGGAGCATGAGCCGTTCAACTGACATTTGGGCGTGTTGTAGCATTGTAGGTTTTACGGTTTTACAGGCTTCCGTAATAAGGTTTCGAAGGGTTTCAGGATTTTCTGACTGCTGAACGTACACTACATCCTTCAAATAGTCCCATCAGAAGAAATTCAGTGGCGTCAAATTGGGCAATCTAGCAGGCCAGGTAACAGGTCCTCCTCTTCCTATCCATCGATCAGGGTGTGTAACATCCAGGTAGTTGCGAACATCTGCTAATATGTGAGGGGGAGCTCCGTCGTGTTGATACTACACGGTTACACTCTTACCCAAGGGTGAGCAGCAGTGGTGGTAGTTCTTGAAAAAACTGTAGGTACCGGGCCCCGGGCTCCTCAAAGAAATATGGTCCAATTTAGGTGATCACCTAGTGTACCACACCAGACATTTACACCCCATCATGCCTGAAATGCTGCCTGCCTAACACAGTGGGGATTTTCAACACTCCAGTAGTGCATATTATGACAATTCACAGAGCCATTATTATGAAATCATGACTCGTCCAAAAATAAAATGAGATACAAATGTGGGATCATTTGCCACGTAGTCAGTATCACTGAACAGAAAACACGGGTTTCAAAGTTTCGTCCGTGGAACTCTTGATTTAGCTGCAGATTATACAGACGAAACAAACTGGAATGCAAGATCCTTACAACAGACGACTGGCTGGTGTTAACCTGTTGTGCTACTGCCCGGATACTTGTGTGAGGATTCCCCCAGAAAGTGTCCAAAACCACCTCAGCAGTTTCACCGGACATAACTGGTGCCTCTCTAACAGGAAATGTTCGGGAAAGTGATGAAGTTATATGCAAACGTCGCTCCACCCTCCTAAGAGAATTTGCGATTGGTTGTCATCTGTGTGGAAATCTTTCCTGGTACAGGTGCTGTGCTTCCTGTGCATTCTGTCTTGCTTGGCTCTAGATGAAGAATGTCAACATACTTATCTGTTGAATACATAGTGAAGAAATGACCAACTGTGCTAGGCTGCACCAAGTGACATGCCAGTACACATTACATGTGCATGCTATTGGGAATATGGCACGAAAGGCCTTGTATTTTATCCTCAAAGCTTAAAATTTGAATAAAAATATTTAGCGCCCATGGGATTCGAACCCACTTACCAACGCACATGCATGACATCTGTGCTTAGCCATTACACTACGGTGACTGTTGCCTCGAGGTTATCAAGAAAGCATACTTGATGTAAAATTACTTCCCACTTCACAAACTCTCGCATGTTTTCTACTAGTATGCCATCGCTTTTAGCATTAATTTCATATCTGTTTGAAAGCTTATAATTGGCACTTACATTTTACATAACCGTATGACAATTTGATGCATACATGTTTTTGTGAAAGTCGTTGCTGTGATGACGCAGTCAGTGCTTTAAAGGCAACTGTCGCATGGTATAAGCAAAGGAGAATTGACCATCATACCACCACTGTTCATTGGGATGCCTGAGAATAAAGAAAAGTCAAGCGCAGCGGACTCGCCTGGTATACCAGTTGATAGACTAGAAATATGGACTTCTGGAAATGTTTTTGCAATGGAACACGCCCGAACATCTGTTGACTGGCCAGTCAAGTGGAGTAGTTAAAAGTCGAATGTTCGATTACAGTTTACAAACACACATGGAGAGATCTAAAACATTCTAAAGTTTTCACACGTATCTGGATAATAAAACATTATTGTAAGTTTCCAGAAACCCCCCATATGTACCAAAATTATAGAGGACTACATCTAACATATGAATATCACAGAGTCTTCTACAGTTTTCAACCACACAGATTTTGAAGTTGGACATATTCACAATACGTATTTGAGGTTATGCAAACTTACAATACATATTTACAGGGAAATCATATGTTAGTTGTACTTAACATTTAATAAAAGATAATTAAAGTATGTTAAACATAATAACTGAAGATTTTACAAGGTTCAGGTTACGTGTAGGATGGTGTACATATGACATTCCATAGTTGCCAGTCTGCGAGTCTA
Source organism: Anabrus simplex (assembly GCF_040414725.1). NCBI lineage: Eukaryota > Metazoa > Arthropoda > Insecta > Orthoptera > Tettigoniidae > Anabrus > Anabrus simplex. The sequence goes on from NC_090266.1 coordinate 304,372,363, forward strand.
CGTACAGGCACTGTGTCACATGTTTTCCACCGCCAGTGTTTCCTTTTTCTTGGTGGCTGTCCCAATTCTTTTGCTGATTTTATCATTACATTTCTGATGTCTCCCAGTTGCTCATACGTTTTATATGAAGTTTATTGATAAATTCAGTCTTATTGTCTGATAAAACTTTTGGATCTATTTTAGGGATTTGTGAACGTTTTGGTTTGGATTTATATGGCTGGAATTTTGTTTTGATCTCTGTAAAAAGAATTTTAAAAAAGGTCAGGGTCAATATTTAGTCCTCTTCTTACTCTAACAATTCATGATTTCTCTAAAGTTTTGTTTCATAATTGCCATATGATCTAATTGATATGAACCTAAATGTGTATTTGGTGAGGACCATGTTTTCTATCTTCTTGGTAATTTTCTAAAAAGGGTTGACATTATTTTAAGATCAAGTAGTCTGCAAAAACTTACGAGTCTCCCTCCATTTTTATTTGTATGGTTGTGAGCTGGGTAGTCGCTCAGTATGTCTCTATGTTACCTCAAAATACAGTGATGGAAGAAAAAAGAAACCACAGCGACATCCTCAAGGGCAAGGTCATTTTATTCACAAGCAATGTGACAGGTAGTTCATCATTGCAGGAGTCTATGATTACAGACTCAGACCAAATGAAACACACGTCACAGTAAAGAGAGCCCAAACAATCTCATCAATACACAGTGTAACACCCCTCTGGTGGCAATGCAGGCATGTATTCGCACATGCAAATAATCATAAAGGTGCCTAATGGCATCCTGCGATAGACTCTTCCAAGCGTCTTGCACCTTTTTATGCAATTTGCCAATGGTCCTTGCAGACTCTGGAGAATGCTTAAGTTCCCGCTTCATCATGTCTCATATGTGTTCAATTGGCGAGAGATCCGGTGATCTTGCTGGTCGGGGCAGTTATTGTACAGCCTGTACAGCACATTGCATCACAGCAGCTGTATGTGGACATGCATTGTCCTGCTGAAAAAGCACATCACCTTGCTGTCAAAGAAATGGCATTAGCACTGGGAGAACAATCTTTGCAATGTAGCGGGCACTGGTTACGTTCCCATGCAGAAACACCAACTGTGACCACGCGTTGTAACTGATGGCACTCCCACACCACAAAGCCTGGGGTGGGACGTGGGTGTTGTGGGCGAATGCATTCAGGAATAGACTACTCACCAAGTCTACGCCATGCACGTATACATCCATGATTTGCATACATACAGACAGAACCTATACTAAAGACAACAGAGTGCCATTTCCCTCTCGAGTCGACTCTTTCGTGACACCAGAGTAGCCATGCTTGGCAGTGTCATGGTGTGAGGCGTAGCCTAGCCAGATGCACACGCGATCATAATCCTGCTGCAAGCAGACGATTCCCAATGGTCTTTGGTGACACAGCAGATGCAACATGTGACCAGATTTTGTTCCTTGATGATGTTCAGTCGGCCACCACTGCTCGTACAATGCGTCGATCTTGATGCGTGTCTGTATTATGCGGACATCTGGAGCCTGGTCTATGGGTGTGAGAATGTTCCATAGACCACTGCTGAAAGCAGCAACACACCACTGATACATTGTGCCCAACATGTGCAGCAATCCGTCGATACGTCCATCCAGGTTCCCGCAGGCCCACCATGCAGCCCCGTTCAAATAGCTGTAGTTGTTCAACAGTCAAAACATAGTGTGCATGGACAGGCCTCCTGAGCACCATCTGATCGCCGATGTCCGTGACAAATGAATCACTAACACAACCGTTATGGAATTTTTTTTTTCTTTTTCTGGCAGTATAGTCTTTTTCTTTGTATAAATAATATATTATTATTATTATTATTATTATTATTATTATTATTATTATTATTATTATTATTATTATTATTATTATTATTATTATTATTATTATTCACTGAGTAACATCATTTTCGGGCTTTGCATGAAAATTGAGTGTTCTTAGATCATTTCCTAGAGCTGTTTACGAATATGGTATCAAATTCTTTGTAACACCTACAGTTTTTATGTAAAAACATAATTTTGCATTTTTTTAGCATTCGCACATAACATTGTGCACTGATCGATAAAATATGTACATTAGAGTAATTGAAAATGGTCGGTTGTATTAAAATCAATATTTTCTGATGTCTGTGTTCACACAGAAACACTGCAACTGTTCTAGATTTATTTTGGAATGTGCTTTAGATAGCTACACGTACATATATTTGCAAGTGCAAGTCAGTCTACAAATGGAGAGTTCCTGAAGACAGTGTGTAAACAATTCCAACTCCTTTTGTTTCATTAGTGGCTCATTGATTTTGAAGTCGAGAAGAGAGAGCATAACCTCATTCGTGAAAAAAGCTTACCTGGCTTATTTTGGTGTCAAGTTAGGCGACAAGACAAAATGTTTGTGCCACTCAGCATGTGTCATACGTGTGTTACGGGATTAAGAAAATGGATCCAGGGGAAGCAGAAGTCGTTACCTTTTGGAATTCCAATGATGTGGCAAGAGCAAACAAATCACATTGATGATAGTTATCTTTGTATGGTAAAAGTTCAAGACCATAACAAGAAAAGTATTCAAATGAATGCATATCCAAACCTCAAATCAGCAATCACACCTGTACCACATGGACCTAACATTCCAGTACCTAACCCTCCTGCAACCCTTTAATCATCATCATTGTCTGATTTCGGTGACTGTGATGAAATCTTGATGACCACAGAAGAACTACAACCAGAGTTGTTTACCCAAGGTGAACTAAACGACGTACTAAGGAATCTCTGTCTCTCAAAGAAGCTGACACAAATGTTGGGTTCTTGTTTACAGGAGAAAAGACTGCTAGCTCCAGTTACAACATTTTCCTGGTATTAAACAAGAGAAGATGAATTTTGTGAGTACTTCATTGAAGAGGGCCTTCTTGTTTACTGTAATAACATTAAGGGAGTAGTATCAAAATACGGAATTACATATAACAAGAATGAATGGAGGTTTTTTATCGATGGACCCCCCCCCCCCCCCAAAAAGTATATATATATAAATGCTGTATTCTTGCACATCACCAATAAGTATGGTTTGATACCAGTAGTGTATTCTTATGTCTTGAAGGAAAACTTAGAAACCCTTGTGGTGTTATTAACAGCAGTTAAGTATTCAGAGCATGAATGGATTTTATGTGGTGATCTAAAAGTTACAGGAATGCTTCTTGGACAACAGTCATGTTATGCAAAATATCCATATTTCGTCTGTCTGTGGGACAATGATGCACACTTGGTTAGAAAGGAATGGCCAGCATCTTTAGTGAAATGAGAAAAAGTCATTCTGCCACCTTTCCATATTAAATTGGGGATCATGAAACAGTTCATAAAGGGATTGAATAAAGATGCTGACTGTTTTAAGTACACCTGTCAGAAATTCTCCTTCCTGTCTGATGCTAAACTAAAAGAAGGAATCTTGTGGGACCACAGGTAAGGAATGTTATGACAGACAAACAATTTGAGGGTTAAGATTGATTTTGATAGGTTTTAAGAATGTGTTAAAAGTTTTTCTGAGGAACAGGGATCAACACAAAGTGATTTTCAGTCAATTATTCTTTTAATTAAACAAGTTATTCTCGCCTGTATGGTCAGCATTGAGGCCATTGGTTCAGAGGATCTTGGATTTGATTCATGGCCATGCCAGGAATTTTAACCATTTCTGGTTAATTCCTCTGACTTGGAAACTGAGTGTTTGTTTCAATACACTCCTCTTCATATACAAACAACACACCATACCAGTGGTCACCACAGAAATATGTAATAGTGAATACCTCCCTCCATGTAGGGTTGATGTCAGGAAGAGCCTCTGACTGTAACACTTGGCCAAAACCACATACTTGACACAGTTTGGACCTGTGACCTCAGGTGTGGGATATGTAGCAGAAAAAGAAAATTGTTAAGCTGAGATTCAGAAATCAGGTGTTGGACTACAAGATATGAACTCTAAACATTAGCTAGTGATAATGAAATATCAATTGAAGATCAAGAAATTATTGAAGGGAAGGAAAGCAAAGAGATAAGTTTAAGAAAATGGAAGCCAAGGATTGTATTTTACAATTACTAAATGAAGAGTGTGACAGAAACACAGTAGGGGAAGAGTGGGGAGTGCTTTGGAATGAGACCAGTATGGTTACTGATCAGAAGATCAAAGATAAAGTATGAGTATGCATTTGAAAGCTTTGTTGTATATGTCAAATCCAAGTTACCGCTTTTATTCTGTATTCACGTTCTATCTTTATGTGTGTTGCCCACGTTCTATCTTTATGTGTGTTGCCTCTCTGCCATCAGAGGACAGCAAGATTTCAATCTCGCAGAAGGATATGGTTTTATTTCTTTCTCTGTTTCTGCCTCTGGGGATTCTGCCTTAGGCAGAGAGGCAAAAATGGGGGCCTTAATGTGTCAAGCAGCATTTTTGTGCTACTACTGAATGTTTTATCATACCAGTCTCAAGAAACGGGGTGACTCATTTACAATGGCCTATATCCTGTCTTTTTATCTTCTTGGCTTCGTAAGGAAAGGAATCAATTAATTCGTAATTTTGTGTTCTTTCCGTGATGCCATACATATTTTGATTGGAGCCATTAAAGTAACTTAGCTCCATTTTATTTACATTTAAATTTATGCTTTTTTATCAAGCTAGAAATGTTTTCTATACTTCCTTGATATTCCTTGCGTTATACAATTATTATGCACTTTGTCCAGCTCAAATTTTATCTCCATAGTGCCTGATATATGGTTTATATTTATTTGTGTGTGTGTGGGCACCCGGTGATTTGAGTTTGGAGCCTTGTTTTTATCTTACTTCATTCTCTACACCTGGAATTTTTCTACACGTATGGTTTATGGCCCCAACCTGATAAATCTCACTGTTGTCTGCCTCAACTGAGTCCATTCCAGCACTTTTCAAGGCTATTAACAGGAGATTATTTAATCGTGTGTTGTGTGTTGTGGTGGAATGTGTGATGCTACGTTTCGTTATGATAATGTCTTTGGGGAAGACATTGGGGCCAGCTGCAGTTTTATATCCCTTGGTTCTGCGAGAACGGTTCATCTCCTTTTTTATTGCTTTCTGGTACCTTTTCTTTATGTTTACTGGCTCCTGGTTGCGAGTGGAGTTTGCTATTTACTTTACGTCGCACTGACACAGATAGGTCTTATGGCGACGATGGGACAGGAAAGGCTTAGGAATGGGAAGGAAGCGGCCGTGGCCTTAATTAAGGTACAGCCCCAGCAACTGCCTGGTGTGAAAATGGAAAACCACGGAATACCATCTTCAGGGCTGCCGACAGTGGGGTTTCGAACCCACTATCTCCCGGATGCAAGCTCACAGCTGCGCGCCCCTAACCGCACAGCCAACTCACCCGGTGAGTGGAGTTTTTATGAATGGCAAATTATATGCCTTTTCACAGTCCTGGGAGGACTGTTTGGTTTAATTCAGCTCCTTTTCATATCTTTCCTCACATTATTACAATATTTTTGTATTCTTTTCCCTGACTCTGTATTTCATTATTCTGGTTATTTATTTATACAAGGCACCATAGAACTTTTTGTTTGTTTAACTACTTTTATTATTTTCATGCAGGCTCCATCTTTGTATTTTGATCTGCGCAGAACACATTTTCCTGACCATATTTGAGTCTGTTTTACGTCATGTTTCCCTTTCATTATATTGGAATGTTTTTTCGACGTTACATGATGTATTGATTGTTAGTGGGGACATCTCTTTTCTGGGGTCCATTTGACGAGTTGATGTGAAGGAAGTTCACGGGACCAAATTTTCACATCTTTGACAAAGCCTGAATTGGTCAGGCTTCGTGATTATCTTCTGAGTTGAAGCGGGTTGGATTAGTGCTGGTTTCCAGTCGTTTTCTGAGAGCTGTATGTGTGGGCATGTATTCCTGGGCATGTTATCCTTAGATGTGAGAAGCTAGCTAAAAAAGCTGGTGCTGGCAAGTGTAAAGGCTACACATCATCAGTTAAGTGCTGACAAGTATAAAGGCTACAGTTCATGAATCTTTTGTTCACATTCGTCCATATTGATGTATAATATACAAAATATCCCTTGAAAAATGAAATTTTTTTAAAAATCCACCTTAGTCAATACACTTCAATATAGCCTATATTAAAACACACTTAAAATGTCACAATAAAAAAACTTTGGTACATGTTTTGTCCAAATATGTAGGCCTTCTTCAGCCGCATATAAAACAGTGAGTAGAAAACTATGATGTAATTAAATTGACAAAATTAAAATATAATATGAAAATGTCCATCTTGGTGAAAATGGATATCAGTTTTTTTCAAAAAACATATGTCTGGATTCCCCATGAATCAATTCTTGAATGTTGGAGACAATCTTCTTGTTATGTAAATCTAACAATGTTATAAAATGAGGACAACCACTGAAGATTAATAAGTAAAGCAGCCCACTTGGTCGAAGAATAATTGTGTACAAACTGTGTGTTTGAAGTCAACGTGGAACATTGGGCGGAAAAGTTGATGTGAAAAATCAGGTATGGCGTTCTATCTATATACATAAAATAACATGTCCTAACTAACCGCCGAGCCAAAACTACTGGACGTAAAGAAAATAAATTTTGGGGATACATTTATATTAGGGTGTAGGTGCTCACTAAGGGAGGATTTTTGGATATTCAATTGCTAAGAGGGTGAAAAGGGGAGTGAATTTTTAAAATGAGGCTATATCTAAAAAACTTAAAAGTTTACATACAGACGTAAAAATTGATATTAGGGATCTGCATTAAAAATAAAGAAACAAGAATTTTTTTTGTTTTCAGAAAATCCCATTAAGGGGAGTGAAAAAAGATGTAAAAGGGGTTGAACACCTTTCATGAGGAGACTTATATCTCAAAAACTGAAGATGTCACAGACATGAAAAGTGGTATTTGGAATCTCCTTTGAAAATAAAGAAAAACATTTTTATGTGTTTTTGGATAATCCGATGAATAGGGGTGAACAGGAGTCACAAACGGGCTGAATTTTAAAAAAGACTATATCTGCAGATTATCTCAGATACATAACATATTACAGATTTGAAAACTGGTATTTGGAATTTCCTGTAAAAGTAAAGAAACATAAATATTTTTTCATAAAATCCACTTAAGGGGAACTTAAAAAGGGGGTGAATTTTTAAAATTAGCATATACAGTATACAGTATATCTCAAGAACTCAACATGTTATAGACTTGAAAATTGGCATTTGGAATCTCCTTCAAAAATAAGGAATATTCCTTGGTTTTCAGAAAAATTCTTTGATTTGGGGGGGGGGGGAAATTGAAAAATTAATTGAATTAGTTGTATTAGCAATTATATATATATAAATAATATACATACATACTAGCAATTATCCGCAGCTTCGCTCGCGTGGATTTCGTGATTTGATCAAAGTAATCGTTCCTCGGCACTGTACTAAGACATTATCTGAAAATTCCTAAAGTATTAAAAACTCACACAAAAAGTGAGTTTCATTTACCCCAGAAATTCATTGTAAACCATGTTTGTGGTATTACCTTTTGGGGCTAAGACGTCCATGCAACATAGAACTGTACACACGAGAAACAGTCTTCTCTCAAGTCTAAAAAATAAATACATGTTTCTTTAATTTTAAAGGAGATCCCAAATACCTATTCTGACACATGTAACATCTTCAGTTTTTGAGATATACATAAGTATCCCCCATAAAAGAATTCAACCCCTTGATCAGTCCTTCCACCACCCTCACACCCATCTAAGTGTATTTTCCGAAAACAAAAATACATGTTTATTTTTAAAGGAGATTCCAAATACCAATTTTCACGTCTGTTACATCTTCAGTTTTTAAGATATAAGTAACCTCATAAAGATTAATTCAACTATTTTTCACTTCTATTCACCCCCCATTAAGTGCCTTCTCCAAAAACAGAAAGGTACGTGTTCCTGTATTTTTAAAGGACTTTCCAAATACCAAGTCTCTTGTCTCTAACATGTTAAGTTTTTTACATATAATGTAGATATACCGGTACTCATTTAAAAAATTCACCCGCTTTTCCAATTCTTTCCAGCCCTTTAACTGGATTTTCCAAAAACCAAAAATACGCGTTTCATTACTTTTAAGGAGATTCCAAACACCAGTTTTCATATCTGTACATCTGTAACATCTTCAGTTTTTGAGATAAATGTATACTCATAAAAATAATTCAACTTCTTCCTCTTCACTTCTTTCCACCCCTCTCCCGCCTAAAGTGGACACTAAGAAAACAAAAAATACGTGTTTCTTTATTTGGAAGGAAATTCAAAATACCAACTTTGATGTCTGTAAAAGCTTCAGTTTTTAGGATAAAGTATCCTTATAAACATATTTCAACTTCGTATTCACTTATTTTCAACCTCACACCGCTTATGTTGATTTTCCCAAAAAAACAAATGCGTGTTTCTTTATGTTTAAAGGAGATTCCAAATATTCATTTTCATGTCTGTAACATCTTCAGTTTTGAGATATAAGTCAGAGTCCTGCAGCCAGGCCCACCGCGCAGCACTTCAAACCCACGGGCTCCGGCAGCCCAGCCCATGCAGTGCCGTTCTCTTCAGACGCGGCAGCGTACTGGCCCACAGCACTGGGCTCATAGAGCCCACCGCAGTCCACCGCACTGGGCGGGCCCAGTAGAATAACCTTGAGTACTTCTCCACAATAACATGTGCGCCGTGCACAACGAAATGTTCACGTCACACTACTATTCGGATCATTCACTCTACGAATTCCCGTGCGCTAATAACATACTTTAAAGTAGGCTAATCGCATTTTGAAATTAAACAGTAGGGATTTCTCCTGCACTGTAATAATAATAATAATAATAATAATAATAATAATAATAATAATAATAATAATAATTGAAAACAAACAGAAACTTTATTATAAACTAATATTCGTTTGCAATTGACATCAAGTTAACTGAAAATGAATCTAAATAACACGAAGCATATTCATAGGACTTCATTCACGTTTACCTCAAAATAAAATATAAACAGAAATGACATGCAATTTGCCAACAACAAAAACAATCCTGAACATAGCTTTTACTTAGTGTGCGTATTTTATTATTCATTGTTAATGTGGTGGAATGGAATTACTGCGAATGAAAAGAAGAGCATCAGCAATTATTGTCTGGTTGTAGAAGAGAATGAAGCCCGCTGAACTGAAATTTATCTCTGAAGCTGAACATGATGCTTGCATACATATTACTTTCTTAGCAATCTGGTGAAATTTTGGACAGTTTTGTCCATTTGTTCTCCAATAGGACGCTATATCTATCTTCTTGCATTCCATAATTTTGCTTTAAATATCTTTCCAGCTCATCTGTTGGAATAGGAGCATCATGAACGTCGGTCCACGAAGAAAATTTCATTACTTTGGCAGGTTGTGGCGTAGTCGTGGAGTCTGATGAAATGGCGTATGGCTTTTAGTGCCGGGAGTGTCCGAGGACATGTTCGGCTCGCCAGATGCAGGTCTTTTGATTTAACTGCTGTAGGCAACCTACACGTCGTGATGAGGATGAAATGATGATGAAGACGACACATACACCCAGCCCCTGTTGCAGCGAAATTAACCAATGGTGGTTAAAATTCTCGACCCTGCCGGGAATCGAACCCGGGACCCCTGTGACCAAAGGCCAGGATGCTAAGCATTTAGCCATGGAGCCGGACATGGAGTCTAATGACACGGAAACATTAGAATGCTCGTCATTCAAGCACACCTCGTTCGTCGTACGTTTTATATCTAATCATAAAAAGACGAAATCAGTCCGACTCCTTTAATCTACACTAATATAATAAAGAGAGAGTGCAAATTGTGTTAGTTTGTGTATATATGGAGGGTAATCTCGGAAACTACTGGACCAATTCTAAAAATCCTTTTACTAATGTAAATATACATTATCCCTGAGGGCCATGGGCTGTATTTTATTTTCAAAACAGTTCGAGGTGGGGGCGACAGGGGAGGCATAAAAATAATAGGCTAATATAGGCGAAATATCGAATTTGTCGTGCAAGGACGAGACTAAGTTCATTTTGAGCCCCTTGACCCAAAGAACAAATCTCGGTAAGCCCTATGGGCCCGAAAACTATGTTTTACGGCCCTAAAACCGACCGTTATGGAGATATTGGCACCACACTACCCCTGCTCTCGGAATCGGATAAGGAAATGAACTGCCGTAACCATGGTAACGCCAGCTCCAGGGTTCTACAGCAGCGAGATTATGCATGTACGTTTGGGCATAGCTGCCAACCAATATTTGTATACATAATCCCTGAGCATATCTACAATATATCTAAAAAAATGAACATGTTACAGATGTGAAGTGGTATATATAATCTCTTTTAAAAATAAAGAGACATGTCTCTCTTTTTTGTTTTTGGAAAATCCACGTAGGTGGGGGTGGAGGAAGGGCTGAAGTAGGGGTTGAATTATTTTTATGCGGATACTTATATCTCAAAACCTGAAGATGTTACAGATGTGGAAATACGTATTTGTAATCTCCTTTAAAAATAAAGAAACGTGGTTTTTTTTACTTGAGAGAAGACGTTCTCACGTGTACAGTTCTATGTCGCATGGTCATCTCAGCCCCAAAAGGCAATACCACAAACTTTGTTTACAAAGAGTTTCTGGGGTAAATGAAACTCAATTTTTCAGTGAGGTTTTATACTTCAGGGATTTTTAGATAATGTCTTAGTACAGTACCGAGGAACGATTACTTTTATCAAATTACAAAATCCACGCGAGAAGCAGCGAGTAACTGCTAGTGTGTACATAAAGTTCACCGCAGATCGTACAGCACACAAAATTAACGTCTTTCCCATCACCGTCAACTGCAGGCTTGAATACCAACTAAATACGACTTTTAAGTTTAGGATCTGGTTCAGAAGTCTTGTATTGTGCGGTTTTTAGTTCGTTTGTTGCTTCTTTTTTCACTTCATGATTTTTGCCACAGTTTCTTTTCTTTTGGAATTGCAGTCCACATTCGTTTCCGATAACAGGATAGAGAGAAAAGTCAAACTGAAAACCACAGCAAATTTGATCGGCTCCACTCGACCGTAATGCAACGCACTCCGCTGACCCGCAGTATACTGTACACATTGAAGCAGTCAGCCCATAGAACTACCACAGCGCTGTCCTTGGCTCACCGCGTACGAATGACAGAAGGCTGGCCCAGACCGGCCCGTGCGATGGCGTCACGGGCTTCGTTTGTTCGAGCCTTTCAAAGCCCATTGCAGTGTAATGCTGAAGCAGCTCATGGGCTGGGCCTCTCTGCAGGACTCTGATATAAGTATCCTCATAAAAGTAATTCAACTCCTTCTTAACCCCCACCCTTCCTACCCGTTAAGTTGATTCCTCCCTTCCCAGAAGTGGGTGTTTTTTTATTTTTAAAGGAGATTCCAAATACCATTTTTCACGTTTTTAACATCTTTAGCTTTTGAGATATAAGTGTCCTCATACAAAGAATTCAACTAATTTTTCAATTCGTTCAGCCCCTTACGTGCATTTTCCGAAGACAACAGAACACATGTTTCTTTACTTTGAAAGAAGATTCAAAATAGAAATATTCATGTCTCTAACATCTTCAATTTTGGAGATATAAGTATCCTCATAAAAGGAGTTCAACACCTTTTTCACCCCAGCCTGTTGATTCTTCCCTCCCAACCCCACCCCTACCCTCCAAAAAATGCATGTTTCTTTATTTTTAAAGGAGATTCCAAATACTAATTTTCACGTCTGAAACATCTTTAGTTTTGAGATGTAAGTGTCCTCATATAAAGAATTCAACTCATTTTTCAATTAATTCACCCCTTAAGTGGATTTTCCAAAGACAAAGGATTACATGTTTCTTTACTTTGAAAGAAAATTCCAAATAAAAATGTTCATGTCTGTAAAATCTTCAGTTTTTGAGATATAAGTATCCTCTTGAAAAGAATTCAACTCCTTTTAAACTCCATCCCCACCCTTAAAGTAGGTTTTCCCCTACCCTAAAAAAATTGTGTGTTTCTTTATTTTAAAGCAGATTCCAAATACCGATTTCCACATCTGTAACCTTCAGCTTTGTGATATAAGTTTCTCCAGAAAAAGAATTCAATTTTTTTTTCACATCCTTTCATTCTCCCCACTCAGGTGAATTTTCCAAAAACAAACAGTACCCGTTTAAGAGTTTCGGAATACGAATTATCATGACTCTAACATCTTCAGTTTTTTAGATATATGTATCCTCGTAAAAAGAATTCATCTCCGTTTTCCCCCTCCCCCGCCCCCTTTTCAAGTTAATTCCCCAAAATGCGTGTTTCTTTACTTTTAAAGGTGATTCCAAATACCTGTTTTCACATTTGTAACATGTGTAGATTATTTTGGTATATATATTCTCAAACAAATAATTCAACTAGTTTTTCAATTCCTGCACCCCACCCCCTTTCACCGTTAAGGTTTTTTTTTTTCCCGAAAACAAAAGAATGCGTGTTTCCTTATTTTTAAAGGAGATTCCATATACCAATTTTCATGTCTGCAACATGTTAAGTTTTTGAGATATACTGTAGATATGCTAATTTTAAAAATTCACCCACTTTTTCAGTTCCCCTTAAGTTTTTGAGATATACTGTAGATATGCTCATTTTAAATATTCACCCACTTTTTCAGTTCCCCTTAAGTGGATTTTCAAAAAAAAAATTCTGTTTCTTTACTTTTACAGGAAATTCCAAATACCAGTTTTCAAATCTGTAATATGTTACGTGTCTGAGATAATTTGCAGATATAATCTTTTTTAAAATTCACCCCGTTTGTCACTCCTATTCACCCCCTGTTCATCAGATTATCCAAAAACACCAGAATATGTGTTTCTTTGTTTTCAAAGGAGATTCCAAATACCAATTTTTCATGTCTGTGACATCTTCAGTTTTTGAGATATAAGTCTCGTCATAAAAGGTTTTCAACCTCTTTCTCCCCTTTTTTCATCTCCCTTAATGGGATTTTCAGAAAACAAAAAGTACATGTTTCTTTATTTTTAATGGAGATTTCAAATACCACTTTTTACATCTGTAAACTTTTACATTTTTGAGATATAGATATCCTCATTTTAAAAATTCACCCCCTTAGCAACGGAATATCCAAAAATCCTCCCTTAGTGAGCACCTACACCCTAATATAAATGTATCCCCAAAATTTAATTTCTTTATTTCCAGTATTTTTGGCTCAGCGATGATGAATCAGTCAATCAGTCAGTCAGTCAGTCAGTCAGGACATGATATTTTATATACACTGACTGACAGAGCAAATGCAACACCAAGAAGGAGTGGTCAGAACTTTATGCCAATTGCAGGGTAGACTGACGTCACTGAGGTATGCTCATGATGTGAAATGCGCCGCTGTGCTGCGCATGTAGCGAACGATAAATGGGACACGGCGTTGGCGAATGGCCCACTTCGTACCGTGATTTCTCAGCCGACAGTCATTGTAGAACGTGTTGTCGTGTGCCACAGGACACGTGTATAGCTAAGAATGCCAGGCCGCCGTCAACGGAGGCATTTCCAGCAGACAGATGACTTTACGAGGGGTATGGTGATCGGGCTGAGAAGGGCAGGTTGGTCGCTTCGTCAAATCGCAGCCGATACCCATAGGGATGTGTCCACGGTGCAGCGCCTGTGGCGAAGATGGTTGGCGCAGGGACATATGGCCTGTGCGAGGGGTCCAGGCGCAGCCCGAGTGACGTCAGCACGCGAGGATCGGCGCATCCGCCGCCAAGCGGTGGCAGCCCCGCACGCCACGTCAACCGCCATTCTTCAGCATGTGCAAGACACCCTGGCTGTTCCAATATCGACCAGAACAATTTCCCGTCGATTGGTTGAGGGTGGCCTGCACTCCCGGCGGCCACTCAGAAGACTACCATTGACTCCACAGCATAGACGTGCACGCCTGGCATGGTGCCGGGCTAGAGCGACTTGGATGAGGGAATAGCGGAACGTCGTGTTCTCCGATGAGTCACGCTTCTGTTCTGTCAGTGATAGTCACCGCAGACGAGTGTGGCGTCGGCGTGGAGAAAGGTCAAATCCGGCAGTAACTGTGGAGCGCCCTACCGCTAGACAACGCGGCATCATGGTTTGGGGCGCTATTGCGTATGATTCCACGTCACCTCTAGTGCGTATTCAAGGCACGTTAAATGCCCACCGCTACGTGCAGCATGTGCTGCGGCCGGTGGCACTCCCGTACCTTCAGGGGCTGCCCAATGCTCTGTTTCAGCAGGATAATGCCCACCCACACACTGCTCGCATCTGCCAACAGGCTCTACGAGGTGTACAGATGCTTCCGTGGCCAGCGTACTCTCCGGATCTCTCACCAATCGAACACGTGTGGGATCTCATTGGACGCCGTTTGCAAACTCTGCCCCTAGCCTCGTACGGACGACCAACTGTGGCAAATGGTTGACAGAGAATGGAGAACCATCCCTCAGGACACCATCCGCACTCTTATTGACTCTGTACCTCGACGTGTTTCTGCGTGCATCGCCGCTCGCGGTGGTCCTACATCCTACTGAGTGGATGCCGTGCGCATTGTGTAACCTGCATGTCGGTTTGAAATAAACATCAATTATTCGTCCGTGCCGTCTCTGTTTTTTCCCCAACTTTCATCCCTTTCGAACCACTCCTTCTTGGTGTTGCATTTGCTCTGTCAGTCAGTGCATATATATACACCAAAAAATCTAAAGATGTTACAAACATGAAAACCGGTATTTGGAATCTCCTTCAAAAATAAACACGCAATTGGGGGGGTGGGGTGGAGGAATCAACTTGGTAGGGGGGGGGGGATGAAAATGGAGATTAATTCCTTTTACGAGGATACGTATATCTCAAAAACTGAAGAAGCTACAGTTGTGATAATTGGTATTTGGAAGCTCTTTTAAAGAAATGGGTACTGTTTGTTTTTGGAAAATTTACTTGAATGGGGAACGTGAAAGGAAGTGAAAAAAATTTACTTGTTTTTCTGGAAAAACTTATATCTCAAAAGTGAAGGTTACAGACGTGAAAATTAGTATTTGGAATCTCCTTTAAAAATAAGGAAACATGCATTTTTGGGGGGGAAATCATACTGAGGCAGAGGTGGTGAAAAAGGAGTTTAATTCCTTTTTATGAGGATACATATATCTGAAAACTGAAGATGTTACAATCGTTTTAATAGGCATTTGGAAGCTCCTTTATAAATGAAGACACAAGTATTTTTGGTTTTCGGAAAATTCACTTAAGTGTGGAGTGTGAAAGGAACACGGATTTTTCGGGGTGGGGTGGGGAATCAACTTGGTGGGCTGGGGTGAAAAGGAGTTTAATTATTTTTATGAGGATACTTATATCTCAAAAACTGAAGATGTTAGAGGCATGAACATTTCTATTTTGAATCTTCTTTCAAAGTAAAGAAAAACGTGTTCTTTTGTCTTCGGAAAGTCCACTTAAGGGGGGTGAATGAATTGAAAAATTAGTTGAATTCTTTGTATGAGGATACTTGTATCTCAAAAACTAAAGATGTCAAAGACGTGAAAATTGGTATTTGGAATCTCCGTTAAAAATAACAAAACACACATTTTTTTTCTTTCAGAAAATTTACGTAATGAGTGTTTAGTTGAAAATAAGTAAATAAGGAGTTGAAATATGTTTATGAGGATACTTTATTTTAAAAACTGAACCTGTTACAGACGTGAAAGTTGGTATTTGGAATTTCCTTTCAAAATAAAGGATCACGTATTTTTTGTTTTCGGTAAGTCCACTTAAGGCGGGGAGGGGTGGAAAGAAGTGAAGATGAAATTGAATTATTTTAATGAGTATACATTTATCTCAAAAACTGAAGGTGTTACAGATGTACAGACATGAAAACTGGTATTTGGAATCTCCTTAAAAATAATGAAAGAAGAATTTTTTGTTTTTGGAAAATCCAGTTAAGGGGCTGAAAAGAATTGGAAAAGTGTGTACATTTTTAAAATGAGTACCAGTATATCATCTACATTATATGTATTTTTTGGGGTAAATGAAACTCAATTTTTGGGTGAGGAATTTTTAGA
Source organism: Anabrus simplex (assembly GCF_040414725.1). NCBI lineage: Eukaryota > Metazoa > Arthropoda > Insecta > Orthoptera > Tettigoniidae > Anabrus > Anabrus simplex. Next base: position 304,388,484 of record NC_090266.1, read on the forward strand.
TAATGTCTTAGTACAATGCTGAGGAACGGTTACTTTGATCATGTTACGAAATCCATGCGAACAAAGCCGCGGGTAATTGCTAGTCTATAGATATAAAAGAATTTGTCCTGACTGACTGACTTATTCATCATCACCGAGCCAAAACTACTGGATATAAAGAAATGAACTTTTGAGGATACATCTATATTACAATGTAGACGCTCACTCAGGGAAGATTTTTGGATATTCCATTGCTAAGGGGGTGAAAAGTGGGGGGTTAATTTTTAAAATTAGTGTATTTGTATTTCAAAAACTTAACAGTTTAATGACGTGAAAATTGCTACTTGGAATCTCCTTTAAAAATAAGAAAACACATATTTTTTTTGTTTTGGGAAAATCTACTTAGAGAGGAGGTAAACAGGAGTGACAAAAGGGGTGAACTTTTAAAATGAGCATATCTTCAGTATCTCTCAAAAATGTAACATCTTACAGATGTCAAAATTGGTATCTTTAATCTTCTAAAAACAATGTAATACTTTCTTTTGTTTTCAGAAAGAACATGTAATGGGTAGGGGGTAAAAATGACTGAAAAAGGGGATGGAATTATTTTTATTAGGATACTGATATCTCCAAAACTGAAGATATTACAGACATGAAAATTGGTACTTGAAATCTCCTTTAAAAATAAGGAAACGCGTATGCTTCATGCTTCATGTACACTTGAAATTCACTTTACTACTGGATAAGACCTTTTTAGAACAATAAGATAACAAAAAAGAATTAGTGTATCAAATATTTCAGTATTTATCCTACTTTTCATTCATAAGGAATTTACTTCTGAGAAGTGCAATAGGTTCTTTAGGTACCCATATCTTGGAAACTTGTCAATAAAATCCACCAAAATTTTAACTGTGTACAGAGAATGTGCGTGTTCATAAAATAGACTATTATGGGGAACGTCTAGAAATAAATGTATTAACAGCATTAATTAAAATTTTGCTTTAAAATAAATGAAATTTTTGATGGGTGTAACTAAAGTCATGTGCTTATTTTCTGAAACAGGTTATGATTGTAGTCTGCTTTCCTTCAGTCATCGTACTGAATGTGTGTACAAAGTTTCAGCTATGTAGCTCAAGTAGTTATTTATCTATTACATTAAATGTACAGTATCTGAAAAATAAACTTGCGGGGAAATGGACTTGAAGTTGGAAATTGCTTTTACTTAAGGTTGTGGGATAACCTGATATGTTTTATGCATTCCATCCCCATAATCATCTATGTTCAGAAGTTATTCATCCTCCTTCTTCCTCTTTTTATTTCTATTTCTGGTTCTTGCCTCCTTGGAACTCTCCTTGTACATTTTCTCTGCCTCGGAAACTCTTCTTCTGTCAAAAGCAGTGAGAGCCTGTTTCATGTTTTATCCTGATTCAAGCCTAGCAGCTCCAGAACCATACATCTGTATAATGTCCCTTTATTAAAACATATCACTGCATCTAGAACTCCTGTTTTTAGTGTCTGTACACCCACAAAAACTGTTTTAAGAGCACTGCCCCATATGCAACAATGGAAGTACTGGGATTTTGAGTGCTTCCATGAATTGCACATAATAAATTTCATATTAGAGCCCGTATTGTCAAAAAGTATCAACTTGTGAAAATTAAATTTATATTTCTACCTTTACAATACTGTAATTGTCTTTGTTGAAAAGGCTACATTAGACTATATTCGTGATAAATGTTTTGTCCTCTTATGGGACATCTTCAGTCACACATACAAACATTGAAAATAAGGTGAGGACATGTTAAAATTGGTTAATGAGTTGGCGTCTTCTCAATCTTGAATCCTAAAATGGTGCGGCGTGAACATGAACATGAAGTCCAGTTAAAACACAGATTAAAATGTTATTTGCATAGAATTGCCCAAATATAAAACAACATGAGTGGCTATGCGAATAAAATTATAAACATATTGTAATAAAATAGTGTGATGATAATGCCACATTAAAATTGCTTCCTTGATTAACTGAAGAAGGTGGAGTTATGTTGATGACTCAAGTTGAACTTGATTGTGTGTTGACAATATGAGCCTAAAAAAGAAAAAAGTATGAGTGAACTAATGAAAAAAACTTCAATTGAAATGAAAACTGAGTGCCATCTGGTCACTCACCTCCTTGCCAGTCCTGCGTCGACCACTCCACCTCACAAATACTTATAAAATCTTACAGGTTCCACCTTCTTCAATACAAAAACAATGTTGTCAGATGTTTTACAACATATCTTTAATTGCAGTACTAGTTAAGGCGCTAATTATGGTGCCATCATCAGCTGCGTGACAGTAAAGTGTTAAAGCTAACTGAGTGACGTCCTCGAAGGCTGTTCAGGACCGACTAGGAGGGGAGTTTGATGTAAGGGGAGAGGTGTAAGGTAAAGCATTACTTATGCCCGAGTGCACCAAGCTCGGTAATTATCAGCCTTTACGAAACCGTGGTAAAACTTTTACCGTGGTATTGTCGTAAAAGCAGTGCACCATTACTATCGCCCGGTTTCGTTACCACGGTTTCTTGACGCTTGATTTTCTCGCTATTATTCCCCTCGGAAGAAATTCGAAGTAGTATTCAGGAAGCAGTGATCATTTCGATAGTCAGTTGTCTTTAGTTTATCCAGCCGGCAGTGATCGTTTCGACAGTCACTTGTCCCTCGTGTTTACATTTTGTGACAGCGCAAGCAAGTTATCGACTCCTTAAAATGGAAAATAATGTTCGACATGTTTTGAAGGTTGCATCGAAGTCCTAAAGACATGGATGGGGACCTCCTTTTCCACACACAATATTGTCTCTCGACAACATTCCTTGTGGCAATATGGGCTCTGTTATATCGTTGTTCTGCTGGGGAGGTGGGATTCTGAACAGGTGTTTTAAGGAGGAAGGATTTACATGGGTAACCTCCATCACCCAAAATATAGCCATTAGCTATTTCTCTCGTCTCGAGACGCGCTCTCAGCCGAGAATTGTGAAATATTGTGCTATCATGAGTCGACCCTGGCCATCTTGCTACAATATCTCGTATCGTGAGGTTCGAATCGCTCACAGTTTGCACGTTTAGCGAGAAATAACCTTTCCTATTTCGAAATACCTCCCCATTTTCACCTCCGGGAGACTGTATTCGCACATGAGTGCAGTCCAGCGCACCCAATACACCAAGGAATCCAGCTATTGTATGAAACTCTTCCATAACCTCTCTTTGTTCTCGCTGCGTAAGTGGAAGTTGAATGAACTGTGGCGATAACGACGCAAGTAGATCAGAAACCTTGTGTATTATGCGGCATACAGTTGTTCTGTCAACATCACAGACGTCACCGATCACTCCTTGAAATGTTCCAGTTGCATAGAACCGCAGCGCTATTAAAAGACGATTTCTAGGCGATATAGGACAGTTTCTCTCAGTCGGGCATTCAAATTGTTCACCATTTAAATCTTCTCTGGAACGAAACATCGCTTAATTCTTCAAATAAATCGCGTCTCTCTTCTATAATCCACCCTTCATTTCTTTCAAACTGATTAAGATACTGGAGATATAACCTATAGTTGTTAAGCTCCATCTTGGAATCTTTAACCACAGAGCACAAATACAAACTTTACCGCGGTTTTCTTAGTTAACCGCTCGCTCACGCGCGGTAAACATTATACGGCGGTAAAATGTCGGTAAACTCGAAACCGAGCTTGGTGCAACAGAAATACGACTTTACCCTGGTAAAATTGTGAAGTTTACCGCGGTATTCTCTTTACCGAGGTTGGTGCACTCGGGCATTACACACCTTCATGTAAAGAGTTTAATGATTATCTTCTCGAAAAGTATATTGATTTCCTCCAATATTTCATTCAGATTATAAATCGGGTTGCATTTTTGATCAATATATATATATATAAATGTTTTCCAGAATATTCAATCAATTCCCTTTCTTACTTAATTGGAGAATTTTAAGGTCTTATTTTATGTCCGTGAATGTATGATTGGTATCGACCATATGAGAACCCAATGCCGAGACTCTGCCGTATTTTGACGCATTAACATGTTCCTGATGCCTTGTTAAAACATGTATCACGAATATAGTCTAATGTAGTTTTTTCATTAAAGACAATTACACTATTGTAAAGGTGGAATTATAAATTTAATTTTCACAAGTTGATGATTCCAGTAATTTTGGATTGCTTACATATATCCCTGAAAATAGGCTTTATTGCCTCAACAGAATACACCATGGAATGCTTATGCTCATATTCAGTACCATTTCCCTTTGCTTTCTGGAACTTGCACCATGAATCAGGACCTATTAGGCAAAGGGCATGGCAGGCATGTTCATCAGTTGATGATCTGTATATATGACTAGCCCATACAGATTTTCTCATAGCAACTAGGTTTCCCTCCTCCATCTTAATGGCCAGTCCATAATATCTCTGTAGTAGGTCTATTTGTCCATCAGTGAGGCAACCCCTCGCACTCAGGTACTTCCCACCACAGAGCTTCTGACCTTTTAGTTCATTTTGCAGCTTCCTCAGTCTAGTGCCTAACCTCTTCTGCAAATATCATTTACCGTTTCTGCTTAGGCAATTACCATTACTGCACCAAAATATCTTAGTTAGAAAATACTATGGAGGTTATGAAGGTATATTATGAAGAAAAATTACATCTGACATAAAAAGGGGTGTGTCAGAGCTATGCAGGCATTTAAGAATAAGGCTGTAAAGGGTCAAAAACAATGAATAATATGTACTTCAGATACATTGCTGGATTCAGGGAGAAATGGGGAATGGTACAGGAGAAAAAAAAAAAAAGATTTTTGAAAAACTTCTTACACATATTTCTTATTTGGGAAAATCCAACTAAGTAACAATAGGGATAAATTTTTAAAATGAGCATATCTACAGTACGTACTGTATATCTCAAAAACTTAACATATTACAGATGTGAAAATTGGTATTTTTAATCTTCTAAAAATAATGTAAAATATTTTTTTTTTTTTTAAACATTTAAGGGGTAGAGGGTAAAAATGACTGAAAAAGGGGGTTGAATTATATTTATTAGGATACTGGTATCTCCAAAACTGAAGATATTAGAGATGTGAAAATTGGTATTTTGAATCTCCTTTAAAAATAAAGACGCATGTGTTATGTGGCAGGGGAGGGGTCAGGGGTGGAATCAACTTAAAGGGGGTGTAAAAGGAGTTGAATTCTTTTTATGATGATAACTTAAATGAGATTCTGACCTGGAATGAGCATATAACTAATGTGTGTGTGCAGAAAAATACATGCATCCCCTTCTCCTTTGAAGCATCATAAAAATGTTCTCCCACTGGACCTTAAATTAAAACTCATACAAACACTTCTATTTCCAATCTTTGACTACTGTGACAGTATATTGATTGACCTAACCTGTGAACAAGCAGTAAAACTACAATGTGTTCAGAACTCTTGCATTCGATATGTCTTCCAGCTCCAACACGATGCTCATATAACCCCATACTATAAATATTTGGGATGGTTATACGTTTAAATGACCGTAGGAAAACCCACCAAATGACCCTCGTCTATCAGTTGCTTTCTTCAAACAGCCCCACCTATCTGTTGTCCAATTTTAGGCTTCATTTTTCATTCCACGAAATTAACACTCGTTCTGGATCACTACTTGAAATAGCACCGCATCGAGCAAATACCTACAGCCATTCATTCCTGGTCTCTGCTTCTAGGTTATGGAATGTGATCCCGGAAGATATTAAAAAGTCCTGCTCGTCTAGGCCATTTAAAACAGCCTACCGTAAATTCCTCCAGAGTACATACAGTTGACTCAATTGAATGTAAGAGTGAATGACGTGTGAATGAAACCAAAAATTAGTACTAGATTTAAGTATCTTAGGCTATCCCATTTACATTCTCGCTATGTACTGTTCCTAGAAATAGATTACATAGTAGCATCGATTTTGGTATGCTCAGATTGTAACATAGTAATATTAAGTTAATTTATTTTAGCCTTATATTTGAATAAGTTTTCCTTTAAGCTAGTTAGTAGATATGAATCGTTTGTTGCAGAAACAGCACTTCTCCACTTTTTGACACTATATGAGTTATTAATACTGCCATGATTAATGCACGAAGGGCTACCATTTTGTGCAGAAAAACACTTCTACCGTATGTCTCTGCCTGTCAGTCGCGAATGAGAGCTTCCGTTTCGTGCAGAAAGAACACTTATCCTGGAGAGGTGTTGTTTTTACTTCACTTGAGTCGCTAGGAAGAGGTGTGAAAAGAGATGCAAAAGTCGCGTTTCATATAAATCAATTTATGGAGTTTCAGTATGAGGCAAATCATGTCTTAGGAAAATACTGTAGTGATGGACTGTGCGTTCATACTTTCAAATTGCTTATTTCTGCAACCAGTCTCCCTGTGTTACCAACTAGACGTGCTTATCCACAAGGCTGTGTTCCATTAAATGAAAATAAATTAGCAGACATAAAGAAGTTGGTATCTTACATACCAGAAGAACACCATGAGTTTTATAATGAACTGTTTGCATGGACAACATCAGCGCAATAGAAGTGAGAAGCATTGTTCAAAGATAAGAGACTTACATGTTACTTGTATTGTATTGTGTTGTTTTGTTTTATATATATTTTGAACTTTGGAAAGGGACATAAAAGGAGTATTCTTATGTTTATTTTCCTATACAATGTGGTCTAATCATAATATGTGCAAATAAGTAAGTCTTACAAATAACTATTAAATAATGGGTTAAAACACTGTATTTCCTCAGTACAAAATTTGTACTTTATTTAATAAAGTTCCTTTTGAAATTGAAATGACGTTAAAATCAATGTTACACTTCCTTATATTCTCATTAATGGTGTTTGTTGGAGAAACAGCACGTCTCCACCATTTTCAACAAAGTCTGTAAAGGAAAGTATTGGACTAATTCATACAAACAACCTATCTGTCATAGTCATTTCAACAGTAGAATAGGCAAAATAAATATCGGAAGGATAGAAATGACATTACACACTACAGACAGTTTTTCCTGTTTTCTGAACTATTTGGTACGTTGGAGAAGTGTCGTTTCTGAAACAAACGATTCATATATTCTTTAGGTATTAAGTTGATACCTTTTTCTTATTATCCACTCTCTATTTATCCTATAATTTTTCATCAATAGTAATCTTAATTAATAGTATTATTATATTATTCCTTATCTGACTTATCTCAATAACTCTAATTAATTACAGTGATATTTTAAATTAATACTGTAAAAATAAAAAAAATTGTATGTGGTTAAGTGTAAGAGAGAGCCAAGAGCCCTAACTTCGCCACTTAATATAGACACAAATAAATAAATAAATAAATAAATAAATAAATAAATAAATAAATAAATGAATAAATAAATAATAAGTAGTGGACTTAAAAACACACCCGTTAGGGGTTTTGACTGGGGGATGAGGGATGATGACAAAAATATGCATTTATATGAAACCGTTTGAATTATGAAGTTAATATTTCAAATATATCCTAGGTGTTAAATAACAGAAAGTTTGTAACAAATTTAACCGCTCATGGAGTTAAATGGGGGTTAAGATCCGAAAACAAATACATTCATTCCTTCCCCCTAAACGGTTCACGTTTGAAGATAAAATTCCAAATAGTGGTATAGGCCTATTCTTTAAATCCTAGGTGTGAAATATTTGTTAACGTTCCACCCCTAAAGTGGTTAACGAGGTTAACTCCGTAAACAAAATTATTCATCCCTCCTAAACTGTTTGATGTAGAAAGATGCAATTTATGAGAAGGGTCTTCTCGTATGTCCTAAGTGTAAAATATAATATACTTCAAAATATTTCTCTCCTAAGGGGTTTAGATGGTGGTTGGTTCACTACAGGTCAGATAGTGGTCTGTATCATTGAAAAATCCCCAAAGAACCTGTACATTCCTAACAGACTTCCTGATTTCGAAGTCGGTTAAGATATAGTCTATTGTGGATCTGGTACCCCTAGCTTCCCATGTGTAGCGGTCAATAGCCGTATGCTTGAAGAATGTATTCATAACTGCTAAACCCATACTAGCACAGAAGTCCAGCAAACACTTCCCATTCCCATTAGCTTCCATATCTTCCCCATATTTACCAATCACCCTTTCGTATCCTTCCGTTCTTTTTCCTTCTGAGCTCGATAGCTGCAGTCGCTTAAGTGCAGCCAGTATCCAGTATTCGGGAGATAGTAGGTTCGAACCCCACTGTCGGCAGCCCTGAAGATGGTTTTCCGTGGTTTCCCCTTTTTCACACCAGGCAAATGCTGGGGCTGTACCCTAATTAAGGCCACGGCCGCTTCCTTCCCACTCCTAGCCCTGCCATGTCCCATTGTCGCCATAAGACCTATCTGTGTCGGTGCGACGTTAAGCAACTAGCAAAAAAGAAAAAAAGCGTTCTATTTCCAAATCTCGCATTGAAATCGCCCATTAGCACTATCCTATCCTTGTTGTTGACCCTGACTACGATGTCACTCAATGCTTCATAAAACTTGTGAACTTTATCCTCCTCTGCACCCTCACATGGTGAATACACTGAGACAATTCTCGTCCCAATTCCTCTAACTGCCAAATCTGCCCACATTATTCGCTCATTTATGTGCCTAACAGAAACTATGTTGCATGCAATGGTATTCCTGATAAACAGTAGGCTTACCCCATATTCTGCCCTTCTTCTCCTCTTTTTTTTGCTTTACGTCGCCCTTCCCTTTTTAACACCCGTCAAGTACACTTTACAGTCTCCTATCTCCTCCTCATTATTTCCCCTTACCCGAATATCACTTACTCCTAGTACATCCAGACGCATCCTCTTAGCTGACTCAGCCAGTTCTACTTTCTTTCTTCCATAAGTCCCATTAATATTGATAGTTCGCCATCGAATTCCATTTCGTTCGCCAAGTTGTTTCCAAGAAGTCCCTCGCCTGTCAAATGGGAGTGGGACTCCGTTACTCCCATAGCTCCGAGGCTTGCTTAAAATGTTCTAAGTTCAGTAAATTCATGAAGCAGGATTCTACCCTAATTACACAAAGTTCAAGTGAGGATCTCTCCTCTAACGGGTTCGGGACCACCGGTGGATTGTATAGTCCTAGCCGCCTGAGCACAAGGAGGGCCACGACTCAGAATATGTCTGAGATTCCTACTCCCATTCCATAGCTACTGTGTCCCGACTCTCAGGACCACTTACAAGGCCACTCAGCCATTCGATTGGTTTTGGGTCTACATTCTGGTGAATTATTTGGCTGATGCTTTGCCCTTTGCAACAATAACAGTGTCATCAGTGAAGTCTAGGACTATTAGGGGCCTTAAACTGGGTACCAGCTCATTACCAAATTTAGAAGCTATTCCATTCTCGCAGAGCTCATTGAAGATGAAATCTGTTGCAGTATTGTACAAAACCCTCCTCTTGTTACAGTTCATCTAAATTCTTGTAGTATTTTTCTCTTGTGGCGATGCTACAATGTTTGCGAGCCTGATAGATATATCTGAGATTTGTAAAGAGGAAAAGTTCATTTCTTGTAAGAAACAATGGCATAAATTATAGATTTAGTTGTTGTTTCTCCTAAATAAAACATTATCATTCAAATAGTGTGAATACCGAGTATTATCATTAGACTGTATTCTGTGATTATTATGTGAAATGTCTGTCGGGGTCATTTGTTGCACATGTGAACTTTATCCTGTTTTACATCCAAATGGCCTCCCTAAACCCGACCGTATGTTGAGGAACATATTCATTATAGTACGCAAACCTTTTCTTGAGCCCTGAGCTCCATAGTGCTGAATGGGAACTAGGACTCAAGGATAGGTTCGCATACTTTATTGGGATTAGTGGTGCGTTGTGTTGTGCATATGGTTGTATTGAGACAAACGCAAACATCTAATCCCTGAACCAGAGGAAATAATCAGACCTGGCTGGGAATTGAACCTAGAATCCTGTGAACTGAAGGTCACTACGCTGACTATTCAGCCTAGGAGCTAGACTACTTTCATGTGCAAATGATTTTTATCTGATTTGTATTGAAGGAAACATTGTTCTATAAATTCTGTGATTTGTAAAATAAGTTCTATATTGCTATTTAAACTCTTATTGTTTTCTGTCAAAAGTAGGTGTCAGTTTTTATTTGTGTGTTGCAGTGGAGCACTGTGGTCTTGTGCCATTATAGAACTGGATCATCTGGACATGGAGACTCTTCTTTAGCAGCAATTTGCAATGAACAGCTGTTAGCTGCACAGTGTTAGTTCCGAACGTGATTTCTGGACATGTTCAAGCTTTTTATCCCAGTGGGACTCCAGTGTTTGATGCCTTCTACATAACTTATGTATTGAAGTTGAATAACACACAGTAGTTTTTCATCCTCCTTTTCTGGAGCAGAAACAAATTCTTTTGTTCACTTGACAGATGGAGTGACCAACTAGAGTCAGCATAGTAATATTTTTTTCTATTTTCTGTTTGTATTTTTGTTTGTATTTTTTTCTGTTTGTATTAGAAAGCTAATACACGTAATGTATTCAAATTATTAGAGTTTTTTTAAATAATTTTCTCCTGCAGAGTTGTACTTAAATTGCTCCTCCATGTGTATTATTTTAATACATATTTACCTTTATGGATTTTACTAAAGCTGATTTATTTTTGCTGTATTTGTTATATACTCGATTTGTGCTTAAACACAAAGTAATTCAACAACTGTGAGAATTGATAAAAATATTGTTTGTTTATTTGAATACTTTCCAGATATAGGATTTTAGTTTTGTACTTTAAAAAAAGATACAAAATCCTGCATTTATTACATATTTCTGTTTGTATTAGAAAGCTAATACACGTAATGTATTCAAATTATTAGAGTTTTTTAAAATAATTTTCTCCTGCAGAGTTGTACTTAAATTGCTTCTCCATGTGTATTATGTTACTCAACTCTCCTTGGAAAAAAAAAAAAAAAACTTTTATAGAAAATGACATTCTTTTCCTATGTTTTTCATTATTTTCTGTAACAACAATTTGCTGAACCACATACAGCCCTCGTAACAGCTTTCTAATACATTTCACGGGCAATGATTTCTTTTTATTAACCTTTTCACTGCCGAGTTTTGATGACCAGATGACCTCTGTGTCAGTATTTTTAAGGAAGTAGCACTTTTACAGATACATATTTACTGATACTATTTATGGAATGCATATCATTCCCTTAGCCCCGCAGTCCGATATGGGGTCGGGGATGAAGTGAGCTATTTTAACCATATTTTTACAGCTGGATTCCTTCCTGATGCAAACCTCAGTTGAGAAGATAATAAATATGTAATGAATGATGGTGAATGACACTGGGTAAGGAAATGGAAGGAATTAGCTGTAGTTTATGAATAGAAACTGTCCCAACATTTGCTTGGGAGTGTAAAAGAGAAACCACAGAAAAAAAAAGCCATCCTCCGGACAGCTGACGGTGAGGTTCGAACCCACTCACTTGCCGAGTGCAGAGCTTGTCTCCATATCGGTAGCATGTTAATACGCGTGCCTACTCCACTTGGTGATACTATTACTGAAATATAACATAAAATTGTTGATCCAAGAACTGGTATTATCAAAGTCATTTACATTTGGGGGAAAAAATAATTTATCTGAGGAAGGGGTGACAATTCCACATGAGATTCATCATTTCTACTTTGTCTCGCACTTTCTTGTAGTTCAGTATTGCCAGTTAGATGTTCTCCATATTTATTATCGAAATATAGCTCTCCAGAATCACTATTAATGAGGAAACCTTCAATTTCTTCGTCAACAAGAGATGAATGTATACTTCAAGACTCCATGATGGCTACACGTTAGCGGGAAAGATGTTCCACTCCAACGAAGCTGAAATAACACCAGATTGCCTTCAAAACACGCAAAATGGACTGTTAAATCTGCTGTACAGAACTTCTTTGAGCATTTCCACGGAATCTCAAAGTATGATACTATATTGCATTCATTTATGAAATCGGTGAAGTACACACTGCACCAAAACATATATATAAGAGTTTGGTGGACGAGGCATGGCATTCTGTAACGTATATATACGGGTTTGGCAGTGAATGGGTTAATGAAAGAATTTCAAGAACCTGCCTCTTGGTTATTGATACTAGTATCAGACCTTTCACGCTACACAGAATTTTCCTCCAGGAAATCTAGTTTTCCATGTACCCATCTGCTAGTTTCTTATTGAATTTATGTTGATAATTTTACCTTCAAATTGAAAATATGAAAATTAGTTATATTTTAGGTGAATATGCTTTGAAAACTAATGTTGAAGAACCTAAACATGCTTTAGTGAAACATTGTTGCTTTTATGAGAATTACTGTCCAAAATATGCATTAATTAATACCGTATATGTTTTAAGCCCGTCTTAATCCGTTTAGCAGGAAACTCACTTTCTATAAACCCAAGCCAGCAGAGGTGCAGTTTTATCATATGCTGTTCGTGGGGTATTACTACTACTTTTATTATTATTAACAAATACTTACTATTTGGAGATATCCTGGTGGCTATGCTTGTGCAAATTGAAACAGCTGTAAGTACATGATACTAGAAGCAATAAAGTCTTAGTAAACATGGTCTGCAAATGAGCTGTTTGTAAGATAATTTAGAATTTGTGGTTACTAGCCATCACTGATTTGATTGTGTGTAAATGTCATCCTAGTTAGGAAAAGGCACCAATACAACATTAAGAAAAGTTATTAGATACTTTGGTAGAAGTGCAGTTGTTTTTAATGAACAAGAAAACAGTCTTACTTAGTATGTTATAGTTAAAAGTTTCAATGACTGTACAGTGTACTTATTCGTAGTTAAAGGAAGTGTTCAAAGTGTCATCCCATTATCCTAATGCAGGCCTGTACTCTTCGCCGCATTGAGTTTCGAATTCTTTCAAACACGCCTAGATCATTTTGAAATTCTTGACAAGGATTTACAAGTCTATGCTACAATTCTTCAACCGTGTTAACCAGAGAGTTGTTCATTAGAACTTTAAGGTGGCCCCAAACACAAAAATCCAAACGGTTCAGATCAGGTGATCGTGGAGGCCACGGTACAGGCCCTCCTCGCCCAATCCATCCTTGGCCATACCAGCAAGTTAGATATCCTCGCACAATAGCAGCAAACTGTGCCGGTGCTCCATAATGCATGTACCACATCCTCTGGTGTTGCTCCAAATGAACATCCTCAAGCAATTCTGAAAGATGATGCCACAGAAACAGAAGGTAATTTTCCATCCATTGAGCTTGTTTGGCAAAATGTATGCCCCAATTAGACGATCGCATAGTACCCGTAAACACACATTCACTGGGAGACTTCGCTGATGTGGTGACTCATGCGCAGCATGTGGGTTTAAGCCTCGGTAACTCCAAATGTGAAAATTGTAGTAATTAAAAATACTACACGGGTGAACCCTGCTTTGTCTGTAAATAAAACGTTATTGTCAAACCTAGGGTTGCCTTCAGCTTGTTGTTACATCCACTGGCAGAACATTATTCTAGGACCAAAGTCCAGCTCACTAAGAAACTGAACTTGTTGGAGGTGGTAAGAGTACAATGAATTGCGATATGTTATTCTTCGAGCAGTACTATGGCTTATTCCAGGTCGTTGTGCGGCAGGTCTCCTTATTGAGATTCTTGGAGAGTGGTCTAGTATTTCAGCAACATATCTTCAACCACAGTCGAAATTCATGCAGGCCTACCTACTCCCACAGCATGTACAAAGCTCCCGTTTTCTTGGAGGCATTGGTGCACCCTTCTAAACGTTCAACTCTTGTGATGCTTTTGAGCAGGGTATACTTCTTGGTACAAGAGTGTAGCCCCCCATACAATGTTGTTAACCCTACCATACAATAAATGCACATCCACATAATCCTCATTAGTGTTATTTTATCTACTGTACAACTCTCGTAAAACACAACTGTTTCATTAGAACTCCACATCTCGAAAATGTTCAGTTGCATAAACAAAGACCACACCATGAACCGTTTCTACTACACAACTAGTAAACATCACACTTGAGACTCCTCAAACAACTGACAAGAGTGGAACTCTCATGTTTGGAGTCATCTAGGCTTAAACCCACATGCTGTGCATGAGTCACTGAATGTGTGCTTAGGGGTATTAGGTGATCATCTTATCATCTTATCGGGACTCAGTGGACAAAATTGCCTTTGGTTTCTGCGGCATGACCTTCCAGAATTGCCTGCATCCAGGAACAAGGTCAACACTTTGAACACTTCCTTTAATTACGAATAAGTGCACTGTATAGTAGTTGCAACATAATGAGTAAGATGGTTTTCTTGTTCATAAATAAAACTGCACTTCTACCAAAGTATCTAATGACTCTTTTAATGTTATATTGGTGCCTTTTCCCAACTAGAATGACATTAACACACAGTCAAGTCAGTGGTGGTTGGTAATCACAAATTCTAAATTATCTCTCAAATGTCTTGTTTGCAGACCCATGTTTACTAAGGCTTCTTGGCTTCTACTATCATGTACTTACAGCTTTTTCAATTTGCGCTATTGATTATGATAATCCTGTATATTATCATAATAAAATAATATGAAAATACAATATTTAATTTGCAGGACAGTAAATAAAGTACTGGAAGGAAAGTTATCTTCATTTTGTTTAGTCTTGTTACTTCCAGTTCTGGTGTGTTATTCTCTATTCTTCTTTTAATGCGTTTAAAAGACACTTAAGTTGTTGTAAAACAGTACTTGGTAATATAATTATATATCACTGTTGTGCCAAATATTTAATGTTTGTGTTTTGATGCTTGGAGTTTATCAACAAAATTTCATATTTTTAAGTACATATGCTAGGAAGCTCATTTTAGATTTTAGGTGAACTATTTGTTTATTGGCCTGTCTTGTGTTCTTGTTGGAATAGGTAAATGATGTGAAGATTCTGTGTTGTTGTATATTAAAATTCATATGTGATTAATTGTGATATTGTTTGTTTGTTTGTTTGTTTTGTGATAACAAGATGCAATTGATTTTGTTTTTTGCTTGAGCACATGATTGAAGTGTTATTTCTACATAGAGATACTCATAAGGAATGTACTGATGACTTATTTACAGTAAATATTTCATGGGACACTCCCATTAAGCTAATTTCACTTCTTGATTATTATTAGTATTAAGGGCTTGCCAAAGTATTTTGTACCTGACTAATTCATAATTGTGCCTTATTAGTTTGTTAGTAACTCTATGTATTTTATTGAGATGCATTGCTTGAACTAATGTTCAAGCCTAATGGCTAGGGCCCTGATGTTTATGACCTAAAAATGTTAGAAAATTGCTAGCTTTTAAGACCTAAAAATGTATTAAAATATGACAATAAATATGACCTAAAAGTTTTTTGATCACATTTTCGAAATCTTCAAAATCTTGGTACTGTTTAAGTTAACTTTATATTGAAAATATTCTTTTAAAATGTAGAACATTCAATAATAATAAATGAGTGATAATATTTATTTTAATGTTATATTTTGAATTTATTTAATTACTCAATCCAGTGGTAAATCTCGACTCTGCACAGAATGAAATAAATGTCACATTTTGATGGGCGATCAGAAAGAATTACAATAGCAAATTACATATATTTTTAATTTTTCAAATAGGAACGATCTTCTGTTTTCGCACAACATTGACTTGTAATGGGAAAAAGACCGCTCAACATTGCAGGATGTTATTGGGCCTTATTTGAAATATGTCAAATCATTAGTGTTCAATACTGGCTCAACTTTCTGTCGCTTTCTATACAGTTTACCCTCCTAATTCACATAAATATATATTTCTTTAAAAAAAAAATTAAGAAATTGCAAACAATGAATAGGTGATGTGAAAAATCCATCTTTGAGACGGCTGAAAGCAGGTATTGTACCCTACAGGGCACATCAACACTGCAGGATCATACCTACCTGCTCATCTGTTCTTGCATACGGGCACCAGCTCAGCTGCAGTCGGCAGAAATGGTCGATAGTTGGGTTCTTGTGACGAGAGGATCATGGGGGCAAGTACAGTTACATTAAACTACGAAATGAGGAACACTTTCGCTGTGATCAGAATTTTTTAGCATAAGTTTGTATTCATAACACAAGTTATTTACAAGGATTGCACCTGTAGTGCCAAAATAAATGCCCCAAAGGCTCACGTCTACAGTTCAAAAGAAAACATAATCTGGGTTATGACGTTGTGCTGAAGTTTGTCGATCTGTGAACCAGGAAACGAAACGGATGTGTCCCCAACATGGAAAACATCATCACTATGCCTGCGACATAAAATGACATGATGGTAGAACTAAGGATACCCGCAGAGATTACCGCTATTATGAAAGTTTCCTCCCATATCGGGATATTTATATACACAAAAATAGCAGCACAATAAGTGATAAAAATAATCTCAGATAACCTACTCTAGCGCCCTCAATGACATATTTACACGGACGTGAACCCACGTCCACCAGGCAGAACTTTGTGTCAACAGGGCAATCATATCAGTAGCATAGTGCCAAGATCACATTAGTAAAATACGCAACCCCAAGAATGCGAATCACACAAGAAAGGAAAAGGAGGTAAAATGGTTAAAATAAATGATGCACTGTGTTTGCAAAAGGCTTCTCTGCCAAAGGAGAATGACCTACCTCCAGAGCGATTTAAAAATGGCCGAGCTCACCCCAATACAGAGCAGGCGAACATTGACCCGCAGTCTGGTCTGGAGCCTCCCCCTACATAAAAAAAAACTTGTAAGCAAACTACCGCTAGACGTCTTACCCTACATTCTTTCACAAAGGGACTTTCAAGCTTCTACTCATAGCAGCAAATGGCCACAAAATAAGTGAGGAAAGACACATCTCACATACGCACCTGACTTCATTTAACTACCCACACGGGTCGCAGTTAAATCACATAAAGTGTTCTACCATACTATCACATCAAACCATCACCGTCAATATGCGGCGTGTCAACAGTAACCTTGGGGGTCAGAGGTTCAAACCCAACGTTTGGCAGAGTAGCACAGAGTCGAATAGCGTTAAAACCTGCGCCTCCGCTATAGTTTACGCCCGTCTAAGGCACGTAAATAGAGCCACTTAACTAAATAAATACCATCAGCATGCATGCCTTACATTATGCAGGTATGTCTGCCCTTCCCCTGGAATATAATGGGAATTACACATAGTGATCCTAATCCTACAAGGAAAATGTATTTAACGACCGACCCAAAGAAAAATATCCGGTCTATCGTACTCAATATGTATCAACTAGGCACACTACCTCTTGCCGCGTTAACAAATTTACATCATTGTCTGCTTTACATAAAAAAAAATCATTTCTACCCTTACCCTTTAGATATATCCAAACTATCTTAATATGCAGCCTGATGGGCCACAATCAAATCCTAAGTTAATATTTACAAATTTAATTCTACTATCTCTGCGTGACACCCCACCTCTACCATATGTCTAGTATCTCATGGTCCACTTATCTCATCATGATGATCTCCTCCTCTCTCCCTCCGGGTAGGCTATCATGATTTAGCCCATCATGGTAGAGGTCTCGGCCAGGGTCGATTCTTGGAGTCCGGTCTTCCCGCCCCGCTGGTCCATGGTGCTGTCTTCTTCTTGAGGGATGCCTCGTTCAAGGTAGCGTCTTCGAAGCCACGTTCTGAAGTTCTTGCACCTCACTTCCCTCGGAATATCTCGACTTCTTACTACAATGAAATATTCACTTTAAACACAACACAACATTCTGGACTTCATTTAGGTTGAGCTAGCACACAGCGCTAACACTTTGCAATATACATTCCTCGTCCTCCATTCTCGTATAACTGCATACTCGCTAACTTGTGCACTATGCCACAAACTATTTTCTGCTCTAGAGACTATCCATTCGGTTATTGTGTTTTTATGCCCGCTTAATTTGGATTCAACAGTCTATCAGAGGATAAATATAGACCTCCTTAGCCTATTGTCCACACTTCCTCGGCACCTCGGGAGCTTCGCCCCTACCGCTATTTATCCGAGTCTACAAGTACGGCTTTCTATTGTTACTGATACCATTAAGCACACGCGATCTCATTGATAGGTATCTGAACATCGCGCCACTTACAAATCCACCACCTGTAACTCCGTAAGTCTCTTATCCACTGGATCAAAGTTATCGCACTGTAATAATTACACACTGTCTTTGTTCTGAACAAAAGGTTTCTGGCGCAATCTAGGCAGATGTGCGACGCGTACTGGCAGCATTATGATCATCGACTGGATGATCTCCCCCCATATCACTCAGCTTTTATATGAGGCAACACACCAAAGGACGCCAGGGAAAGCCCCGAGAAACAACTTGAGTCTGGAATGTGGCCACTACAGAGCTTCCCACGGTGGTTCTGCTTGCTACATATTTATTGATCTAATTCTATGTTAATCAACCTAGAGGTATCTATAGCTTCGTAAAATTCTGGCCATCATTTCCATCTTTTTATTTTCCTGAGAAACCTTCAATTACGGGAATTACGACTCAATTTCCGTAATGTGGTGGGCCTGTCTGCTCCCGCTAAAAATCTCTGTTAAGATGGCAGGTCTCTCCCCCAGACAAAATCCCATCTCTCTTTCTTTCTTCCTCACATATTCTTTCTTCGTCACACATGACCACGCCTTGCCTCGGGAAATCACCTTCTCGATTCCCGCGCCCCATATAGCATCACGCCCTCACAAGCGGCATCCTACTGCACAATTTTTACTGCGTTAAATATCCATTCTCGCGGTTAAATATAATGGTACAGTATGTGAAAATTGAATATGAAAATGAAAACTTACAACCTGTTTTCCAGTCAGTGACTGGGTGAGTAATGGGATGAATGAAACCCCCATCTTGTGGTGAGGATAGGAATTGTGCCGGCTGCCAAAGCCTGTCGCCCTCCTCCTGGGGCAATGATTAATGATTGTCAGATGAAATGAAATGATATTGGAGAGTGTTGCTGGAATGACAGATGACAGGGAAAACTGGAGTACAAAAATTGAATAAAAAGATATAAATATGACAAAAATATGAAAATTCACAGAGAAATAATATGAATAATAATGAATACTAATATGAAAAATTACTGGAATATGACAGAAAATGTCAAAATAGCCGAAATATGACTGATGATAACCCGTGAAAATTCTATAATTTTAGTAACTGTGGATAAAATCATGTTTAACCTTATCATTGCTGATATATATTCTCTTTTGTAAAAGCCCTGTGCTGAATTATTTTGAATAATTAACTTCAATACATAAAAGTCAGAAATAAGATGGGAAGAAAACCAGAGGGTTCTTGCCTGCTTGTCATATATTTTAATACTAAATATGGTGGAAGGTCCTAAACTGATTTTTCTAACACAAAATTAGCTATATGTTGTGCAGGAAATTCAAGGTTGTCCAACATAAAAGGCCAACAATTGAACAAAAATCGAACTAATAATTTAAAATAACAGTAAAAAGCTCAACTTACATGTTTCAGTGGCTACAGGTGGTCCTAGCTGTCCACTTCCAAGCACCAATATATAACTAAACTGAAGACAATAACTTCAGGGGTGTCTAAAATGAGTAAAAATGTATCTAAATTTTACGGTAAAATATTATTCAAGATAAAACACTGAGAATGCATTAAAAATTCCTATACATCTTGGTTTGATATCAAAATAAAAAATGGTCCAGACCAGTTAATCAAGGGTTGTACAAAACTGGTAATTCCAAAACTGTGGGTAGCCTACATTTTTTTCAAATCGCATGTCTTCTTTAGAAGTGTTCATTCGCACGAAACAAGTTCATCTCCTTTAGTACCTTACTAAGGTATGGTAGTTTCCGAAACAGGGGTGTACACAGAGTCCAGCGTCGCATTTTTCACACATATATCTACTTTCTTTCCTTTTTTTCTCATCAAACGTGGTGTTTGAACACACATGGCAGTACCTGCCAGGAAATCTCTTCTTCGGGGTGGGTGGTACAGGGGAAGGAAAATGTCTCTCTGTCAGTCTAAGCGGTTTGTCCCCGGCTGCTTGGACAACTTCTGTATTTTCATTATAATCGGTGTCATCACTATCATCATTATTCTCGAAATCACTAAGATCGGAATATTCATCTTCCGATTCTAATGTGGATAGCACTCTTACAACCTCGGATTCGGTAAGATCGCGCACTATTCTGGCGGTCGACATACTGTAGCTTACTCATCCCTAATGCAGGCCTCACTGCTAGCTTGCATGCCGGGCACACCGCAGAGCAGCTTGTAAAGCAGAGTGTCGTATTTATCTCAATAACTCGTGAATGAATCAACAGATTGTCTTTTCGTAAGCTCCTATCTACTGCAGAGAGATCCGTGTATCCGCCCACATAGTTTGAATGACTTCTTATGTCAACATGGGGAGTATTGCCTTGATAAAATCAGAAGAATGTCACGCTCGCAATATTACGGGCGCAGCAGAGCAGCGGTCACTCTCCACGCTCGCAATATTGCGAGTGCAGCAATGTAAAGGTTAACTTGTATTTTCGATAGGAATAATATAAAGAAATAAAATGTGACATGTCATAAAGATCTGGGCCCTATTCATCATTTTTTGAACATAGTAATATGTGGTATGTAAATTTACCTTTAAAAATATTTTGTCATTCCGATTGTATGATTGACTGCTGTAACTGGTATTTATAGGTAATAAAAGTAAGTTCGAAATCTGGAACATAGACTTAATAGCTTTATTCACAAAGTTGTTAATTTCTAAGTTTCTATCTTGTCAGCTTTCATTTTTAGATATTGACACTTCACATCTTTAATATGGGAAGCAAAAGTGCCAAAATTAATTACACTATGCCTTTCAGCATTAGCCCTCAAGCTTGTGCAAGTTAACCAAATGCATCCTCAGTGCTCTGTCTGCATGTAAACTAAATGCCTCCACAATCCTCAATTTGTCATTAACTCTGTGGCCTCATTAGCTTCATACCTCTTATCTTGAAACTATTAAAATATGAGTAACCATTGTCACCTTGTCTCCCTCTACTTCTCGTACCTTACATGGCTGAGTCAATTATTCTCAATATATCCTCCGCCATTCTCCTCACACGACCCTAACACCAAAGCTGTGTTTTCTTTTCAATTTGCTTTATGTCACACTGACACAGTTAGGTCTTATAGCGACAATGGGAGAGGAAAGGACTGGGAATGGGATGGAAGCAGCCGTGGCCTGGTGTGAAAATGAGAAACCACAGAAAACCACCTTCAGAGCTGGTGACAGTGGGATTTGAGTCCACTGTCTCCCATATGCAAGTTCACAGCTGCGCGACCTAACCGCAAGGCCAACTCGCACGATCAAAGCTGGTTTATGCATACAGCTTCATCAATAGAATTCATTCCTAATTTAGCCTTTCTCTCTTTATTCCAAGCACCCTCCTGGTATTGTTTCCATCTGTTGATATCAGCAATTTTTCTCTCTACTTTCATGTCTGTTACTTCTAACTTATAAATAAGATATTCTGAATATACACAGCTTTCACTCTCGAACAGCAAAGTTGGCCTGAAAAAAAAGTATGGAAATTTCATATGGGAGATGACTTTTCTCTTATAGAATATTGTTGATCGCAATTGGAAAAAAAAACCATTTGCAATACAACAGAATATATGTAATTGAAAAACCTATGGTGCTAGAGCCCTGATGGGCCTTGGCCTACTGAGTGACCTCTCTTCAGTGCAAAGGCCTGCAGTATACAAGGTGACACATGGTCAATGTAACGGATCCTCTTGGTCATTATTCTTGGATTTCTAGACCGGGGTCTCCATGTCACAGTCAGATAGCTCCTCAGTTGTGATCACTTAGGCTGAGTGGACCTCGAACCAACCCTCAGGTCCAGGTTAAAGTCCCTGACCTGGCCGAAAACTGAACTCATGGCCTCTGGGTGAGACACAAGTATGCTACAGCTGGCTCACGAGGACTGGCGTATGCATAATGATAGAGAATATATTTCTGAACAGAATTCTGTAAAACAATTACTCTGAATGAGAAAAAGAAAAGACAATAACAATAGAAATTTAAATATATGTCACTAGTAAAAATAAAGAAAAGACAAAATAAGACAAAGACAAAATGACAAGATAATTTTACTCACCAAAAAATGCTGAGCTGAAGACTTATCACCAGTTAATATTATGTTCTTGTCCAAAGTTTTAGACCACTGTTGAAGCACATAGGAGTATGGTTGTATATTTACACTAACAGATACAGCATACAGATAATAAAAATATTTAAGCCTAATGCAACTTTTAATTGTAGTGCATCTCCAGCATCAAGATCGGGAAATGGGTGGCAGTTCATTACATGTAAGGAGCTGGTCAGCGTAGCACTTGGTCTCTGTGACTATAAGGTTTACCAGAGAGAAAGTGAAAAATAAACTGAAGTATAATATGAGTGGAGAATCGGATGGAGGGGCATCTTTAGGTCCATGAATTTCCATGAAGGAGGTAGGAGTTTGAGGTATGTTGTCAGGTTCATTGGGAGAAATTTCCATAAAATCTTCTTCAGAGACATTATCATCATCATCTTCATCACTAGTTTCATATACCACCACATTCACAGTAGCTTTAGTGCTGTTTGAAAGAAATAAACATCTCTTCTTTAGCTGCAGTAAACCAGGCGGCGTGTCTGGTACAATTTCGTCACTACTCTCTGCACTAAATTCACTAATCAATATATGAAGAAAAAAAAGGTTTCGACCTAATAGATACTTTTCTTTTTATTTAGCCTTTGGCTACTTATAAAAACATTAATAATATCAGGACATGTTTCGATCGCTTTGCGATCATCATCAGCTGTTTACACAAAGCTTAGATAAAAACAGCATACAACAATCACATAGTTAACATTAAAAACTGGTGTTAGTAAGGGACGTATAGGTTGGGGGGGGGGGGAGGTAGTGTGCGGAGGGGGGCGGTTGTTACTAGGACGTTAAACTTAAAATAAATTAAAAATACTATCTATGGACTAGAGTGTCTTTGGTTTCATTATAAGTCCCGAAGGTTTAATAAAATCACTTGTTGTTTAAAAAACTTAAAGATTTTTAGTATTGTGGTCCTGAAGAAAAGTTTTATGCTTCAGTCTATTTCTTCTTTACTTGACTTCTCGTTTCTTACGCGTCACTTTTATACTGTACTATGAAGCGTGATTCTCTTGCTTATCCTTTTTTCTAAGTGGAAAGGGTGTGTCCGTTGTTGGTTGAATTAAACAATTTTTGTGTTCATGAACTCGCCAAGTCGGATAGCTTGTTGTACGCCTGTAACCGGCAGAAAGAAAATTGCGTCTATTAGTTAAGATCGCCTGGGGATGTGTTGCCTAAGGAAACTATTTAGAATAATGGAAATTAATTGTGAAATTTTAAACTTACCCCTATCCAATTTATTTCCTTTACTTCCTGTCACTACGGGTGTGGTTCCGATTTTGCTGTCCTCGACCTTGTGTAGTAGCGGTGTGATGGGGTCTGTATGCTAGCTTGATTCGGAGGGGGGAGGGGAAGCGAGGACGTGTCATCATTTGGTGTTTTACGTGAGGAGGTGGCTTCTGTCTGTGACGCGGTGGCCTCGTGATTGGTTGCTACAATCGCTGGGCGTATTTGATTCCTACCTAATAATTCCATGTATCCCAATATATGTTCGTATAAGGAATTTCTTTGTTCATTCATTTCATTTACGTTCTTGTCCTTGTTAATTAACTTATCCAGAAAAATGTGAATACTTTCTAAACTATTCATCAGTCTTCCTTTATTTAGTCTATTAATGATTACAAGGTGTCTTGTTTGATATCTGTAAATTTATGACCCATCTCTTTCATATGTACTCCCATTGTGGAAAACATATGTTTTTCCGCATTGACGTGTTCTTGGTACCTTATTGCAAAGTTGCGTCCGGATTGCCTTACATATGTGGCCTTGCACTGGTTGCATATTGTAACGTTCCAGACGTTACAGTGTAATTATGTTAATTTTATTATGTGTAATTAATTCAGGAATTTAACGTCATGATATTTATCTTGGTATGTAATTGTATTATAATTCATGTTTAATCATTTGCTCACTATCATTTCATTACTTTGTAACTACGACTTGTAAACGAGGGCTGAATATCCTAATATTCACTTAGATTCTTGCGACATTAGTTTAAAATTAACTTGCAGTAGATTTCCTCTATCTTGCCACATCACCGAGGAAGAAGGAAGGACAAATTTAGACATCAAGTTCTGGGAAAAGCGAGCACGTGTTCACGCGTCCTAACGATAGCTACCGTATTTCGACCAGAATTATTCAAACTGATCACCGCCTATATTTTCAAAGGAGCGTCATGTTGCCATGGATACTGAGTGAAAGGACTAATAGAAGAACAGTTGATATCATGGTTAAGACCCGTCAACTCTAATATCTGGAGTGGGGAGAGACGTGTCATCTGATTGGACCACGTGTAGCGACCTGTAATTAGCGCGAGAGAAGGTTATAAAAGGGCGTGTTGGAGCTCTTGGCTTCATCTTCTACTTGATTATTCTACACTCTTCTACTTGATTCTTCGGATTCTTCGTTTGATTCTGCATTAGTATTCTACATTAATTACTTCATTACCACGACGTGGTACTTAGGAATTTCTGGATGAGGGGTGTATAGCCACTCTCATCAGGAAGTACGTACAGCTCGGCTACCGGTTTGAACCAGTCTAAGTCAATAGGTAGTATTAATCTAGATAGAAATGAAACTTCAGAGCACATTTTCAGTAAAGTTGGAAGGATTCTTAATTGAGTATCCTCTCCATATAACCCAAGGTGGTTCTTCTAACTATGACTTAGGGCTTATCTCCAATATATGGGATAGAGCATAATAGGGAGTGTTAGTTTTGAAGCCATCTTCCAATTAGTGGGAGGTGCAATGTGCAAGGCAGGAATGGTACTTAGCTGCAGATGAAGAGATCTCAAAGACGACCGGTGATGTTCCAGCTACAAGGATGGAAGCTTTCCAAGGACCAGCAGAACAAGACTACATGGTGAGCAAGCGAGTTAAAGATATTGCAAGTTTTCGCGAAGTAGAGTCATTCAATTTTTTGTTAAATTCATTTTCTATTTTAAATTCAGTTCTCGTTAAACCGTCGTCATTTATATTAAATATAATAAATAGTATTTTTCTAGTTCACTTTAATCAATCTGCCTTAATTAGCCTTTTGATTTCTAATTCTCCTGCTTAATGATTAGTGCACTATCACCCCACCCCTGTGATAAGAGTCCGTCCAAGCTTGATTATAAATTTTTATCTTTAAGTCCTCAACTTAAAGATTGGCGCCCTTAGCTTGAATGGTTGCATTTCTCGTTCGATGATTGTTCTCCGAGAGGGGAAGTCACATAAATGGCGCCCAACGTGGGGCGAGAAAATCATTAAGTACGGAGCAGTTAATGACAGTAACGATATCAGAATTCGTATTATGGGCAAAATTTGGATATCCACGTTTCATTAGGAGTGTTTGATTGTGGGAAGGGTCATGGCTGATCAGACGAAAGAGGAGAGGATGTTGCGCAGTGGACGGGCGATAAAAGGCAATAATGTATTGAGTTCAGACGAAGAGTTGTGTAGTCTAGTAGAGGAAATTGAAGATAGAAGTGTAAGTAGTATGGAGAGTGAAGGCAAGCAGAAAGAAGTCAGTATGGAGTCAGATGATAGTAGGATGGGGGGCGAAGCGGAAGTAAACACTAACAATGAAAGTAATAATAATGATCAGTTAATGGGAATGATGCAGTTAATGTTAAGTAAGATAGAGGACAGTAAAGCTGAAATAAAAAATGAATTGGAACAAATTAAAACAGATGTAGAACAAACTAAATCTGAGCTTAAAAGTGAATTGGAACAAATTAAAACAGATGTAGAACAAAATAACACTAAAATTGAGAGTATTAAATATGAACTTAAAGAACAGTTAGAGCAAACTAAAGCTGAATTAAGTAGGGAGATGAGGGAAAATAAGGAGGAAGCGAATCGGAGAATGGACGAACACAGTAGGCAGTTACGCGATCTGGTGGTAAAAAATGAACATTTTAATAAGCGATTAGAGGACCAGAAAAGCGAATATGTACAGCAAGGGAAAGAGGTAGAAGAAAAGTTTGCGGAGCAGAGAAGTGAATTCCTGGAATTAATGGGGAAGGAAAACAACTCTACTAGGGAGGAAGTAATGAGGCAGGTCACTAGTATTGATAAGGGAGTTGAGACTCAAAGAGGGGAAATACGGATATTCAAAGACCACGTCCAACAAGAGATTGACACAGTAAAGCTTAGAATAGAAGATGAGACCCGGGCAAGTGAAGAAAGGTTTGCGATAGCTGAAGAGAATAAGATTGAAATTAGGACATTGAAAGAGAAGCAGGTTAATTTGGAGAGAGAAATTGATAGGAGAGACAGAGATGTAGAATGCCGGATGGAGAAATCAGAAAATCAGTTAAAACAGGTGGCAAAGGATAAACAGGTTTTCACGGGAAGGCAATGTCTAGGAAATAGCTACATTAGGGAAATTGAACTACCTAAATTTAATGGGAAACAAACGAACCCGCTAGATTTCCTTAAGATGATAGAAAAACGGTTTGAAAAGCGTCTAGAGGAAGGGTCTATGGACTGGGAAGACGTTATGGAAAATATTGACCATGCTTTTGTAGGAGAAACTCGGTCTTGGTTCATGGTATATAGGCAGACGATGACGAACCTGAAAGAATTCAGAAATAAGTTTAGAGAGAAATTCTGGAATGAAGCGATACAAGCTAGGGAGAGAGAAAGGGTGGTATTTGGGAGGTACAAACAGCATGAGGGAGTCACTATGACCGAGTACTTCCTGGCCCATGTCATGATTTGTCAGAACTTAGATGGTATAACCGAGGGGTCTGATGTAGTAAGACTACTTTTGAGACATTTTCCGGACAGGGTGAGAGAAGCGGCCTGCATGCAAAAAATTGGTACTATTCAGGAGATGGGGAACCTACTAGGCAGTTTTGATGCTTTAGGTAACCTTAGGAGTAGAACGGAGAATATTCAGAACTTTAGTCATCACAACGGAATGAGACATAACGGTAGAATACAGAATCACGAAGCTCGCAATCAGTTCAGACCTCAGCATAACAGCAGGAGCGGAGCACCTGAATATAGGACAGGAAATTCCCAACGGAGGCCAGAGCAATGTACTAATGAGTCCAACGTCAACACACAAAGGGAACCTTTAAACTAACTAGAGGCTGTAATGTTAGGTCAGAATTCCAGCCTAGTACGAAGGTAGCGAAGTGTCTTGTCATGAAAGTGTTACCATATGACCTAGATGTTAGAGACGATTTGTTGTATGAACCCGAGCAGAATAATGGAGATTCAAGTAATAAAGTAGTCAATCCCGTTGTTAAATTGAAAGTCTGGGGGGCGTGGGTTAAAGTTTTGATTGATTCTGGTAGCCAAATATCATGTATTAGTTCTCAGTGGTATGAGTCATTAGTGAAACAGGGTATTCAGTTGGAGGAAATGCCTGTTAAGTCTACTTTCATCATTACGGCTGTTGGAAAGAAGTCTAAGCAAATTTGTAAACAAGTAGTTGTTCCGATCTGTATTAATAATTTTATTAGCGTTCAGATATGTTTGGTAATTCCGCATTTGATATTTGATCTTATCTTGGGATCTGACTGGTTAACGTTAAAATTGGCTCAGTTAAATTACAATGAGTTAGTGCTAAATTTGAGGTGGAATAATGAGGATATCAAGGTCAAGTTTGAGGAGGAAATTCAGAGGAAAACGGAAGTTAGTACAGTGTGGAGAATGAGAGAGGTTTCTAAAGTTAATGAAGAGGCTAGTGAGGGCCTGAAGTTGTGCCAGTTGTGGATTAATGAGGATATCAAGGTCAAGTTTGAGGAGGAAATTCAGAGGAAAACGGAAGTTAGTACAGTGTGGAGAATGAGAGAGGTTTCTAAAGTTAATGAAGAGGCTAGTGAGGGCCTGAAGTTGTGCCAGTTGTGGATTAATGAGGATAAAATATGTGGCTTGAAAGAAGCCGTAAGTAGAAATCAGTTGAATGAAATCCAGAAGGACAAGTTATATGAAGTGTTATGTGAACACGTGGAGATTTTCTCCGAGAAACCTGGTGTTACCCATCTGTATGAACATTCTTTTTCTGTGCTGGATAAGACTCCATTCAACGGACCGCGGTATCCAATACCACACAAATATGCTATAGCCGTAGAGGATCAAATTCAAGCTATGTTAGCAGACGATGTGATTGAATTATCAAACAGTCAATATGTTAATCCCTTAATTGTCGTGCCTAAGTCTGATGGATCAATACGTCTGTGTATTGAATGCGAGAGCGTAGTGAGAGTGTTAGGTTTGCCTGAGGAACCACCTCGTAATGCTGAATTTTACGTCCGACTGGCACGGGAGAACCTGATTAAATCTGGAGATAAACGTAAAAGGCAGCAGAAACGTAAGGTACTTGATAACTTTGAGGTAGGTGATATGGTTTTGGTGAGAGTTCCCATGTTGTCAAATAGTGAGGATAAGGTAACAAAGAAATTTTTTCTTTTATATCAAGGCCCTTATAAAGTACATAGAAAACTAGGACCCTGTGCTTACAAGTTAGCGGATGGCGAGAGCGTAATGAATGGTTCATATAACATTAGTAGTTTACGGAGATACCTGTCGTGTGAGGTGGCTGAACCGGATTGTAAGATATAGGTCAGTAACGCGGGGAAGTTGCTACCTGTTATGTCAGACTACGAGCGGAATGAGTTTACGTCTCAATTGTGGTGGTATTTCCTAGTTGTGTTTGTAAACAAGGGAGGTGTTTGTGTGGCGGTAGAGTTACGCTCGTTCATTGACGATAGATCATCTGTTTTCTGTATGTGAGGCCATGAAATTTTATAGATTATTTGTTTTCTGAGATGTTACAGAAGGCTAATTAAAGCTGACGACGGCAAATAATTAATTTTCCCGTATGTGCATTTCTAACTTGCAATAATTTTACCGTGAGCTTAAATCACGTGTGTATTCGTGTGAAGTGTATTGCATCCTGCTTCAAGATAAGGTTGAAACATTCGAAAGAGTGATAAAAGTGTAAATTGTTTGTATCATTTGTTTTCCATGGTTTTAATGTAAAAGATTGGAAGAGAACGTGTTACTGCTATCTGGCAAAGAATGTCGGAAAGATGGGGAGTAAAAGGACAAATAGACACTCGGCAGAGTTTGTAATCTGAATTGTATATATATTATGTTATATTCTCAAAGATAATCTTGTTTTTTTTTAAAGTGGAAAGTTGCTCATGTTGGGCATAATTTAGCATCTAAACCTCAAGATGAACTGAAATAACAGACATTCGCAATGGTAAGCAGTCTAAGAGAGATATGGAAAAAGTGAGATATAATTAATTGTATGAAAATAATGTCGCTCGTAATGGGCAGGTAATAGAGGTATTTCAAGTCAATGTGGGAGTAAGTGTGTGAGTTCTCAACTCATGTGATATTTGTTAAGAACTCATGGGGGCGTATGTAACGTTCCAGACGTTACAGTGTAATTATGTTAATTTTATTATGTGTAATTAATTCAGGAATTTAACGTCATGATATTTATCTTGGTATGTAATTGTATTATAATTCATGTTTAATCATTTGCTCACTATCATTTCATTACTTTGTAACTACGACTTGTAAACGAGGGCTGAATATCCTAATATTCACTTAGATTCTTGCGACATTAGTTTAAAATTAACTTGCAGTAGATTTCCTCTATCTTGCCACATCACCGAGGAAGAAGGAAGGACAAATTTAGACATCAAGTTCTGGGAAAAGCGAGCACGTGTTCACGCGTCCTAACGATAGCTACCGTATTTCGACCAGAATTATTCAAACTGATCACCGCCTATATTTTCAAAGGAGCGTCATGTTGCCATGGATACTGAGTGAAAGGACTAATAGAAGAACAGTTGATATCATGGTTAAGACCCGTCAACTCTAATATCTGGAGTGGGGAGAGACGTGTCATCTGATTGGACCACGTGTAGCGACCTGTAATTAGCGCGAGAGAAGGTTATAAAAGGGCGTGTTGGAGCTCTTGGCTTCATCTTCTACTTGATTATTCTACACTCTTCTACTTGATTCTTCGGATTCTTCGTTTGATTCTGCATTAGTATTCTACATTAATTACTTCATTACCACGACGTGGTACTTAGGAATTTCTGGATGAGGGGTGTATAGCCACTCTCATCAGGAAGTACGTACAGCTCGGCTACCGGTTTGAACCAGTCTAAGTCAATAGGTAGTATTAATCTAGATAGAAATGAAACTTCAGAGCACATTTTCAGTAAAGTTGGAAGGATTCTTAATTGAGTATCCTCTCCATATAACCCAAGGTGGTTCTTCTAACTATGACTTAGGGCTTATCTCCAATATATGGGATAGAGCATAATAGGGAGTGTTAGTTTTGAAGCCATCTTCCAATTAGTGGGAGGTGCAATGTGCAAGGCAGGAATGGTACTTAGCTGCAGATGAAGAGATCTCAAAGACGACCGGTGATGTTCCAGCTACAAGGATGGAAGCTTTCCAAGGACCAGCAGAACAAGACTACATGGTGAGCAAGCGAGTTAAAGATATTGCAAGTTTTCGCGAAGTAGAGTCATTCAATTTTTTGTTAAATTCATTTTCTATTTTAAATTCAGTTCTCGTTAAACTGTCGTCATTTATATTAAATATAATAAATAGTATTTTTCTAGTTCACTTTAATCAATCTGCCTTAATTAGCCTTTTGATTTCTAATTCTCCTGCTTAATGATTAGTGCACTATCACCCCACCCCTGTGATAAGAGTCCGTCCAAGCTTGATTATAAATTTTTATCTTTAAGTCCTCAACTTAAAGATTGGCGCCCTTAGCTTGAATGGTTGCATTTCTCGTTCGATGATTGTTCTCCGAGAGGGGAAGTCACAATATCAACTTATAAATTCCTGAATCCTGGAAACATTCTTCTTCGTTCTTATTAAACATGTTACAGTTGTGTGCCTAGTGTTATTGTTCGTTGAAAACGCTACCTTGATGTCGTGTTTCTTAAATAAATTAGTAATTACGTAAATGTTAGGATTGTTGAAGGTGAACTTCACATACTTTTTTTGTTTGCTCTGACTGTTTTATTAGAACTATCTAATAATGAGAATGACGATCAAAATCGTAATTTTTAAAACATAATGTTGAATTAAATAATGTTCAAGGATGGTCAAGTGACCTGTATTTATTTGTTTACATAAGATAAAAGTCAAAAATCAATAGCATATGGTGCTGTCATTGTTAACAATAAGTTATTTGATTAATTTGACCACCTAATCAATACAATAAATCTTGCCTTTGTTGAATTACACTGTCATGCTAATTAAAATGGTACATGTTTTGCCTTACATATAGGCATCATTAGCCGTGGGTTTAACCTTGAAATAAAATCGGACACCAGATTTACATATAAATAAAATTTTACCCCTGGTAAACTGTTCCACTCCTTCACGCCCTTCCCAATGAAAGAACATTTACCCCAATCGCTTCTGCTAAAATTCCTGAATGCAACCTGAATTGATGTAATCTTCACAGTTTGAATAGGTGGAACAATTTTAGCTTGTTTTTTTAGTATTTGTAATTATATTTCAATACGTTGCACACTTTAAGTAGCACGACCTGCGGCATCAAAGTGTTACAATCATGAGAGTGTTAAAGTATGATCTCCTTCTCCAGCAATTACATTCATGTTGATGTGATTACGTGTTAATTATGGGCTTAATTTAATTGTCAAACAAAGATTCATACTGCTTTCCACTCACTTCCAATAAGTTCAAACACTCATAGGCTTATTGATTGAAATAATAACAATAAATTATTTGATTAATTTGACCACCTAATCAATACCATAAATCTTGCCTTTGTTGAATTACACTGACATGTTAATTAAAATAGTACATGTTTTGCCTTACATATAGGCAACATTATCCATGGGTTTAACCTTGAAATAAAATCAGACACCAGATTTACATATAAATAATCAAAATCTCTTTATTTGCAAATGAGGTATCTACCTCAGTGGCAAATGGTACACTAAAATACATTATTGTCAAGCACTAAATTTTAAATGAACAAGAGAAGAAGAAAATTTTCCTAGAATACAATATTGTACAGTTTACGCTAACAATTTTTTCTATTAAACACACACCTCATCCTTAATAAATTTATATTGTTTACAAAATTCTACTTATAATATCTCCTGTACTTACAAACATAATCAAGTCATATACAGTATGTGAAATTACTTCTAATAATATTATACAACTGGTATAAGATTAAAATTAATATTGCATTTATTTACTTATTTATTTTTTACCCATTTTCGAATATAAGTAGCATAACGACGTGCTGCATCTTAACCAGAGCCTTTTTTGCCACCATTTTTCAGAGTTCCTGAAGGGCCTTCACAGCTACCGTAGCGGTCCCAGGGCCCTCAAAGTCCCCACTGTACTTCACCCCTACAGGCAGTCCCCTACTTGGGCTGTCCAAACTCCATAGACCAGGGGATGGAATTAATTTAATCACACACATTTTTTATTTACAATATCCCGCACTGGTCGAATGCCCTCTAACATTTCATTTATTTTCTCTGTTGCTGTTTTTTCTCTTCTTGAATATCTGTACAGATTTTGGAAAAGGAACAAACACTACCCCTGGTAAACTGTTCCACTCCTTCACGCCCTTCCCAATGAATGAAAATTTACCCCAATCGCTTCTGCTAAAATTCCTTCTAATTTTACGCTTGTGGTCAGTTCTGCTGATATAATTATTTTCCAACTGAAGCCTCTTACGGATTTCTCCCCATGCTGCTTCTCCTGTATAGGCTCTATATAATCCTATAAGTGTAGTTTTCTCCCTTCTCTTACTTAAAGTTTCCCACCCACGTTCCTCTAAAATTTCTGATACACTACTTTTTCTCCTGAAATCCTGTTACAAACCTTGCTGCTTTCCTCTGCACACTATTTATTTCTTTTATTAGGTATGCTTGGTGATGATCCCAAACACTGTTTGCATATTCCAATAATGGACGAACCATACTTAAGTAACTGATTTCTTTTAATTCTTTGTTGCATCCTTTAAGTAGCCTCATTATGACACGTAACGATCTGTATGCTTTCCCAACAATGTCATCAACATGACCCTTCCAGTGCAAATTACTTTCAAATCTCACACCTAAGTATTTGCACTTGCCATCTTTTTGGGATAACTACCTCATCCAAAGTATATT
Organism: Anabrus simplex; assembly: GCF_040414725.1. Taxonomy (NCBI): domain Eukaryota; kingdom Metazoa; phylum Arthropoda; class Insecta; order Orthoptera; family Tettigoniidae; genus Anabrus; species Anabrus simplex. Next base: position 304,421,858 of record NC_090266.1, read on the forward strand.
CAAATTCAGTTTTAAAGCTCCTGTTTGTAAATGTTGTAACAGTTGATTTGCCTCCATTAACCTTCATATTATTTTCTTCAACACATTGTTGGATACTCACAAGGTCCCTTTGTAATTCTGAACAATCCTCAATGTTATTTATTTCCCTATAAACAATTATGTCATCTGCATACAATCTTATTTTTGATGTTATATTGTTCCCTAGTCCGACTCGTTGGCTGAACGGTCAGCATACTGGCCTTTGGTTCAGAGGGTCCCGGGTTCGATTCCCGACCGGGTCGGGGATTTAACCTTAATTGGTTAATTCCAATGGCACGGGGGCTGGGTGTATGTGTTGTCTTCATCATCATTTCATCCTCATCACGATGCGCAGGCCGCCTACGGGCGTAAAATAGAAAGACCTGCACCTAGCAAGCCGAACCCGTCCTGGGATATCCTGGCACTAAAAGCCATACGACATTTCATTTCATTGTTCCCTAAATCATTTGCGTATATTAAGAAAAGTAACGGACCGATTATACTACCCTGTGCAATTCCCTTCGAAATTTTCTCTTCCTGTGATATATTATTTCCTGCTTTGACTTTCTGAACCCTTGAATTTAGAAATGTTCTTATCCAATGTATAACCCTTACGTCCAATACTATTCCCTCCAATTTCTTTAATAATATTCCATGTTCCACTCTATCAGAGGCTTTGGAAAGATCTATGGCTATGCAATCTAACTGGCCTCCTGAATCCAACTGATCTGATACGTCCTGCTGAAATCCCACCAGTTGTGCCTCACAAGAAAATTTCTTTCTAAATCCATATTGGCTCCTCATGAATGAATTTTTATCATCACATATCTCTCTGATGTACTTTGCTATTAAACTCTCCAGTATTTTACAAACTATACTGGTCAGGCTGATTGGTCTGTAGTTCTCTGGTTTCCTTTTTTATCACCCTTTCCTTTATAAATTGGTATTATTATAGATTCCTTCCAATCCTTTGGTATTACACTATTATTTATGACATAGTCATAGTCAAAGAGAAATTTTAAATATGGCACTATGTACCACCCCATTGTCTTTAATACCTCCCCAGTAATTTGATAACTTCCTGCTGCTTTTCCTTGCTGAAGCAGTTGGATTTCTCTGAAAATATCTTCATTTGTGAATGAGAAGCTTCTTGTTTCCCTTATGTGTCTCTGAATCTCTGAATTCCGTACTAAATAGATTTGCTTTCTCAGTATCTGTTAAATAGTGTTCATCCCCTTCTCCCACCATTGTAGGAATTTGCATTCCTGTATTTTTTTGATTCCTAATATATGAATACAGCTTTTTCCATTTCCCTCTGTGGTCATTACCCTCTTGAGGTATGCCATTCATATAATTCTCTTTTGCTTCCTTTTTCACTCTATTCAGTTCCCTCATTAGCTGTGTTCTTGTTTCTCCATTCTCCCTACCCTCTTTGATTTTCCTGTTTACTGTTCTACATTTTCTTTTTAATTTTCTTATTTGCCTTGTATAATAAAGAGGGTCTGAGGTCATTTTACCCTTCTTAACAGGTACAAATCTCTTTTCTCCTTCCCAAATGATTCCTTTAAATTTAGCCCATGGTGTATCCACATTACTCCCTTCACTTATCCAACAACTGAATTGTGATTTAAGGTAAGTGCCAAATTCATCAACTTTAGTTTTTCTGTATAATTTCTTGTCTTGTATGACCCCCTTATTAAGCATTTTTGGTACCATTATTACAGCCTTATGGTCACCTATTCCTTCAATTACTTCAGTTTTATCAACAATTTCCCATAGTTTAACCAAGAATACATCTAGCAAGTTATGGAGACGAGTCGGTTCTTGTATACTTGTGTAAATCCTCCCTCCTAAATTAACCTTTTTGCCAGTTTCTCTTCATGGGCTTCACTTGCAGCTCCATTCCATTCAACTTCAGATCTCCCCCAATTCTTACCATATCATTATTATTGTTTTTATGAGTATAATTTATTATTTTCTCAAATATTTCCATGACTCTTTCCTCCCTTCTAGGCCTATATTTTCCTATAATTCCCACCTCCTTCATATATTATCACAAACTAATTTTATCCCTAATATTTCATCCCTTTCATCAGCAAACCATTCATGTGAACAATAAGTTTCCTTCACCAGAATAAACACCCCCCCCCCTTCCCATCTTATCTCCTCGGTCTCTACAATAGACTGTATACCCTTCTGGAAATACTTCTCTATTACCCACCCCTTCTCTCAACCACGATTCCACTCGTATCACCACGTCACTTTCATAAGATTCCATCAATGTACCGAATTTTAATTGTTTATTTACTACACTCTGACAGTTTACCAAGAGCAATCTCAGACCCCCTTCCTCCCTAAAACTTGACTGTTGTAATTGGGTAACCTTTGACTCATGAGTTGAGAACGTCCCTGGAACCCAGATCTTTGTACATAGATCTTGATTTAAGGATCTGGGTTTTCTGGCAAGTTTCCCTGTATATGCCAATTTAGTGGTATGGGTTTTCTTAAGTGCATATTAGTTTGCAAATCTCTGTTGATAATTATAGCAATTTGTCTACAGAGAGTTGCTTTTCCATTGCCATTCAGATGTAACCCATGCCTAGTGAACATTTGCCTGCCAAGACCTAAAGTATCTACTACATAGACATTTCTAAAACCAGTGGCGGCTCGTGAAAAAATCGTCCTACGTGCTACAAAAAACAAGCTAAATACGCTGTTTTAAATCTGCATATTGCCATGATGAACAACGCATACTTCAAACTTGGTAATACTACTACTACTACTACTACTACTACTACTACTAATAATAATAATAATAATAATAATAATAATAATAATAAAAATACAACTTTTCTCACAATTTATAACTCAGAACAAACAAAAACAACATTAATTTGGAAGCAGATGAATTCTTCGACAACTGTCTACGAGATAAATAATTCATTGGAGAAATATTGTTTTTACTAACCTAATGGCGCAACTTACATCAGTGCAAATAGAATCGTGGGAATATAGATCCCCACTAAGAACACTAATTTAATTTCACTTTATATACACTGCAGTGGATAAATAATTTGATAAATCTTCGTATAAACTTTAGCACTAACACAATGACAGGAAAAACACGCACCAGTAATATAACCGCGAGATTAAAAACCGCACAAAGTAACTGAAAGAGCTGCCAACTGATTCATTGAGACCTCCCCTATTACCAGAGTAAATGTCCGGCTCCATGGCTAAATGGTTAGCGCGCTGGCCTTTGGTCACAGGGATCCCGGGTTCGATTCCCGGCAGGGTCTGGAATTTTAACCATCATTGGGTGTACGTGTTGTCGTCATCATCATTTCATCCTCATCACGACTCGCAGGTCGCCTACGGGAGTCAAATCAAAAGATATGCATCTGGCGAGTCGAACATGTCCTCGGATACTTCCGGCACTAAAAGCCATACGCTATTTCATTTCACCAGAGTAAATTACATTGTAATGCGGGATAACATTTAGGGTCAGTCAAAGATTCTTTGACTCACCTACGAATTCCTTATTTTTGACACAAAAGGAAGATGGATATTTTAATAAGCATGTGTGAGATAGATTGCCTCCACTTACGCTTTACTTTCGAACCCAGACGATGCTACTCTCTAGTGTCAGATTTGCTTACCACGTTCAACATAAGCACGGCCGACTGGATCCCTCGCTGCGCTCCGGGTAGCAGGAGACATCGAGTAATTCTACCCCCTTGCGGGAGAGGAAGTAACTATAGACGGGATCAGTGAAAGTTGATCCCGGTTTACGGTATACTCCGCCGGCTAGGGGGAGTGTTGCAAGCTTGGCTGCGCCTGCGTATTGCTTCCTTCAGGCTACAGGCAAGGGCTCACTTCACATGAGCACGAGCCTTGTTCCCCGGGAGAACGGCGCTAGGTGTTCGACAGATCTCGTCCTGATTTGCACAAAACACAAATTCATATCGTACTCAAAACAACGAAAAGGCACCAGGATAATTGTACTGTACATAAATAATATTCCTTACAGTTCCAAGCTGCGTACTGGAGCCCGGTAGCACGTACTGACCGGCCGCCACTGTCTAAAACTCTTACATAATCTCTTGATTTTTATATTTACATCATGTACAGCTTTGTTCACACATGAGTCCTCTAAAAGGTCATACCTGGGTGGCACATTAACTGCAATTACTTTTGAGTCAGGTAGTTTGGAAATCTTACCTCTGGGGGTCGTAATTAGTTCCTCACCTTCATTTGCAGTAATGTCATTTGTACCACTCACAATCACCACATAATTGTCCTTCTCTAACACAGGATACAGGATCAGTTTTGGCACCTGGTTTTATTAGTCCTAAAACCTCAGTTTCTGTATTTTGCAGCTTATCCTTGATGCCTTCTGCCATACCCCGCCTTTGACTGTCTGCGTAGAGATGAATTTTTGGCGATCTTGATTTTCGGTTGGTGTTCTTCTTCTGTAGGTTACCTCCACTGGATTTGAAATAATTTGGAAAACTTGATGTGTCTTCTTCTGGAACTTGTTGCAATGACTGAAATCTGTTTGGCACTGCAAAGAGTTTTTTCCCGGTTTTAAGTTGTATGTAGTTTCTCCCATATGTTTAACATTAGGCCTAAAATGGCTACGCGTCACTTTCGTCCACGGCGATCTTTCTTCTCCAATGTCTTCTTTATCTTCCAGTTTCTTTACTCTGTCCTTTAAGCTTTCATTTTCAAGTTTCAGAGCACATAAGTCTTGTTGTTCTGCCTCACTATCAGTTTGTTTACACTTGGGGCACAGCCACACACTTTCTTCAACATCAGTACTATTTACAATATTTGCACAACGAAAATTGTACCATTCATCACACTTATGACATAGAATCCCATTTTTAACTACTTTTCTGCATTTGCCACATTTGTCACTGCATCTTACACCATTATCCACTACGGATATCACAGACTCACACACACAGTAGTCACCATCTTGTCCTGTTCTATTATAGTGAATTTATGCCCTGTGTCCCTCATGTGGTTGGCCATAGCAGAGAATTTATTGTGTCTTTGTGCATTGTAATGTTCGACATATCTGGTTGAAAAGCTGCGGCCAGTTTGGTCAACATAAGAAAAATGATATGTAAAGCATTTTAATCTGTATATATCTGATCCAGAGTAACGATTATCTGTGACGTTAATAGAGTTATGATTAAAGTTATGATTAGTGTTTTTGTTGTATAGGCTATTTTTACATCGTGTATCATTAAGGAATTGGTAATTGGATGAATAGCATGGTTAGTGAATGTGAATTTAGCGTGTTTTGGTTTGGCAGGTTTTAATGGAGTTAAATTTGTAGCTTGTTTTAATTTGGTTTTGTTGATGATTTTATTAATTGTATGCATATTAAATCCATTGAATTTAGCTATTTCATTAATTAATTATAATTCTTTTTTAAAATTTGTAGAAGACATATAGATTTTTAATGCCGTATATATTAGACTGTGATAAGTGGCTTTTTTGATGTGAGTTGGGATATAATGAATGATTTTTTTTGTGGTTGTCGGAGAAAAGGTGGACTTTCTGTATATTTGGAAGTCGAACTTGTTTGATACTGGTGTGGCTTTGATATCTAGGAATTTTAAAGAGCTATTGATCACATCTTCTTTAATGTTATTACCTAAATTTTTAAGGAATAATAATATGTTATCACTGTTGTTGATTTGTTTGTCTATGATTGCTATGGTATCATCAACGTAACAATGCCTAAGACAGAGTCCATTGATGTTATTAATTATCGTACTGTGCTCGAGATTATCTAAGTATATGTAAGCTAATATTCCAGATAACGGGTTTCCCATCGCCAAACCTTCCTGTTTGTAAATATTCTTATTGAAAATTGAAACTAAACTGAGTAATTTTAAGCATTCATCAATTTCGATTTTACTTACTGTGCTATTTGTTGTCAGATTGTTCTTTATGATGTTAATAGTATTATTGATAGGAATATTTGTATACATGTTAGTAATGTAGAAAGAACATAAAACGTATCTTGGTTGCAGACTGAATTTGTTTAGGGAATTGCAACGTTTGATCCAGTTTTTTATGGGGTTGGAATTGTTGAATTTGAAATGTTTTTTAGGAATTTGTGTAGGAATTGAGAAGTTTTATAGATAGGACTATTCATACTATTAATTATTGGTCAAATGGGGACCTCCTTTGTATGAATTTTGGTTAATGATCTTACAGTAGGTAATCTTGATAATCTGATAATCTTGATCATTTAAAATGAAAGTAGAATTTTTAAAAAGGTTCTTTAAGTTTGCTGTATATTGTTTGTTGGATTTTAATTAATTATTGTATAGGTTTTATTTGAAAAAAGTTATGTTTTATCTCTGTAATCCTGCTTGCTCATTATTACTATGGTGTTGCCCTTGTCTGCCTTTGTTAATATTACGTTGCTATTATCGATTTTGGATTTCAGGTTTTGAATTTGTTTCGAGACGTTGTAATTGTTGTTAGATGTTATCATATTAATCAACTAGCAAGATACCCGTGCTTCGCTACGGTATTATACTGAAATTTATAATTGAATGCTTTTTGTTTTAGATATATAATCTGCCGAAATTCGCGATCTGACTCGTTTTCTGCGAGAATCCGCCAAAATTCGCGATCTGACTCGTTTTCTAATAGATTACGGTATGTTTCCTCACATTTTTCAATCTTTCTTTCCAGCAATCGATTTCGTACTTCCCAAGCTAGGTCCAGATATTCCACCCCGTCAGTTGGGTCCCTAAATCTTTGCCATCTTTTCCTATAAGCGTTTTTAATATGGATCAAATCCTTCAGGAGATCCGGCGTGGTGTCGTCTTAGGTGCCTTGGCGGTACTGAACCCGCGGCCGGACTGCATTCTTGGTCATTACCCGTCCAGGACCCGTTTCCAGGGGGGTCCGCAATTTTGACAACGGTCCAGAACATTATTATTATTATTATTATTATTATTATTATTATTATTATTAATATTAAAAGATGTTCTGGACCCCACAGCAAGATGCAAGACCGCTACTTGGCGGTAAATTACATCTGCTGCCAGTGTCATTGTTACAATGTGACCAGCACCATCGTCGCGCGTAGGCAAGTGTGCGGGATTTCTGGCGATACCAATGACATACTTCCGTGCATTGTTGACCTTATTATAGAGGTGAACAATTTGACGGTCCATCTCATTCCTATCGTTTATTTCAAATGTGTTTAAATTTTTATTTACATGCCAGGAGAATCTACTGTAATCTAAGAACGTTCTCCGAAGGAAAAGATGGCTGTTGAAAACGAACCCAGGAAAGATTAAAAATGATCGGTTTATGATCAGAATAAGTACATCGAAACTATATAGCCTGTTTCCAGTCATTCGACAGGGCCAGGAATGGAATGAATAAAGCCCCATCTAGCGGCGACAATAGGAATTGTGCCGGCTGCCGAAGCACACCTCTGGGGCAATGATCGTTGAGTGACAAATGAAATGAAATATTGGACAGTGTTGCTGGAATGAATGATGACAGAGAAAATCGAAGTATCCGGAGAAAAACCTGTCCCGCCTCCGTTTTGTCCAGCACGAATGTCACATGGAGTGACCGGGATTTGAACCACGGAACCCAGCTGCGAGAGGCCGGCGCGCTGCCGCCTGAGCAACGGAGGCTCCTTAAGTACATTATGAACAGTAAAATCAATTGATCTCACCTCCTTTTACACCCCACCGCCGTTAAGTTTATTTACCCCCCCCCTCCCCCCCAAAAAATAGAAGACGTGTTTCTTTATGTTTAAAGGATATTCCAAACACCAATGTTCACATCTGTTACCTTCAGTTTTGAGATATAAGTATCCCCATAAAAATAATTCACTTTATTTTCACTTCCTTTCACACTCCCCTCCCCCCCCCCCCACACCCCGTAAGTGAATTTTCCGGCAAAATATACTTGTTTTCTTAATAGTAAAGGATCTTCTAACTAGTAATTATCACGACTCTAACTTCTTCAGTTTTTGATTTATGTGTCTTCATGAAAGGAATTCAACTCCTTTTCACTCCCGCCCCCCAAACGCGTTTTTCTTTGTTTAAGGAGATTCAAATACCATTTTCACGTCCGTAACAACTTTAGTTTCTATTAGATGTATGCATTCTCATACAATTAATTCAATTAATTTTTCAATTCTTTCACCCCCCCTCTTTCATTGGATTTTCCGAGAATACGTGTTTCTTTACTTTTAAAGCAGATTCCAAATGTCTAATTTCACGTCTGTAATATCTTCATTTTTGAGATATCAGTAGCCTAATTAAAAGAATTCAACACCATTTTCAGTCACTTTTACCCCCCCCCCCTTCCACCCAAGTGGTATTTCCGAAAGCTGAAAATACTCGTTTCTTTAATTTTAATAGAGATAAAAGTACCATTTTTCACTTCTGTAACATGTTAAGTTTTTGAGATATACTGTAGAAATTCTCTTTTTAAAATTTCACCCCTTTTTATTTCCCCTTAAGTGGAGTTTCCAAAAACAAATCACCTATCTTTCTTTACATTTACAGGAGATTCCAAATACCCACTTTTTACGTCTGTAACATTTTACGTTTCTCAGATATTCTGTAGATATAGTCTTTCAAAAAATTCACCCCAGTTTGTCACTCCTGTTTAATCGCCATTAATTGGATTTTCCAAAAACAAAAAAATACGTGTTTCCTTATTTTTAAAGGAGCTCCCATATACATATTTTCAGTACTGTAATATTTTCAATTTCTGAGATATATGTATCCTCATTAAAGGCATTCATCCCATTATTCACCCATTTACACCCCTCCTATTGGGATTTAAAGAAAGCAAAAAATACGTGTTCTTGTATTTTTAAAGAAGATTCTAAATACCATTTTTTTACATCTGTAAACATTTAAAGTTTTAAGATTTAGACACACTCATTTTAAAAATTCACCCCCCTTTTCACCCTCCATTATTTGGATTTTCCAAAATCAAAAAAATACCGGTTTCTTGGAGCTCCCATATACAAATTTTCAGTTCTGTAATATTTTCAGTTTCTGAGATATATGTATCCTCATTAAAGGCATTCATCCCATTATTCACCCATTTACACCCCTCCTATTGGGATTTAAAGAAAGCAAAAAATACGTGTTCTTGTATTTTTAAAGAAGATTCTAAATACCATTTTTTTACATCTGTAAACTTTTAAAGTTTTAAGATTTAGACACACTCATTTTAAAAATTCACCCCCCTTTTCACCCTCCATTATTTGGATTTTCCAAAATCAAAAAAATACCGGTTTCTTTATTTTTAAAGTAAATCCCAAATACCAATTTTCAGGTCTGTAATATCTTCAGGTTCTGAAATATAAGTAGCCTCATTAAAGGCATTCAACCGCCTTTTCACCCTTTTCCACCCTTCCAATTGGGATTTTCCGAAAACAAAAAAATACGTGTTTCTTTATTTTTAAAGGAGATTCTAAATGCCAATTTTTACATCTTTAAACTTTTAAAGTTTTGAGATATAGATAGACTCATTTTAAAAATTCACCCCCTTTTCACACCCCCCATTAATTGGATTTTCCAAAAACAAAAAATATGTATTTCTTTATTTTTAAAGGAGATATTAAGCACCAATTTTCAGGTCTGTAATATCTTCAGTTTCTGAGATAAAAGTATCCTCATTGAAGTCATTCAACCCCTTTTTCACCCCTTTTCACCCCTCCTATTGGGATTTTCCGAAAACAAAAAAATACGTGTTTCTTTGTTTTTAATGAAGATTCTAAGTACCAATTTTTACATCTGTAAACTTTAAAAGTTTTGAGATATAGATACACTCATTTTAAAATTTCACACCCCCTTTTCACCCCCTTAGCGACGGAATATCCAAAGATCCTCTCTTAGCGAGCACCTAAAATGAATATATCCCCAAAATTTAATTTCTTTATGTCCAGTAGTTTTGGCTCGGCGGTGATGAATCAGTCAGTCAGTCAGTCAGTCAGTCAGTCAGTCAGTCAGGACAAGTTATTTTATATATATAGATGTTGGAAGTTTTTGTTTTACTTAACGTACGTCATTTTGTTTGTCAATCGGAATTTGTTTATCGATATTAGGTTTCAGTGATTATGTCCTCTGCTTTTTTGTGATTGGGCCAATTATGTTTAATGCCCTTATCTAATAGATTCATCTCATGATCAGAGAAGGTTGTGTTATATAGGTTAACTAGCAAGATACCCGTGCTTCGCTACGGTATTATACTGAAATTTATAATTGAATGCTTATTGTTTTAGATATATAATCCGCCGAAATTCGCGGTCTGACTCGTTTTCTGCGAGAATCCACCAAAATTCCCGATATGACTCGTTTTCTGTTAGATTACGGCACGTTTCCTCCCATTTTTCAATCTTTTTTTCCAGCAATCGATTTCGTACTTCCCGGGCTAGGCTCAGGTATTCCTCCCGGTCAGTTGGGTCCGTAAATCTTTGCCATCTTTTACTATAATCATTTTTAATATGGATAAAATCCTTCAGGAGATCCGGCGTGGTGTCATATTGGGTGCCTAGAAGGCACTGAACCCGCGGCTGGACTGCATTCTTAGTCATTACCCGTCCAGGAGCCGTTTCCAGCGCGGTCCGCACATTTGACGACGGTCCGGAACATTATTATTATTATTATTATTATTATTATTATTATTATTATTATTATTATTATTATTATTATTATGTGTTGCTGGAATGGATGATGACAGGAAAACCGGAGTATCCGGAGAAAAACCTGTCCCGCCTCCGTTTTGTCCAGCACGAATGTCACATGGAGTGACCAGGATTTGAACCACGGAACCCAGCTGTGAGAGGCCGGCGCGCTGCCGAGGATCCTTATAAGTACATTAAGAACAGTAAAATCAATTGATCTCACCTCCTTCTACACCCCACCGCCGTTAAGTTTATTTACCGACCCCCCCCCCCCCCCCACAAAAAAATTAAAAGAAGGCTTGTTTCTTATGTTTAAAGAAGATTCCAAACACCAATGTTCACGTCTATTACCTTCAGTTTTGAGATATAAGTATACCCATAAAAATAATTTACTTTTTTCACTTCATTTCACACTACTCCCCCCACCCCCCTAAGTGAATTTTCCCGCAAAAAATACTTGTTTCTTTAATAGTAAAGGATTTTCTAAATACCAATTATCACGACTCTAACTTCTTCAGTTTTTGATTTATGTGTCCTCATGAAAGGAATTCAACTCCTTTACACTCCCGCCCTCCAAGATGGTTTCCCCCCAAAACGCGTTGTTCTTTGTTTTTAAAGGAGATCCAAATACGAATTTTCACGTCTGTAACAACTTTAGTTTTTAATAGATGTATGTATTCTCATACAATTAAGTCAATTAATTTTTCAGTTCTTTCACCCCCCCCTTCATTGGATTTTCCGAGAATACGTGTTTCTTTATTTTTAAAGCAGATTGCAAATATCAAATTTCACGTCTGTAACATCTTCATTTTTGAGATATCAGTAGCCTAATTAAAAGAATTCAACACCATTTTCAGTCACTTTTACCCCCCCCCCCCTTTCACCCAAGTGGTATATCCGAAAACTAAAAATACACGTTTCTTTATGTTAAATAGAGATAAAAAAATACCATTTTTCACTTCTGTAACATGTTAAGTTTTTGAGATAAACTGTAAAAATTCTCATTTTAAAATTTCACCCCTTTTGAGTTCCCCTTAAGTGGAGTTTCCAAACACAAATCACCTATGTTTCTTTAGATTTACAGGAGATTCCAAACACCCACTTTTTACGTCTGTAACATTTTACGTTTCCAAGATATTCTGTAGATATAGTCTTTCAAAAATTCACCCAATTTGTCACTCCTGTTTAACCGCCATTAATTGGATTTTCCAAAACTAAAAAATACGTGTTTCTTTATTTTTAAAGGAGATCCCATATACAAATTTTCAGTTCTGTAATATATTTCGTTTCTGAGATATATGTATCCTCATTAAAGGCATTCAACCCATTTTTCACCCTTTTACACCCCTCCTATTGGGATTTACAGGAAACAAAAAATACGTGTTCCTTTATTTTTAGAGGAGATTCTAACTACCAATTTTTACATCTGTAAATTTTAAAGTTTTAAGATGTAGAAACACTCATTTTAAAAAATTTACCCTCCCCCCTTTTAACCCCCAATATTTGGATTTTCCAAAAACGAAAAAATACGTGTGTTTATTTATTTTTAAAGGAGATTCTAAATACCAATTTTCACATCTATAACCTTTAAAAATTTTGAGATAGATACACTCATTTTAAGATATTACTCCCTTTTCACCCCCCTAAATTGGATTTTCCAGAAACAAAAAATACGTGTTTCTTTATTTTTAACGGAGATCCCAAACACCAATTTTCAGGTCTGTAATATCTTCAGTTTCTGAGATATAAGTACCGGTATCCTGATTAAAGGCATTCAACCCATTTTTCCCCATTTTCACCCTTTTTCACCCCTCCTATTGGGATTTTCTGAAAACAAAAAAATACGTGTGTCCTTATTTTTAAAGAAGATTCTAAATACTCATTTTTACATCTGTAAACTTTTAAAGTTTTGAGATATAGAGCAACTGATTTTAAAATTTCACCCCCTTAGCGAAGGAATATCCAAAAATCCTCTCTTAGCGAGCACCTACGTCTTAATATGGATATATCCCCAAAATTTCATTTCTTTATGTCCAGTAGTTTTGGCTCGGCGATGATGAATCAGTCAGTCAGTCAGGACAAGTTATTTTATATATATATAGATTGTAGTGGAAATATTTTTTTTTTGCTAGGGTCTTTACGTCGCACCGACACAGATAGGTCTTATGGCGACGATGGGATAGGAAAGGCCTAGGAGTTGGAAGGAAGCGGCCGTGGCCTTAATTAAGGTACAGCCCCAGCATTTGCCTGGTGTGAAAATGGGAAACCACGGAAAACCATTTTCAGGGCTGCCGATAGTGGGATTCGAACCTACTATCTCCCGGATGCAAGCTCACAGCCGCGCGCCTCTACGCGCACGGCCAACTCGCCCGGTTGTGGAAATATTAGTCAAATGGGAAGTGGACACTTCATTGGTTGTATTTCGGTCAGATGTTTTGAGTTTGTTTTCTTATAACAAATTAATTTATGGTATAGGGTTTTCTGTTTCCTGTCTCAATATGTATGATAGTTTAAGGTCAGTGTACCTTATAAATGAAATCCATTCATGTGAAGATAATTTTTGAGAGATGGTCAAATGTGTCATATATAATTGTAAATTTAGTAAAGATTTCTTCTTGTATAATAGCTTGATTTCAGTTTTTAACCATATGCTATTTACTTTCTTTTGAGTGACATTAGATTTTCAATGAGGAAGACCTTTTCTTTGTAAAGATTTGAGAAACTTAGGTACCAACTCTAATTTCAAGCAAATCTTTAAGAAACGTAATATCTCTAGAAATCTTGCCTATTTTAATTCTGAGGTTCAAATACTTGTTAGGTTTTATATTGCCTGGTGGCATTAATATTACATGTGATAAATATCATTTTTGATCCGTATTGAGGATATTTGATTGATATAATAACAATAAGTTATTTTATTAATTTGACCACATAATCGATACAATAAATCTTGTCTTTGTTGAATTGCACTGACATGTTAAATAACCTGGTACATGTTTCGCCTTACATATAGGCAATATCAGCTATGGGTTCAACCTTGAAATAAAATCTGGCACCTGATTTACATATAAATAAAAATGAACCTAATATATAAAAAGCCTTGAAGACTAGCGGTTAGAACTAGATAATGTGAATGACGATCAAAATCGATTTTTTTTTGCTAGTTGTTTTTACGCTGCACCGACACAGATAGGTCTTATGGCGACGATGGGACAGGAAAGGGCTAGGAGTGGGAAGGAAGCGGCCGTAGCCTTAATTAAGGTACAGGCCCGGCATTTGCCTTGTGTGAAAATGGGAAACCACGGAAAACCATTTTTAGGGCTGCCGTCAGTGGGGTTCGAACCTTCTATCTCCCGAATAATGGATACTGGCAAAATCGTATTTTTAAAACATAATGTTGGGCCGATGACCTAGATGTTAGGCCCCTTAAAACAACAAGCAAGCAAGCAAACATAATGTTGAATAAAATAATGTTCAAGGATGGTCAAGTTACCTCTATTTATTTGTTTCGATAAAAGTCAATAGCATATGGTGATGATGTGGGTCACTTTGATGAAGAAGTACGAGGTTGTAGTAGAAGTTTAATATACAGTGTTGATATTGGACCTCTATGGACCATCTCATTTGATATGATGCTATAACGTTGTTAAGACATGTAGGTTTGTTGACATGCTGGTCGAAAAGGCAATGTGACAGTTGAATGTAGCTAACGTGTTGAATGTTGCATGAAAAGTAGAATCTGTAAAAGGAAACCAGAAGTGTGGTGTTAATTTACATCCCAGTTCACATACTAAAGCCACTTATCACGGCCTAATATATAGTGTACCATTCCCGTCCTATAATAGTCTCCCGGTGCTGTCAGAGTGCTCCGTGTTCGGTTCATAAAATAAGATCAGGGCTAAAAATAAATCAAAAATCTCGGGATAAATATACCATAGGTATGTGATCGGGAAACGGCAACAAAATTACATGAATAAAATGCAAAATAGGGGGTAAGATAGATTTATTGTCTATGAACATTATAGGTGATTGATATAATAAACAAATAAATAAATAAAACGCTTGAAAGTGGCTCAAACAAATGCCAAAATCACAAATATGTGTCATGCACATTGTTACAGATTACATTTTTTATTGCTGGTTGCTTTACGTAGCACCGACACAGATAGGTTTTATGTTGCCGATGGGAGGGGAAAGGCCTAGTAATGGGAAGGAAGCGGCCGTGGCCTTCATTAAGGTACAGCCCCAGCATTTGCTTGGCGTGAAAATGGGGAAACCACGGAAACCATCTTCATGGCTGCCGACAGTGGGGTTCGAACCCACAATTTCCCGGATGTGAGCTCACAGCTGCGTGCTCCCAACCGCACGTTCAACTCGCCCGGTTTACAAATTACTAATACGTTACATGAAAAGACGGGCAATATCCCGTATTAATATAAAAATATTTACAAAATAAATCTGGGGAAATATATACACTTCGTTTCGAGTCGACGCAGTTAAATTTACCTTAATGAATCCTGACGGATATTATTTCAATAAACGTTTTATAAGACGTACCGTGACAGAATGGAATTATACTAGATCCGATTCATATTACAAGTTTTATTTACAACAATTATAAACAAATCACATTTTTCCAGGTGTTCCTACCTTAAATCTACACTGAATTTACAAACTGACCGTTCTTTTACAAATGGATAGCTTAAATATCCAACTTCCCGTCAAAATGATCTACGGGCTTGTATTTAAGAAACAAGTCTTTAAGAACGATGACAATGACACATAAATATCAATAAAATATATGACAAAATTTAATATAAATGAAACTCTCAAATAAATCCTATAAATATCATGCAAAGAAAATTAAGTGAATATCACTGTGTACACACATAACTCAAATACAATTTTTATGAGATGCTAAACTTCTTTATATCAGAAACCACATGGAAATCCTGACTCAGTTAAACATGTTGAGGGTAGATCATCTTGCACGTCGGATCATAAATTTCCTAGCACTTTTAATTATCCAACTGTAAGGCCTCGCAAAAGGTGACATCAGCTAATTGGATTCTTAATTCTTGCCTGAGGAATTCTAACATACCGCGGGACATATTAACGCCGCAAATCACTACTCTGTTCAATATGCAATCAGTAGGCCTCGAACTCAACTCAATGCTCTTCAATACGCATTACTACGACCTTAATTACACATTTCAATTCAACACAGCTACATTATATGACACACGGCACATCTGACCTAACACCTCGTGGTACAAGAGTTCGACTCTCGTAGTGAAAATGAATAATCTAAGCAAATAAAACCTTTCTCTAATTACGCAGCTAACGCCATTATATTTTCCCCTTATAATACTTTGCAGGCACCTCTGTCCTGTCTTAACACAAATCTATATAAATATATAAGAGTACTGGGCTAATCTTGCCATTCTCTCATATTATAACACATCACATTCACAATTAGCTGGTCCTCTTTTCCTGTCTGAAAGACACTAACTCAACGATGCACTTTTAGGCTGGATATATCTGCCATGCAATTACCTATAAATCATGCTCCGTGCACTAAAACAAACAATCTGTTCCCTACAAAAATTTGTTCCCATACAATCTTTTGGCTGTGGAGCCTCCTTAACAAAGATTCTATTCTACATCTCATGACATAAATTGAAATACACAGTAACACCATGACAAACACATACCCCTATCTACAACTAATAATTTCCCTCTTTTCCATCTAATAAAGAGGAAAAATAATAATAAGAAAACTTCAGGGTTCGAACATGCATTTCCCCTGAAACCAAACATTACTGTATATTAATAAAAACACAGCACAGCCACAAAAATACTGACATTTACAATTAAACTACATCAGGATCGAACTAGGACAATTCTTCTATCTAAGCATGCTTATAATTTAAGATGAACTTAAGTGGTGTGGTCTCAGCATTCATCATGGTCCCCAGGACGCTGCGTCGGCGTAAATTACGCCATCATTGCATCACACTGCATGGCTTTACAAAATACACTGCTGGTCCTGGCTTCTTCCATCGCCGTCTGTGTAATATGGTGCTCCCGCACACACGCCATTAATTTATACCGAACGGTAAACAACGATTCGCACACAGTCTTCACGATCGCGGAACACGTACCGATTACATTTTTTGCAATACGCGAATGCAAACTGAGTACACGGGCTTTGAGATATCGATGACAAATACCGTCTTAGTAATTAACAATCCCGTGCCAAGACCGCACTCTGGCATACTGCAACGTAATACATAATTACACTGACTGACACAGCAAATGCAACACCAAGAAGGAGTGGTCAGAACTTTATGCCAATTGCAGGGTAGACTGACGTCACTGAGGTATGCTCATGATGTGAAATGCGCCACTGTGCTGCGCACGTAGCGAACGATAAATGGGACACGGCGTTGGCGAATGGCCCACTTCGTACCGTGATTTCTCAGCCGACAGTCATTGTAGAACGTGTTGTCGTGTGCCACAGGACACGTGTATAGCTAAGAATGCCAGGCCGCCGTCAACGGAGGCATTTCCAGCAGACAGACGACTTTACGAGGGGTATGGTGATCGGGCTGAGATGGGCAGGTTGGTCGCTTCGTCAAATCGCAGCCGATACCCATAGGGATGTGTCCACGGTGCAGCGCCTGTGGCGAAGATGGTTGGCGCAGGGACATGTGGCACGTGCGAGGGGTCCAGGCGCAGCCCGAGTGACGTCAGCACGCGAGGATCGGCGCATCCGCCGCCAAGTGGTGGCAGCCCCGCACGCCACGTCAACCGCCATTCTTCAGCATGTGCAAGACACCCTGGCTGTTCCAATATCGACCAGAACAATTTCCCGTCGATTGGTTGTAGGAGGCCTGCACTCCCGGCGTCCGCTCAGAAGACTACCATTGACTCCACAGCATAGACTTGCACGCCTGGCATGGTGCCGGGCTAGAGCGACTTGGATGAGGGAATGGCGGAACGTCGTGTTCTCCGATGAGTCACGCTTCTGTTCTGTCAGTGATAGTCACCGCAGACGAGTGTGGCGTCGGCGTGGAGAAAGGTCAAATCCGGCAGTAACTGTGGAGCGCCCTACCGCTAGACAACGTGGCATCGTGGTTTGGGGCGCTTTTGCGTATGATTCCACGTCACCTCTAGTGCGTATTCAAGGCACGTTAAATGCCCACCGCTACGTGCAGCATGTGCTGCGGCCGGTGGCACTCCCGTACCTTCAGGGGCTGCCCAATGCTCTGTTTCAGCAGGATAATGCCCGCCCACACACTGCTCGCATCTCCCAACAGGCTCTACGAGGTGTACAGATGCTTCCGTGGCCAGCGTACTCTCCGGATCTCTCACCAATCGAACACGTGTGGGATCTCATTGGACGCCGTTTGCAAACTCTGCCCCAGCCTCGTACGGACGACCAACTGTGGCAAATGGTTGACAGAGAATGGAGAACCATCACTCAGGACACCATCCGCACTCTTATTGACTCTGTACCTCGACGTGTTTCTGCGTGTATCGCCGCTCGCGGTGGTCCTACATCCTACTGAGTCGATGCCGTGCGCATTGTGTAACCTGCATATCGGTTTGAAATAAACATCAATTATTCGTCCGTGCCGTCTCTGTTTTTTCCCCAACTTTCATCCCTTTCGAACCACTCCTTCTTGGTGTTGCATTTGCTCTGTCAGTCAGTGTATATATATAGCAAAGGTAATTGCTTTGTAAATTGTACTGTAAACTCCCGTAATTAAATAATATCACTTGCATCTTGATAGTGTATATTATTTGTTAAATAACGCCTCACATTTCACGATATAAAATTTTCTATATTTGGTTAAAGAAAATCGTCACTGTTAATGTTACCACAATTCAACATGTGCTTGGTATAACAAGTTCCGACCCGCACAGTCAAGGATGCTGAGCAGAATGAATGTCCGATTGCGTCTCAAACCGCACGCACTCACAGTAACAACTCGGGGATCTCCACTGATACGATGACGCAATAATACAGCAGCCTACTTGGTAGAAAGCGCTGACTCAATAAAAATATATTTATTCATAAGATCGAAAGTAATTACTGTTTCTGTCTACTGGTAGTTTTAAATATATTATTTACTTCTTTTACATATCAAACACGTGGAGTATGGCTTTATAACAGATTGCCTAGTTAAATCGATGATGGTGCAGCACTTTATAAATCGATTGGTAGGTGTGAATTCGTTTGTTCTGTAGATCCCTGCATTCCACAATTTCGCTTCCAAGCTCGTGATTGGTCTCTTTCGAATCTGCCGCTCTCAGGCAATCCTGTAATATTCCCAACTGACTTATATGAAATATACAAACTGCTCGCTGTTACAATTTGAGATAACAACTAATTTCCTATGCCACGGGCTCCCGAGAGCTTGCATTGCACAACTTCCTACTTATACCAGGCTTTCCTTCTTGCAGTGAGTCCACAGTATTACACTTGGTAGTCTTGAGGCGTATATGATATGGCACAATAGGACATTAAAATACCTATGTTTTCTAGTAATTTAAAAAAGAACTACAATCCATTCAAGAAATAGCTAAATTCGGGGGATTTAATACGGATATAATTAATAAAATCATCAACAAAACCAAATTAAAACTAGCTACAAATTTAACTCCATTAAAACCCGTCGAACCGAGCTCGGTAGCTACAGTCGCTTAAGTGCGGCCAGTATCCAGTAATCGGGAGATAGTGGGTTCGAACCCCACTGTCGGCAGCCCTGAAGATGGTTTTTCGTGATTTCCCATTTTCACACCAGGCGAATGCCGGGGCTGTACCTTAATTGAGGCCAGGGCCGCTTCCTTCCAATTCCTAGGCCTTTCCTATCCCATCGTCTCCGTAAGACATATCTGTGTCGGTGCGACGTAAAGCAAATAGCAAAAAAACCCGTCGAACACAGATACGCTAAATTCACGTTCACTAACCATAGTATTCATCCAACTACCAGTTCCGTAATGAAGCACGATGTAAAAATAGCCTATACAACAACAAAGACTAATCGTAACTTATTCTTTAATCATAACTCTATTAACGTCACAGATAATCGTTACTCTGTATCAGGTATTTGCTTTACATGTAATTTTTCTCATGTTGGCCAAACTGGCCGCAGCTTTTCAACCAGATACACCGAACATTACAATGCACAAGGACACAATAAATTCTCTGCAATGGTCAACCACATGAGGGACACAGGACATAAATTCACTACAATAGAACAGGACCTTCTTATTCTCAAAAGATAAGAAAAATGTGAACTCATAGCAGAATACGAAAATATATTCATATACTTTGACCAGCAGTTGAACGAAGATATTTAAACGATATCATTGATAAAAAAAGCCTCTTGTACGAACAGATTTTTATTACTATTACAAGAATCAATTCCCCTCACCAATATTTTCTAAAAAATTTTCAACCTTAAATTAATAAGCACTCCCACCTATTGTATAATTAATACACTCCCCCCCCCTTTCCCCCACAGCTAGTACCTCATATTCAAGTAAAACCAATAGACCCATAGCCACACCCACTCTAAGACCGCTCCCTTCAACGGCATCCCACCGCTACAATACGTGCAGCGATACACTTTCCTCTTCCTCCTCCACCGCTAGTAGCTCCTCTCCAAGTACTACAGACAAGCCCATAGTCACGCCTTCGCAAACAGATCTCCCTCCAATACAAACCTGCAGCTATAACACACGTAGTAAGAACTTGACAGTCGTAAACAACTTTTAGCTCATAACATAACAAGTTACCCTCACCATCGTCAAATGGTAAGTGTACACGATTTCCACTTAAAATTTATTACGATTTTTTCATATAATCAGCACCATGCTTCTGGTTTCCTTTTACAGGTTCTACTTTTGATCCAACATTCAACACGTTATCTACATTCAACTGGCACATTGCCTTTTCGACCAACATGTCAACAAACCTACATATCTTAACAACGTTATAGCATCACATCAAATGAGATGGTCCATTAGAGGTCCAATATCAACATTGTATATTAACCTTCAACTACAACCTCGTACTTCTTCATCAAAGTGAACCACAACTTCACCACATCCTATTGACTTTTGACATTTATCTTACGTATACAAATAAATACAGGTCACTTGACCATCCTTGGACATTATTTTATTCAACATTATGTTTTAAAAATACGATATTGATCGTCATTCTCATTAGTATCTAGTTCTAATCGCTAGTCAGTCAACATCATTTTATAGCAATTT
Source organism: Anabrus simplex (assembly GCF_040414725.1). Classification (NCBI taxonomy): domain Eukaryota; kingdom Metazoa; phylum Arthropoda; class Insecta; order Orthoptera; family Tettigoniidae; genus Anabrus; species Anabrus simplex. The sequence continues at coordinate 304,442,871 of NC_090266.1, forward strand.
TACCACTTGTCTATAACAAACTGTTGCATTATTCATTTTACTTATAATAGTAGTCTTCCATTGTCACTATTGCAAATACTTTCACCAAATGTAAACTTCTCACTCATAGCATAGTCTTTAAAACCATGTAATGATAAAACGTAACAAGTATTTGAACCTGATAATTAAAATAGGCAAGATTTCTGGAGATATTAAGTTTCTTAAAGATTGCTTGAAATTGGAGTTGGTATCTAAGTTTCTCAAATCTGTGGGTAAGCCACGGCTACAAACGAGAGTTGACTTGCATCGCAGAAGATATGAAGTGTCCATTTTTCATACGAATTTGGATTTCTTCTAAGTACGGCAAATCCCTCATCCAGGTCAAAAATTGTGTCTTGAGGCCCTCATTCACTTTCTGATCCCAACGTATACCTGATTCTCATATCTGTTGCACGAACGTTTGGGAAGTGAGGTGACACTACAAACTACTTCAACGGGGTCAAAATCCGATGTGCTGCTGAGAGAATAATTTTCTTGGTTATTTTATCCAGGCAAAGGCAATTTACCTTTTCTGCATTTATGTATAGTTTATTTTATGACTTATCTCACAGCAACCCAAAAACATTGGTAGGCTTTGCTGATGGCAAAGAAAGGTTTGTGAACTCCCACCCTTGAAGCACGAACTTCCTCTCACTCATGATGGAATTTTCTTCGTCAATGAACTGCTGCAACTGGTTTATATCATCTATACTGGTCAAAAAATTGTCAAATACTCTGAGATAACAGTTTTACCAAATATTGAGAATAAGATGATGTACCTTCTTTACACTGGTCTAGTACTGTCTGCAGATGGTACTTGATTACTTTTCCCGGAATATACGGGCTACATGTCAGTCCAAACACTACACGACAGTGTTGATAAAACTTCAAAGTATCCTGACGGCCAATCCACAAGAATCTCAAAAATGGCCCGTCCCCTTTAGAGATTTTGATCTGCAGGAAGGCACGCCATATGTCAGCCATTACCCCAATAGTCTTCAACGGGAAACGAGCTAATACTTAAGGAAGTAGTTCTATCAGATTCGGTCCCTTTTCAAAACAACTGTTAACACTGGGATTCTTGTTTTCACATGCCAATGCATCAAACACAGGACAATCAGGCGTGGTACTGTTCTCCTCCACGACACAGCGATGCGGCATATAATGACAGGGAGAATCCATTGTTTCTTATAGCGCTTCTTCTATAACACTTTCCTGTATCCACTCGTCCAGCTCAGACCGATATGCATCATAGCAACCTTCAGATTTTAATCATTTAACTGTGAAATGAGCTCTCTTGACAGTCATACTGTAGTTGATAGATAGCGGAGAATGATTTTCTATCCAAGGTAGGCAGCACTCAAATCTACTGCCTCATTGATCCTTACTGTTTCCAAGAAATATTGATGAGAAGCACCTTGAAGTTCTAATTTACGTTTCTTCTCAGCCGGGTCCATTATGCCAAGGGCATCTAGAGTCCACAAATCTGATGCACGGGACTCTCTTGTTAGCATAGCTGTCATCAACATAGCCATAATTTCCTCATTACTATGCCCTGAAGGTACTTTATCCATTAAAATCTATCCCAAACGAGTTTTCATGGCCACTAGTCCAGAACATAGTATCTTGTGGCCTTATGTAAACAATTTGCCTCCAATATCAGCTGCAGTTACTATTTATATTGGTCCATAAGATTCCATGTCGCTCAAAACAATGTCTTGGCTGTTTAGATCCCCAATCCAAGGACCTTGATGTACTGAAGGTATGGCACCAAAATCCTTGTTTGGTCTAGTGCTTCAAAGTGACAGTTGTAGAGAGATAAATTGTGTACACACAATGCTGGTATACTCCTGTGGTTGTACCTCCAAACAGCGAGTATTGGATATTTTACTGTCTGCTGCTTTGATACCCCATTCTCTACTCTTCAAAATGTAGGAACGTTGCGATGCCGAATCACTCAATGCTCGTACAGCCCGCTTAACTCATTGCCCCCGAACTTTGGCAACTAGTGTTTGCATCAACACCTCACAATGGTTTGACAAAGTAGCTAAAGTCTCATCATTCTGGACTTGCGAAGAAGAAGCCAGTATTTTCCTGTTAAGATTGGTCTCTCTATGGCTGAGTCTTACCTGGGTTTGTAGCTACTTACCACACAAAGCCACGGAATGTCCTCGACCACAAATGATGCACCTAGGCCAATTTCTATATTTCTTTGCTGGATATCCAACCTTGAGACAAGAGAAACAGCATCTTTTAGTCTCAAGTGCAAGACGACGTTCTTGTAAAGTCATCTTCTGTGCCTTAATGCAGTCTTGAGACTTGTCATTAGATGAGCAAAATACACACACTGTTGTTTCTCTATTAGATGCAGTAAGGAGGCCTTCAGCTCTAGGAATGTTCTCAGTCGGGTTAGTGGTGTAATTCAAACTCTTGTCCTTCTTATGTCTACATAAAAACATCAAAACCTGATATAGCCAAAGCAATCATCTCTTCCTGTTCTACTTCACATCTAAGAAATTGCATTAAGCTGTTTAAACGATTCTTGGAATTAGCATTCAGGTCATTGACACCAGCACTCCATGCTTCAACAGCCGAACAACATGTAGAAGACTCGCCAATGAGTGCGACTGAAGAAGTTCTGTCCCAACTTCGTAGAATATCCACGGGCAAACATGACTCTACTAGCGGTAAAAGCGTGGAATTACACTAACTTGTCCGTTGTAGCACATAAGGTTCCAAGGCCTCCTATGTAGCTCTGGAGCTTATCATAGAGGGATGATAAACATACCTTATTAGGGCTCACAGCATTTTGTAAAATTAAACCTAACAACTCCCTAATGCGCACTTCTACAACAAATCGTCCTTGCCATAGCGTGCTTTAAGACTTGATATTACTTCAGAATAATATTCTTCGGTAACAGAAAAGCTCCCAGCTAAATCCCTTGCTCTGGTTCCAGAAATGGTGGCCTGCATGAGGTACTGGAATTTATCACTAGGATCTAAACAGGGGTCCTCGTACATTTTCTTGAACTGCGACCAGAAAAGAAGCCAGTCTTTTAGTTCACCTCCGAGCTTCTTCAATTAAAAAAAGGCAGTTTGTATGAGCGCTTAACTTGGAGTAACGAGTTAGAATTAACTGATACTGCAGTTGCTTCTGAATTCCGATCGTCTTCATTTAATAATTTCGTAACGACAGTCTTATCAAACTTTAACTTATTCGCTAGGGGCTTTACGTCGCACCGACACAGATAGGTCTTATGGCGACGAGATTTTTTAAACTTTAATTCGTCAGTCGAATCGATGTCTTTGTCTAATTCGTCATCCCTAACCTCCAAGTTCTCAATCCCATTAGTGAAGATAAGAGTATCTATGCCTGTTAATTCATGATATTTCGTTTCTAGAAGATCGATATTTGCGCTAATACTTTCCGTGTCTTACTCCGGCATCTGTAGTAACGCATCGAGCTCATTGTAGATCTTTTTTTTTTTTTTTTTTGCTAGGGGCTTTACGTCGCACCGACACAGATAGGTCTTATGGCGACGATGGGATAGGAAAGGCCTAGGAGTTGGAAGGAAGCGGCCGTGGCCTTAATTAAGGTACAGCCCCAGCATTTGCCTGGTGTGAAAATGGGAAACCACGGAAAACCATTTTCAGGGCTGCCGATAGTGGGATTCGAACCTACTATCTCCCGGATGCAAGCTCACAGCCGCGCGCCTCTACGCGCACGGCCAACTCGCCCGGTCATTGTAGATCTTGGTTATTGATCGTCGTAATACCCTCTTGATTTCTTCGTCCATGCTATATTCACTTCCTTCCTTAAGATACTATTTATGAAGTGTTTCTATAATTATATGGTTGTCTAATGGTTTGCCAAATGTTGTGAATACACTTCAAAGACGATAAAACACGGGTACAACTCCTCAATAGTCGAACAAATTTATTTTAACACACACAAGGAAGACATCTTGTAAACAACAACAACAACAACAACAAAAAAGCACTCAATGCAGAGAAATTCTACATAATAACACAGTTGACAATAATTGATAGACGTAACTATTCAATTCTTAGGCTTATTTCTACACACTGACTCGACACTGGAAAATCTGGCTCTCTTCTTAACAAAGGGTATCAACCCTGGATGGAGGGATGTAATCACTATTGCGTATTTCTGTCGCGGTTGGTAGTGCAATGAATTGTCTGAACATGTAGGACAAACACAAACAACCAGTCCCCGAGTCAGAAGAATTAATTAGACGCCATTTAAGTCCCAGCCACGGCCGGGAAGCGAACCCGGGACCCTCTAAACCGATGACCTCAACGCTGACCATTCATGCAATGAGTCGGATAATACTTTATAATAATAATAATAATAATAATAATAATAATAATAATAATAATAATAATGAAAGGGCTTGCAAGTGTCGTGAGACTTTGGTCAAGTAGCCTGGATTCGTTCTCAGCTGAGGTCCTTCATCCCTACGGACGAGAAAGGAAATTATTGGGAGGTTTATATACCTCCCGTGGACGCAGAAATGGAGGGGATGCATCCTAGGTCGGTCTTGAGGATTATGAGTGGTACATGGCAGTAGCCAGCAAACACATATATCATGTGTCTTCCATAACCGCCGAATAATTAAACACCTTCTGAAAGTTGAAAGCCCATTGCAAGGGAATTGAGAAAATGGGTCATTCTTATTTTCTAGCCCGCCTATAGTCCGTGGTAGATGAATACGGTCTTCCGCCATCATTAAAAGACCTGGTTGGTATTTGACGCACAGCAAAATACCATGTGTTTCTTTCCAGGAGCTGTTTATATTTTCCATGTGGTGTCCTTTTCAGGGATTGTACTTTATGTCCCATGTTATTCATGTTGGTCCTAGGTGTTGTAATACGGGTTTTGATCTCGTAATGCTCAACCGTGACTTTATGCACGGACTGATTTGTTTTTCTGTAGGATTTATTTCTGTGGTTTTCTATATCGTTCACCCCTTTCAACGTCATATCTAAAAACAAGGGCGATGTTTAGTTATTCCTGTTTTCAGAGTGCCCTGGAAGAGTAGTATGTGCATTAGAATGTTCTGAAGAAATGATTAGCATTTGAACCATTACGGCCCTCAGGTTCAAGGTCCACATCGATATCTCGGCGCACCACCACCGACTGGTAAAATGTGCCTGCGGCTCTCGTTGCCGTTATAAACAGAAGGTAATGGATCAGTTTGACTTGAGCAGACGTGCAGGATGCCTCGAGGACGTATGTGAGAACCGTACCGTCAAATGAGTGAGTTTAAAGGAGGGCGCATTATTGGCATGCTAGAACGTGATGCATCCATCCGGGAAATTGCTGATCGTGTGGGACGAAGGGTGTCGGCAATGCAACAGGTGTGTGCAGAATGGTTCCCAGAAGGCCGTAGAATACGATTAGATGGGTCTTATCGCACCAACCAGATCACCTCCCGAGGAGATCGATACCTCATCCGAATGGCATTACAGGACAGATCTGCGTCCTTCCCGGCTCTGGCGCAACAGTGGAACAGTGTAACACGTCGTAGATTATCAGGAGTGACAATCCGTCGCTGTTAATTACGGTCTGGGTTACCGGCGCGTCGTCCACTTCTCCGCCTATAATTAATGTGCATAAACATGCTAGACTGCAATGGTGTATGGAACGACGTCACTGGGGAGAAGAATGGCAGCAGATAGTGTTTTCGGACGAATTCAGATTCTGTTCGTTTAAAAATGATGGCCGCATTTTGGTTCGCCGCAGACAGGGGGAGAGGCATCATATTGGCTGCAGTCGCACAAGACGGCGCCATCTCAAGGCCTTATTGTGTGGGCTGCTATTGCTACAACCACAAATCACAGTTGGTGCGTGTCCAGAGCACTGTGACCAGGTTGACCTACGTGAATGACATCCTGCGATCCGTAGACATACCCTTTCTTCACGACACCCCAGATGCCATATTTCAGCAGGACAATGCGCGACCGCATGTTGCTGCACGAACACGTGACTTCTTGTTGCCACAGGATGTCAGACTGTTGCCCTGGCCTGCCCGATCACCGGACTTGTTGCGAATCAAAAAATGTGTGGGATATCTTATATACCTATCTCGAGTAAGTAAGGATATTAAAATGTTCTATAAGCATGTAAACTTACCTCGGGTGCCAAAGCATTTGATTTAGTATTTACCGCCAGGCTTTTTGTCTAGGTACGCTGCTCACGACATTGATACTTTTAGGGACATGCTACCCCTTCACATTTAGGTGACAATCAATGTAGCTTCATGTGAACGTTGCAGATGACATTACAAGCACCGAGGTGAAAATCGTATCGATTGGGATGGACCTAATCCAAAGATAATAAAATGTAGACTGTGTATGCGTGAACCTGCACCCATCTTGACTGTAGTTGATGATGAATCTGAATGAAACTAGACACATCGATCTCACCACGCTGAGAACAGCAATATCTTCTTTGCAAAGTATAGTATATTTCCCATACTTACCCTAATATATAAAATAATTATTTTTGTTCACTTTCAGAAAGTTTCACCCCTTTGCCGTAAGATGTCAAGCGGTGTAGGAATATCACAATATTGTGTGAACATTACAACGATTGTAGTAATTTTGTAAATAATTAAAAAATAAACGTTTCGTTAAATTAAGAATCTTTCTACTTATTTCGCCTTCTCCCACCTATTTCCTCTTTTATATCTAAGCTAAGGATATTTTAATCTAGTCACCTATCCCTGGCTCAGGTAAGAACGTGCGAATGTAAAACTTCTACTTACATCTCAACTTCAGCTTGCATCTCAGTTTACACTTCAACCTTACATCTCAATTTTCACCCCAGCCTTGCACCTCAGCCTGCACCCCAATTTGCATCTCAGCCTTGCACCTCAATTTGCATCTCAGCCTGCACCTGAATTTTAATCTCAATTTGCACCTCAGCCTGCACCTTAATTTGCAGCTCAGTAGCAGCCTGCTGCAAGGAAAGGCAGCGTTAGCCCCCGCCTCAGCTGTAGTAGGGTTAAGCCCTGTCGGGAAAGGTAGCCGGTTAGGTTAACTCCGCAATCTTAGCTAACGTTAAATTAGGTTATATTCGGGAGATAGTAGGTTCGAACCCCACTGTCGGCAGCCCTGAAAATGGTTTTCCGTGGTTTCCCATTTTCACACCAGGCAAATGCTGGGGCTATACCTTAATTAAGGCCACGGCCGCTTCCTTCCCACTCCTAGCCCTTTCCCGTCCCATCGTCGCCATAAGACCTATCTGTGTCGGTGCGACGTAAAGCAACTAGCAAAAAAAGAAAAGAAAAATATTAGGTTAAGCACTTTTCAAATGACGCTCGTCAGGTAAGGCAGCCAGGTATAAAGAAGGGCAGTCGGTGAGGTTAAGCTTACACTCTTAGCTAGCACTAAATTAGGTTAAGTACTTGGAGAATTACCCTCGTAGGTGACGTCAGGAAGGGTAGCCGGACATTCAATTAGGTTAAGTACTTTACAAATGACCCTCGTCAGGAAGGGTAACCTGGTGTAAAGAAGTGCATCCAGCGTGGTAGCTGGTGAGTTCAAGCTTACACACTTAGCTAGCGTTAAGTTAAGTAAGTACTTTAATAATGACCCGTGTAGGCGCCGTCAGGAAGAGTAGCCGGGCAGGCAACCTGCTATAAAGAAGGGCAGCAGGTAAGGTTAAAATTATATGTATCGTTAGGTACCTTTCGAATGAACGTCGTAGGTGATGTCACGAAGGGCATCCAGGCGTAAGGAAGGGCAGCCAGGGAAGTTAGCGTGAGGCTAAGCTCACACACTTAGCTAGCGTTAGGTTAATTTAAATACCTTTTGAATGACCGTCTTAGGTGACATGAAAGGCCAATCAATCAATCAATCAATCAATCAATCAATCAATCAATCAATTAATTAATCAATCAATCGATAATCAGGAAGGGCAGCTGGTGAAGTTAAGCTCGCACTCATAGCTAGCGTTAGGTTAGGTACTTTTCGAATAACCCTCGTCGGTGACGTCACGAAGGGCAGCCATTCGTAAAATTCAGCAGGTAGGAAGGGCAGCCCGTGAGGTTAAGCTCACATTCCAAGTTAGGGTTAGGTTCAGTAATTTTTGAATAACTTTCGTAGGTGGGTAGGTGGCGTCATAGGCCGATAAATCAGTCTATATTCAATCGATAATCAATCAATTATTTGAAGTTGAGGTTAACTTAGCTTAACTTAGGCAAGCGATCCGCAATTGCGGACGCGTCTGTACTCCCATACTTTCACTACTTGTGTCATACCCTAAAACGTATCAAACCGGGCGAGTTGGCCGTGCTGTTTTAGGCGCGCGGCTGTAAGTTTGCATCCGGGAGATAGTGGGCTCGAATCTCACTGTCGGCAGCCCTGAAGATGGTTTTCCGTGGTTTCCCATTTTCACACGAGGAAAATGCTAGGGCTGGATCTTAATTAAGGCCACGGCTGCTTCCTTCCAACTCCTAGGCCTTTCCTATCGCATCGTCGCCATAAGACCTATCTGTGTCGGTGCGACGTAAAGGCAATAACAAACAAAACATATCAAAACGTTAACCTAAACCGTGCGGTTAAAGTAACTGTGGGATATCACCGCTGTCTCCGCACCAAATTTGCTGCGGTTTGAATCCCAGCTACTGCACGCGGGATTCTGGAAATGAAAAGTCACGTTCCTGTGGTACAGATTCCACATAAAATTGGAGGTCCCGTGGTTATGATCATGATATTAAGGTTCTCTTTTAAAGCCATTGCATATTTGTTTTACGATTAATGAAGCCATGCCTGCTAGTAAAGTACATACCTGCACGGTGGTACAGACAACACAATAACATATATATAATCACAGATTTGAGTGACTCAGTAAATACAGTGTACAATTAGCTATTTATACTGGAAATACGGCAGTGACGTATCAAATTCTCATACCTCCTCGGAGATGAAGTGGGGCTGTCGGTTAATTAAGGAAATGCGTTCAAGTGATAGGATTCGAATTTATCAATCACGATAGATTTTGGCCTCTATAACCAGTATTTAATGTACAGGACTGTTAAATCCTCTGGAGTGAAATATTTGTCGTCATCTGGGGGTATGATGTAAATTTTCGAATTTTTAATTGATCTACAATCATCATCTGCCACCGGGCGAGTTGGCCGTGCGGTTAGGAGCGCGCAGGTGTGAGCTTGCATCCGGGAGATAGTGGGTTCGAACCCCACTGTCAGCAGCCCGTGGTTTCCCATTTCCACTCCAGGCAAATGCTGGGGCTGTTCCTTATATAAGGCCACGGCCACGGCCACGGCCACGGCCACCTCCTTCCCATTTATAGCCCTTTCCTGTCCAATCGTCGCCATAAGACCTATCTGTGTCGGTACGACGTAAAGCAACTAGCAAAACAGCTACGACTGCCAATTTATTAAGAATGCTTTCGTTGAGAGATTATAAAAAATAATTGTATTATCTCTCCTGAATATATACAGCGAAAATGGAAATTGCAACACCCAGAAAGAGTGTTGCTACATTGCTGCAATTGAACATTCGGGACGAGTGTTCGGTTGTTATTCGATGATTACACTTTCAGGTCCCTCTGACCGCAAGTTTGGACAACCATCAATACAGGATGTGCTCAGCACGAGCTGCAATACATTGATGAATTCGTCGAGGCATGGAGTCAATAAGGCTCTGGATCGCTTCTTGAGGAATTGTGACCCATGCTTGCTGCACTGCACGTGTCAGTTGTTCCACAGTTGTTGGTGGCTGAGGACGGTTGACTAGTTGTCGACCCATCATGTCCCATATATGCTCAATAGGACTGAGGTCCGGGGATCTGGCGGGCCATTCTAAGGGTGTGATATCGTGGAGAGCTTCTCTGGAGATGCGTGCAGTGTGAACCCGGGCATTGTCCTGCTGAAACATCCCATTAGCAATGTTCGCCATCATAGGGACAATCACTGGATTGAGTAGGCCTACCCTATCAACGTACTGTCGAGCAGTCATAGTGCCCTCAACAAGCGCTAATTGTGATTTCACATTAAAGCCAATAGCTCCCCAGACCATAATGCTTGGTGTTGGCCCTGTGTGCCTCTCGACAATAAGATCTGGGAGGCCCCTCTGCCCGGTACGTCGGCGCACGATTCCGGCGATCACTGCGGGCAAGACAGAAGCGCGATTCATCACTAAAGACGACCCTGTGCCATTCGTCGACCCACGTCGATCTTTCTCGACACCAGGCCAGCCTTACCCAGCTGCTCGAATTTGCGCTGCTATTGCATGGGATTCCATCCGGGCCATCCGAATGATGCTGCGATCCTCTCACAGTTGTCTGTCGCGCTGGGCCTGTGCCAGGTCTACGAGTGTGGGTACCTTCATTTGACCACTGCTGCCATACACGTTGTACCGTAGATGCCTGTCGGCCAACACGTGCAGCGACAGTCCTTAGCGATAATCCAGCCTCACACAGCCCAATTATCCGAGCCCTCTCAAACGGCGACAGTTGTTGATAGCGTGCTCTTCTCTGTCGTCGAGGCATGTTTGACGGGGAACACTTCATGCAGAGACTGCAAGTCAACTACGCTACACCAGAGTCCGTATACTGGAGTTGATTCCTCCGCGACCAATCACGTGGGGAGACCTGTAGCAACAATCCAATGGGTCTGAAACTTTGATCGTTTACATGCCTACATGGCATCGTTCCGTATCTTGAAAATCAACACAAACGACCAATATCCTCATGGCGTTGCAATTTCCATTTCCTTAAGTGTAGTTATGTTTGATTTAGAGATATGAGATCCTTGTACATTTCCTATCAATCAATCAATCAATCAATCAATCAATCAATCAATCAATCAATCAATCAATCAATCAATCAATCAATCAATCAATCAATCAATCAATCAATCAATCAATCAATCACAGCTAGCCCGCATTCAGGGCTTTCGCCCATGTGACAGATTCAGTAGCAACTGCTATTTTGTTAAATGGTTTCAACTACTTTTTCGGTGTCGACTCAGTTACATGTAACTTACAAGCTTTTTGGTCTCTCGAACACTTGTTGTTGTTCTTCTTCTTTCTCTGTTTACCCACCAGGGTCGGTTTTCCTCTCGGACTCAGTGAGGGATCCCACCTCTACCGCCGCAACTGCAGTGTCCTGGAACTTCAGACTCTGTATCGGAGGATACAACTGGGGAGGATGACTAGTACCTCACCCAGGCGGCCTCACCTGATATGCTGAACAGGGGCCTTACGAGGGGATGGGAAGATTGGAAGGAATAGACTAAGAAGAAGGAAGGAAGCGGCCGTGGCTTTAAGTTAGGTACCATCCCGGCATTTGCCTGGACGAGAAGTGGTAAACCACGGAAAACCACTTCCAGGATGGCTGAGCTGGGAATCGAACCCACCTCTACTCAGTTGACCTCCCGAGGCTGAGTGGACCCCGTTCCAGCCCTCGTACCACTTTTTAAATTTCGTGGCAGAGCCGGGCTTCCGGGGGTGGCAGCTAATTACACTAATCACTACACCACAGATGTGGACGTCGAACACACAAGTTCAATATAAATATTGCACTATAGCATGCTTGTAAACGCACACTATTAAAAAGGTATAAAATAGTTTAACAATGTGTAATTTTATCCCTTGTTTAATAATGTGGTTTTACAGGCATGTTATAGTATTATAGTATTATATTTATATCGAACTTGTGTGTTCGACTGACTGGAAAGCTTGCAGGTTACATTTCAAGGAAGTTGCAAAGCTATCGAATATTCCTTTGGCATTAATTCCTCTCCCTATTCAGGAACATTTGCCCCAGTTTATCTTCTTAAATTCTAACTTTGTCATCATCATCATCATCATCATCATCATCTGTTTACCCTCCAGGTTCGGTTTTTCCCTCGGACTTAGCGAGGGATCCCACCTCTACCGCCTCAAGGGCAGTGTCCTGGAGCTTCAGACTCTTGGTCGGGGGATACAACTGGGGAGTATGACCAGTACCTCGCCCAGGCGGCCTCACCTGCTATGCTGAACAGGGGCCTTGTGGAGGGATGGGAAGATTGGAAGGGATAGGCAAGGAAGAGGGAAGGAAGCGGCCGTGGCCTTAAGTTAGGTACCATCCCGGCATTCGCCTGGAGGAGAAGTGGGAAACCACGGAAAACCACTTCCAGGATGGCTAAGGTGGGAATCGAACCCACCTCTACTCAGTTGACCTCCCGAGGCTGAGTGGACCCCGTTCCAGCCCTCGTACCACTTTTCAAATTTCGTGGCAGAGCCGGGAATCGAACCCGGGCCTCCGGGGGTGGCAGCTAATCACGCTAACCACTACACCACAGAGGCGGACCTTCTAACTTTATGTTGTACATATTATGACATTTTCTATTTTTATAAACTTCAATTACAATTACTCGTCAACTAGTATCATTTCACGCCTCTGCCTCTGTGGATCAGCGGTAGAGTGTCGGCCTCCGGATCCCAAGATAGCGGGTTCAAACCCGGTAGAGGTAGTCGGATTTTTGAAGGGCGGAAGAAAGTCCATTCGGCACTCCATGTTGTACGATGTCGGCATGTAAAATATCTCTGGTGACACATTTGGTGTTTTGCGCGACAAAATTAATTAAATTTCAGCCATAGACGCCCAAGAGAGTTTCGGTTTACTCGGTCTGCCATCTAGTAGGCCTAGAGTAAAACAGAACGTCGAAATTTACGAGCAGACAGCCAGATGGCGTCAAACTGAAATATCTGTACACGGTAGCTGTGTCCATACGATAATTAATTAATTAATTTCTCCATATCTCTCCACTGACAGTTCGGAACACTTACCGCTTAGTCGAGCAGCTCATCTCCTTCCTCCCAAGCGTCCTAGCCAAAAGTTTGTAACCAAACATTACTCTGAGCGCCGATCCCTATTTCTTACCCACCCATTAAGATTTAAAAATTTAACTCCTAATTTCCCATATACCCACTCCATAGTCTCTTTTAAATCCCTGATCACTCTCCAGTCAGTATTCCTCCTACGCACCATACTACTGACGACAATCTCCGCTTCCCCACTCCCTTAAACTTCTCCCGCGCTATCTTAACCAGATCCCACACATACACAACTATGTTGGTGCTTATTTCAGCTTGTCTTACGTTGTTGGTACCAATGTTAAAAAACTACCACCTTCTCATTTCCTTTCACTTCCCACAACATATTCCTTAACCTAATTCCTGGATAACACTCTATGTTCCTTTTCCTTGATATTTCCCCACGCACCCATCGTTAAAGGAAATCGGTAAGGGAAATCAAAAAGAAGACTAGAAAACGTATCATATATCAAGAAGAGGAAATCCAGGATATCAGAATTACATTGTCATTTCACCTGTGTCTGCAGGTGACCCGGAGAGGTTGAAACTGCTGTATATAATGGATATAGCCTTTGAGAGGGAATGCAAGTTAAACATAAATAAATAAATAAATAAATAAATAAATAAATAAATAAATAAATAAATAAATAAATAAATAAATAAATAAATAAATAAATCTCGTTCCGAGATGATGCAACTCTTTTCTGGCACACCCCCATTGGAGGTGAACTACATGTAACGATTCAACCACATACCAGCCCTCCTGCCATTCTTAAATTTCTGGCCGTACCGTGAAATGAACCAGCACCCGGAGGACGACAGTTAATAGCTCTAACCGTTACGCTAAGGAGGCGGATAATAACCGGATAAGAATATAAATGCATATAAGAGAAGAACAATTAAGTGGATAGATAAATTTTAAAATAGCACGAACAAAGGTTTGAAAGAGAATGTTGTAGGATATGAAAGCAAATATGTTAGGCTATATGGGAACTGGGATATCCAATAATTCAGAAGTAAATAGAACATACCCTACAGACTAGACCATGCATTGAAGTCTATTGCTTTTCTTCTTCTTCCTCATGGGCCGATGACCTTGGATGTTAGGCCCCTTCAAACAACAAGCAAGCAAGCAAGCAAGCAAGAAAGCACGCGTCTTCTTCTTCTTCTTCTCCTTCCACTTTTCCCCACACCTATGGAATCGCGGGTGTGAACTGTGTCTCACATGTGAATATGGGCCTGTTTCCCGGCCGGATACCCTTCCTGACGCAAACCTCATGTAAAGGGATATTTTGCGTGTTTCTTTCATGGTTCGTAGTATGGTGTGTTGTCTGAATATGAAGAGGAAAATGTTGGGATAAACACAAACATCCAGTCTCCGAGCCACAAGAATTCATCAAAGCGATTAAGTTTACCGACCCAGCCGGGAATCGAATCCGGTATCTTCTGAACCGAATGCCTCAATGCTGACCATTGCGAACTTTGACCGAGAGAAGAGACGTATTGGTGGCACACATGTTGAGACACGCGGGACTTGTTCTACTACTACTACTACTACTACTACTACTACTACTACTACTACTACTACTACTACTACTACTACTACTACTAATTCTACATTTACGTGTTAGAAACGTGAAAACAATATATCGTAATTACGGTACCTTTCAATTTCTATAGATTTAAGGAGACGCTGGTATGTCGAGATTGTGTTCCACAGGAATTCCGCAATGAGCTGGAAGATGACGACTCGGATTTGCCTTATTTAGGTACCTTCACATGCCACCTACCTCATCTCCGATCAAAGTCGTAACCTTGGAGTGGAAGGATAGAGGACAATCTACTGCTCCTCTGATGTCAATATATAAGTACGTCTCGTAAGTTGTGATGGATGGTGACTGCACCGATTGAAGGGACTAGAAAAGAAAAGTTAATGGCTGAAAGTTCTATGGTCTGAGTTCAAATTTCTTAACTTTGAATTTCCAGTTTCTTTCATGACACATATCTTCGAGAGTGCCTCAATGTAAAGTGGTATATAACAACTGTTTAGAAAGTATTTGGTTTCGACGTAAAGGCAGAGTGCGCGAGTTTTTTTTTGTGAAGATTGAGAATCAAGTAGAATGATTTTTGGAAGAAGATTCTGAAGAATAGGTACTCTGAAACTTGGGCAAAACTTAGTTCTTCGATGGTAACTATGTATATAAGCTCATCAAACAAAGAATTTGTCATTCCTGGAGAAATCATTACAATCATCATTTAATACAGTGTATCTCCACCTCTGACTTGATAACCGCCAGGATTTGGTTAGGAAGTGAATCCACTAGGTTGTGCAGATACGTCGCATCCCGGTAAGCCACTCGCTGAGGATTTGATCGCACATTCAACCAAATTGCTGGGATGCTGATGTCAGTGTTTTACCCGCTGTTCCACCATGTCTCACGGAATTTCAATGGGGTTCAATTCACGTGATTTTTCAGGCCAATATAGATGTAAAAGTGTGGGCAAGTGTTCATAAAGCCAGTCACATATGCATACAGCCCGATGAACTTTTCTGTTGCCATCTTGAAAAGTGTCAATAGTATACTCATCACACAGAAGTTAACGGAAAGGCAACACCTGATCATCCGAAATGTTTAAATAAACGTGCTGGCTCGTGTTACTCAGCAAGCGAGCCAAATCCATGATACGAAAAACACCTCCCAAACATCACAGACCCACCTCCGGCTTAAAACTAACCTTGCACATATCCAGGATGAAATGGTTCATTTGGTGCACTCGACGGCATGCGTCATTGGAATACAGGCAAACACGTGAATCGTCAGACCACATTACGTTCCGCCAGTCAGCTACTGTCCACGTTCGATGATTTCTAGCCCATTGAGGACACGCAGATTTATGTGCCTGTGTGAGCAATGGCCTCTTGCGAGGTGAGTGACCGACTCTAAATGTTCATTGCATGCAGGTCCCGTCGCAATGTTCTCTCTCGAACAGGTTGGGATGGACCTTCATTCACTGACTGCAGCAATTCCTGTCGGGTTTGAAGCGATTTTGATTCACAAGCCGTGAAACGCGTCTCCGGTCCCTCTCAGTCAGGATCTTTTTCCGACCACAATTTTGATTCGTGCCCACGTGTAGTACACCACTGCTTGTAGGCACGTTGAACAGTCTGCTGCGAAACACCAACAAATCTAGCAACTTTATGCACCGTCTGGTCGTGGACACGGCTATAAACGATTGCCCCTTTTTGTCACTGTTACATCCTTAGGTCTACTCATAATGACGTACACTGTCCGCTTGAAACATTAATGTTTCACTGATCGCTACTGCCTTATGTTCACGTAGAGCCAGTGCACGTATGGTTGAGCACGGGACTCGTTCGCTGTGTGTGCGCACTAGGGTGACTGACTTTTTACCGGTGAGCTTATTTAAACCGAGATAAAGTAGGAAAGTAAAAGTAATTAATGTGCGATTTTTCGAAGTGAAGCACGGAGAAAGCAGTTCATTATTATGTAAGATATGTCTTACTTTCGAAGAAAGTAGCTCGAGTAGTTCAAACAACGGAAACATGGCATTCTTATATATATATATATATATATATATATACTTTAGTATTCTTAATATATATTGTTAATTCGTACGATTTCGCCATAAGACCTATCTGTGTCGGTGTGACGTAAAATAAATAGCAAAAAATTCGTACGATTGCCTATGAATACAGAAAACTAGAATGTAGGAGGCAAACTCTCTTTCTAAGCAGAGGATAATGCACAAACGAGGCTTTTATGAAATTATTAGTATTCCAAAGAAAAAATATAAGCTATTTGTATTTAATGTTTCCTGCTTTAAGGTGTTTAAAACATGCAGTGCCTGTAGGCTACTCGGGGCGTATCAAGTGTGTGATGTCTGTTCTGCTGCGTGTATTTGTAAAATACTGAGGCTGAAAGAGAGAAGACCCACTCTGGTTTACAAGTTACTTGCTAGAGTTGAAATTGAAAACCATTGAGGATTACTTCAAAGATGGATAGGAATGAGAAATTTACCCCTGTTCTCATTTTTTTTTATTTATTTGAGGCTGACTGCACTCCGCTCCAGACACGCAAGTTAGTCTCAAATCTGTAGCAGAGCCTGAAATATATATACAGTGGCTCAAAAAAGTATTGGTCTATCGAGATATGCCACATGTGAGGACGAGGAATCGAAGGGAATGATGATAAAAATTAACATATACTAGAATCCTTGATTATTTATCATCTTGTGCAACATGTACATTGTAAAAAAACATAATTCTTCCACGCCCATATAACTAAAAAGCCATAACATAAAACAGTCATTTTCACTTCCACCAAAAAAGTATTGGTCTGAATTAACACAACGCAGTTTTTTTATCCTTCCTGAACGTTTTAGTACTTGTTAGGTTCTCCTTTCCTCTTCATAATCTCAGCTAACTTATTTGGCATCGATCGTAGCAAGGTTTCCGTAGTTTCCTTTGTTTTCCTTTGTAGTTCCCTCACCATTCGGTGAGTAAGGCTTCTTTCAGGTCATCTTTGTTTGATATTGCATGTTTTCTCATGTTTTGCTCCAAATAGTGCCACAAATTCTCGATGGGGTTGATGTCGGGAGATTGTGGTGAGCTTCCATCAACGCGGTGTATTATATAACAGCCATAGCTTCGTGTCAAGGGCTGTGTATTTGGGGTCGTTATCTTGCGTAAACGTATACTTTGCTGAGAATCCCATTTTTTGTTGATTTGATGGAAGATGTGTTTTGAGGATGTTTTGTATGCTTTGTGATCCATATTCCCTACGATAAAGACAAATTCACCTACACCATTGATACTCATGCAACCCCACACCATCAGGGAACCACCTCCATATTTCACAGTAGCTGTCAGGTTCTTCTCTTCAAGTTGAGAATTCGTCGTCCTCCACACAGTCACTCGTCTGTCTGACCTGAAGAGGTTAAATTTACTCTAATCGGTAAAACCGATTGTCTTCCAATCCTCATAGCTATCATTTCTGTGGTCGTTAGCGTACGCACGACTCTTCTTCCTATTAGCGTTACTGATGTACAGCTTTCGACGGGCTGTTCTAGCCGTATATCCTCTTTCCCGTTGCACATTTCGGATGATTTCAGATGACACTTGCACTCTTACATCTTGTTGTAATGCAACTGCTATCTTCGGCGCACTTAGCTGAGGATTTTGGGCCACTTAACGCACAATTTGCCGTTTGTCTTGTACTGATAACTTTGAGGGGCGGTCATTTCTTGGTCTATTTTCTATTGTCTTTTTTCTTTTGTACCTGTACACAATATTTTTAACAGTTGTAACAGCTCTACCAATAATTTCACTCACGTCCTTGAAAGATTTACCTTTTTGAAATAGTCGCACTACAATCCTCCTTTCTTCCGCAGTTATTTCTTTCATTTTCCTTCCCATTGCTAGCTAAACGCGGAAAAAGTGCTGAATATTACCTTCCAACGTGTCAGCAAGACACAATGAGCCCCAGTGTGGCAGACAGCACGATGTCACGATGATATTGTTTATGAGACCAATACTTGTTTGGCGTGGAATGACGCACGCCGGTGATTTACTGGTCCGTTTGCAAACAGCGTGAATCTCCTTGGCTCCATATTCAACCTACGTATGTACTTGACTGTCCTGCATATCTACATACGTGTAATTCGATTATATGCACCATTATTTGTACTATACTGTTCCGTTCATACCACGGCTATAGGGGGACCAATACTTTTTTGAGCCACTGTATATCGTATGGTTGTACAAGTACACAAAAGTTTACAAATAATCAAATGGAAATATTCAAATTTGACAACCATTCCAGAGCACATGGTGTCACTTGGTGTAGAGCCTTCAGACCACCGTCAAATGCACGAAGTGGGCACTCTTGAACAATGCGTTGTATGGTTTGGTCCTCCACTCCACAGTCACAGGTATCAGATGTACGGAAACCCCATTTCTTTAAGGTGTGACCACCTCCATCCCCGAAGATTGTGGTTACCGCAATCGGGCGATTCCTGGGCAAAGGTTTAATACCGGCTAATTCTTCCACAAAGGTGCTGCTACACAGCAATAAGTATGCAAGAGCCTGAAATGAACCCAGGCCTTCAAATGACTGCCATTTAAAACATGTACTTTACGGCATTTAATATGAAGTCGCTTATGAACTGTTCTCGTGCCATCTGTGTTGGGAAACCAATCTTCTTGTTGCTCACTTACAGCACTTCTACCTGCCTTATTGTCTGCAACTTCCCTTAACCTTTTCAGTGTTCCTGATATACAGTAATAAGTCGCAATTTTCATTTCTGTCAACTGAGCAACGTTGACCTGTATTATAATAGAATATAATAGAACTTTCTGAAGAGAATTAGAAATAATATTCACATCATTTTTCAACGAGGAGGGAAAGAAAGGCAATATCCGACTGTTGGACGATTTCTCTTACTCCCCCAGATATTTTATGTTAATCTTCAGTACTTGCAGATTTGTGCTGTTGTGGCAGTCAGTATTTTGAACAGTACTGGGATCATAAATCTAACAAAATTATTAAATATCTACATTAAATATGAGTTCACTTATTTTAAAACTGGAGCTACCTAGCCGAGGTGGTAAAGGCGTGCTCGGTTCACCTGGAAGGACGTGGGACTGATTCCCTGCCAGGAAGTCAAAAATGAAGAAACGATATATCCACTGCTGGAGTGACACATGGTTCTGACGTTCAATCAGCCTGCATCAAAATGAGTAACAGGTTAATTTTTGGGGTCAAAGGTGGTTAGGCGTAGAGCTACCCATACTGTCCCTCTTACTGCCAAGGTTACGGAAAGTGGAAGCTTTTACATTCCACTCTTCCCAGGGAGTTCGCGGCCTGCACGGAGATGGCTTTGCTGTGTTAAGACTCAAGTTCTTTCCAATTTCAATTGTACTTTAAAGTCTCTTCACAATAAATGAGTCATGCTGCATGTCAAACAAAATAGTGGCAAATTTAAATACATTATGTAACTAAACAACTACTGTTGGCCTATGAAATGTAAGACTCATTCTATGTAAACATGAAGTCTGTGGTATGTCACTAAACACAAGTACTAGAATATAACAAGAATAGCTACTTGTTTTAATTTATCCGTAGTATGGATAAGTTATGCAATTGTGTGGGTTAATGGTTGGTAAACAAACTCGTGTCCTCGTCCCCAATGGAGGAGAGCTCCGTGCTCCATCCTAACCACATACCAGTACCCCTGCCAATCTTAAGTCTCTGGCAGTACCGGGAATCGAGTCCGGGGTACCGAGGATGACAGCTAATAATGTTAACCGTTACGCTATGGAAGCGGACGATATTTGGGTAATTATGTTTTTTTAAATATTAATAGAGGATGGGCACCGAATATAATTGCATCTCTCCTACATTATTGCATTTCAATTGTACCTAACAAATACCGACAGGTGCTCTACAGTGCCCAATTCCTTGGATTTCTCAACATTTTGAGCAACGGATTGGGGCTTCATGTACCTTTGTAATATTCATATTCTTCACTGTCATTACGAGTGCGAGTCAAATTAAAATCTTAATTATTTGTTCAGTTTCTTGTATTTGGTGTAAGTGTTACTTAACTTCATCATTTCCCTAGTCTCCCTTACGTCCAATTCAAGCCCTTCAACTCTTAGTATGTGAATATGTGAATGGTATCCTCTAGAAAAAATCCTTTCGTTTTCGTTGTCTGCGCTACCACTCGTGCATCACCTTCATCTTTCATGTTTATCCAAGCGGACGTCTTCCTTCCTTGTAGTGCCTACTTGCGTGGCTTAAACATGTGATAATCGCTATGGGCGAGGTCTGGTGAATAATATGGATATGCAAGACACTGAAAATGCAGGTCTTGGATGGTCGCAACTGTTGAACTGGCCGCATGGGGCTGAGCATTACCATGTTGCTGCTGTGACAAATATTCATCACTATACTGAATCATCATTTTTCGATGAACTTCAATAGGTTTCACTGCCCAAGAACCGAATAACAGACCGCTCTTCATCTTTTGTGCATGTCTGAAGTAAGGAGGCCATCGTCGCGTTCGTACTTAGTGTTTGCTTTTTCTTGCAAGTTGCTTTACGTCGCACAGATAGGTCTTATGGCGACGATGGGACAGGAAGGGGCTAGGAGTGGGCAGGAAGCGGCCGTGGCCTTAATTGTGGTACAGTCCCAGCATTTGCCTGGTGTGAAAATGGGAAACCACGGGAAACCATCTTCAGGGCTGCCGACAGTGGGGTTCGAACCCACTATATCCCGAATACTGGACACTGGCCGCACTTAAGCGACTGCAGCTATCGAGCTCGGTTAGTGTTTGCTTGTTAGCACGATGCTGCCCTCTATAGGATATTCGTTAACACCTTTGTAACAGAAATACCAACGGGCAGAACCGTGGCGCGGCATTTCAAATTTTTATTACACTTTTAAGGTTTTCGCACTTTTAAGGTTTTCGTCTGACTCGCTCTCGTAGACCGTGACCAAAGCGTAATGGGCGCAATATGTGTTCTAAGGTATAGAGTCCTCCCCTAGTCTGCTGTTCATTTATAGATCCTCTTTGAATTTATAGTCCGACTCTAGGAAACCATAATTATAATATCTTGTTGAGAAATCATCGTGCACTTACAGTGTGATCCATTTCATTACTGAAAATGAAATATGATCCTGTTACAATTTTTTGGACATAGCACATGTTACAGCATCCCTTTAGGACCAACGACAAAATGAAATGAAACAAATATTATTTTAATTCTCAACGCATAAAAATGACCTGAATAACTCAATTACAATATTAGCCAGGAAATCCATTTCGTAGTACTCTTGCAATACATTTTGCCCCAATATTTACATTGAATTACAAGATTCTGGTAAGTAACCTCGTGTCCTCGTCCTGAGGTAGTGCAGCTCTTTTCAGGCACAGCCCTCATGAAGGTTAGCTTCATGCACCATTTTAACCATATACCAGTCCTCCTGCCATTCTTAAATCTCTGGCAGTACTGGGAATCGAACCCGGGACCTAAGGATGACAGGTAATAACTCTGACTGTTACACTACTGAGGCGGACAATATTCTGGTATGTATAGCATTATCGAAGCAATTGTATAATGAAGGTATCCAACATGTAGAGAGGTGTGAGGAGAAATATATCGACATCTCAACGACAAAAACGCATTTAAGTATACTTACGTGAGGGAATCTCGTTGAAAAATGAAATGAAATGGCGTATGGCTTTTAGTGCCGGGAGTGCCCAAGGACAAGTTCGGCTCGCCAGATGCGGGTCTTTTGATTTGACACCCGTAGGCGACCCGCGCGTCATGATGGGAATGAAATGATGATGAAGACGGCACATACACCCAGCCCCAGTGCCAGCGGAATTAACCAATTATGGTTAAAATTCCCGACCCTGCCGGGAATCGAACCCGGGACTCCTGTGGCCAAAGGCCAGCACGCTAACCATTTAGCCATGGAGCCGGCCAGGGAATCTCGTTACTTTATAGCATCTTGATATTATTGAATATTTCCTTGCACCGCGTTCTTGTTCATGTGTAAGCTACCACTGGTGTAGATTCAAGGAACTCAGGGGTTCTCAAATATGTTTTACAGTATGTTCACCTAACCTCAATTCACGTGACATAGGTGGACACTGAACAAATAATAATTAACAAGTATAGGTATACTTTTGTCTACTTTGAATCTAAATATGAAAAATAGTTATGTGTCTTCCGAATAATCAATATCCTTGTAAAAAAAATATTGAAGCCCTTTAGGCTTTTTCAATCGTAAAATTACCAGCGTTTCGCCCCAGTGTAGCAGTGGGCTCATCAGTTGGATGCTACACCTTTCCAAGACGCTGGCGGCTAGTGCGCCGCTGAGACACCATGCAAGCCTCTTATGTAGGACATTGCAGTGACAATGCACTAGGAGAAGCATGTTGCCTCCACTTGTATAAATGCCTGCCTTTGGCCTTCATATCAAAAATAAGGTTCCTAGAAGGAAACCATAATTTGATTTCACCGATTGCAAATGTTAAAAACATTGAAGCCCTTTAGGTTTTTTCAATCGTGAAATTACCAGCGTTCGGCCCAATGTAGCAGTGGGCTCATCAGTTGGATGCAACAACTTTTCAAGACGCTGGTGACTAGTGCGCCGTTGAACGGGTTCTGGATATATATTATGATATAGGCCTATATACAGCATATCTTTTTATAAGTTGCTTTACGTCGCACCGATACAGATAGGTCTTACGGCGACGATGAAATACCACTGCAAGCCTCTTGTGTAGGACAATGCAGTGACGGTGCACTAGGGGAAGCATGTGCCTCCACTTGTATAAATACCTGCCATTGTCTTTATATCAAAAATAAGGTTCCTGGAAGGAAACCATATTTTAATTTCATCGATTACGAATGTTAAAAACATTGAAGCTTTTAGGCTTTTTCAATCGTGAAATCACCAGCGTTTCGCCCCAGTGTATCAGTGGGCTCATCAGCTGGATACTACACCTTTCCACCTTTACAGCCTTATTCAAGTAAGTAATCGAGGAGTAGCGTGCCTACACTTCAAACGAAGGGCCCGGGTTCACCTCCGGCCAGGTCAGGGATTTTTACCTGGACGTGAGTGTTGGTTCGTGGCCCACTCAACCTAGGTGATTACAATTGAGGAACTTTCTGACGGTGTGATGGCGACCTGGCCTAGGAAACCAATAATAACGCTTGATAGAATTCGTCGCACTGACCACGCGTCACCTCGTACTCTGCTGGCTTTCGGGCTGAACAGTGGCCACTTGGCAGACCAAGGCCCATCAGGACTGAAGCACCGTGGGGGTTGGTTTGGTTCGTCTATCCAAATAATTATTGAGCCTTATTCAGTTCTCATGCCGATTAATACAGCAAAATTGAATGATAAGGTAGAATACATTAAAATAGTAGTCCACCGCGCGAGTTGGCCGTGCGTGTAGAGGCGCGTGGCTGTGCGCTTGCATCCGGGAGATAGTAGGTTCGAATCCCACTATCGGCAGCCCTGAAAATGGTTTTCCGTGGTTTCCCATTTTCACACCAGGCAAATGCTGGGGCTGAACCTTAATTAAGGCCACGGCCGCTTCCTTCCAACTCCTAGGCCTTTCCTATCCCTTCGTCGCCATAAGACCTATCTGTGTCGGTGCGACGTAAAGCCCATAGCAAAAAAAAAAAAAAAAATAGTAGTCCTGATAATTTTGTATTTCATTCTGTGGCAAATGTTGCATGCTGACAGAATATGGACGTCGCCAACTGTCTAGCGATAGAATTTGGCAAGTGTAATTCTGTCACAAGAGACGTTGTTCAAGCCAATATGACCTGGAGGAGGCTATACTTGAAGCGAGGGGGAAGAACGGAATTACTATGGAACCAATGCATCACCTGTTAATGGCCATGCGCCTGATCCCTGGTGTGTGGATAGTTGTGGGAAAAACTTGATCTGACTGGCGCAGACAGTGAAGGGACGTGCCAAATCGAACCAATGAAAAGAAAGTGTCATGCCAGTATTTAAAAATGATTCGACCAGAACGGACTTGGTGCGCCAGTCAAGCGTGGTATGACGATAGCATGTGAATTAATAAAATCACTAACTGGAGCCAAGAGGGCGTGCTTAGTCTCATGCTTTGAAACAAGAAAGATTTTACGTATTACGCTTTGAACCAGGCTTCGAACCTGGGGACGTCTTATGTCTTAGGCTTTCAATCAGGGAACCTCTATGTCTTATGCTTTGAACTAGGGAGCCTCTTATGTCTTACGCCTTGAACCAGAGAAGTCTTATGACTTATTTCAGGAGTGTCTTATTTGATGAGTGTCTTACGTCTTATGGCGTGAAGAGTGTTTTCCGTGAACGCGAAGAGAAGTCTTGTCTTCGTTGGTATAATTGAAATATTCGGCGTCAGCAGGACGCATAAACTTTACCGCATAAGAACTTTATTATTATAGAAAAGAAAGAACATATAACGTGGGAACAATAGACTTTGTATGAGAGATGCAACTATGGCTGTGTTTCGGAATTACATTACAATTAATGTACGAGTTAATAGAGGCAGACAACTAATAATGAATAAGCAGCCAGAACACTATTTTAGCAAGTTGTTAGGAGTGGGGAGGTATCCGTCAGTCGAGGACTTTGACAAGGACAAGTGAACTTTGTAGATGTTGAATTTACGTGGCACGACATTTAGAATTAGTATACAAAGTAATCTTGGACTTGGGAGAGAGGAATTCTACTGCCAGACACATATTATGTAAAAAAAAAAAAAGAATTGGTTTGGGTAGCAGGGTAGAACAACGACACTGGGTCAGATGATAAGAGCGAGGTAACCTCTGAACTAACTTTACTATGTGCTTAGAAGGTTGGAGAGCGTAAGTGTTTAAGTAACAATGTTAAGCGGAGTGTAGACTCAGCTGTTGGATTAACTGTACCCGACGTTCGTGTGAGTTGGCAAACCTTCAAAAAAGGAAACCATCAGAACGAGCGTTGCATATTGGTCTGGCAGACATGGCAGCAGTTGCGGAGTTCCTTCATCTTACGTGTTGATACTACCATAATGATGGCTAGTTACTAAAACCATGGGGTAGTCTCTCCAGAGGTAAAACAGCCATACAAGAATGAGTACTCAATTGAATATTATTTTATAAATGCACTTACATAATCGTCAAGGGAATAAGATGATCTCCTAAATTTTTATCAAAGTGTAGAATCATTTCCTAATTAATTGTAAATATTATAAACTAAATAATGACCAGTGATTGAAGTAATTTTGTTTGTAATTTCTTTTTTAAACCAAGGTAGTTGAATTGATTTTCATTTGATTACTTAGATTTACTTATTTTGCTATTTTTATCTTCTATTGTTGTGAAGATGCTTTGTAAAGTAAATGTAATGGAAATAAATTCGAGTAGAATGCTCTATATTAAACTCAGCAAAGTTAGGAGGGGAATTTATAATGGCAAACATGCAGACAGATTTTGCCATGGATGCGTATGAGCGTGGGAGTGTAGATCGGAGGGATCTTATGTTCGATTCCAGAACAGATTCGTTGAGTTCTCAGTAAATAGTTTGTATGGATGTGCATGTTCATTTTATTGGAGGTTCAAGCTTCACAAACTTATAGTGCCTTAGTCGATTTCCAGTGCGTAAATATGTATTTTGTATCATTGTCATAATTTCGAGCGGAGGACAAGTTTATGAATCAGCAGGATCTCTGTTTCAAAATAGCTGGTTATTAAGGGGTTAATTCGATTTTAAATCATCAAATGTGCATTTATTATTATTTGGAAATGCTTCGTAACGTTATGAATGTAGTCCAGTAACATTCTTAATTTATTACGTCAGCTTGAGTTAACAACGGCTAAGTTTCAGTCATCAAGATTTAATTAAATCATTGAATTTAATTAATATGATTATATATATATTATAGTACACGCAAGTATGGTCTTGAAGATGCATTCGAACAAACTGGGAGAATCGGACGTTGTGATGCGTTATCATACAAACAAAATTTAGGACGTGGGTGTTATTTCATTCGGTGATTGAGAGGAAGATTGTTCTTGAGTTAAAGGCCCCCGTAATAAGCGTGTATACTATGTGATAGACTTGCCTTGGGTAGTTACGCAATTTGAAGCGTGGTTGTGTTACCCTGGACCCGTTGGGGATCAGTGAGTCATTTATTCATTTGGGGACTGGAAATCCAGAGTTATGTGGCTGTATAAAGAGCGTTGATCTCAGTGTTGTTTACTGCGCCATGGAATAGTCCGGCGAGGGTAATACTTGTCTAACAAAGAGTGTTTTTGTTTACGGCAGCCTCTTGTTGTATTTTACCCATGATCCTAGATGTTTTTATGTTTGATGATTCATTGGTGCGGTCTTTATGATTCATGATGGTTCGTGTGTAGAATTGAGTTGGCGTGCGACATGTCATTTATTTCAGGAAACAATGTTTAATTTATTATTGAATTTAAGTCAGCAGCGTGTCGTTTTATACCGTATGTCATGCCATTTATTTCAGGAAACAACGTTGAAACTGAGTTTGTATTTAAGTCCAAAAATGTTATTTTATTTCGAGTGTCAGATCTTTTATTACAGAAAACAACGCTGACAGAGACTGAATATATTTCCCTCCATGGAAAATCGAGATGTTTGTCGGTGTGAAAATTGGATTCTTTATTGCTTTTGGACAAATTTGACCACATGTGTGCAATTATTTCTTGTGATATTTCATTGATGTGTATTTTGTTGTAAGTGGTTCCAATCCACGAGTGATTTATGTGCGTTTGTTTACTCCAGCGGGTTTGGAGTAGTTGTACTCGCTAACTCACTTTGGTTGTTGTGTATAGTTACTATTACGATTATCCCGAAGCGATTACGTAGGTTTAAGGCTAGCATTCCATTGCGATGTAATGCGTGGACATAGAACACTAGTACTCATTCAAATGCTTAAATACCGTGAACAGGTGCCAGCCGTAAGAGTGTTGCGTCATAATTGATGCCCAATTTATTAATGTTAAGTGCTTTTGTCGGCGCTCAAAGAGCTTGCATCAAGATTAACTCTATCAAAGATGTTATTTGAAGGTATTTTTTATATGTATGTTTGTTATTGTGATCAAGTTTAATTACATGTCCTAGTTTAATAAGCATTTTCATCAGTCTTACGTCGTGATCTGCGTATCGTCATTTTTATATCAGTGTCCTTGTCTTGTCCATAAAGTTAAGATTACATGTTCCCCTCCACTTACAGCTAAGGTGTAATTTAAGTTAGGAGTATTTCCTTTGCCGCGGGTTGAGCACGCTTTGGGATCCGTTGAGTAGTTTTGAGCATTACCGACGTGGGATGAATAAGGAGTAGTATGTGCCACACTGAACAAGCGTATTTTAAATACATTATTCGTATACAAGGCACTTAGTGTTGTTCGTCTCCTTGACTAAATGGTCAGCATAGTGATCTTCATTTCAGTGGACCGCAGGTTCGATTAGCGGCTGGGACATGGATTTTAATTATGCATCGTTAATTGCTGTAGCTCGGGGAATGGGATTTTTGTGGTTTTCTTTACGTCACACCGACACAGATAGGTCTTATGGTGACGATGAGGGAAGGAAGCAGCAGTGGGCTTAATTATGGCACAGCCTAGTGTGAAAATGGGAAAACGCGGAAAATTATCTTCAGGGCTGCCGACACTGGGGTTCAAATCCACTATCACCTAAATGCAGGATGATGATGGCTGTTTGTGTTCGTTTAAATACACATTGTCATCCTTAAACAACACAGCACACTACTAACCACCACACCAACACGCAGTAGTGATTACATCCCTTCACATGTGTTGGCCATGCGGGCGTAAATTTGGACAAAATCGACATACGCCCCGACCCCAAGAAATTGTGAAAAAGCCAGGAGAGTAAAGTTACTTAATATTCAGTGTGTCTGTTTTTCGCTTTAACAACTTTGCCTTCAGGCCTTTATAGATATTAGTTATCTCGGCATCTGGAAACCACGTTGGATAACCACTTTATCATGCTCTTTTGAACCACTCCAAGCTCTGAAACTGGACCTTCTTTTGCCATGTGACAAGGAGAATGATTGTACTGTTAAACTAACAATTCGAATCATTATTACTCCGTTTGGTCATTTTTTACGATCAGCTCTTTTCAAAATTCGATCGGAATTTTCCCTGTACATCATGGAATCCAGATGTATTTGTCCTTAAGCTGTAACTTAATTAAGGCAACGACCGCTTATTTCCCACTTCTAGCCCTTTCCTATCCCATCGTCGCCATAAGAAGAATCTGTGTCGGTGCAACGTAAAAGCAAAAGTGTCCTGAAATCATAATTATTGCGGTAACTTACCTGCTGGGTTTCCAACCAGGCGGTCGACTTTTGAATTCTGGTACAGCCGAAGGTGTAATTTTCAACTGAAATATCACCTGGCGTCAGAAACAGCACCCGATCTTAAAACTCCTGCCAACATAGCAAATGAGCCAGTGAAGAAAATTTCGGGAGTGCAGTGAATTTCCCGAGTTCGGATTCCATTTAATTCGGTTGAAGTTTTCAATGGGACCAGTGCGTGGTAATGGGAAAGGGAACCGTTCTCAGAACAACGATTAATTTTGAAAATGAGCCTTGTTTTCTACTGAACCCATATCAAAAGTAGGAAGGATTACTCGGACAAAAACGTGCAAGAAACACTATAGTGCTGCTTCGTGGACCATGAATTACTTGCTTGGCTACAAATGTATGGTTTCACTTTTCTTGCCATACACATGAATAGATAGTTAGCAATGTTGCTGCACGGGGATTAATACATTCCGCATTCGGCACATGGGGCTCGCAGGGATCTGTTCCTGAAGAAATGTGCTTCCATCAATAGATGGTCTCTGAAGGAAAGGGCATTATACTCAATCTTTGACTAATTGGCCCAGATTTCATGTTCTGTAACGGTTTACGCCCATTTATTTTAACTTATTTTCTGTTTGTACTTCGCAATTGGATTTTGCTTTACGCAAATTATTGTGCCATTTTATGCCTCTTGTTCAACCTCTCCCTCCGTATTTGATCTGGTCGGCTGGAGCATAATGGTTAGGCGCTTACTTCCTCTCTCAGGGCTGCGGAAATGAATAATGATACGGTCGGTTGACGTTTAAGAGTGCTTGGATGTGAGAGATCCATGTTCATAAACGTATGGTTCGCACGTTAAAGAACACCTTCTCACAACGACCTCTGTGGAGGCTGATAGTAGTTGAAGGGGTCTTAAACATATATGATTGTTACCATTATCCACTTAATACACTACCTACGATGAAATAAATAAATAAATAAATAAATAAATAAATAAATAAATAAATAAATAAATAAATAAATAAATAAATAAATAAATAAATAAATAAATAAATAAATAAATAACAAGAGAACCGTTCGACATGGGGAATTGAATTTTCGAATAATACTCATCGTATCCGACATAGCATGTAAAAATTCAGTACGTCAATCTGATGATGGGAAGGACAGCCATGAGAATCGGAAAAATGTGTGAAACATGGAATTTGGTTTCTTCATACCTGCACATTTAGATAAGATGTTTTGTTTATCCTGGTTAAGTTAGGGATGTACTCCCTTTCTTACATGTAACCTGTCTTAACGTAATCCACGCTTACTGATAACTACTACTTTTAAATTATGCAAATAATAGTACTAAGATGAAGAAAAGAAATGTGTTAATAACAATAAAAGTAATGGTATGAATAAAATAACCTAACCCAGTGATATTAAGATAGAATCGTATCATATATATAGAACACAGAGTACGTACATAACAGTCATATGAACATTAAACTCCAGTCGGTGTGAATGTCACTAATGTAGTCACAAGCATGTTTAGCATGTTTACTAGATTTATTAACTGAAAGAACGTGTGATAAAGATAAAAATGTGATGAAGATACCGAAATATCGCATTCAACGTAGAGGTGAAGAGAAAGAATACTAAGAAGAGGAAGAAAATTATCAATGAAAAGAAAAGGGAAATAATGAAGAGGAAGTAGAAGATTCGAGGTCATAACCGGATGGTTCATTGATGGTTTCCTAGCATTTCGACACAGGCCTGTTTAACAGCTGAGTTGCTAAACATGCTTGTAACATCCACTGGTAGGAGATTCCACTGTCGGGCTACAATAACGATGAGCCATTTGGTGTAGGTTGTCGTTCTGTGTACGGGAAGACATAAATACATGGCGCTGCAGAATGTGATATTTTTGTTATGGTCTGTGCGGAGGATTTTATCATTCAGGTCAATTATATAATTGTTTCACTTCTGAACTGTCTGCTAGCTGTCATAATAACGTTATTGGTTTTACGTCCTTGTAACTACTTTTATAGTTTTCGGAACCATCCAAGTGCCAGAATTTTGTCTCGAAAGCGTTCCTTTACGAGCCAGGAAATCTATCGACATAAGACTTCGAATAATTCTGGACTGAACTGCGGTCGAACCCACCAATTTGAATTGAGAGCGCCAGCGATCTGAGCTGCTCGATCCGTTCCACAGACTATCAAGAGGATCAGCGTACTAGTCTTTTCTTTCAGATGTCGTCACTGTGAACAATGTTTATTTTTCCACCACATTTCCTCACCAGCAGTCATCTTAATTGTTTTTCATGAGTTGGTTACGTACTTTCTGTATGTTGTACGTTACTATCAAGTGTGTCCTAATTTCTTTAGAAATGCAATATACATACCCTTAAATATTTACACCCAATGAAATAAATATATACCGAGCTCGATAGCTGCAGTCGCTTAAGTGCGGCCGGTATCCAGTATTCGGGAGATAGTGGGTTCGAACCCCACTGCCGGCAGCCCTGAAGATGGTTTTTCTGTGAATTCCCATTTTCACACCAGGCAAATGCCGGGGCTGAACCTTAATTAAGGCCACGGCCGCTTCCTTCCCAGTCCTAGCCCTTTCCTGTCTCATCGTCGCCATAAGACCTATCTGTGTCGGTGCGACGTAAAACAAATAGAAAAAAATATAGAGCGATTTGGGTACGCGGCATGTGTAAGCTCAAAGCTTGCATTCGGGAGGTGGTAAATTCTATCTCTGTAATCGACTGCCCTGATAACGATTTCCCTACTTCTCCATTCACACCCGGCTGTACCTTAATTAAGGCCAGGGTTGTTTCCTTCCCAGTCCTATCTTATTCCATCATTGCCATGACATTGAGTTGGTGTGATATAAAAGTAAAACAAAAGCAAAAAAGGAACTTGTTCAGAGATTCGAATTTCTAATCGTAGCTCTACCATTGATTATTCTGGAGGTGATGTTTCCCAGGCTTTTCCTCACTTATTTAAGAAAATGCCGGTATTGTACTTCATTCTAAGTCCCGACAACTCCATCTTGGACACAGACCTTCGGTCACTACCTCCAGTTTTACGCGGAATTGTAATCACGCGAACATGAATTTCCAATTGAAAAGTCCCATGGTGAGAATCTAGTACCAGAAGGTGCAATAACACAAACACACGTGGGTCCTTGTTTCATAAGCCTATAAGCTTACAAATTTAGAGCTATGTGTGTGTTTTAAAGAGATTGTTCTGTATTTTATCTGTAATGATTCTATTCAAATTCGTCATTCGACTCTAAAGAGCGAAGTGGAAAACTTGTAAGACACGACTACTACGATATGTATTCAATTTTACCACCAAAGAAGAAACACGAAGAAATTGCTGAGCAGAGAGGCTGGAGGAGATTCCATGCTGAACTGAGAAAATGGCTACACGGGAGCATCCCTCCAAATTAACATTTGCTTTCACGCGGAAGAAAAGGAGGCTACATTTGAAAAGTCCTATTTGTTTTTTCATCTAATTAAAAGACTTTTAATTATAATGAAGCTTTCGAAAAAAAAGAATGTCGTAATATATACAGCGGAGACTTTGCAGGAATAGTAGAGAACGTAATGTGTACATCAGAGCTCTTTCTTGTAGTATCAGGGTCAGGAATTAATTCTCATCTCTCGCTCCCTTCTCTTTCAACACTTGAGCCAAACTTCGTTCTCGGCCGTTGATTCCAAGTTCTAGTTCTAACTTTTCTCTGCACACTGTTTCATCAGTCTAGTTACTAAAGGAAGCATCTGCACTTACAGCATGTTGGAAACAAGGGAAGATTGACTGTAAGTTCTTCCTGGAGTACTTTG
This sequence comes from Anabrus simplex, assembly GCF_040414725.1. Classification (NCBI taxonomy): domain Eukaryota; kingdom Metazoa; phylum Arthropoda; class Insecta; order Orthoptera; family Tettigoniidae; genus Anabrus; species Anabrus simplex. Next base: position 304,475,467 of record NC_090266.1, read on the forward strand.
TTCTTTACTAAGGCTGGTACCTATATATCAAACTAGCAAGATACCCGTGCTTCGCTACGTATTATACTGAAATTTATATTTGAATGCTTATTGTTTTACATATAATCCGCCGAAATTCGCGATCTGACTCTTTTTCTGAGAGAATCCGCCAAAATTCGCGATCTGACTCGTTTTCTAATAGATTACGGCAAGTTTTCTCCCATTTTCAATCTTTCTTTCCAGCAATCGATTTCGTACTTCCCAGGCTAGGTCCAGGTATTCCACCCGGTCACTTGGGTCCTTAAATCTTTGCCATCTTTTCCTATAAGCATTTTTAATATGGAACAAATCCTTCAGGAGATCAGGCGTGGTGTCGTCTTGGGTGCCTTGGCGGTACTGAACCCGCGACCGGACTACATTTTTAGTCATTACCCATCCAGGACCCGTTTCCAGCGCGGTCCGCACATTTGACGACGGTCCAGAACATTATTATTATTATTATTATTATTATTATTATTAATATATAACGTGCTCCAAATTTTTCAACTATTCTACGTGATTCTACGTCTGCTACGCTTGACATGCTGCTACTAACCTGTGTGAGTGTGTGCTCTCTTCGCCCGTCCAGTTTGTACTGTTCGTGCTGCTTACCCTCCCTCCTTTCTTCCACTACCGCCTCGCTGTGCAATGTGTACCGTCTGCTCTCGTCTTTTCTGGACGTTTCCATCGCAATATAAATAAGGCCTGCTCTGGGCTTGATCGTGGAGTTGGATGAAGACGACGACTTGTGTGGAGGGAGGACTTTATTTTACTTACGCTAGCGGCTGGTCCGTGTGCAATGTTTCTTTTTAAATGGTGTTTAATGTTCATGATTGAAGCTCAAAAACTGCTGGACGGGTGAGCGAACTTTAAATTTATTTTCCCTTGCCATACTTCACTTTCTTTTTAACGCTGCACCTCCTGATTTCATCATGCCGTACTGGCTACTAATAACTGTTCACGCTAATAATATTGCTAGTCTGAGCTGTTGACAGTGGTGTTTTTCTGGCAACTGCATTACGATCTCTTTTCAAAATTTGACTTTCAATTACGTCAAGTGATTACTGTGATATGAACCACTGGATTCCAATAGACTTGGTGAAGAAACGCAAGAATAGGACTAATTGTAATTTTGTTAACGCCTAGCTTCTGTTTGAAAATTTGGATTCCATCAATGCTTGTAGGTTCTATTTTTCCTAATCCCTGTTGCCAGCCTTAGGTACTGTTCTCTTTCACGTCCTTCCCTTTTTCCCCACGTTCCTGTCCCGGGTTTTATCTTTTCTTCTACTTTTGCTATTGTACAGTGGCTTAATGCCTTTAAAAACTTTCTTAAAATTTTCGTATTAATGGATAATATCTGTTTACCGTTTTGTAGGATACTCCCAATGTAAACTATTGTAAAATTCATCTTGCCTCGAGTCTAACTGTTTTCTTTAAATTGAAATTAGTGTTGTTAAATAGTCGTCCCATATGTTTTTTGGAAATCAGAAGTATCTAATCTTTAAAATATTGTTGGATTCTTTATTATCTGTTTCACTTTCTTTGGCTTGTAAAAATCCTTCTTGGTGTTTGTGCTAATATATTATTGTTATGAAAAAACTGTTCCTTCTTTTTCCCTGATTTTTATCACGCGCATTTCCATGCCCTTTAATTATCTGTACTTACCTCGGGTTCCTCTGAAAAAAATGGACACAGTAAAATGCTTCCCTATGCGCTCTGCTGAAATCCTTCACTTTGAAAATTGAAATCTGACTACTTGTGCATGTATGGATTTTTTCTGGAGAGTTGTCAAATCTTTTTCGTGACATGCCATCACTTGCATAGATTGGTGTTTATGTTACTGCGTTAGTCGGACTACTGTCCAAGTTCATGACTTAGTTATATTCCTCTATGATCGTGTTTGTTTTGTTGGTATTTTGACTTACCATTTCCACTCTGGTGTATTGCGAGATTATTCTGAGTGTACATACTTACCCAAATACGACACACACCCATACCCAAGCTACCCCAAATAAATTTAACGTCACAATTATTATGATTATTATAGATGTTCTGGACCCAACAGCAAGATGCAAGACCGCTACTTAGCGGTAAATTATATCTGCTGCCATTGTCATTGTTAAGAATGTGACCAGCACCATTGTCGCGCGTAGGCAAGTGTGGGGGATTTCTGACCATACGAATGACATACTTCCGTGCATTATTGACCTTATTATAGAGGTGATAAATTGGACGGTCAATCTCATTCCTATCGTTTATTTCAAATGTGTTTAAATTTGTATTTATATGCCAGGAGAATCTACTGTAAGAACGTTCTCCAAAGGAAAAGATGGCTCTTGAAAACGAACCCAGGAAAGATTAAAAATGATCGGTTTATGATCAGAATAAGTACATCGAAAATATACAGCCTGTTTCCAGTCATTCGACAGGGTCAGGAATGGAATGAATAAAGCCCCCATCTAGCGGCGACAATAGGAATTGTGCCGGAGCCAAAACCTGTCGCACTCCTCTGGGGCAATGATTAATGGATGACAAATGAAATGAAATGATATTGGACAGTGTTGCTGGAATGAATGATGACAGGGAAAACCGGAGTATCCGGAGAAAAACCTGTCCCGCCTCCGTTTTGTCCAGCACGAATGCCACATGGAGAGACAGGGATTTGAACCACGGAACCCAGCTGTGAGAGGCCGCCTGAGCAACGGAGGATCCTTATAAATACATTATGAACAGTAAAATCAATTCGTCTCACCTACTTTTACACCCCACCGCCGTTAAGTTTATTTACCAACCCCCCCCAAAAAAAACTAAAAGAAGGCGTGTTCCTTTATGTTTAAAGGAGATTCCAAACACCATTGTTTACGTCTATTACCTTCAGTTTTGAGATTAAAATAATTCACTTTTTTCACTTTCACACTCCTCCCCCCCCCCAAATGAATTTTCCGGCAAAAAATATTTGTTTCTTTAATATTAAAGGATCTTCTAAGTACCAATTATCACGACTGTAACTTCTTCAGTTTTTGATTTATATGTTCTCCTGAAAGCAATTCAACTCCTTTTCACTCCCGCCCCCCAAGATGATTTCCCCCCCACCAAAACGGGCTCTCCTTTGTTTTTAAAGGAGATCCAAATACCAATTCTCACGTCTGTAGGCCCTAACAACTTTAGTTTTTATTAGATGTAAGTATTCTCATACAATTAAGTCAATTAATTTTTCAATCCTTTCACCTCACCCCCCAATTCGTTGGATTTTCCGAGAATTCGTGTTTCTTTACTTTTAAAGCAGATTCCAAATATCAAATTTCACGCCTGTAACATCTTCATTTTTGAGATAATATTCGCCTAATTAAAAGAATTCAACACCATTTTCAGTCACTTTTACCCCCCCCCCTCCACAGAAGTGGTATTTCCGAAAACTAACAATACACGTTTCCTTATTTTTAATAGAGATAAAAATAACATTTTTCATTTGTGTAACATGTTAAGTTTTTTGAGATATACTCAATAAATTCTCATTTTAAAATTTCACCCCCTATTTAGTTCCCCTTAAAAGGAGTTTCCAAAAAGAAATCGCCTATGTTTCTTTAAATTTACAGGAGATTCCAAATATCACTTTTACGTCTGTAACATTCCACATTTCTCAGATATTCTGTAGATATCGTCTTTCAAAAAAATTCACCCCTATATGTCACTCCTGTTTAACCGCCATTAATTGGATTTTCCTAAAACAAAAAAATACGTGTTTCTTTATTTTTAAAGGAGATCCTATATACAAATTTTCAGTTCTGTAATATCTTCAGTTTCTGAGATATAAGTATCCCCATTAAAAGCATTCAACCCCTTTTTCACCCATTTCCACCTTTCCTGTTGGGATTTTCCGAAAACAAAAAAATACGTGTTTCTTTATTTTTAATGAAGATTCTAAATACCAATTTGTACATCTGTAAACTTCAAAGTTTTGAGATATAAATACATTCATTTTAAAAATTCATCCCCCTTTTCACCCTCCCATTAATTGGATTTTCCAAAAACAAAAAAATACGTTTTCTTTATTTTTAAAAGAGATCAAAAGTACCAATTTTCAGGTCTGTAATACCTTCAGTTTCTGATATATAAGTGCCGGTATCCTGATTAAAGGCATTCAACCCCTTTTTCACGCCTTTTCACCCGTCCTATTGGGATTTGCTGAAAACAAAAAATACGTGTTTCCTTATTTTTAAAGAAGATTCTAAAATAAGTGTGAAAGTGAAAAAAGTGAATTATTTTAATCTCAAAACTGAAGGTAATAGACGTAAACAATGGTGTTTGGAATCTCCTTTAAACATAAAGAAACACGCCTTCTTTTAGTTTTTTTTTGGGGGGGGGGGTTGGTAAATAAACTTAACGGCGGTGGGGTGTAAAAGGAGGTGAGACGAATTGATTTTACTGTTCATAATGTATTTATAAGGATCCTCCGTTGCTCAGGCGGTCTCTCACATCTGGGTTCCGTGGTTCAAAGCCCGGTCTCTCCACGTGACATTCGTGCTGGACAAAAAGGAGGCGGGACAGGTTTTTCTCCGGATACTCCGGTTTTCCCTGTCATCATTCATTCCAGCAACACTGTCCAATATAATTTCATTTCATTTGTCATCCATTAATCATTGCCCCAAAGGAGTGCGACAGGTTTTGGCTGCCGGCACAATTCCTATTGTCGCCGCTAGATTGGGCTTTATTCATTCCATTCCTGACCCTGTGGAATTACTGGAAACAGGCTGTATATTTTCGATGTACTTATTCTGATCATAAATCGATCATTTTTAATCTTTCCTGGGTTCGTTTTCAAGAGCCATCTTTTCCTTTGGAGAACGTTCTTACAGTAGATTCTCCTGGCATATAAATAAAAATTTAAACACTTTTGAAATAAACGATAGGAATGAGATTGACCGTCCAATTTATCACCTCTATAATAAGGTCAATAATGCACGGAAGTATGTCATTCATATGGCCAGAAATCCCCCACACTTGCCTACGCGCGACAATGGTGCTGGTCACATTCTCAACAATGACAATGGCAGCAGATATAATTTACCGCTAAGTAGCGGTCTTGCATCTTGCTGTTGGGTCCAGAATATCTATAATAATAATAATAATAATAATAATAATAATAATAATAATAATAATAATAATAATAATAATAATAATAATAATAATAATAATAATAACAATAATAATGTTCTGGACCGTCGTCAAATGTGCGGACCGCGCTGGAAACGGGTCCTGGATGGGTAATGACTAAAAATGTAGTCCGGTCGCGGGTTCAGTACCGCCAAGGCACCCAAGACGACGCCACGCCTGATCTCCTGAAGGATTTGTTCCATATTAAAAATGCTTATAGGAAAATATGGCAAAGATTTAAGGACCCAAGTGACCGGGTGGAATACCTGGACGTAGCCCGGGAAGTACGAAATCGATTGCTGGAAGGAAAGATTGAAAATGGGAGAAAACTTGCCGTAATCTATTAGAAAACGAGTCAGATCGCGAATTTTGGCGGATTCTCTCAGATAAAGAGTCAGATCGCGAATTTCGGCGGATTATATATAAAACAATAAGCATTCAAATATAAATTTCAGTATAATACCGTAGCGAAGCACGGGTATCTTGCTAGTCTATATATTTAAAATAACTTGTCCTGACTGACTGATTGAGTGATTCATCATCGCCGAGCCAAAACTACTTTACATAATGAAATGAAATTTTGGGGATACATTCATATTAAATTGTAGGTACTCGCTAAGAGAGGATTTTTGGATATTCCATCGCTAAGGGTGTGAAAAGGGGGCTGAAATTTTAAAATGATTGTATCTATATCTCAAAACTTGCAAAGTTTACAGACGTAAAAATTGGTATTTAAAGTCTTGTCTAAAAATGAATAAACTCGTATTATTTTGTATTCAGAAAATCCCAATAGGAGGGGGGGAAAATGGTGAAAAAGTGGTTGAATGCCTTTAATCAGGATACCGGTACTTATATCTCAGAAACTGAACATATTACAGACCTGAAAATTGGTACTTTTGATCTCTTCTAAAAATAAAGAAACACGTATTTTTTGTTTTTGGAAAATCCAATTATTGGGAGGGTGAAAAGGGGGGTGAAATTTTAAAATGAGCGTATCTATTTCTCAAAAATTTGAAAGTTTACAGATGTAAAAATTGGTATTTACAATCTTCATTAAAAATAAAGAAACACGTATTTTTTTGTTTTCGGAAAATCCCATTAGGAGGGGTGAAAACGGGGGAAAACGGCTTGAATGCCTTTCAAGAGGATACTTATATCTCAGAAACTTAAGATATTACAGACCTGATAATTGGTGTTTGGGATCTCCTTTAAAAATAAAGAAACACGTATTTTTAGTTTTTGGATAATCCAATTAATGGGGGGGGGGGGGAGGTGAAAAGGGGGTGAATTTTTAAAATGAGTGTATCTATATCTCAAAACTTTTAAAGATTATAGATGTCAAAATTGGTATTTAGAATATCCCTCAGAAATAAAGATACACGTACTTTTTTGTTTTCGGAAAATCCTTACACTGTAATAAGGGTGGAAAGGGTGAAAAATGGGTTGAATGCCTTTAATGAGGCTACTTTTATTTCAGAACCTGAAGATATTACAGACCTGATAATTGGTATTTGGGATCTACTTTAAAAATAAAGAAACAGGTATTTTTTCGTTTTTGGAAAATCCAAATATGGGGGGTGAACAGCGGGGTGAATTTTTAAAATGAGTGTTTCTACATCTTAAAACTTGAAAAGGTTTCAGATGTAAAAATTGGTATTTAAAATCTCTTTTTGAAAAATAAAGAAACATATATTTATTGTTTTCGGAAAATCCCAATAGGAGGGGTGTAAAAGGGTGAATAATGGGTTGAATGCCATTATTTTAATTAAGCTACTGATATCTAAAAAATGAAGATGTTACAGACGTGAAATTTGATATTTGGATTCTGCTTTAAAGTAAAGAAACACGTATTCTCGAAAAATCCAATGAAGGGTGGGGGGGGGGGGGTGGAAGAATTGAAAAATTAATTGACTTAATTGTATGAGAATACTTACGTCTAATAAAAACTAAAGTTGTTACAGACGTGAAAATTGGTATTTGGATCCCCTTTAGAAACAAAGAAAACGCGTTTTGGGGGGGGGGGAATCATCTCGGGGGGCGGGATTGAAAAGGAGTTGAATTCCTTTCATGAGGTCACACAAATAAAAAACTGAGGAAGTTAGATTCGTGATAATTGGTATTTAGAAGATCCTTTACTATTAAAGAAACAAGGTTTTTGCCGGGAAGGTCAATTCAGGGGGGGGGGGGATGAGTTTGAAAGGAAGTGAAAAAAGTGAATTATTTTTATGGGGATACTTATATCTCAAAACTGAAGGTAATAGACGTGAACATTGGTGTTTGGAATCTCCTTTAAACACAAAGAAACATGCCTTTCTGTTATTTTTTGTGGGAGGGGGGTAAATAAACTTAACGGCGGTGGGGTGTAAAAGGAGGTGAGAATAGTTGATTTTACTGTTCATAATGTACTTATAAGGAGCCTCCGTTCCTCAGGTGGCAGCGCGCCTGCCTCTCACAGCTGGGTTATGTGGTTCAAATCCCGGTCACTCCATGAGACATTCGTGCTGGACAAAACGGAGGCGGGACAGGGTTTTCTCCGGACACTCCGGTTTTCCCTGTCATCATTCATTCCAGCAACACTGTCCAATATCATTTCATTTCATTTGTCGTTTATTATCCATTGCCCCAGAGGAGTGCGACAGGCTTCGGCAGCCGGCACAATTCCTATTGCCCCCGCCAGATGGGGGCTTTATTCATTCCATTCCTGACCCTGTCGAATGACTGGAAACAGGCTGTAGATTTCCGATGTACTTATTGTGATCATAAACCGATCATTTTTTATCTTTCCTGGGTTCGTTTTCAAGAGCCATCTTTTTCTTCGGAGAACGTTCTTAGATTACAGTAGATTCTCCTGGCATATAAATAAAAATTTAAACACCCTTGAAATAAACGATAGGAATGAGATTGACCGTCCAATTGTTCACCTCTATAATAAGGTCAATAATACACGGAAGTATGTCATTCGTATCGCCAGAAATCCCGCACACTTGCCTACGCACGACAATGGTGCTGGTCACAATGTCAACAATGACAACGGCAGCAGATGTAATTTACCGCCAAGTAGTGGTCTTGCATCTTGCTATGGGGTCCAGAACATCTATAATAATAATAATAATAATAATAATAATAATAATAATAATAATAATAATAATAATAATAATAATAATAATAATAATAATAATGTTCTGGACCGTCGCCAAATGTACGGACCGCGCTAGAAACGGGTCCTGGACGGGTAATGACTAAGAATGCAGTCCGGCCGCGGGTTCAGTACCGCCAAGGCACCCAAGACGAAACCACGCCGAATCTCCTCAAGGATTTGATCCATATTAAAAATGCTTATAGGAAAAGATGGCAAAGATTTAGGGACCCAAGTGACCGGGTGGAATACCTGGACCTAGCCCGGGAAGTACGAAATCGATTCCTGGAAAGAAAGATTGAAAAATGGGAGGAAACTTGCCGTACCGGTAATCTATTTAAAACGAGTCAGATCGCGAAATTTGGCGGATTCTCTCAGAAAACCAGTCAGATCGCGAATTTCGGCTGATTATATATAAAACAATAAGCATTCAATTATAAATTTCAGTATAATACCGTAGCGAAGCACGGGTATCTTGCTAGTCTATATATATAAAGCAAGATATCTTGACTGATTCACTGACTGATAATCAACGCACAGCAAAAGCTACTGGAGATAATTGCATGAAAATTTGAGGACATGTTCCTACCGTACTGTAGATGCGCACTAAGGAAGGATATTAACAAATTCCTATTTAAAAGAGGTGAAAAGGGGTTAAATGTGATTTTATATTTTTGTTGAATATCTCCGTTTTTGTGAAAAATATTGTACTTATATTTATGTCCGCCTCTGTGGTGTAGTGGTTAGCGTGATTAGCTGCCACCCCCAGAGGTCCGGGTTCGATTCCCGGCTCTGCCACGAAAATTTGAAAAGTGGTACGAGGGCTGGAACGGGGTCCACTCAGCCTCGGGAGGTCAACTGAGTAGAGGTGGGTTCGATTCCCACCTCAGCCATCCTCGAAGTGGTTTTCCGTGGTTTCCCACTTCTCCTCCAGGCAAATGCCGGGATGGTACCTAACTTAAGGCCACGGCCGCTTCCTTCCCTCTTCCTTGTCTATCCCTTCCAATCTTCCCATCCCTCCACAAGGCCCCTGTTCAACATAGCAGGTGAGGCCGCCTGGGCGAGGTACTGGTCATTCTCCCCAGTTGTATCCCCCGACCAAGAGTCTGACGCTCCAGGACACTGCCCTTGAGGTGGTAGAGGTGGGGTCCCTCGCTGAGTCCGAGGGAAAAGCCGAACCTGGAGGGTAAACAGATGATGATAATGATGACTTATATTTATTCAAATATTTCTCATCTTATAGCATAAATACTATTTTAAAAGAAAGTTTTAAAATTCCGTTTTTAAAGGGGTGAAAAGGGGTGAAATGTCGTTGTACATTTGTGTTCAATATCTCCGTTTTTGTGAAAAATATTGTAGATATACTATAGGCTATATTCATTCAATCTTCGAAATCGTCTCAATAGTACAGCAAAAATCTTGCATTTCTTGAAAACTCGACGGAAATATACTTCTTTTCAACTTTTTCAGATGAAATACTTCCCTTATGCGCATGAATCTTTGGCTTTTGCCAATCAAAAATGGCCGCGGCACTTTCCAAAATATAAGTGTACGCGCTAATTTACCCCGCTTCCGTGTATCTCAAGACGGTAATCAACCAAGTCCTTAATGAAAATAAAATACAATTAACCGTATATAGGCCTACACATACGAATGTTTGTCAGTGAATTAATGAGTGACTACCCTACGCAGCGCTAATAGCGCAACGGTGAAGTCAGCGGATTTCAGACTGCAAGAATGCAGGTTCGAATTTGCCTTTTGGCGGCTTTTTTTTTAAACACAGGGATATTGTTTTATCAAGGAGAATTATTACCGTTTTGTTAGTAAGATATGCAGCCGCTTACAGTTTAAAGGAATTATTACATTCGTACAACTGGTAAAACAGGCTAGGCGAAAGCAGCGTCATCGAGATACCACAAACATAATCCCGAGGTTAATAGAGCAGTGGCAGGTACATACCAGCAAAATAATCGCGAAAATCACAAGACAAATCAAACGCGATACGAGCAACATCACCCTGGGGTCCGAAAAGAAAGACGATTGCGTCCATGGAAAATTAAGTTTCGTTCCGGGATGTCTTACGATCCTGAAATGAATTACGAAGATAACAGCTTGAGAACCATTGGTAAAATTATCCATAAAACTGACCTACGCGAAGAATGTTTTTCCCAGAGACAATTTTATGTTGTCTGTTCCAGAGTAAGTTCTCCAAGTTGCTTAATCCTTTTGACACCAGAAGAAAGGACTGCCAATATTGTATATAAAGAAGTTCTAAACTGAATAATTATATTTAAATTTTTTCTTTTATTTCTTTTTTAGTGATACGTACGATTTTACGTTACTTATTCATTGATTAAGTATATTAAAGTTCATGTTTTCTTAAGATATTTAAGTTATTTGATGCTGAGGTTTTCGATATAGTTAATTATAAGTCGTTTCTTTCTTTCTTTCTTAATCTGCTTACCCTCCAGGGTTGGTTTTCCCCTCGGACTCAGCGAGGGATCCCACCTCTACCGCCTCAAGGGCAGTGTCCTGGAGCGTCAGACTCTGGGTCGGGGGATACAACTGGAGAGGATGACCAGTACCTCGCCCAGGTGGCCTCACCTGCTATGCTAAACAGGAGCCTTGTGTGGCGATGGGAAGCTTGGACGGGATAGACAAGGAAGAGGGAAGGAAGGGGCCGTGGCCTTAAGTTAGGTACCATCGCGGCATTTGCCTGGAGGAGAAGTGGGAAACCACGGAAAACCACTTCGAGGATGGCTGAGGTGGGAATCGAACCCACCTCTACTCAGTTGGCCTACCGAGGCTGAGTGGACCCCGTTCCAGCCCTCGAACCACGTTTAAAATTTCGTGGCAGAGCTGGGAATCGAACCCGGACCTCCGGGGGCGGCAGCTAATCACACTAACCATTACACCACAGAGGCGGACATTCGTTTCTTTAAATCTTTAAAATTGTAATTTAGTTCGATAGCAAATATTTGTATTTTGATTTCATAATTAAAAGTTAATTTTTAAGATTAAGACGATTTAAATAAGCTCACTCATATCTTTATTATTTCATTATTATTTCATTCCATTCATAAAGCAGGTACGAAGGAAGTAATGTAAAATATTAATATATTTACATTTCGAGATCACAGGGAATTTTAAATTTCATTTAATAGCGAACTCGGAATACACGTGAAACTTTTCAATTCCGGGAGGAGAAAACACATCATTTACATCTACATTTCTTACGGAAGTTGATGAACGCATGGGATTGGTTCTTTTTTTTCTTTTTTTTTTGCTAGTTGCTTTACGTCGCGCCGACACAGATAGGTCTTATGGCGACGATGGGACAGGGAAGGGCAGGGAGTGGGCAGGAAGCGGCCGTGGTCTTAATTAGGGTACAGCCCCAGCATTTGCCTGGTGTGAAAATGGGAAACCACGGAAAACCATTTTCAGGGCTGCTGACAGTGGGGTTCGAACCTACTATCTCCCGAATACTGGATACTGGCCTCACTAAAGCGACTGCAGCTATCGAGCTCGGTGGGGATTGGTTCGATAGCCTTCAAAAGAAAATGTGAAATAAAAAAATGTAATGGAACACAACTCTATGACGCGAGCGAAGCCGCGGGCAAAGTGCTAGTCTAGGCTATAAATAATTTTACTCACGCTGAGTGAAATTGTAGTTTAGGGGAAGGCCAAAAATTTAATTCTCAAATATTTGTTATTAATGGTCGTATCTTAACGAAAATCGGTAGGGGATGTCGAGAATAAGTCGTTACAATTTAGGCCATAAATGATTGTATTCACGCTGAATGAAATGGTAGTTTAGGGGTAGGCCTAAAATTTAATTCCCAAATAATTGTTATTAATGGTCGTATCGATAAATACTAAATACTATTATTTCCGATTATTTATGTCTTGTACATTGTTTCCATACCGGCTATGATCAGAGATATTAATGATTTTGGATTTTAGTTACTAAGTCTTTATCAGCGCCGAGTCACGAGAAAATGGGTAAACAGGATTTTTATTGAAAATCGGTACGTAAATTCGGAGAAACAGGAACTACATTCTACGCTATAAATAATTTTATAAGACGCCCTAATATCACAGAGTCGAAAGAAAACTAAATGTGAAGAACTACAGTATAGAAAGTTCGACATTACATTGACCATTGTTTTGATGTGCTTTGTCTTCTGTTGCCGCTCCTCTACGATAGATAGGATTACTGCTGCGTTCCGAGTATTTTTAAAATTTGTCTTAAGTCGCACCGACACAGTTAGGTCTTATGGTGACGATGGGATGGGAAAGGGCTATGAGTGTGAAGGAAGCGGCCTTGGCCTTAATTAACGTACATCCCTAGCATTTGCCTGGTGTGAAAATGGGAATCCACGGAATAACATCTTCAGGGCTGCCGATAGTGGGGTGTGAATTCACTATATCCCGGATGCTAGCTCACAGCTGCGCGCCCCTAACTACACGGCCAACTCGCCCAGTCGTACAAGTGCAACATTCTGCCTAAATATTGGCTGGAATTAGCTGGGGAGTTAGGTAACTTTCTTCCTTAGCATGCCATTCCTCTGGTTCATAAATTTTCCGATACTACTGGTACGTAACACACTGGGTCATCATAGCATTCGAAGGCACTGACTGGAAAGAGAAGTGTGCATATTTAACGAAATAATGGCAGATAAGTGTTCACGGCTGTCTGTGGTCTGGTCATTCCAGTTCTGGAACTTTGGACCGTTAGATCGGCACCGTAGTACTGTTCGTTAAAATTGAGAAAATGTGTAGTTTTTCATTTGATCGAGTATTTTATATGATAACATTGCTTTTAATCGCTACATTCCTACTAACGTTTTTGTAATGGCCTCTGTTGACTTCAGTTAGGAAAACCAAAAAGTCAGTCTTTCTGAGAATCGCGTAGCGAAGCACGGGTACATCAGCTAGTATACTATAAAGGAAAGTTGTCAAAGATCTTTCGTAAAATGTTTAATAAAGAACTTTTATGAAATAAAACATGAGGTAGCATCATTGCACCACTGCGCTGTATAATATGTTTCATCATACTTCAGAAAAACAGAAGTAGAACAATTCTATGCTTGTTTAGTTATTATTGGTTCAAAAGTTTCAAAATGTTGTACTACTAAACAGAAAAAAATATAAAAGAAGACGTCTATGGTATAAACAGTGTATTGCTCGATGTGACAGTAAAGGTATGTACCAAAACTTACTGAAAAAATCTGTAGTACGGGATATGAACATTTACATAATAAGTATTATTTGGGAATGGATGAAGAACTTTTTAAGCTCGTTGCATCAGAACTGTCACCAACTGCCATACGAAATACACATATTTTACTTGTAAATGAAATATATCTTTATAAAGGTACCGTAAGAATATTTATTGAATTTATTTAATTTTCTCTTTCTTAAATTATAACAACTTTACTAGTTCATACTCTGAAATAAGCAGTTTGTATGCCACAACAGTGCAATACACCATTCTGGATACAAATTGGTCGAATTTTTATAAATCTTCGACTTGTCCGGGAATCGAACTCAGTACACCCTGAACACTCTGAACATTCAGCACCAGAATCTGACTGTTTATGGAAATTAATCTTCTTCCACTACTTTTCTCGTACCCTGGTGGGGTCATGGGTGCAAGCAAACTGTGTCACGCATGTCGCATCTGTTATACCGGTGGATGCCCTTCGTGACATCAACTCTATGAGGAGGGATATACTCACCGTTGTGTGTTTCTGAGGTAGTTGATATTGTCGTTTGTTGTGTGTATAAGAAGTTTATGATAATTAATATGTTACTATTATACAGAACGAAAGGCAAATGATGCACCGAATTAACAACGAAATTATATATGTTTGATATAAGGTCACAGTGTCGCAATTTTCAGATCCATAGTGAAACAGGAACCGCCCGTGATCGAACTGGCGACCGCGAGATCTGTTTCATCCTTTCAAATTGTGCGCGTTGTGGGCTATGATGCAACCGCTCCGGCTAGCGAGCTCACGGCAGTCTGCTAAGACAAGACTACGATGTTACGAAACGCGTAGCCCACACGTCAGAGAGAACCATCTGGAAGTTTTTATATCTCTTCTTCCAGATGAGATATTGACTAACTGATAACGGGACAGTGAAGCTTACAATAACAGATAGCTCATGTCCAAATTTCACGTTAATAACTATTTTATTTAAGGAGATATCGCAACGTCAAGATATCAAGTAATTTCAATGACTTGTATGCTCAGGGCCAAGCCCGGGTATATAAGCCGAGCGAAAGGACAGTACAGCACAGTACAGCATAGTAGAGATACCGCTGCCCGAGGTTGTGCCGGCAGTAAAGCTCAACTTTTTGCGCGAGTGTCGAGTCCGAACGTCGAACCAAGTACCCGCGAGGTACAGCCGAGAACTCTAACTCCGACAGCGGTATAAATCTTGCATTCTAACTTTTCCCAAATACTTAAAAACATTTCGCGTGACTTATAATATACATCGGACATGTTAATACCGTGTGTGATAGATCTATTGATTAACTTATAAATTAATGCGACGAGTCTACGTGTTAACTTCTACGAGTAAATTAACCAATCATGACTTTGTAGAAACTACATGCCTAATAACTCATGGTTAGAAGTAAAGACAGTGCCATTAACTATTTAATATTTCGTGGTGATAGAGTGATAGTTGACTGTTTCTCAACGCATCGGGAACATAGGCTGAATCCTACACTGAGATCACGTGTGTAGTTGAATGAATAGACTTTATTTCAATTTCAATTTCCTTGAACTGCATTAACCTGACAGTCAGAACTTAGTGAAGTCAGGGTACTGTGAAGGTTCAATTATCTTAGCATATACTTTGTTTAAAACTTATTGAATTGCATTAAACTGGCAAGTGGAACTTAGTAAATTCAGTGTCTCATGACAAGTCGATCACCTTATTAGTGGACTTGGTGCAAATTACTGCGCATATTAGACGTGCTATTTGGAACGAACAGTGCAATACACCATGCATACTACGAACGCTCGCATTGTCATGTGAACTCCCGCCGATGGAGACGTGGTAAGTTCGAAGGACGTGGTGATAGTGTTCCGGTCTATGGTGGACGCGGTAACTTCGAGGGATACGTGGTGATAGTGTTCCTGATCCATGGTAGACATGGTACTACAGTCTGTGAGGACACTGTGAAACGGAGCCAGTTCTTCAGTAAGGTGATATGCATCTGTGTTATTAAAGAATAGTGTGAACTGTGTCTTATCAAGTAATATTCAATTCAACAAGTCATTTTCAGACTTTCCAGCAACTTTAATTCCTCATTCAATATGATTTCGAACTCATGCATTACAATTTTTCAAATTATTTGCTATTTCTTAAAGTCAGTGTAATATTAAGTCGTACCGATGTAACCGTACAACAGGGTTACAGACTCCATTCTGTATTTATTATTATTATTATTATTATTATTATTATTAACCTGATTCATTAGATTTTATATATTCTGTTTCTCATCATTTAGACTGTAATAATTAGGTATCGCGTATATTATTGTATTTAATCATAGGTTAAGTGAATATGTTTGTAATTATTCTGTATTGTAGTAAGTGAGATTTGTTGGTTTCATATTGTCATGCTGTGGCTTGTAACTTTGGCTAGATGAGCTGGCATAGTATTTTGCAATCGAGGCTATGTTTAACTGGGAATGTTGTGTATAAGGAGATTTCCCGGTGACGCATTCGGTATAGTCATTCTTGGACCGCTTGGGTACGCTTAGACGACACATGACTGATGACATCAGTGCGTGGACACGTGATTGCGACCAAGTGTCAGTATTCGCCAGCTACTGTATGTGGAAGTGGAAGGGATGAACAGTGAGTGGGGAGATGAGTCGTCATCGCGAGGTTATATAAAGTCAAGGCGACGGTGGGGAGAGGTATTCTGTTCTTACTCAGTTCATAAGCAGTTGATATAGTGCAGATCATAAGAAAAGTCAGATGTATCAAATGGAAGAAGTGGTCTTAGTGTGATGGTCAGAGCTAAGAGTTGTGTTTGAAGAAGTAATAATCGAGGAGGTCTACAAGTGGTGGTTGTATCCGAGCAGAGACGGGTACTATGCTGATAAAGAAACATCATCTTCTTGTGAGGATGGACTTCACAAGGTGCTTCAAGAATATTTTACAATTTCTTATAATATATTGAGTGGACGTAATTACATTGGAGCTCCCTACACGCGTACATGGTATGTAGGCCAACTCCTTGTGACATAAGAAGATTACAGCAGACGGCTCCCGACTTCAGCTCACAGGTTTTCCCAAGAATTTCAAGTTCAACAGCGGTGTATGCAGACAACAGGTAATTAAAGCATCAGACATGTTATGCATTCATAACATGAAGAAGAGTGTAATCAGCGGCGATATCACATCTCACTTCAAGTTCATGCCAATAGTTTTTTTTGTTTAGATTAAATTTTCCTTTTATTTAATACCGCAAATCTCACGATATATTTCTTTTGTTAAATTAAAAGACGTCAATGATTGTTCATTGTGACGTAAATTTAGTCATAAACTCAGTTTTATTTTTAATTATAATAAGTGATTCCAGTTCCATGTACAATCCTCAATTGTGGAAATGCAACAATAATTTAATATTTTCCTGATCCATATCCCTGTATATTGCCAGATATGTGAGTATATCATCTCACGCCTTGAGATAATTGATATAAGAGGTATGCTCTACCGAATTTTGTTGTTTTTCTTAAAAAAGCAACTGGCGCTCAAACAAATGTTATGTATATTGTGTGAAGGAGATGTAAGTATAAGAGTAGTGGTTGGAGTAGCCACAACGTGTCGCCAGCAACGTGGGACTCGAAAGGTTCAGAAAAAGTGTTTCTGAATGGCAATATACATGGATCAGTTCTTTTAATGAGTACGCACATGTTAAATTCACCGAGTAATGTTAGGAAGGTCATTTTGTTGAAGTTTGTATTTAAGGGGTAATGTCAGAGGAATTGCAAGGGGAAATAGCTTTGAGATCGCGAAAAATTAGTAGGAAACCGAAGATGGACAAGGATAGCAATATGCAGTCAGGTGATGAGGCTGAGGTTATTGTGTCCAAGGAAATCCAAGGTGGTAACATAAATAGGAAGTTGGTGACTAAGGTGGGACCTGCTGAAAGTCAGAAAATAGTAGAAACTGAGGAAAACGCTGTCACGCAAGATCAAAGTAAAGGGGTGATTGACCTGGGTTTATTTAATTTGCTGATGTCCAAAATGACTGAGCAGAATAATGCTATGAGTGAGAAAATTGAAACGGTCATTAGTGAGAAAATTGAATCTCAGAATAATATTATGAGTGAGAAAATTGAATCTCAGAATAATATTATGAGTGAGAAAATTGAATCTCAGAATAATATTATGAGTGAGAAAATTGAATCTCAGAATAATATTATGAGTGAGAAAATTGAATCTCAGAATAATATTATGAGTGAAAAAATTGAAGCGGTCATTAGTGAAAAAATTGAAGCTCAGAGTAATGCCATAAATAGTATTAATAAGAAGATTGATGATGTTAGTAATAAGATAGATCATAAGGTGTTAGAAATAAGTAAGCAAATTAATAATTTAGAAAGTAAGGTAAATAGGGAGTGTAGTGACATCAGAGCTGAGATGGAATTGGGTCGGAGCAATCTCCATGCGGAAATAGAACAAATTAGTGAGACATGCATCAAACAGATTGATGAATTAGGCGCCAAGATCGAGTCTAATAAAGGAGAAATCAATGAGTTAGTAGAAGAAAGGTTTGAAAAGATAACCAATACAGTGGGGCAAGAAACTAGGAAATGTAGTAGTAGGGTAGAACTGGTGGAAAGAAAACTTGGAAAAGTAGGTGATCTAGGGAGTGAGCAGAAATCATTATCACAGAAGGTGAGAGAATCGGAAAAAAAGTTGGAGGAATTAAGAAAAATTCAAGAAAAGACTGAGGAAACAGTGGAAGAAAAATTTCTGAGTTGCCAGAGAGTACTCCAGCAAGAAGTGCGTGATAGTAAGAATGTACGTGAGGTAATTGTAAATAATGGTTTAATCACTAGAGATCATGATTTACCTAAGTTTTCTGGGAAAGAATTTAACCCGATGGAATTTATGAGAGTAGTAGAGAAGAAATTTGCTGTTCAATTAAGAGACAATATTATTAGCTGGGAAACTGTATTGGAGATCTTATCTAATGCTTTCGTAGGAGAGACTAAGTCTTGGTTTCAAGTATATAAAAGCTCGATGTCTAGTCTAACTGAATTTAAAGAAAAATTCATAGCTAAATTTTGGAGTGAAGGTGTTCAGAGTAGAGAGAGAGAGAGAGTAATGTTTGGCAGGTATAATTCTAACGAGGGTGTTAGAATGACTGAATACTTTTTGGCTCATGTTTTGGTGTGGAGAAATTTAGAATGTATTGGACCTGAGGCTGATATAATTAGACTTATGGCTAAGCACTATCCCGATAGAATAAGAGAAGCTGTTTGTATGCAAAGAGTGGAGACTATTAAGGAAATGGAGATTTTGTTGGAAAGTTTTGATGCTTTAGGTAGTAGCTTGAATAATAATAGGACACTAAATAGGAATGTAGAAGGAAGGGGTAACCAATCTAATAATCAGGACAGGCCTATGAATAATCGTAACTACAGAAGAGAATATCAGGAGAGACCTAATAATAATTTCCACAGGGAGAGAAATTATCAAAATAGTTCGGAAAATTTCAGGACTGGGAGGCGTGATTATGGTAATCAACCAGAAGCTGGGAGGCGGGAGAATACAGGCCATAATAATAATAATAATAATGACGCTAGAGGAAATAGGCAACAGGGGAGGCCGACTGAGGTGTGTAACCAACAAGTCGTAACCGAACCAAGTACTTTAAACGCGCAACGGACTGTATAAACAGGTCACTGAGACAGTCCGTAAATGGTGAGTTCACGTATAAGGTAGATAAGTATGTCAATGTCGACCAGCCTATAGTTGTAAGTGAACATGATTGTGACCTAAGTAGCAATAATTCAAATATTTTAAGTGACGACTTAATCGTAGACAATAAATTTTATAAGTGTAATTTAAATTTAGATATAAGGCAAGATTTGTTAAGTGATCTTATATTAAGTAATGAGGATAATTTAAGTAGTGTTACTGTTACACCGACGATTGAACTGCTGATATGGGGCAGAAAAGTTAAGATTTTGTTGGACTCTGGTAGTGAGAAGTCATGTGTAAATTCCAAGCTGTATGAGGAAGTTTTAAGAGAGAAGTATGAGGTAGCGGAAATTCCAGTGAGGAATACGTTCATCGTAACAGCTGTTGGAAACAAGTCTCAAAGAGTGAATAAACAAATAGCTGTCCCCATTAGCATAAGTGGAGAATGTATTTTCCAACCATGCTTAGTAGTGCCTAATTTAGTTTATGCCGTTATTTTAGGTACCGACTGGTTAACGTGTCACAAGGCTAAATTAAATTTTGATCTGTGTAATGTCAATCTTATTTGGGGAAAGAGTAGCAGGGAAGTCAGTTTACCATATGATGTTTTGTCAGAAATTAGTGCGAATAAAGTGTGTTCTAGTACGGAAGGATCTTGTGAAATTCCTAATATTAGGAAAAATATTGATGTCTGCCATGTGTCCATACAGAGAGATTCTAGAGATGAATTGTATGAGACAGTGGAGAAATGTAATTTAGCGGAAAGTCAGAAGGACGAATTGTGTGAATTATTGATATCACATAGTGATGTTTTTAGTGACCGGCCTGGTAGAACACATCTTTACGAACACAAATTTAATGTTATTGATAACTCAACTTTTGTAGGACCGAAATATCCAATTCCGTTAAAATACGCTAGCGCTGTTGAAGAGCAGATTGACATTATGCTAGATTATAATATAATTGAACCATCCTGTAGTCCTAATTTAAATCCACTTGTTATTATACCTAAGAAGGATAACACGGTAAGACTGTGCATTGATGGCAGATTAATGAATATGAGGATAGAAGCCGATCAGCAAAGGGCGGAGACGGTAGAGGAACTTATTCAACGTTTTGAAGGTAGAAAATGGTTTTCTACTTTTGATTTGTCGTCATCTTTCTGGCAGATTCCACTTAGAGAAAGTGACCGTCCACTTACGGCCTTTGCATACAAGAATTGCTTGTATCAGTTCGCCAGGGTGGCCTTCGGGACCCGTACTTCTTCTGCAGCATTAGTTAGAGCCATGAATAAAGTATTAGGGAGAGATACGGATAGTTTTGTGACCATGTACATCGATGACATTGTTATAGCATCCCACACGTTTGAGGAACTCATGAAACACTTACAGATTGTTCTACATAAAATCAGGAAAGGGGGATTTACATTAAAACTGAGTAAATCGACATTGTGTTCACAACAGATCACATTTTTGGGACACACTGTATCTGAACAGGGGGTAAAACCGGAACAGACGAGATTAGACAAGATAAACAACACTCCTACTCCACGTAATGTTAAGCAATTGAAATCTTTTCTGGGAATGTGTAATTACTTTCGACGTTTTGTGGGTAAATATTCTGCGCTGTTAGAGCCGTTTCGTGAGCTATTGAAAGGAGGTGCGAAGTGGAAGTGGAGGAAAGAACATGATGAGGCTTTCCAGAAGTTGAAGGATGGATTTAATGAAGCTGTTATGTTGAGATATCCTATGTCAGATCGTGAATTTATTCTCATGACTGATGGTTCAGAGAAGGGAGTTGCTGGATGTTTATGTCAGAGAGATGATAACGGCAATTTAGGCATAGTTTCCTTGGCAAGTCGTGGGCTCAGTATGGCAGAAAAGAGATATACGATCACTGAGATTGAATTTCTTGCAATCATGTATTCATTAAGTAAGTTTAGAATGTATGTTTTAGGTAATAAATTCGAGATATGGACTGACCATCAGGCTTTGGTATTCTTAAATACTTATAAATTAACTAGTAATCGTATGACTCGTTGGATTTTAGCCATAAGTGAATATGATTTTAAGATACGTCATATTAAAGGGAAAGATAATGTTATGGCTGACTTTCTCAGCAGGTATCTCCCTAAGGAGGAAAATACTGTCTCTTTAGAGGTGAAAGAAGGTATTTTGATTTGTGTTGGCTCGATGACTGATAATACGGCAGAAAGAGATAGACTTCGTTATCTGTTGTCCGAGCAGGAAAGAGAAGAAGAGTTGGCGGGACTGTTGACCTCGCTTAGAGATAAGGAACCAGGTACTGTTCTAGTGAACGGTAAATTTACGTATAAGTTATGTAATGGTTTTCTCACTCGGAAATGTTATTCTGGGAAGTTCAATGTATGTGTACCTAAAGCCCTGCAAGAGGATATGATTTGGTTTTATCATAAGGAGCTGGGTCATTTTGGAGCAAATAAGGTCTTATATGCTATTCAGGGTAACTTTGTGTGGAGGAATATGGGAAGGCACGTGAGGAAAATACTCGCTACGTGTGATCTCTGCCAACGCTCTAAGCACCCGACTAGACTTCTAGAGGGGCCCAGGCAGGCTGTTATTGTTGACAGACCCGGGAAGCTTATTAGTGTTGATCTGTTTGGACCGTTAGTCAAATCCAGATATGGTTACCAATTTGTTTTTGTCTTGATTGATGCCTTCAGCAAATATGTCAAGATGTACCCATTGAGGAAAGCTACAGGGAGGGGTTGTCTCAAACAGGTCGTGGACAGATATATTCCTGAGTTCGGATGTCCCCTCAGAATATTATCTGATCATGGCAGCCAGTTTATTTCGAAGATCTGGAATACCAAACTAAATGAACTGGGGATCAAAACTATATTTTCATCGGTACGTTGCCCGCAAAGCAATATGGTTGAAAGAACGATGCGTGAAATAGGACGTATATTTAGGGCATATGTGCATGATAAACACAACTCGTGGTTTTCACAGTTGAGTAATGTCGAACGTTGGTGTAATATCACGTTGCACGAGTCCACTGGATTTACGCCCTATGAAATTCATCACGGCAGGAAGCCTACTGATGAAATTGCGAGTATGTTAGGCTTGGACTTGGGAGAGGAGAAAACTAAGGATTTTTATATCCAGCTGGCTAGGGAGAATTTAAAGAAAGCAGGAGATAAACGTATTCGCCAGCAGAAAAAGACTAAATTGGATGAATTTGAACTTGGTGACAAGGTTTTACTCAGAGTGCCACTTCCGTCATCAGCAGAAGCTGGTAAATTTTCTAAGTTTTTCTTGTTATATCAGGGATACTTCACCGTAGTGAAACGGATTGGGAAATGTGCTTATTCATTAGAAGACAAGGAAGGAAATATCGTAGGCACATACAATATAAGAAATCTTAAGAAATATATCATGTGAGTTTGTTGATTAAGTTTCATTATTATGTTAATTCACCATGTTTTATGAAGCTGGCATTGCGAACAGGACTTCAGTGAAATTAGCGTGTGTTGTGATAATAAGTGAGGCACGGCAGTGCAGTAAACTCCAGGGCTTGGAGACAGTGTATATAATGGAATGTCTTCGAGAACTACTTTTGAACACTCAATGAACGTTTGAAACGACAGAAGTGAGAAAGGAATGTAATCTGTATGTAAATAATACTGTATAATCAAAGTGAAAATGATAATTGATAAATGTTTTATATGTGTAACAACGAACATCCAGATGGATGATACTATGTACCAAATTTGTAAAGGGCATTTTTATACATGTATCTATGGTGTACTCGATTTCAGGTGATTGTGTAGATATTTCATGAATCAATCGATTCATTTAATCGATTATTTCATGAGGGAGGCGTTCTGTAACCGTACAACAGGGTTACAGACTCCATTCTGTATTTATTATTATTATTATTATTATTATTATTATTAACCTGATTCATTAGATTTTATATATTCTGTTTCTCATCATTTAGACTGTAATAATTAGGTATCGCGTATATTATTGTATTTAATCATAGGTTAAGTGAATATGTTTGTAATTATTCTGTATTGTAGTAAGTGAGATTTGTTGGTTTCATATTGTCATGCTGTGGCTTGTAACTTTGGCTAGATGAGCTGGCATAGTATTTTGCAATCGAGGCTATGTTTAACTGGGAATGTTGTGTACAAGGAGATTTCCCGGTGACGCATTCGGTATAGTCATTCTTGGACCGCTTGGGTACGCTTAGACGACACATGACTGATGACATCAGTGCGTGGACACGTGATTGCGACCAAGTGTCAGTATTCGCCAGCTACTGTATGTGGAAGTGGAAGGGATGAACAGTGAGTGGGGAGATGATTCGTCATCGCGAGGTTATATAAAGTCAAGGCGACGGTGGGGAGAGGTATTCTGTTCTTACTCAGTTCATAAGCAGTTGATATAGTGCAGATCATAAGAAAAGTCAGATGTATCAAATGGAAGAAGTGGTCTTAGTGTGATGGTCAGAGCTAAGAGTTGTGTTTGAAGAAGTAATAATCGAGGAGGTCTACAAGTGGTGGTTGTATCCGAGCAGAGACGGGTACTATGCTGATAAAGAAACATCATCTTCTTGTGAGGATGGACTTCACAAGGTGCTTCAAGAATATTTTACAATTTCTGATAATATATTGAGTGGACGTAATTACATTGGAGCTCCCTACACGCGTACATGGTATGTAGGCCAACTCCTTGTGACATAAGAAGATTACAGCAGACGGCTCCCGACTTCAGCTCACAGGTTTTCCCAAGAATTTCAAGTTCAACAGCGGTGTATGCAGACAACAGGTAATTAAAGCATCAGACATGTTATGCATTCATAACATGAAGAAGAGTGTAATCAGCGGCGATATCACATCTCACTTCAAGTTCATGCCAATAGTTTTTTTTGTTTAGATTAAATTTTCCTTTTATTTAATACCGCAAATCTCACGATATATTTCTTTTGTTAAATTAAAAGACGTCAATGATTGTTCATTGTGACGTAAATTTAGTCATAAACTCAGTTTTATTTTTAATTATAATAAGTGATTCCAGTTCCATGTACAATCCTCAATTGTGGAAATGCAACAATAATTTAATATTTTCCTGATCCATATCCCTGTATATTGCCAGATATGTGAGTATATCACCTCACGCCTTGAGATAATTGATATAAGAGGTATGCTCTACCGAATTTTGTTGTTTTTCTTAAAAAAGCAACTGGCGCTCAAACAAATGTTATGTATATTGTGTGAAGGAGATGTAAGTATAAGAGTAGTGGTTGGAGTAGCCACACCGACGAATTTGCTAACGAGTGGGAACTTTGAAACTTAGCCACTCCGTTAACATTTCTACGAATTCGGACTTTGTTTATCTCCACATTACGTTAGTTAGTTAGCTAATTGCAGAATGAACTTTAACACGAAATTGGTAGGCATATCAAGATTGAACTGTATTTGCTCGCACCAATTAAGCATTTCAGAAAGGAACTCTAATTCATTTCGTTAGTTCCATTTTCAAGAATGAACTTTAGTTTCCAAAGTGAACTGAATTAATGTCGTTATTTATGAACTTCAAGATTGAACATTATTCACTTAAAATAACTAATTATTACAAGGGGGTCTTAATTCATGTTGTCATTTATAAACTTCAAGAATGAACTCTCTATATCCAAATTAATTATATCAAAAAGAGATTTTATTAATTTCATTGGTGAACTTTATTCTAAATATTTTTCGCTAATAAGATTGACACAATCCGTTATCTGTTTATTGAGTACTAAGTGAGAATGAGAGTAAAATTTGACAAATATTCAAGGAAATGATAGGCTATTCGTCTACTTTGACTGATTTAAAAAAGTTTATGTGGCGAGCATATGCAATCTTTTACTCCCTCTCTGTACAATCTCCTACCTTAAGACCGCACACGCCCTACGAAACCCTCATGCTCAATTGCACGCGTCAGTGACTGTGTGTCAGTTACTGGCACCGTTCTCGAGGAGAGTCGTGTTTTGTGAACTGCAAGAATTGCAACGCAGTGACTGGCGGTAGCTACTGACCAGGCTGCCGGGGTTCGTATGCAAGTGTTTAAACCGGTTGCGGCCAGCTGTTGTGTCCAGTGTCTAGAAGAAAACATGTATATCTGCTTTCAAGTGGAAGGACTAACGCTAGTGCATTGACCGAGTTTTGTGACGGTACAGAGCGTAAATTCATGCTTTAAACTTAACAAACGTAATGCACGTTCGGTAGCGATGAAACAATATGACATTAAGCGTAACTTGGCATATTCATATGGCGATGTCTGCTCCTTATTTGTACCCTTACGGTGAAAATGGGAAACCATGGAACACTGTCTTCAAGAGGTCTGGCAGGAGGTTTCAAACCACTCATCATCCGATTGTAGCAAATACGCAAGAATAGCATGCTGGAGACAACTATGCCATACTGCTCAGGTTGTCCGGCTCATTAATAAATAGTACCATAATGTGGGAGCAACTGTTCGGTTGCATAGCTGGATGGCTAGCGTGCTAGCCTTTTGTCCTTGAGGCACCGGGATGGATTCCCGTCCGGGTCAGGGATTCTTACATTAACGAGTGCATTTATATGGCCCGGGAACTGGGTATCTCTGTCGGTCTTCAACTCTTGTACGCTGCACACAACAAGAAACGACACTTACCACCACCAAACTAACACGCAGCATTTCTTCTCTAATCGTTGGCGTCAAGGAGGGCTTCCGACCGTGAAACAAAACACTGCCATGTCTCCCACAAACGCTGACCCCGCAGGAAAAACGGCATAACCTGTGATGCGTTAGGAACAATTCCAGTGGCATCGCTGCTCGCTTTTCACAAGGCATTCCGAGTTTGGTTCCCGGCAAATTCATGTGGGATTTACGAAAGGAAATGTCACGTCCTATGGGTCGGTTTTCCAAATAAAATTTGAGGTTCCGTGGCTTATGGACAAAAAAAAGTAAAAGGTCATGTAAAACTATAAGTGAAGTTTTAATTTTTAATAGAAAAATGAGAACGCAGCGGTAAAGCGTTTATATATTGCACCCTGGTGGGGGTGTGATAAGCGTCATGCAATTATAACTATTTATGGAGGAATATATATTTCATTTTCAGAAGCGAGAAGATCGTACTGTACATACAGTAAGAGCAGGCCAGGCCGAGATGGTAGGGTGAAACATGCACAGACTATTGTCTCCACTGAGATTAACAAACACAATGAACGGCAGAATTAGAATTCTCAGAAATTGTGACGAAGGGGGAAAGAGAAAGGCACGAGTTGTTGACAAGTTGCGGAAAGTTTTCATAGCCCCGGGCAGAATAGGTAGTAGCAACAGCGCAAAGAGCTGGGTGCAGATTTCTGAGAAATGATGGCAGGGTATCTCCATGTACTAGCGGGAGTTGAACGCGGGGTTGGCACTGGAAGAAAAAAATATGAGCCTTCCCGGTCCCGTGGTTTATGTGGACCAATAGAAAATTTCATCGACCAGTCGCAGGTACGCCAACTTCGTATTGTAAGAAGCACTAGCGAGGCTAACTCCGCGGATTAAATTGATAGAAGGAAGTGAGATATCAATTTAGAATAAGGTGGAATTTAGGAGCCTTACTATATTATAAAACTTATAAAAAGTTAATAATTGCGGGAGATTGCATGGTGTAATTCTGAGAATTCATGAATGCTATCCGATGATTGGCTGGAGGCAAAGGACGCCACAATAGAGCGCGAAATCCCAGGCCGGGATACGGCAGATAAATTCGCAAATATGTCCATTACCAGCGAACGATAATAGTTGTGAATTGGTATAGAGCCTTTGAGAACATAATTACATCATTGGATATCATATTTAAGCCACGGGCCGAACCGCAAATTGTCGTATGAAGATATCTGGACTGCGCGTCCTAAGATAACCTCCCCTGAACTTGGAAGAGAGGGGATACGAGTATAAATATGAGGTCGTGGACAAGGACTGACAACAACTTTTGACAAAGCGCTCGGGCTGAAACCACGGCTGGGGTGCGTGACAACTTCTGATATCTTGTTCGAGCCGTGATTACGCCAGGGGTGCGTGTGTGTACTTACTCGTGGAGTAGGGTTCGAAGTATTATATTGTTACATAGTACAGTGATTCATGACGTGATGTAGCTCATATTACAGTCTTGAGCAGTATACTAGTATGAAGTGTTTCAAATAGACAGGACTCAGTAAAGCATAACTTACGGAGTGTGAAATTCTACCAACAGATTAGGAAGTGCGTTACGTGAGAACGGTCACGAGTGTTTATATCACCTAGTAAACAGTCGATTCTAAACTGATACCTGGTCAGCTACACGAACGTGAGACGGGAAATTCAAGTGCGCACACGAGTCGTTGTAAAGGGGATCCCGAGGTATCCCATGTTCCTAGTGTCCGGAAAAGGAATGAAGAATGTATATCTACATTAAGTGGGCTAGATACAAGGCTGAGAGTGTAAAATTTGTGAGTAGAATTTAGGGTGGAAATTATTCCAGAGTGCAACTGTTTTTATTCAAAATGTGTAAAGTTGAAAAGGGCCAAGGATTAATTCTTCAAGCTGGCATGAATACCAGTGGAATGCAGTGCTAAAAACCGGAGAGGCTAGGCTCCATGTCCGGTTTTAGCAGACTACAAGGACAGAGATGAGTAACCTTTTAAAATATTTGTAGATTGTTATCGTTAGGGGGAGGAAATCATATTAATTTATCATGTAACTTAAATGTGAAACGAGCCGTTTCCGGCTCGTATAAATTCAAAGATAGACAAAGGGACAAATTAATATGTACATGATTAGATCGAGCACTCATCATAATTTTGATTATTAAATAGAGTATACTAGGGTTGAGTTGTTCATTCAAGTGCTTGAGTTGTTTGATATGATATGGAGCACGTTTCACGTAAAGATAATGTTAATATTCATTTAGAAGTGCTTCCAAAGTGTTTTTCCGTTATCGGATGTTTTATAGATATTAAGGCATGTTGTTAAGATAATCCAGAGGTAGGGTTGCCAAGTGATATAAATTGTTGTGGGACGGAATGAAGTCCATTGATTTGTTTGTAAATATCGCGAAGTTCGCCAGTGGACAAAATAATAATCTGTACAAGGGTCGAAGTAGTTACATTAATATTGGGTAATGTGTAAAGGCGTGTTTAATAATAATCTTTGAGAATAAAGGCACGGGCCTAGTTGGATAGAATGATTGCAAATTAATGTAATTTAAATATGGAGATATTATGTGGCATGAATATTTAATTTGGGCATTGAATCCGATTTTAACACTAATTGTTGATTTAACGTTTTTGGACTCCCTAATAATCATAAATAAATTTGGTAGAAACGAGATAGGCATTTTGATAATATGGGCACGCTATGTTTGAGGCCCAGAGTGATTTGAGCCAAAAGCTGAGATTTGGAGTTTTGTGGGACAGAAATCCCGCCCGAAATAAAAGTGAATTGTACTGATGTTGATGAAGAAATAGATGGATCTTAAGGCCTACATAGAGGTTGTATTTCTATACCGGTGTATTGAGTGGCAGAATAGAGTCCACACACCGAGGGTTAATTAATGAAAATGTTTTGAAGAGTTCCGAAGGATAAATGGACTTCAAAATGGAAAAGGAAGGAATAATTTAACACTTGCAGAGATTGGAGGTATTTGCCCAACTGCGAGGTGTTATGGGATTTGAGAATTGTCTTAGGAGCATATGGTCTCCATGAATTAACGACAGTACGAAACTAAGGTTGCGGGTTCGAACACTATTATGTCCCGACCGATGTGAATTCGGATCTTGGTGATTTCTGTTTGGGAGAGAACGTATGTGACTAAATTATAAAGATGGGGAATAAAAATAAAGATTCTCGAAAGCATAAGAATATTAATAATAATAATAATAATATTCCAAGTAAATCATGTCTGGATTGATTAGTACCAAAATAAATCGGAATTGTAAAAGGGGTTATGCGTTAAACATATTAAGAGTGGACTACCGTGTAACAAGCGAAATTAATGTTTTTAAATTAATAATAATAATAATAATAATAATAATAATAATAATAAATATTTGAAGAAGAAGAAGAATTTACTTTTTTATATTTTGGACATAATAATGATGTTGGGAGTTGAAATGAAAAATTTGAGATTTTTAACTAATAATAATAATGATAATATTTGAAGAAGGAGAAGAAGAATAAAAAGGAAGCTACTTTTTTATTTTTTTTATTTTTTGATGAGAATAATAAGAGTGAGAAGTTGAAGTATTATAGCGAGAATGATTACGGGTTACGATAATCACGATTTCCACTGTTAATAATAATATTGATAATAATAATAATAATAATAATAATAATAATAATAATAATAATGTTTTAATATTTTTATTTTATTTGTTATTTCGGATGCTGATGATGAATGATACTAGGGAAGTCAGCTGGCGAATTAACGTAAAATGTCAAGTGTTGTGAATAATAAGTTAAGTTAATAGTTGTAAAATGAAGGCAAATCCCTACATCTGGACCATTAGGTTAGAGTCCCTTTGTCGTTTCTTTCAACTAACGATTAGCATATCTTGGTTAGGAACCCGGGGAAAGTTTGTAGTTTCTCGGGTTGGTCTCATCTCAATCAAAGTGGAGGCGATAACATGGTCCACGTGATCGCGCCTACTTAGCCAACAGGTAATTGGTCCACGACCAAATATGGTCATGGTGTTAACGAAGGTAAATCCGATGCCTTCAGATATCAACGGTTCCACCACCCAAAATGGAAGGGTGGTCAAAAGTGATAAATATTATGTAATCATTTTTCAAGAATAATTTGCCAAATTACCGGCAAATCAAGGGTCAACAGATTTTGTTGTGTGTAAAAATTATTTTGTTTACTTAAATAAAATGCTCCTTTAGCATTTGCAAGGAAACAGTTCCAGGTTCTTGTTCTTGTAGAATAGTAAACTCTTGGTGACCGTTTAAATATCCGTCCCCATTCCTAGGACGGAGCCTTCATTATTTCCCTTTGATCTGAATATATATATATAATTCGTGTGTTTTATGATGAGCCTTAAAGTTAAATATTAGAGTGTCCCGTTCAACCCTGTAGTACTGATTGGATGGCGCCCTTACATTTAGTTTGAGATCTTACATCTCAAAATATTTTTTATTGTGTATTAGTTGCGATAGATTCGGACCGTAACACGCCCTGAGATAAATGCTGGTTGGGACTCAGGCTTTGAGCGGGTACAATATCTTTTAGAAACTAACACACTCGACCAGGTAGGTCGTGGAAAATGGAGCACATTTTTACAGTAGGTGTTCGAAATGTCCACCATTGGCGGAAATGCATGCTCGGCACCTTCGGAGAAAATTCTCATGCAATCACCTCAGTACCTCGTGATTTTGAGTGATGTTTTAAGCAGCTTCCAAGACACATTCCCGGAGCTCTTGCAGGCTTTCCACTTCTTTGCGATACACCTTAGATTTCATGTATCCCCAAAACTAATAATATATCAGGGTTTTAGATCGGGGCTTCTTGCCGGCCAGCCAATTGGGCTCAAACGCTCAATCTATCACTGCGGGTAGGTGGAGTCCAGATGGCGGCACATTGCGTTGGTAATGTGCGGGGGTGCTCCATCACGTTGAAACCGCACGTGCCGTCGTATTTGGAATGGAACAAACTCTAGTAGTAGTGGTAGAATACCTTTCAGAAACTGTAGATAAGATACGCCACTCAGTCTATGAAGTAATACCACAGATCCTACGACAACGTATCTCAATATTCCTGTCCAAACCTTAATGGAAAACCAAACTTAGTGGTGGGAACATCTCATAGCATGGGGATTGTTCTCCGACCAGTCGTGCGTGTTGTGAAAATGTGAAGATGCCACTCCTCGTAAACGAGGCATCGACTGTGAACTAAATACGATTCATGACGTCTTCGTGTTGACGATGGACCAATTCATAGAAAGCCATGTGCGGTGCATAATCTTTCTCCAATATGTAATGTTACCGGTCTTTCTGTAATGTTCGTAGGTCGGTCCGATGGGACACTTCTAACACTGCCGCAATTTGGCAAGTACTCTTGCTGGAGTCCTCTGCAATAAATTCTAATATGCGGTTGTCTGAACGAAGATCACGTCTAGGTAAACCAGCTTCACACCTGGGCATGGCATTTCCAGTGTCAGTTATTCTCTGTACACTAAAGGGTTATTTTAACAGTTATCTTATGATATTTTAAATCTTAAATTCCTATAGGTGTTCAATTTTTTGTTATCTGCTTTAAAGTTTTATTCATAGCTGCTGCAATCCTACGCCGATATGGAGCCCTTCTTTGTGGAAATATTTTAGCGTACATCTCTGTAGCTGCAATACATTCTGTCCTAATTTCCCGTAAATTAAAATCATGTCCAGATATTCCCTCGATGTGAAGTGTGCCATAACTAAGCGTTATGTGTTCACTAGCTACTCACTAGTCACCTCTGGATTGCAAACATTTCGTTACTGGTCACTCTTCCCCTCCCAACGAGACTTCCGACCTTGTGCACCGTTCGGTTAATCGTAGCTGCGTATTTCCATGTTTTTGCCACCACTCAAGTCATAAATATTTAATTATTTTACCGCTAAGTGTATCTAGATACTGGACAACTAACCAATAATCATTTGTTCCGACACTTATTCCTAGTGGTTTTTATACTCCATCGTCTTACGCTCCAGACCAATAATCTTTAACATAACTGATTTTCCTTGTGATATGCAGTAATGGTGTAAGCTACAGACCTGAAACTTACGACATTGTGATTCTCTCCCCAGAACCTATTACTTGTTTTAATTTGGTGCATCGTTTACATTCTATCCTATATAAAATAATGAGGTAAACTATTAAGAAACGCTTGAGACTCTTGGCGAAACGAAGATAAATTGTCTAACTAAAAGAAAATGAAGCCAGTTGGCTTAGCTGCGTAAGCACAGACCGGAGGTTCAACGAAAGATTCGATATGAGAGCCGACTTGTGTATGCTATTGGGGAAGCTTTAGAAACTGCTGCCAGAATGGTCACGTGCTATCATTTCTTCACTGTTAAAAATGCGTGGGGATTGTTTTACGACCGGTGCTCGATGCAACAGTCGGCCATAATTTCTCCGCATCGACTTTCCATATCTCAGTTCTCCGCCAATGAGTACAGTAAAGGAAAAAAGGAAGGGTATAATGAATTCAGTAAACAAGTGACTGCTTCCAGTTCATCTTTCAAAACCTACCCTGTTACAATAAGTCACTGACAATTAATTTCGTGCACTGGGTGTGATCAGCATACAAATATAACACAATCATTATTCGTTTGTAGAATAAATGTACAGTATGTTATTCTGAATATCTCATGGAGAGGTCATCGTAAGATAGAATTCTCTCTTCTCTTACACCATTCAGACCTGAATTCTTCTCCATCGATATAAAAGTTATATTTTAGAAAATTTGGCAACTTGAAAGGACATAAAGTTATTAATATCCTTCAAGATTAATTATTTATTAGTTATATTGACATCTTTGACCTGAAAATATTCACATACGAGATGAACTGAAGCAGTATGGTAATATCTTGCTTTATTTTTTCAGGTGGGAACGATGACCTCGATCTTCGGCACCTTAAAACAATGAAGACAACAACAACAAGCATCATAATCATCATGTTCAGCTAGAAACGCAAAGAGATGGTTTTACGCTAGAGAGAGCTAACGTAAATTCATATTTTTTCAAGAAGAACTGAGAATAACTTGATCATTCCAACAACGTATTTACATACATCTTCAACCCGTTGGAGACTCTATTTGGAGAATAAGAATTTACTTCTATTTTACACACAATAGAACTCGTGACAAGATTTGCTAATACCCTAGGGAATATTTGGGTTCAATTCTTCTAGATATTTGCTATGCATTTATAATATTAAACGTCATATTTCGCACGTGTACCTTACAATTCGATACGGTAACATAAATTGTAGAGCATTTCTGAGTAGATAATGCGCATAAAAGTGTCAATATGTACCGTTATTGTAAGAATTACGTATCCAATTGTAGTTCTATTAGTGAGAAAGGTTACTGATAAAACAAAACGAAAATGAAAAATCGTAGCTTTACTAAATTATATTTTGAAATGTTACGGAACATTGTAAAGTTAATTTTCTCCCGTCTCTGAAACATAGGCTAATATGCATGATCATTGTGATCTGCATGTAATTCACTTCCTCGTGTTGAAGTATAAATACCTCATGGTTTTCTCTGGCGTAAGAAAGAACGTGCTTCAAGCTTTCGTTCGGTGACAGTGATTCAAATTTAAAACAATGTCGCTTGGTTCAGTCTAGCATAAGGCAATCCAAATGGTTTTTCACTCACCCTTCTACTTTTACCAAGTCCTGTGTTCCCAAAACTAGAAACAGAAAAGTCCTGAATACGTACGAGCCATTTCATAAGTTGGAATCTGAGATGTATCATTAGAACAAATACAAAATGCTGTGTACATTATAAGGGATGCTGGATCTCAATGGGTTAATTTCGGATTGCAAGAAATTTGATAGAGTTTGTTTATATCTTGTAATTCAGATTTTTGACTTACTTTAATAGTGATATCTAGTCTTGTTAGTGTTTCTTTCTTTGTTATTATTTAGTTGTTTACTGTACCCATGCATGCATTGCATATTTATCTGTGCGAATGTATTTGCGAGGAAACATAAAACGTAAAATACAGAAGTTATAAATTAATAGTAATTTAATGCACTGGATTATGAAAAATTAGAAACTTTATTGCTTTTTTTCTTTCTTTCTTTCTTTCTTTCTTTCTTTCTTTCTTTCTTTCTTGAAATTCAATAAATGTGTACACCTAATATTCTTCGATCTGTAAACTGTTTTCCTTTATTTATAAAGATATGTCTTATCTGTTCACTAATCTGCTGTTATTTAGAATATAAGATATTACTTTTTAGTCTGAATTGTGTCCTACTATCTATTTGTTAACATAACAAATTCGTAGTGCAATTCGCCTATACGTTGCAGTGTACCTGGAACTATGCTAAAGGGCCCTTGTTAGAAAAAAATGACAAATATATGTAAATTTTGCTCCTTTCCATATTTCATCCTCCGGCTAGTCAGTCGATTAATAGCTATCCTTATGCTCCCAAGATAGCGCGTTCGATACTTGCTGTGTTTGAAGGAAATCGAGTATGTTTAAATATAACAACTCTGTGTCCATGGATTCTGAAATTATTTTTTTACTTTTTTATTTTTTATACATACCCCAAGAGAGTGTGATTCAAATTATTCGTGGCTTAAATATATTACTTAAATACAGTTTACGAGTACTTTATGAAAAAGAAATATTTAAATAATATATAAGAACGAAATGAAAGTTCGAAAATTTACGAAAAGAGACACATTTAAATATTCTATATACAATAGAATAAATTATTTCCACAAGTAAACTAACTAGCTCACTAAATAATTAAAAAGCAGACACACGGATCACATACAAAACATTTTCATTCCATTGCAAGGATAACCGTTTAATAAGTAGACTTCCACAGTAAATATCCCTTGGTAATTTAACATAACTGTCAAGACCATGAGTTAAGGCAAAATACAAGTTATCAAAGGTATGCAGAAAATGATTGTCCGTTGCGCATATCCTAACTAGGGGTGAATGTCTGAAAAATACTGTTTTAGAAATTGAGATTATAAAGAACTGCCTGGATATTGAATTTCCTTTTCTTGTATTGAAATATATTTGTTGAATGAAACAGAAACTCTCAATTTATTGTATTTTTCACAAATTTATGAAGGAATATTTACTCAGTTACTTATCGTCTGTTCATTAATGGAGCGTAGTTAAATTAATTCGGAAGTACTTCTGGGGACATATCTTTCATATCGTCTGCAATGTATCGTAGAAAATATTTCTGAACATTCTTGAGCTGATTTGGTATGACTTAAAATAGGGCAACCATATTACAAAGGCAATTCAATTTTTCACATTAAAAGTAAACTCGTGTCTCCATACCGGCATGGTTCAGGGTCTTTTCAGACACGCCCTCAATGGAGGTGAGCTGCATGTACGATTTCAACCATATACCCGCCCTCCTGCCGTTCTTAAATTTCTGGCAGTACCGGGAATCGAACCCGGGCCCCCGCGTATCGCAGCTAATAACACTAACCGTTACGCTACAGAGGCGGACATTTTTCACATTACTATAATTAGTATGTAATATAACACGCTAAGTACTGTGACAATGATAAAAAAAATCTCGTGCTTCTGATTGTTATAAAATGTACCGATACAGACTGTATAGTGTTCAATAAATTATATCTTATTGACGTAAAAAGAATATCCTCATCTTACCCACACAACACAATTTAATTGGGCTGTATTGCAGTGTGTATCTGATTGACGTTCGAAAAGTGCAGTTTGAATGAGCAAACTCCTACCACGAATCTGATACACACCCGCAAAGCACGATTGGAATAAGCGGTCGTCTACAACAGGAGACGTGATACATACCCGTATAGCAGTTGCTGTCAGTGGGCCAGATGCACACCCGCGCAGCTTTAGCTATTTAAATGGGTTTTCATCATGGGCCTGGTACACTGGTAAGTAACAGTGTAATATTTGGTAGTGCTATTTGAAGATCCAACCACCCTCTGTGCTGGTGGCCTAATAGACTACTGCAAAGCATTAGCTATATGATCAGCCTACCACTGTTCATTTTACATACTTTCGTACACAGATTTTAAACCCTTCTGCCGGAAAAATCAAACAAAACCCCCCACCGAAACCCACACGCATATTCGTACTACTTGCTGTCGCTGACACAGTGATTTAAGCTACTACTACTACTACTACTACTACTACTACTACTACCACTACTCAAAAGTCATCTCCGTACAGGCCTTGAAGGCCCTTGGAGGGGTGGAAGGTAAAGGCTTTCACTATCCGTAACCACGACACTTGGTGGGGTGGAGTGGTTAGCTCTAAGCCCGGTCGCCTTTGCCCCCAGGAAATAACCTGGTACTCATTTTTGGTGTAGGCTGAGTGAACCTCAGGACCATATGCACATCCGGAAGTCGAAATCTCGTTTCTTAAACGAACCCACGTCCTTCTGGGTGAACCGAACACGCCTTTACCGCCTCGGCCATAAAGTCCCTACTACCACTACTACTAATCTCAATATTCTTATACCACTTTCTCATACGCTGGTGAGGTCGTGAGTGCGATGTGTATCACAAATGTTGACGTGGTCCAACTTTACAGCCGGATGCTCTTCCTAACACTAACCCTATGTGAAGAGATGCATTAGCTATTGCGTGTTTCTGTGATGGTTGGTAGTGTGATGTGCTGTATGTAAATGAAGAGAAGTGTATTAAGACAGCTCCAATTACTCATTCCCCGAGCCAGAGAAATTAACCAGACGTGATTAGAAACCCCGATCCAGCCAAGAATCGAATCCAGGACCCTGTAAATCGAAGGCGTCAGTGCTGACCATTTAGCCAAGGATGCGGACAAATAATAATAATAATAATAATAATAATAATAATAATAATAATAATAATAATAATAATAATAATAATAATAATAATATCGCTCTGTGTAACGTTCCTTCAGCTGTAATGATGCCGGGTTGACGGAATTTTGTCTTTCAGGATTTGTACAGCTAAATGTGCTGGAAATCAACGATATGGAGTTGTCACATTTGAATACCTCAAATGTCATAAATGTAAATTGCACTGAACTCGCTATCTTGGCAACAGAGCGGAACGTCTAACCAACTACGTCGCTGTGATCGACTCAATTTTTATAAATAGTTATGATTTTTATCGTATTTAGAGAAGCAATACACGTAAGTTTCATCAAACAGAAAATCCAGCTCCATAGCTGACAAGTCCCCGTCTCACCTCTCGGGCCTCTGTGACCCACGCTCGTCTACCGGCCGGGTTGTGAGATTTTAATCGCGAACGGTGAATTCCCCTGGCTCGGGAACTGGATTTTTGTGCTGACCCGAACAATTCTACAACTCACATAGCTCTCAAAACTCGACCTTCGCAGTATTATCAGGCAGTTTCCCATTCGAGGCAGACGTGCGTTGCCCACCGTAATCGGAGGACTGCCTGACTAAGGCTGCATTACGCTGCAAGGAATTATAATATCCAGTAGAAGAAATTCAAGGAATGTTTACCAAAATACTAATATCAGGTGCCGCAAATATAAAATACATTCTATTGTAATCCTAATGACCCAAACTGACGTTTTATTCCTCAACCAACATTTCAGTAAGACGTATAAAACTTATTCTGTAGGAAAATTTTATCATGAAAATAGAAGGAAAAGGGAAATGAGTAGCAGTTTTGATAAATCAAGTGAGTTCTTTGTAGATCCTAGGTCGCGCCGAGTAACGAAGACGGCAGAAGCGCTGGCCATCTACCCCAAGTTGGCGGGTTCAATCCTGGTTCAGTTTGCAGGTGCTCAAAGCCTTCTGTCGATAGATTTACCGGCACATGAAATAATTTCTGAAGAACAACATTCGGACACATCTGTTTCTCGACAACCCGTAAAATTCAGTGTGACGTAAAACCATTATTATTATTATTATTATTATTATTATTATTATTATTATTATTATTATTATTATTATTATTCTTGCCATTGCTTGTGAGATGTAGTAATGAAATGGCGTATGGCTTTTAGTGCCGGGAGTGTCCGAGGACATGTTCGGCTCACCAGGTGCAGGTCTTTCGATTTGACACCCGTAGGTGACCTGCGCGTCGTGATGAGGATGAAATGATGATGACTACTACACACACACCCAGTCCCCGTGCCAGAGAAATTAACCAATTATGGTTAAAATTCCCTACCATGCCGGGAATCGAACCCGGGACCCCTGTGACCAAAGGCCAGCACGCTAACCATTTAGCGATGGAGCCGGACCCTCTTCTAAAAATCTTATCTTACAGTACTTGCTGTGTCTGAGGTAATTCAATATTAAAACCGTCTAGCTCATAACAAATATGTGGAGATATTTCGCATGGGTATTTAGAAACAGCTGGTTGGCTGTTTATAAATTAACCACTGACTTGGAGCTGTATTCTTTTTATGAGGATAGTTGTATCTCAAGACTGAAGATGTTACAGACATGAATACTTGTATTTGAAATCTTCTTTCAAAGTAAAGAAATTCATATTCATTTCTTTCCGAAAAATCCACGTAAGGGGGGTGAATGAATTGAAAAAATAGTTGAATTCTTTGTATCAGGATACTTATATCTCGAAAGCTTAAGATGTTAGAGACGTAAACATTGGCATTCCGAACCCCTTTAAAAATAAAGAAACAAGGTTAGTCTTCTTTTGTTTTCTAAAAGTCCACTTATGTGGGGTGAAAGAATTGAGAAAATGGTTGAAATATTTGTCTGAGAATACTTATAGTAAACAAAACTAAAATTGTTACATACGTGAGAACTGGTATTTGGAATCTCCTTTGAAAATAAAGAAGCATGCATTTTTTGCTTCGGAATATCCACTAAAGGGGCTGAAATTAGTTGAAAAAGCAAGTACCGGTATATCTACATTATATGCCAAAAGCTTAACATGTTACTGACGTGAAAGTTCGTATTTGGAATGTCCTTTAAAAATACAGGAACATGTACTTTTGTCTTCGGAAAATTCACTTAACGGGCTGAAGAGAAGTAAAACTTGTTAAATTTTTTATATGGATACTTTATCTCAAAACTAAAGATTTCACAGACGAGAAAATTGGTATATGGAATCTCATTGAAAAATAAAATCATGCATAGTTTGGTTTTCTGTAAATCCAATTAGGCGGGGTGGGGAAAGGACTGATAGAAGGGTTGAATTCTTTTTATGGTGATACTTATGTCTCAAAAACTGAGGATGTTACAGACGTGGAAGTAGGTATTTTTAATCTCCTTTAAAAATAAAGAACCCTGTATTGTTTGTTTTTGTCTTCGACTTCAGAGAGAACTATTTCTCACATGTACAATTCCGTGTCGCATGGTCATATTAGCCGCAAAAGACAATACCAAAAACGTGGTTTACAAGGAGATCGTGGAGTAAATAAAACTAAATTTTTCGGTGAGTTTTTGTACGTTAGGAATTTTCAGATAATATCTTAATACAGTATCGAGGAACGATTAATTTTAACAAATTACGAAATCCACATGAGCGAAGCCGCAGGTAACTGCTAGTAGTCATATAAATACCAACTCCATGTGATTACTATGACATGATATGCACCTGATAACACAATCCTGAGTGAGTAAATTCCAAATATATAGTTTGGCTGAAATAAGTCAGGCAGTTTCCCTCTTTTAGGAATATACGAATACAAACCGATAGATATCCTGAAAGACAGACAGACACCAAAATGAAAAGTTGTACCTTATGTCTCCTCGGAGTTCAGTAACATTCGGTGGGGTTAATTTTCATGCAGAGCGCAATATTATGCATCTTCTGATTTTCTCCTGTTATGGGCCCTTCAAATAACTGTAGGTCTGCGAAGGTATCCGTCACTTGCTGCAGAGCATGGAGCACGTAGGAAATAGTAATTTTCTCCGTCATTTCAAGAGTACGCGAAATTACGTACATAACAAAAATTATATATAATGAAGGGGCGTTTCGCCTATATTCTACAGGTTTTACACATAATCAATGCTGTAAGAGAAAACTGAAAGAACTCTCCTGGTCTTCCGATAAACCTCCAGTCTGTTCAGTGATTTTTAAGTGACTTCCATATCGGAACCTGCACCTGGAAGAGTAAACTCTAAATATGAAGTTTGGTCGAAATATAATCAATATTGTAAGAGAAAACTAAAAAAACTCTTCTGGCCTTCCTGTAAACCTCCAGTCCGTTCGGTGATATTTAACCGATATTCATATCAGAAATTGATTCTGGAGTAGACTCTAAATATGAAGTTTGTTTGAGATATATTCAATAGTATAAAATAAAATTGAAAAATTTCTTCTGGTCTTGCTGTTAATTCTCATCTTATTCAGTGATTTTTTAATGAAATGCGTATCGAAACCTGTTTCTGGATCAGTAGAATATAAATATGAAGTTTGGTTGAGATATGATCAGTTGTGTAAGAGAAAATTGAAAAAACATCTTCTGATCTTCCGAGAAACCCCCAGTGCGTTCAGTGATTTTTAAATGATATGCATAACGAAACCTGCTCCTGGAAGAGTAGACTGTAAATATAAAGTTTGGTTGAGATCTATTGTCCGTTTACCCGTGATGGTGGAACACACACACACACACAAACAAACAAACAAACAAACAAACAAACAAAAGAACAAACACGAAAGCTAAAAACTACTGCTACGATTTGAGGTGACCTAAACGGATACATATATCAAAGTATGGCGAAAAAAAGACATCACAGACAGCGGACCCCCTATTTATTTATAAGATGCACATACCATCAAACTACTATTATACTGAAATTAACAAGAAATAACTTATTTACACACACATATACGATCACTCATCATGATTCATACCGTTGGATTATGCATCTAAGAGGTACTTTCTGTAAGAAGACTTGAGTGATTTAAAGAGTTAATGCTGCGGATGTTTTTTTAGAACAGAGATCCATAATCTAGTGCCTGTCGCAATAAATGATCCATTATAGGCAGATCACCTATTAAACGGAATGGCAAGGGTGGTAACAGAGCGTCCATTATGCTGGCGAAAAGAGGAAAGGTATGTAAATTTTGAGGACAGGTACTAGGGAGTTTTCCCAATTACGGATTTAAACACCAACACGGCTACAGGAAAT
The DNA here is from genome assembly GCF_040414725.1 of Anabrus simplex. Lineage (NCBI taxonomy): Eukaryota > Metazoa > Arthropoda > Insecta > Orthoptera > Tettigoniidae > Anabrus > Anabrus simplex. The sequence continues at coordinate 304,516,580 of NC_090266.1, forward strand.
GTTTTGAGTTCTTCGAATTTCAGGGGATGAAAGTGCTTGTAATAAAGTGTGATATGTGTGTCATAGCTTAAAGAAAATCTGATGCATGAATTCGTTGTCTTTTTATATTCCTAATTTTCTGTGACCGTTGAAGACTTTCATGACACGGTTTTAAACAGATATATACCGTGGACAGCTCAGCAGTCGCTGATACAAAGTTGTTGTTTCAGGAGACAATCGCTCCATGAAAAGTTGTCTAATTACATCAAAGATGCCAAATATTATTGTAAGGTCTTCAGGCAATCTATCCCTGAACTAAATCTCGACAATAATTTGGTAAGGGGAATGTCCCCACAAAATCCCTCATATATGTGCTTCACACCCAGACCTACAAACTTAAAGGGACTCGAAACTGCTTGTGTTGAGGCAGAGAGTGTTCGTTATGAAGGCTCTTGTCGTGTGGTGGATGTTCTTCCATCTATTGTCTACAGTCCTAGTTATTCCCAGGTTTCCCCTCCTTGTGATAAACCTATAAAGAAATATTATGCATGTGGTTCTAGGGGTCATCTTCGGGATAAATATCTTAGTCTGAAACAGTGCTCTAACTCTAACGTTAATCCAACCCTAATTTTTCCTCTTACAAATGTGGATCCCAGCAACATGGTAAGCGTTCCTAACCCAAATCTTAACCGTCCTCATAGTAACGTTTCCTAAAATCAACAAAATTTATGACTACCCAAAACTAATGAAACTGTTTATTTCTCCCTGTTGCAAAATAATAATATGAATCACGTTATCTTATCTACTGATGCCTTGTGTCACGTTGATTGTCAGTGCATTTCAGCCAATGTATGTACTAATTTACCTTTTATTGCAGCTGAAATTAACAATGAGTCCTTGTCAGCTCTTGTGGATTTAGGGAGTCAACATATCTTGGTACGAATTGTATAAATCGCCTTGTAAACTTCCTGGTCTTCAACCTAAAATTATGAATTGTAATACTGCCAGTGGATCTACTGTATCTGTTATGGGGTCTATTGTAGTAGAAATCAGAATTCTGGACTTCACATGGAAATTTAAATTAATAGTGGTTAAGGATTTGTGTTGTAATGTTATACTGGGCGCTAATTTCCTGCCATATGTGGGTTTAGTAATTGATCATAAGGAAAGAAGTTTATTTTTCAAGTTTTCTCCCAATTCTCAAAGTGTGTTGATTGGAAGACACATTGTAGCCTCCAGTTTAATTTCTCCCATTGAGATAACCGATAATGTTGATTCATCTAAAATTAATGTCCGACTCGTTGGCTGAATGGTCAGCGTACTGGCCTTCGGTTCAGAGGGTCACGGGTTCGATTCCCGGCCGGGTCGGGGATTTTAACCTTCATTGGTTAATTCCAACGGCTCGGGAGCTGGGTGTTTGTGCTATCCCCAAGATCCATGCAACTCACACACCACACATAACACTATCCTCCACCACAATAACACGCAGTTACTTACACATGGCAGACGCCACCCACCCTCATCGGAGAGTCTGCCTTACAAGGGCTGCGCTCGGCTAGAAATAGCCACACGAAATTACTATTATCTAAAATTAATTTAGATCATTTATCCAGTAACCAAACCGTACAAATTTCTGAAGTATGGGCTAAATTCCGGATGTCTTCACTGATAAACTTGGGTTGACTAATGTTCTCGAGTATAAAATTGATGTATCTGGTAACATACCTGTCACCCAGAATGAACATTCTGAGGGACATATAATTGAAGGGATGCTCAAGGATGGTGTTATTCGTCCATCAAGCTCAAACTATTCCTCACCTCTCTTTCTTGTACCTAAGGCTAGTGGGGGCTCTTGAACCGTAAGATTGCCATTCAATCTGTTCCATTACCTGATATTCTTTCATGTTATTCTTGGTTCTATGGAACTAAATTTTACACTTCTCTTGATTTAAATAGTGAATATCTCAAAATTACTCTTGCTGAAGGATCTCGTCACCTCACTGCCTTTGCTACTGACTGGAACCTGTACGAATTCTGTCGCGTGCCGTTTGTTCTGTCCACTGGTGCGGCTGTCCTTACCCGTCTTCTTGATTTGATCTTATTTGATACTAAATTTCAGTATATGTACCATTATTTAGATGATCTTATAACTTATTCAGAAACCTTCCAGGAGGATGTTCTGCATATTCAAGAGGTTCTTACTCGCTTGAAGAAACGTGGGCTAACTGTTCGAATAGCTGAGGTGGCCTTTTCCAAACCCCAGATGTCATTCCTTGGCCACATTGTTTCTCCTGAGGGAGTAGCTATTGATGAAACTCGAACTCAAACCATTCACGACTTTCCTCCCCAAAAAACCAGAAAGACACTGTCCATTTCATTGGCATGGCTATTTTTTCGCAAATTGGTTCCCAATTGTGCTGATATATCTGCTCCTCTGAATGCATTAAGACGCAAGAACGTTAAGTTTGTCTGAGACCAGCCTCAGAAAGAAGCTTTCTAAAATATTGAAATTCGCCCTATCTAATCCTCCTATTTTGGCCTTTCTTGATTTTTCCAAGAAATTTATTGTGTAAACCGATGCGCCATGTTTCGCTGTTGCAGGAGTTCTTCTTCAGGAATCTGAAATATGTAGACGTCCCATTGCTTACGCCTCTCGTGCCTTGAACTCATTAGAATCTAAGTACTCTGTGTACGAGCTTGAATCTTTGGCAGTCATCTTTGCATTAGAGAAATTTCGGATGTATTTTGAACATTCATCTTTTCTTCTGGAAGTAGATAACATGGCTCTAAGTTGGGTTCTAAATCTTCCACGTCGAACTGGTCGTTTAACTGGATGAGCAATACGTATTTCAGCCTTCAAGTTCAGAGTACGTCACATTAAAGGCACCGATAATGCCATTGCTGACTGTCTGAGTCGAATGTTTGGTTACTCCCGTGTTGAATCTAAAGACATCCTAATTTCTGATCTTCTGGAACCTTGTCATTGTGTGGTGGGCTGTGTAAATGCCATATTATTCGATTGTTCCTTGTTATATCAGGATATCAGTAATCATCAGAGTAAAGACCCTGAGTTGAAATTGATCATCGATGAAATCAGATCAGGTAAAACTGTTATACGCTATTTTATCCGTAATGGCGTATTGTTCTGTAAGACACGCAATGACAAGAAGTGGAAAATTGTCCTCAGCTTCTGACCCCGGTGGTCTTTCAATATTATCACAATTCGGCAATTGTATATTTGGAGTCTTTAAAACTCGTCAGAAAATTATTCATTTTTTATTTGGAAAGGAATGGATTTTCAATTTGGTGAAATGGTAAAATATTGTCAGGTGTGTGCCATTAGTAAGCACTCTTTGAACAACAAAATTCGAAAGCTAGCATTATCTCAAGCTACTAGACCCATGGAGAGACTGTTTGTAGGTTTTATTGGACCGTTACCTCGTTCGAGGCGGGCCTCCAGATTCATACTTGTGTGTATAGACGGATATACCCGTTTTTACTGGACCTTTCTGACTCGTTCAGCTAACGCCCTTACAGTGATCAGTTGTTTGAATTCCATTTTTGTTTCTTCGGCCCACCTACTTTTTTGGTAACAGATAATGTTAAATATTTCTCTTGTAATTTTTGCAGGAAATTCTGTTTTGATTTGTCTATTTCCCACGTCACCACGTCGCCCTATCACCCTTCTCCATCCTATGCCGAGAGAGTGAATCAGAACCTTAAGTTTAAATTGATCGCCTTCCTTCACAATGTTCAGTAGAAATGGGATTCGTCTTTGCACTGGTTAACATTCGCACTAAATTCTGCTGTCCATGAATCACATATGCAAACCCAATGAGTCTCATGTTTGCCTTCACTCCATTTTCACCTATATATAATCCTTTGAAAATATGAACTTCTTTCTGAGAAAAAAGATCCTGAGGGGATTCGAACAGTGTGGAAAAAAGCTAAAGAAAGGTTTCATATGCTAAAGTTGAGAAGCAATATAATACGGGTCGTTGACCTACCGATCTGGCTGTTAGTGATGAAGTCTTTGTTAAGATTTAGTACCACAGTAAGGCGGTGTACAAATTTACCCGCAAGCTGGCACCCAGATTTCATGGTACGTGCACTATTCTTGAATTTTTGACCCCTGTTCCTCTTTTGGTGAGTGACCCCCATTCCAAAAGAATTCGAAGAGTTCACCTCAGTCAGGTGAATCCTGCTTAATCTGGTATTTAATGTAATATGTAGTGGTAAAACCCATGTTAACGGGTTGATATATACTTCATTTTAATGTAATATCTTTCAATTACATTGCCTTGAAGGTTTATTACTTCTATTTAAGTGATAGAATGTAAAATACTCTTTACACAACTTGTGACATTTTAAATATCGGTACCAGTAATGGTAATCCTTGGTAATTTTAAAGTAACTTACCGTGATGCGGGTACGATTTTGTCATGGAAAACTTAGAGATTGTACCTCATGTCACTGTAAGTGTATTACACTTGCTAATTTCCCTTGTATTTTTCTAAAACCTCCTTATTAAGGTTGTTTATAACCTTATTGGTAATTAATTTAATCCTTAACATGGATTTTTGGAATTTTGGGACCCCTTGATCTTTTAATTTATGATACTTGTTCCCTCACTTTCTGTTTCCTTGTTTCTGTTGCAGCTGTAGTGCACACCTTCTCCATCTTGAAGCTGCTATTGCAAGAAGCATCGGAGGACTGGTACATAAGGCCTGTGTCATTGGAGCTCATCATTTGGTGATGTATCCTTGCACGTCATGTTACCGTTGACCATCTGGTGCGTTGTGCGCTGTGCTTACTGGCAATTTGTACACCGACTTCTCCGCACATTCAACTTGCACGTGCTATGCCCAGTGTTTGCGCGTTCTATGACATCTCCTGACCAAGTAAGACTGTTCCAAAATTTATTCTTGTTTGCATGGAATGGAATGAACTTGGCGTGGTGGATAACCATATGTAGCCACTGCAGTTTATCAAACTAATCGTGTGAAAACTTCCCTTGTGAACTATGAACGGCACATTTAACGTCACTGTGTTGTATAAACTCTGTTTGCATCTTCGTGGATTCCTTATACTCATCTAAAAACCCCTAGTGTCTTTGTTCAGGGTGGGGAGGAATGTGACGTAACTACGATATGAACATGCTTATTGGAGCTAAAATGTTATACTGATAAACTACTATATTCAATTTATGTTTCTATAGGGCATATCTATATTTATTGCATTTCAAGACGTATTTGGACATTGACTCCATTTCTTTCCGCTTGTATAAAGATTACCTCTACGCCTGGTATTACCTTGCTCAAGTGTTATTTGTGAGCAACCCATTTATTCGTGGCTTGTACCTGCCGCATGTGACTTGTCGTGAACTCTCACGCCATCTTGCTATGAAAAAGCTTACTCGTCCCCTGTGCGAACTCTTCCGCCAGATTGTGCGTATTTCGCCCGGTTAAAATATGTTCGTGCGGATGATTACTTGAAGCGGTAACTGTCTGCTATTGGACTTGGTTGAGAGCAGACGTATCGCGCCATGTCTCGGCACCCGACTATAAAAATGAAGCTCACACCAACAGGAGTCGGTTAGGACTACCAGTAACAACCATCCAAGGGATAGTGATCAACAAAAATTAGTAACAAAAAATTGTGTTTCTTTTAGTTATGTGCGGTAGTTTAGTTAATTTCTTGTTTATTAAGGAAGTGTTGATTTCTCAGTGCATGGATCCACATGTGGTAAGTTACTATGAAATACCTCACCTATCTTGTATGTACTCGTGTATTTAATATCTTTGGTCCTGTAATTTTACCGTATTGTGCGTCATTTTATATATTTTTCCGGTATAAGTGGTGAGAGATATTTTGATTTTGGTTCTTCTCTCTGTAACGCCGTTTGAGCGCCATTTGTTGGTTTTAAAATCCCTATGTGAATTGTTGTGGACTGTGATTTGAAATTTATTCCATTTATCTAAATTTTACCTTTCTCCCTTTTTATCTTTTCGTTTGTTAATCCGTGATTTCATTGAATTATTTTGTTTTGAGCTCGGGTTTTAACTGTTATTTTAATTATGCATATTTTTGGATATGGTATCCCTCGCCCTCATATAGTTGGGCTTTTATGTGTTCTTCTTTCCCGTTCTGCTTTTTTGATTATTATTATATACTGATACCGTAATTTTCCTGGTGTTTGACTACATGCGCTGTGTAAATCACCTTAAGTTTAAGGTGACTTAAGTTTCAAATTTATTATTATTAGTATTTCATTTGATAAATTTTAATTTCTCTAGGATGTTTAAAACATACAATTTTCTTAAATTATGGTTACGTAACTAATTATTAATATTATTAAATAAGAGAAGTTGCATAATTATATATATTATTCTCTAAACTTTTGGGACATCTTAACTATTAAAACATTATAATTCTACGTGAAAATTTTAAATACATATTGTAAGTATAGCATTCAAAAAGGGTGATATTTTCTTTAATACTTGTAATTACATGGAAATTTTTCGTGGTTCTGGTGGTGTGCTTCACGTGTTTAATTCTTTCCTTGATCTTGCATTGTTTTGATCCCCCTCCATTTTGGTTGATTGCATAATTCTTTAATTGTTACCTGACCTTGATCCTCTTTTTTTCTCACGTGAGGGCGCCGATTTGTTTTTTTTCTTGGGATTGGTTATTGTTGGTACTCAGTGTATGGATGAATGGATTGCTGAGTTAGTACTTGGATAATTGCTAATTAATTCTCCTTCCATATGGTTTTATTTTGCCTGTTTGCTGATCTTCTTATTTAATATTTTGTGTTTGTTTGTTTTTGATCTGTGATTGATTTTTCGTGGTCAGTTTTCGTGAGTTGATATTTTATTTTCCGGGGGTCCTTACTCTCTTATTTTATTGCGCTGCTTCATTTGATCTACGTCAAATGTTATGTCTTTCCTCGTGTGTTTATCTCGCCACTGAGAACTACAATAAATCTTTACGTTGATTCACACAAGATTTTACTTAGAGACTTCAATTTATGAAATTACATGATATTCAAAATTTTTAAAAATTAAATTATGTTGGTGCACCAATTTTAATTGTAGGAAATCTTTTAATATACTTTTAACTTACCATATTTTATTTTGTCATACAAGTTTCCTTTTATTTACTGAAGTTAGACTTATATTCACACAAAGTAAATTTATTGTAATCAGTTTTCAAAAATTAATTATAATTTTAATTTTAAAATATACGGGTGGATTGTTTAGTAGACAATCCGGCATTATCCTTGTGATTCTGTTCCTGTTTTATGGGGTGGGTTTTCAGCTGCCTTCCCAACGGTATCCTTGTTACTGTGTAAGTTTATTTCTTTGTTTGGTACTGGTTTTCATATTTTGGTTGCTTACCCTGTTCGTCATCCCTTCTCTTAATCCCAATGACGTTTAGTGAGCGTTGCGCCATGGTTGAAATAAGGGGTTACGTTGCATTGTTCATTAGTTGCGTCAATGAATATAGCATCTGTGTAATAGTATATAATAAGAACAAATATTTTTATAAGCCTGACTTTCATATTTAATGGTAATATATTTTGGGGTATTTCAGAGGATGGACTGAGGCATACACTTTGTTAGAGATACGAGTGACGAGTTAATTCCAATTTAGATTTTCATTTATAATGACAACTGGATTTCATTATTTCAGTTGAGGTGCTGTGTTGTTTATGTACAAAATTAAAAAGCAATGTTTCAAGTGCAGAGCCTTATGGTACTTGCGTGTACTTTGTTGCTATCTAGCATTTGTACCCGTTCTTCGCCTGGGAATTTGCAGTGGACTACATGTTTCCTTCAGGAATTTATACGAAGTTAAATGTTTAATAAATATTCACACGTATAATCCGACATGTTAACATGAAGTTTTCTTACAAAAGTGCGTGGCAGTAATGTGAAATATGATGAAGCTGAACAAAGTCGAGAGAGAATGAGGACGATTTCCAAATTTATTGTACGGTGCAGTTCCCGCTCCAATGTTGTGCGAAATTCTACATGGTTCTCGGGATGCGTTTTGTATCTCTGACCAATGGCGTTGTGCTCTGACGTTGATGATATCTACCTTAATACCTGTCTTACCGAAAAAAGTAAAATGGCTCTCTAGTGTTTCCCATTACCCACCTTGAAGTGACATGCACGCGACTTGGACTAAACATCCAATTTTTCGTAATCATCTGCGTTATTATCCGTTGTACGATAAATGCGTACATGACATAAAGGAATGGAAATATCATGTTCTTAAACGATTGTTATATGCAGACTTTTGATAGACCTAATGTTAACGAAAATATTTGAGAATAATCTTAATATAAATACCAAGTCCATGACATCATATGCACCTGCTAACACAATCCTGAGTGAGTAGTTTCCAAATACGTAATTTGGTTGAAATCAGTCCATCTTTTTTCTTTGAGGAATATACAGACAAATAGATAAGCAGACATACAGGACAGACAGACAGGCATACAGACTAACACAAAATGTAAAAGTTCTACCTGATGTTTCCTCGATGCTCAGTTACATTAGGTGGGGTTAATTTTCATGCCGAGCGAAGTATTATGCATCCTCTGGTTTTCTCCTGTTACGGATCTTTCAAATAACTATAGGTCTGTAAGGGGGTCTGGCACTGGCTGCAGAAAATGAAGCTCGTAGAAAATAGTAATTTTCTCTGTCCTTTGTAGAGTAAACGAAATTATGTACATAACAAAAATTATGTAAAATGAAGGGGCGTTTCACATATAGTCTACAGATTTTATATAATTATAATTAATAGTGCAAGAGAAAATTGACAAAAACTCTTCTGGTCTTACTGTAAAACCTCAGTCTGTTCGGTTATTTTTAAATGGCATGCATATCGAATCCTGCTGCTAGATGAGTAAACACTAAATATGAAATTTGTTTGAGATATAATCAATAGTGTAAGAGAAAATTGAGAAAATTCTTCTGGTTTTCCTATAAACCACATTCTTTTGAGTGATTGTAAAAGATATAATACAGAAATCCACTCCTGGGAGAACAGACACTAAAAATGAAATTTGGTTGAGATATTATCCATAGTGCAAGAGAAAATTGAAAAACATCTTCTGTTCTTCCTATAAACCCCCAGTATATTCAGTGAATTTTAAATGATTTGCATATCAAAATTTGCTCCTGGAAGAGTTAACTCCAACACCGGAGTCCCCTCCTTGATGAGTAGACTCTAAATATGAAGTTTGGTCGAGATACAAGCAATAGTGTAAGAGAAAATTGAAAAAGTCTCTCCTGGTTTTCCTATAAACCCACAGTCTATTCAGTTATTTGCAAATGATATGCATACCGAAATCTGCTCCTGGATGAGTAGACTCAGATATGAAGTTTCATCAATAGCGTAAGGCAAAATTCAAATAACTCTTCTGGTCTTCCTATAAGCCCCCAGTCTGTTCTTTGATTTTTAAATGACATGCGTATAGAAACCTGCTCCTGGATAAGTAAACTATATATATGAAGTTTAGTTGAGATGTAATCAATAGTGTGAGAGAAAATTGAAGAAAATCCGCTCATCTGCTCTTCCTATAATCCCTCTTTCTATTCAGTGATTTTTAAATTATATGCATGTCAAAACCTGCTCCTGGATGAGTAGACTCTAAATATGAAGTTTGCTTGAGATCTATTCAGACGTTTACCTGTGATGGCGGAAGAAACAAACAAATGAACTGAAAAAAGATGCGAAAGCTAAAACTACTGATAAGATTTTGAGTTGACCTAAAACGGATAAGTATACCAAAATATGGTGAAATACATGGCATTACAGACAGCGTACCCTTCCAACTTTATTTATATGATTGAGAAGCCTTATTCCTTATATCCACTCGTTGTCTGCGGTTAGAGAGGTAAGAGATGAAGAGTTTTAAAGCAGTTTAAATCAGGTGAAATGATTTTGATTCTTTTTTTAACATCTGACTTTACGTCGCACCGACACAGATAGTTCTTATGATGACGAAGGGACAGGAAAGGGCTAGCAGTTGGATAGAAGCGGCCGTGGCCTTAATTAAGGTACAGATCCAGGATTTGTCTCTAAAACCATGGGAAACCGTCTTCAGGGCTGCCGACAGCGGGGGTCGAACCAACCATCTCCCGAATGCAAGCTCAGAGCTCCGCGCTCCTAACTGTATGGCCAACTTGCTCGAAGGATTTGAATTTGTCCAGCCTAATGTTTATATCTATACCGTCCGACTCGTTGGCTGAACGGTCAGCGTACTGGCCTTCGGTTCAGAGGGTCCCGGGTTCGATTCCCGGCCGGGTCGGGGATTTTAACCTTAATTGGTTAATTCCAATGGCACGGGGGCTGGGTGTATGTGTTGTCTTCATCATCATTTCATCTTCATCACGACGCGCAGGTCACCTACGGGTGTCAAATATAAAGACCTGCACCTGGCGAGCCGAACCCGTCCTGGGATATCCCGGCACTAAAAGCCATACGACATTTCATCTATACCGTATGAAGTGCACTACTGAAATAAAGAAGAGTAACTAATGTGACCTGCTGTTCAGTCATTGGGTATCTAATGTCATCCGTAACCTTCAATAGGGCAGGTGTCATGCTGTGTCCCTTTTAAAAGCCTGAATCTAAAGGGTCAAACAAGGAATATTTGTTAAGATACTCAGTTAGTTGCCGGTGGATTATCCGTTCAAACGTTTTGGGAGGAAATTAAAGTATGCTGACCGATATATAGTCCGATAGGTAAACAGCTGGGGACATTCATTTTACCGGAATTATGGTGGCATCTTTCTAGGAGATGTTCCAGAAATGAGGCGGAAATTAAGAATGTTATTATCCTTACGTCCCACTAACTACCCTTTTATGGTTTTCGGAGACTCCGAGGTGCCGGAATTTAGTCCCGCAGGAGTTCTTATACGTGCCAGTAAATCTACCGATACGAGGCTGACGTTTTCGAGCACCTTCTAATACCACCGGACTGAGCCATGATCGAAGCTGCCAAGTTGGGTTCAGAAGGCCAGCGCTTCAACCGTTTGAGCTACTCAGCTCGGACAGGCAGAAATTATATATGCCAGTAATTAATGAGCAGATGATATCTAGAGTATTTTAATGATGATGATGCGGATATCATTAACTCCAATGGCACTTGATTTGACCAAAAGTAGTTCATGTTTCACCTCAACTATTTCATTAACGGTAAGGAATTGAACACTGGTCTATTTGGTGGTGGTTGGGTGAGTAATTTGTTAATTACATGAGTTATCTGTGGTTGGTGACTCATTTTAACGTCAAAGAAATGTTTATTTAAGTCATCAAGTGGTATATATGGATCACAATGACTAGGTTCAAGTTTCCCTCTTCCCATGGAACGAAGATGTAGCCATGTGCTTCCTGTATTCAAATTATTGTCTATTTGTTGGTAGTAAGAGCATTTATTATTTCGGATTGCTACTTTAAATTTTTTACGTAGGGACCTATACTATTCAAGTACATCAGGAGAACTGGTTCGTTTATAGAGTCTATTTAATGAATATCGATGGGACATCATGTGTTTTACGTCATCAGTTAGCCATGGGGAGGGAGGTCGAGATACTTTAACTCTACATTTCGGAACATCCTTGCTGAGGAAACAAAGTCAGAAGGAATGGAAATGTTGTACTTTCCTATCAATGACGTTTTTGTTAATTATGTGAATTAGAAGTGACCAGTCTCAAGTCGCGCATATTGATATGTTTCATGTCCCTGAAAGTGGTATATTCCGTTTTATATTTTGGTACTTTAAGATAATATGACAGGTATATCAAGCCATGCCTCGAAATGCATTGAACAGGAATCTGATCTTGCGACATTTTTTTTTAGTATTATCCTGAACCAATAAATAAAGAAGTGTATGAGGAGCTAGGAAGTTCCTATAGTGTGGTTAGTCGGTCGTAGTGGTAATACTGGCATGTTAGACGACTGGAATATATTTAGCAGTTGCTTCGTTTCACTTGTCTGCTGTAATATGTCAGTACTGAAGTAACCAAATATTAATACATGCTCATAAGTTGGTAAAAGTCGGCGAAGAATATCTCCAAGTCAGTCAAATGTCCTACTCACGAGGGCTGTAATCAACTCCGATTAAGATCTTTACTGGAGAAATAATTGCCTCCACAAAGATGAACTCAGTGTCTCAGCTCAGAGAAGTGGCTAGAAATGGAAACTTATTTACAGGAACAACAGTACCAAATCTGCTTATCAAGTACCATAGGCTGATAAACTTCCAAATGAATACCCAGAAGATATTGAGCAGCACGGGTCGTTATTAAAATCAGCTATTATAGCAGCTGGCAAAGAAGCAGCTGGTTTTAATAAGAGGAAACATCAGGACTGGTTTGACAAGAACGACAAAGAAATATGTGACATAATTGATGAAAAGCGGAAAGCCTACAACGCTTGGCAAAATGATCCAAATTCATTTCCCAAGAAACAGAGATATCAACAAATCAAAACGGAAGTCCAGAAATGGTCGATAGACATATCAATGGACATGAAGAATTTAATCGCCTCCAATAACACTAGTGCCTTCTTCAGTACTACCAAAGCTATTTATGGTCCCTCCATCAAAGGTCTTAATTGTCTAAAATCCAAAGACGGTACTGAAGTTCTTAAAGACCCTTACTCGATAGCTTCCCGTTGGAAAGACCATTTTCAAGACCTCCTGAACAGAAACTCGCATGTCGAGAAAGATGTGTTTGCTGATATTCCACAACAGCCAATTGAATATCACTTAGGTGAAGTCCCTTCTATTCAAAAAATCGAGAAGGCAATTCAACAGCTGTAAAATAAAAAGGCACTCGGAAAAGATGGAATTCCAGCCGAGCTCACCAAGGAGGGTGGTCCTTTGCTAATTTAGCATACACACATGCTGATTGTGAAAGTATGGAACACAGGAGCAATCCCTGCTGATCTATGAGATGCTTCCATAATCACTATCTTCAAGAAAGCGGACAAGACTCTGTGTAACAATTATCGAGGAATACCATTACTTTTTTTTTCGGGAAAAATTCTTGCTAGAGTATTGTCCAATCGTCTACTGCCATTGACTGAAATGTATCTACCAGAAACACAGTGTGGTTTCAGGCCATACAGAAGTACAATTGATATGATTTTCAGTGAAAGACAAATGCAGGAAAAGTCTATAAAGCAAAACCAACCCTTGTACATGGCTTTTATAGATCTTGTCAAGGCGTTTGATTCTGTTAATCGAGAAGCTCTGTGGAGAATTCTAGCTCTGATTGGATGTCCAAATACATACAGATAGTTAGACTACTGCACGACGGCATGTTTGCTACTGTTCATTCCAATACAAGACCAGGAGACCCTTTCCGTATTTCTACTGGAGTCATGCAAGGTTGTGTAATTGCTCCAACATTGTTCTCAGTATTTGTTGGAACTATTCTACACCTTGTTGATGATGAACTGCCATCAGGTGTAGAACTTGTGTATAAAACTGATGGAAATCTGTTTAATATTAACAGACTGCGGGCTAAGATCAAGGTGTCCTCAGTGTCAGTTATAGAGCTTTAGTAAGCAGATAACAATGCTATTTTAGCCAACACAGGGGAAGATCTGCAATCAATACTAAATGCTTTTAATGAAGCATATGAAAGTATCGGACTGGAAATTAATATTAGTAAGACTAAGATCCTTTAACCAGCCGGAAACAAATTCCAATAAGAGAACTCCGGGCTATTACAATCAATCTCTGCAGAACATAAATAAATTTCCTTACCTTGGAAGCCACCTCTCAACATGTGCAAACAGTGATGCAGAAATCCAATATCGTTTAAAATGTGCTAGTGCGGCTGATGATATCAGTGTGAGAACCAAACTCTACGTTTACAATGCTGTTGTAATCCCTACTCTTATCTATGGTTGTGACACCTGGACAACTTACAGGAGAAACCTAAAATGCCTGGAAAAATACCATCAACGATGCTTGCGGAGAATACTGAAAGTTAAATGGCAAGATCGTCGAACGAACATTAGTATCATCGAGAAGGGCAACACTACAAGCATGGAGGCAAAGATAGTCAGGCATCAGCTACGCTGGGCTGGCCATATCGTCCGCATGCCAGATACACGCCTGCCAAAGAGAATCATGTACTCCCACCTAAAGAATAACCAGCGTAACCATGGCGGGCAGCTTAAACGATATAAGGATGTTCTAAAGTGTAATCTCAAAAGGTGTCATATTGATACGGTCAACTGGGAAACTACAGCAGAGGATAGGCCCAAATGGCGTAGCATTGTATACAACGGTGTTGAACATCTAGACCAAGTTAGGAGACGATTAGAAGATGAGAGGAGGAACCGCAGTAAAGAACGAGCGAATGCGAGGGGTGGTGTTCTTGCACAACCATCTGCTGCAACAACTAGTGTGTGCTGTCACTGCAATAAAATCTGTGCATCCAGAATCGGACTGTTCAGCCATCTTAGACGACACAATTAATACGTCCAAATGACATTGATTTATTTACTATATATTCGTTGACGAATAAATGCCCATGTTGATGGATGAATTTACAGCTGATATCATCTATACAGTATAAAGCTACTCCTGTTCTTCTCCTGTCAACTCTGCCATGCCTGTATAGAGGCTATTCATTTATCTCGACCATGCTATTAGGAATGGCCTTCCTCAACCATGATTCACTCACTCCAGCAATATGCACGTTGCTCCCTTGAAGTAGAGCTTAGCTCATCAATGTGGGCTGGAACAGACTGTGAGATTGTATGGATGCAGTTCAGTTCCTAATGCTTTCACTAGGGTGTTGGAAAGTGATGGTAGCGAAGGTAACAAGTGCTGGGTGGTTTGCGAAGGGGGAACTGTGTATATTGCAAAAAGGATTGAAGTGTATTGCCTTTACTATTGTTCACCGTTGCCTATACAATTACTACAAATGGGAGTAGGTCGTAGTGCCTGATTTCCCATGTATGTATTTCATCTTTAGGTTTGTGTTTATATGTTAATGTGTCACGGGAGACGTTCAAGCCTTTCATTTGTTTTTTGAATAGTTACTTAAATGTTTGTTTCCAGGGTTCTATGAAGAAGCTCTCAATGGGTTACATCATCTTAGAATATGGCTAGTTTATTACAAGTCATTATGGAGGTTCTATTTGAGGTAGAAAACCTAGGTTCCGTGTAATCGTTTTCAGAGTCTTAGATGAGTCCCAAACCGAATCTACCAGTACACAGCTTTATGTACAGTCTTGGGAGAGAAGGGAACATTTATCATGCTCTATCTACATTGGAGGGATCCATTTTGTGGACTCTGGCGCGGAAATTGCGGACACTTCACATTACTATAGATCATTTATTTCAAGTAAGTTCAAGTCAAGTTAAATGAGTGAAGTTATAAAAGGTGACCAAACTGGTTGCATTTATATTACAACCGGGACATAAACCTTTTACAACTAAGTGTTCTAGTTCCTTAGCGATTATTGGGACATAAACCAGTTGAAACACAAATATGTGATAGGGGGCCGATGACCTTCGATGTTAGGCCCCTTAAAACAACAAGCATCATCATCATCAATATGTGATAGGCCTACAGATTTGAACTGTCTAGCGGGAAATGTGTTCCTGACTTATACGTATGTGTGGTTAGGGTCGAAAAGGGATATCAACATTTTCAAAAACCTACTGTGTTAGTACGATGTTAAACTGCTAACAAAAAAGGAAGAAAAAGCCTCCATATGCACTTTGCTCCTCCCCTGTGAACCATGTGATCTTGCCGATGTGAGAAGTCTTGTGCGTTCCATTGAAGCAGATAGCCTACCCGTAAGGGCAACCAAATTGAATGGGTACCTCTCGAGAGACCAGACTAACGAATGGTTCTTCGAAAGGTCGATAGCAGCCTTTCGAAAGTTGCAAGCGCAGAGTCTGGATGATTTACTGATATGGCCTTGTAATAATATTTAACACGACTTAACCATGCTGATACTGCTCTATGGTTGAAAACAATGGCAAACTACAGCCCTAACTAACACATTGTTGTTGCTTGCTTGTCGTTCAAAAGGGCCTAACATCTAGGTCATAGGCCCTACTAACACCCGAGGACATGCACCTTTTTTCTTTCCATGTATGTATGAATGAATGATATGCAGATTACGATGTCCTCTCGGGTAAAACAATCCGGAGGCAAAACAGTACCCCGTGCGCGTAGAGGCGCGCGGCTGTGAGCTTGCATCCGGGAGATAGTAGGTTCGAATCCCACTATCGGCAGCCCTGAAAATGGTTTTCCGTGGTTTCCCATTTTCACACCAGGCGAATGCTGGGGCTGTACCTTAATTAAGGCCACGGCCGATTCCTTCCAACTCCTAGGCCTTTCCTATCCCATCGTCGCCGTAAGACCTATCTGTGTCGGCGCGACGTAAAGCCCCTAGCAAAAAAAACCAGTACCCCATTCGGATCTCCGGGTGGGGACTACGCGAGAGGGGACAATCATCAGGAAGATGAATACTGACATTCTGCATGTCGGAGCTTGGAATGTTAGAAGCTTAAATCGTTTCGGTAGGTCAGATTTTGCTAGTGGCTTCACGTCGCACCGACACAGATAGGTCTTTGGCGACGATGGGATAAGAAAGGGCAAGGAGTTGGAAGGAAGCGGCCGTGGCCTTAATTAGGGTACAGCCTCAGCATTTGCCTAGTGTGAAAATGGTAAACCGCGGAAAACCATCTTCAGGGCTGCCGGCAGTGGGATTCGAACCCACTATCCCCCGGATGCAAGCTCACAGCTGCGCGCCCCTAACCGCGCGGCCAAACTCGCCCGGTTATGGTAGGCCAGAGAATCTGGATAGGTAAACGAATAGACTTACGTTAAATGTAGTTGGTACAAGTGAAGAATGTTGGCAGGAAGAGCAGGATTTTTCCTCTAGCGGCTACAGAATTATATACACAAAATCAAACAGGGAAAATGCAGGAGGAGTTGGCTTAATAATGAAAAAGGGAATACAATAGAGGGCAAGCTAATATGATCAGCACAGTGAACTGATATTTGTTGTTGAGGTACTGTAGACACGAAGGCAATGCCCAGTACAATAGTGTAGGTCTATATGCCTACTAGTTCCGCCGATGATGAAGAAATGCAAAAAATATATGAAGAGGTAATACAATGCAGTGTGTAAAAGGAGATGAGAATCTAATGGTAATGGGAGACTGGAAAGCAGTGATAGGCAAGGGGAGAGAAGGCAATACTGTAGAAGAATTTCGAATGGGGGCAAAAGGATGAAAGAGGAAGTCAGCTGGCAGATTTTGTCAGTGATCATAATTTAGACCATGCTAATACTTGGTTCAAACGCCACAAACAACGGTTGTATACGTGGACAAGACCCAAAGACACTGGAGGGTATCAAATAGACGTCGATATCATTAGGTAGACATTCAGAAACCAGGTGTTTGAATGCAAAGCTTTCCCAGGAGCGGACGTAGACGCTGACCACATCTTGGTATTCTTGAAATGCCGTCTGAAGTTGGAGAAATTGAAGAAAGAAAGGAATACAAAGAGTAAAGATCTGGACAAGTGGAAAGCAATGAGATTGACGGATTGTATCACGAGAACTAAATGAAAAGACTGAATGAAACACAATAGAAGAATAGCGGACAGTTGCGAAAATTGAGACTAGTAGGTTTTCTGAGAAAATGTTAGGAAGAAAGGCAAGATCAAGTAAGAATCGTTGGATAACTCCGGAAATAACAGGCTGGACTGACGAACAGGGAAAGTATAAGAATGCAGAAAATGAGAAGGGCAGAAAAAGAATACAGGTGATTAAAGAATTAAGTACAGTATATACAAAGGGTGAGCAGCTAAAGACGAATGATTGAAAGAGAAGTGCAATGATGTTGAGGGTTGTATGGCTGTGTGAAAGTTAGATGCTGCATATAGGATAATCAAGGAGACCTTTCGTGAAAGGGAAACCAGGTATATGAATTTGAAGAGCTCAGATGGAAAACTACTTCTAGGGAGAGAAGGCAAGGCAGAAAGATAGTAGGAACGTATTCAACAATTGTATCAATGGAAAGAAATAAGATTCTGGAACAAGAAGAGGCTGTTGAAGATAATGAAACGGGAGACTAATTTTGAGTTCAGAATTCGATAGAGCTTTGAGAGATCTAAATATGAACAAGACACCCGGAATCGATGGCATACCCTCAGAATTACTGATCGCCGTAAGAGAAACGGGCATGGGGATGTTATTCTATTTAGTGTGTAAGATGAAAGTCGGAGGGCACCTCTCCTACAACAGAATGATGTTGTACATATTCCGAAGAAAGCGGGTGCTGACAAGTGTGAGAACTACCGCAACATTAGTTTAGAGTCTCACATTTGAAAAATGTTGACACGTATTGTTTACAGAAGAATGGAAAGACAAGTTGAAGCTGAGTTGGTAGAAGACCAGTCTGGCTTTAGAAGTAATGTACTAAGACGTGAGCAATTCTGATTTTACGTTTGATCTTACAATTTGAAGATCGAATTAAAAAGGTCAATCCCTCGTATATGGCATTCGTAGATGTAGACAAGGCTTTCTGTTATATTATTTGGACCAGGCTATCTGAGATTCTGAAGGTGATCGGGATGAGGTACCGTGGAAGAACGATTATGTACAATCTGTACATGTTGCAGTGATAATAATGGAGAGCTGTGAAATAGAAGCAGCAATCCAGGAATGATTGAGGCACCGCTGCAGTTTGTCCCCTTTTCCCCCTATATTTATATAGAACAGGTGATAAAGGAAATCAAATAGGGATTTGGAAAGGGAATCATATTCCAAAGAAAGATAATGAAACTCTTGAGATTTGTTGATGATGTAGTTACCTGAGTCTGCAAAAGATCTGTAGAAACTGTTGAATGGTGCGGAAACTGTCTTGGAGAGGGAGTACAAGATGAAAATAAATACATTAAAAACAAAATTCATGAAGTGCACGTCGAAGTCAGATAATGCAGGAAATATTAGATTAGGAAATTAAGTCGTAAAGGAAGTAGATGTATAGTGTTACTTGGGTAGTCGAATGCCTAACGAAGGCAGGAGTATGTAAAATGAAAACTAGCGCAAGCAAGGAAGGCCTCTCTTAAGGAAACAAGTTTGCTCACTTCGAGTATTGATACAGGAATTAGAAAGACGTTTGTGAAGACTTTCATTTAGAGCATGGTATGGTATGTAAGTGAAACGTCGACAGTAACTACCTTAGAAAGAAAGAGAGAAAGTGGTGTTAGAAGAACGCTGAACGTGAGAGGGTAGATCGAATCGCGAATGAAGATATACTGAATCGAATTGGTGAGAGGGGATTTGCGAGAAAAAGGGATAGAATGATAGAACACATCTTAAGACACCCAGGACTTGTTCAGTTGGTTTTTGAAGGAAGTGTAAGTGGTAGGAACGGTAGGGGTAGAACAAGGATTGAATATGACAAACAGATTAGAGTGAATGTTGGATGCAGGTGTTACAAGAAATGAAAAGAATAGCACAGGATAGTGGCAAGGGAAGCTGCTTCAAACCAGTCTATGGACTGATGACTCAAAGAAAAACTGTAACGAAAATGCTCTTTGATCATATTTTACCCTGAGGACCCAAACACCTTAATGAAACAAGAACAGAACATTTTAAAAATTATTTTTATCTTTTGTTGCTATTGGATTTACGTCGCACCGACACAGATATGTCTTATGGTGACGATGGGACAGGAAAGGACTAGGACTGGGAAGGAAGCGGCCGTGCCGACAGTGGGGTTCGAACCCACTATCTCCCGAATACTGGATACTGGCCGCACTTAAGCGACTGCAGCTATCGAGCTCGGTTTATTTTAATCGAAGCTGATTTAAGTGAGATGTCATTTCACCGTTTACTCCACCCCTCCAGGACAGATATATGTGGGAAGAACCCTCAAAGTTTGCATACAGTGGCGGCCGGTCTGGAAGGTGCAGGTAATGTGTTTCCAGTTCCACAACAGCGACGACGCTCATTGGATTTATGTTACTAACATATGCATTTAGGGAGCAGTAGTTGATGTGTTTAGCTTCAAAACTATTCTCTGTTGTCCGATCTGTAGCCTTCCCAGCTTGATGGTGAACAGCCGCCAGTATTAGAGCTGAGAACGGAGCAGTTGCTCCTATGACTGCAATCGGTAGTGCGAGTGCAGCGCTCCCTCCGGTATTCTCCGGTAGTAAACTGTTGCTTCGAAACCAATCGGTGTTTTCGGTGGGCGAGCGGAGGGCGAGCGGAGGACGGAGGAACAGTACTGAATGTGTACTACTTTGCATTTCACCGGGCAAGTTGGCCGTGCGGTTAGGGGCGCGCAGCTGAGGGCTTGCATCCGGGAGATAGTGGGTTCGAATCCCACTGTCGGCAGCCCTGAAGGTGGTTTTCCGTGGTTTCCCATTTTCACTCCAGGCAAATGCTGGGGCTGTACCTTAATTAAGGCCACGGCCGCTTCCTTCCAACTCCTAGGCCTTTCCTATCCCATCGTCGCCATAAGACCTATCTGTGTCGGTGCGACGTAAAGCACATAGCAAATAAAAAATAACTTTGCATTTCCAGTAGTGGAGCGAAACGGACGTGGTAGCGACGTAGTAAATACTGCTTTGTTAGTGTGAAGAAGGCGAATATATGAAATATATACATTCTCATTTATCGTTAGTGTTTAATAATATATATATATATATATCCGATAAAAGTCCATGCAAATAGAATAGACCTTTTTCATTATATTTCCCTTGAACTACGAACAGTGGTGTCCAGCCCCGCGGTGTACGGAGCAACGCGTCTGCCTGTCACCCGGCGGCCCCGGGTTCGATTCACAGCCGGGTCAGGGTTTTTTAAATTGTAATGATTAATATCCCTGGCCTGGGGACTGGGCGTTTTTGACGTCCTTAATCTTCCTTTCCTCACACACAATATTCCACACTACCGCCATTCCAATTACGCGCAGATTCATACAATTTGGTTCCAGTAGGAGCAAAAGATCCACATGGATCGACGCCGCGAACAAATAGCGTTTTAAAGAAAATGACCAGTGTTGAAAAACAAAGCGAGAAGTGGGACTCGAACCAGCGATTACGGAGCTTGAACGCTAACCACTCGGCCACCGCCGTTTCGTGCTCGTGACCCCAACGCAACGGTACATATTCGACGCGAATTTATTTTGCGATTTTCTCGAGAACGCCTTAGTAGTACGCCTTACTACTTGCACATTATATTGTCCTAATGTGTACAAAGTTTGAAGGTAGTCCGTGATCCGAACGTCGTGGCCTCCCCTTGTAAGTGTATTGTTCAGTAAGTGCTTATTAAATATGCGACCGGGCGAGTTGGCCGTGCGCGTAGAGGCGCGCGGCTGTGAGCTTGCATCCGGGAGATAGTAGGTTCGAATCCCACTATCGGCAGCCCTGAAGATGGTTTTCCGTGGTTTCCCATTTTCACACCAGGCAAATGCTGGGGCTGTACCTTAATTAAGGCCACGGCCGCTTCCTTCCAACTCCTAGGCCTTTCCTATCCCACCGTCGCCATAAGACCTATCTGTGTCGGTGCGACGTAAAGCCCCTAGCAAAAAAAGAAAATTAAATATGCGTCTATATTTCCTCTGCTTGTTGTGTTTTGCAGGTAATGCAAAGTATATTAGAAAATAATTTGGTATTAGTTTGATATTTAATCCCATTTTTAGATGGTATTCATGTTTTAGAATATTTAAAGGAATTTAATAAATTTTTACAGAAATGTGTACCACAAATGCCACGAAGACCGTCTGTTGCATGGCATTTCTTTGAAATTTCTGATGATAAACATCAGCAAGATGCAAATTTTGCGGCCGCATTTACGCGACGGGTGGTAGTGCATCAAATTTGTGGGATCATATCAAGAGGCATCACAAGGATGAAATGAGCTGGTCGGCTTCAGCAGCAGAAAACAACATTGCTGTATTAAGCGAGACAGTTATGTTGTGAGAAAAGGGTATTGAATAGACGGGTGAAATACCTTTACGTTGTCATACCAGTAACGTGTTTAAACGTGCCGCTACAGTACATTCACTCGGTAGTTTACTCGGTACAACCGGGTGATGACGTCACAACTGCTTCGCTCCGCACCGCTCCGACCCAACCACTAGCCAGCGCTCTACCGTCTGAACTACTCAGCCCGGTACAGCATATAAACAATTCCAATCAGTTCTTTCTCTTCAGTAATAAATGAGCTACGAGTATAATTTATGTAAGATCATCGTATATAGCACCTGTTCACATGCATCATCATCATCATCATCATCATCTGTTTACCCTCCAGGTTCGGCTTTTCCCTCGGACTCAGCGAGGGATCCTACCTCTACCACCTCAAGGGCAGTGTCCTGGAGCTTCAGACTCTGGGTCTGGGGATACAACTGGGCAGTATGACCAGTACCTCGCCCAGGCGGCCTCACCTGCTATGGTGAACAGGGGCCTTGTAGGGGGATGGTAAGATTGGAAGGGATAGGCAAGGATGAGGGAAGGACGCGGCCGTGGCCTTAAGTTAGGTACCATCCCGGCATTCGCCTGGAGGTGAAGTGGGAAACCACGGAAAACCACTTCGAGGATGGCTGAGGTGGGAATCGAATCCACCTCTACTCAGCTGGCTTCCCGAGGCTGAGTGGACCCCGTTCCAGCCCTCGTACCACTTTTCAAATTTCGTGGCAGAGCCGGGAATCGAACCCGGACCTCCGGGGGTGGCAGCTAATCATGCTAACCACTACACCACACAGGCGGACTGTTCACATGCAAAGGAATATAATTATTACTTAAACATTTTAACTATTATAATATTGTAAATGCATTTGCAAGGGCACAATATATGGCAATATTCAGTCTGCATTCATTATTCTATCCACCTGCACCTACTGCAAACTGAATTTCTTCTTCTTCTTCTTCTTCTTCTTCTTCTTCTTCTACTTCTTTTATCTGTTTACCCTCCAGAGTCGATTTTTCCCTCGGACTCATCGAGGGATCCAACCTCCACCGCCTCAAGGGCAGTGCCTGGAGCTTCAGACGCTGGGTCGGGGGATACAACTGGGGAGGATGCTCAGCACCTCAGCAGGCGGCCTTACCTGCTATGCTGAACAGGGGCCTTGCGGGGGGATGGGGAGATTGGAAGGGATAGACAAACAAGAGGGAAGGAAGCGGCCGTGGCCTTAAGTTTGGTACCATCCGGGCATTTGCCTGGAGGAGAATTGGGAAACCACGGAAAAGCACGTCCAGGATGGCTGAGGGGGAATCGAACCCACCTCTACTCAGTTGACTTCCCGAGGCTGAGTGGACCCCGTTCCAGCCCTCGTATCACTTTTCAAATTTCATGGCAGAGCCAGGAATCGAACCCTCCGGGGGTGGCAGCTAATCACACTAACCACTACACCACAGAGGCGGACGCAAACTGAATTTCAACAGATCAAAATATGTTATTCATAGCGTAACACATAGGATGAGGCAATATTGAAACGACTGCAGCATTTGAATGACAAACGTAGAAAACTCATGCACCCGTGGACTTAATACTGAAACCTAAATTATAATTCAACCCAAGATCACCGTTACTACATTGCCCACATTAAAGCATTTGAATTTTCCGCCAGTGAATTCAATCGGAGGATTACCGGAGGTCTCCAGAGGAAGAGCGAAAACAATGCTCCGCTCCGCTCCTACCGTTCTCAGCTCTAGCCAGTCTGTCTTCGTCTTAGCTATGTCATGTTCCACAGTTTCATCTGAGATTACATCGGTTCGTCATTGGACGTAGAGCTGGGAAACGGAGCAGTTGCTCCTATGATTGCAATCGGTAGTGCGAGTGCAGCGCTCCCTCCGGTATTCTCCGGTAGTAAACTGTTGCTTGGAAACCAATCGGTGTTTTCGGTGGGCGAGCGGAGGACGGAGCAACAGTACTGAATGTGTGCTAGCTTGCAGTTCCAGTAGTGGTGTGCAACGGATGTGCTAGCGACATTAGTAAATACTGCTTTATAAGTATGATGAAGGCGAATATATGAAATATACACATTCTCATTTATCGTTCGTGTTTCATTTTTCGATTACTTTTGTAACAATTTGCTTTAAGTCATGCCGCCTTATGGCGACGATGTGATAGGAACGGCTAAGGAGAGCAATTTCTAGGCGTGAAAATGGAAAACGACCTGAAACCATCTTCAGAGCTCCCGACAGTGGGATTCGAACCCACTTTCATCCGGGAAATAGTGCGTTCGAATCCCACTGTCGGCAGCTCTTAAGATAGTTTTCCGTGGTTTCCAACTTCTTCTCCAGGCAAATGCTGGGATGATACCTAAGTGAAAGCCACGGCCGCTTCCTTCCCACTCCCAGGCCTTCCCTATCCCATCGTCGCCATAAGACCTATCTGTGGCGGTGCGACGTAAAACAAAACAAAAAACATATCCCCGACCCAAAGTCTCACACTCCAGTACACTGTCCTTGAAGCGGTATAGGTGGGATCCCTCTCTGCGTCCGAGGGAACACCCAAACCTGGAGGGTAAACTGATAGAAAGATTATTATTATTATTATTATTATTATTATTATTATTATTATTATTATTATTATTATTATTATTATTATTATTACTATTATTATTATTGTACTCCCATAACCACATCTGTGGTTTTGTGCGAAGCTAAGATGACGGCATTTTGTCCCACAGGAGTTCTTTCATCTGCCCGTACACCTGCCGACATGAGACTCTCGTATATGACCACCTTCAAGTACCGCCGAGCAAAGTCGGAACTAAAACCGCAAGCTTGAGCTCAGAAGGCCATACCGTCTGAACTACTCAGCCCGGTACAGCATATAACCAGTTCCAAACAATTCGTACTCTTCAGTAAAAAGTGAATGGGCGTATGACTCTTAGTGCCGGGAGTGTCCGAGGACAAGTTCGGCTCACCAGATGCAGGTCTTTTCATTTGATGCCCGTAGGTGACCTGCGCGTTGTTATGAGGATGAAATGATGATGAAGACGACACATACACCCAGCTCCAGTGCCAGAGAAATTAACCAATTAAGGTTAAAATTCCAGACCCTGCCGGTAATCGAACCCGGGACCCCTGTAACGAAAGGCCAGCGCGCTAACAATGTAGCCATGGAGTGGGTCGCACTCTTCCGTAATAAATGAGCTACGAGTATAATTAATGGAAGAGCATCGTATATTGTACATGTTTACATGCAATGGATTATAATTATTACTTAAACATTTTTACTATTAATAATATTGTAAATGCATTTGCAACGGTATAACATATGCCAATATTCAATCTACAGTATTCTATCCAGCTGTACCTATTGCAAACTGAATCTCAGCTGATCAAAATCTGTTATTCATAGCGTAGCAAATAATGCGGCGATCTTGAAACGACTACAGCGTTTGAATGACAAACGTAGGGGAACACATGCATCTGTGGAATTAGTAATGAAATCTAAATTGTAATTCCTCCTACGATCACCGTTACAACATTGCCCACATTAAAGCATTTTAATTTTCCGCCAGTGAATTCAATCGGAGGACTACCGGAGGTCTCCGGAGGTCTCCGGAGGATGAGCGAAAACAACTGCTCCGCTCCTACCGTTCCCACCTCTAATCTCTCTAGCACCGGACTCTTGGCTGAGGTCGGTGGCATTTGTCGGTTTTCAAATGTGACAACTGCGTGCCGTTGTGCTATGAAACGTCTGAGAACTTCAGTGGGGCAACATTCGGACATCCCGACTTCGCTAAACATCTCTAACAATTGAAGAGACGTTAAATAAATTAGTTTTTCTTTCCTCCTTTATCGGCCACTCTTTCCACACCTTGATGAAGTCGCGGGTGCTCTGTGTCGCATACGCTTAACTGGCACAACCTTACGGCCGAATGCTATCTCTTACGTCAGCTCTATCTGGAAGGATGTATTCAACTATTTCATGTTTCTCTGGTGATTGGTAGTGTGGTGTATGGGTTCGAATTCACCATCGGAAGCCTTGAGGATAGTTTTCTATGCTTTCCCATTTTCACACCAGTCAAATGCTGGGGCTGTACCCTAATAATTAAGGCCACGGCCGCTACCTTACAATCCCTTTCCCATTCTTCGATGTATTAGTGCGGCGTTATACCACTAGGAATTAAAAACAGTGTGGTGTGTTACGCGTGAATGAAAAAGTGTGTATTGAGACAAACACAAACACAGAGAGAAAGCAAATAAAAGCTGTTAAGTTCACCAGTGTCCGTCTCTGCGGTGTAGTGGTTAGCGTGATTAGCTGCCACCCCCGGAGGCCCGGGTTCGATTCCCGGCTCTGCCACGAAATTTGAAAAGTGGCACGAGGGCTGGAACGGGGTCCACTCAGCATCGGGAGGTCAACTGAGTAGAGGTGGGTTCGATTCCCACCTCAGCCATCCTGGAAGTGGTTTTCCGTGGTTTCCCACTTCTCCTCCAGGCGAAGGCCGGGATGGTACCTAACTTAAGGCCACGGCCGCTTCCTTCCCTCTTCCTTGTCTATCCCTTCCAATCTTCCCATCCCTCCACAAGGCCCCTGTTCAGTATAGCAGGTGAGGCCGCCCGGGCGAGGTACTGATCATTCTCCCCAGTTGTATCCCCCGACCAAGAGTCTGAAGCTCCAGGACACTGCCCTTGAGGCGGTAGAGGTGGGATCCCTCACTGAGTCCGAGGGAAAAACCGAACCTGGAGGGTAAACAGATAATGATGATGATGATGAAGTTGACCAGTCCAGCCGGGAATCTAATCGAACCGAAGACAGCTTTGCTGACTATTCAGCAAAGAATCCGGACAATAATAATAATAATAATAATAATAATAATAATAATAATAAATAATAATAATAATAATAATAATAATAATATAATTTCGTGTGGCTATTTCTAGCCGAGTGCAGCCCTTGTAAGATAGACTCTCCGATGAGGGTGGGCGGCATCTGCCATTTGTAGGTAACTGCATGTTATTGTGGTGGAGGATGGTGTTATGTGTGGTGTGTGAGTTTCAGGGATGTTGGGGACGGCACAAGCACCCAGCCCCAAGCCACTGGAATTAACCAACGAAGGTTAAAATCCCCGAGCCGGCCGGGAATCGAACGCGGGACCCTCTGAACCGAAGGCCAGTACTCTGATCATTCAGCCAACGAGTCGGGAATAATAATAATAATAATAATAATAATAATAATAATAATAATAATAATAATAATAATAATAATTATTATTATTATTATTATTATTATTATTATTATTAATATTTATTATTATTATTATTATTATTATTATTATTATTATTATTATTATTATCCAGCCTCGCGGTGTAGGGGTGGCGTGGCTATCTGTTACCCGGAGGTCTCGGGTTCGATTCCAGTCCAGAACAGGTAATTCAACCTGAATCTGAGGGCTGGTTCGAGGCCTACGTGATTAGAACTGAGGAGCTATCTGACGGTGAGATAGCGGCCCAGGTCTAGAAACTCACGAATAACGTCCGAGAGGATTCGTCGTACCGACCACACGACACCTCGTAATCTGCAGGCCTACGGGCGGTCGCTTGGTAGGCCACGGCCCTTCGGGGCTGTTACACCATGGCGTTGGGGGTATTATTATTATTATTATTATTATTATTATTATTATTATTATTATTATTATTATTACCAGGATGAGTGGCTCAGATGGTAGACCGCTGGCTTTCTGAGTCCATATTCATGGGTTCGATGCCGGTTCAGTGCGGTCGTATTTGAAGTTGCTCAAATACGTCTCTGTCGTATCAGCACGTAAAAGAACTCCTCCGGAACTCATTTCTGGCCCCTTTGCTTCTCTGGAAACTGTAAGAGTAGTCAGTGAGACAAAAAATCAATAACATTATTATTACATGAAGATTCGTCAGGGACGCTCTTTAAAGAAGATTCAATCAACTCGCCTAAGTTAGAGACCTTTTATAATTTTACTAAAACCGGGCGAGTCGGCCGTGCGCGTAGAGGCGCGCGGCTGTGAGCTTGCATCCGGGAGATAGTAGGTTCGAATCCCACTATCGGCAGCCCTGAAAATGGTTTTCCGTGGTTTCCCATTTTCACACTAGGCAAATGCTGGGTCTGTACCTTAATTAAGGCCACGGCCGCTTCCTTCCAACTCCTAGGCTTTTCCTATCCCATCGTCGCCATAAGACCTATCTGTGTCGGCGCGACGTAAAGCCCCTAGCAAAAAAAAAATTACTGAACTTAACTTACTTAGAATAGCCACGTCTTCTTCACATAGTAAACAAGCGAGCAAGCGTGTTTCTTGTAACACGCTCGTTTATACTATATTCGACTACCACGCTGGTCTCTCATTCAAAAGTTCGTAAAAACAGTGGATAACTGTAATCTAGCTTACCATGCTACACGAATGTTTAGAACAACTTCAGCGAAGAAAGAGCAAGTTCTCCCTGATTGAAATTTGGAACAGATCTTCGTTATTGCGAGAAGTCACGTCCTCTCCCTTTCCAATAGTAGGCTTATTCTGGGATAGTAGATCGTATATCTCATGGATCACCACAATGGGATCCTTCACTATCGGCAGAGATTACAAAGTGAAAGAAAAGTGAAATTATTTCCATTTTTTTCCAGTGCTTCGTTTACACTCAACGAGGGTTTTCATCAAATTAAAGATATGTCACTATGATAATTAAAATAATGGTGTTGAGCTCTTTGCGCATTCCCGGGACGACTACGCCCTGACGTTATTAATCTATCTTATAGTACTTTCTAAATATATGTTGATTAATCTTGTCCCCTCTTTATCACGAAATGCTAACTAAATAGTGTATGTCCCGCGCATAAGGTTGTTGTACGTCAATACTGGCTGCTGGGCGGCACATGTTTTTGGATCGCTCGGTGGAGGGAAGATGCGCGCGCATTGCGAACTCCCTCCTGCCTGCTTTGCGTTTTGGCCGGGACTCGAACTTAGTTGGGCTTAAGCCTCTGTCGTGAGCGGGCCAGTGTGGGGGAGCAAATTGCACCGCAACATTTTAATTCGTTGTGGGAAGAGGCAACTCTATAGGAAACATGGACATTTCTGGTCAGTGTTCACTGGGACGAGTGAATTAGATGTCCGTACAGTGGAAGGTAAGCACTTCCAGTTCTATTTGGGTGCTTGTTTGTGAAGTTTCTGGACTAGTAAATACAAATGTGCCAGTTCGTTATCATCAGATATAATTATCGATATGCGTATTATTACTTTATGGGACGCATATAGAGACGTTATATATGCAGGCTCTAAAATAAATCTATGAAAGTCTGCATTGAGGCAACTGGACTGTTACGAATTTGAAATATAATTAGGTTAAGATAAATTCCTTTGCCTAAAATGGGTTACAGCTAATTACAAAATTCTAATTGCTTGTTTTTCTTTAAGTAATAGTGCATGCGAGGTGAACAGCGAGTTTGATCGATGCTTGTGAAATATAAACTTTTACATTCTGTTCTTATGTATTGTACCGTTGTGTGTGTACTGTGTATGCATATTTGGGTGTGTGTCCTTTCTTGGACAGAATATTCCGTTTTCTAAATTGACCACCTGACTATATAAAAGTGGGAGTAATATTGCTAATTTAAAATCGAATGTAATTATTTTAATTGTATTTGTATATTTAAGGGGGAGGATAGTTGTATATGTTGATTGTCGGCCGGTTCATGTTTCACCAGTATTCACAACTAGGAATATCAACAATTCCCCAAGGTTGCATGCCCTGTTTAAATCACGGCGGCAGCAGGTACTCTGCAGCGAAATGCTGGGTGTTAGGAAAAATAGTGAAGTCTCGGAGAATAGACAAGTATGAATTTAATGTTGCTGGAAATGTCTTCCTAAGCGTGAGTGGATATTAGAACCTTAAGGAGAGCAGAGTGGTCTCTTGATCAAGAAATGGACAATTTGACATAATTTCTAGTTGGATGAAGTCGCTGGTAAAGATTCACTCAAGCCGAATCTTAGAGAGAAATTGGAACAATGCTGAGAGGGGGAACAGTCAGGCGCTCAGCATTTTTCTGCAAACTATAAACAAAATAACAATTCCTTTAGCCTGGGATTGCATCCTTCAACTGTTCGCTTTAGGTCACGTCAATCGTTGTCCAACCCTAGATATGTAAGAGTGTAATTTTCTGGGAGGGATCATTGTTACTCCTGGCGTGCACAGGATTTCTAATTGGGGCGATAAATGGGAATTTTATGTCCCCAGGTGTATTTTTAAAATACAGTCAGGTGTGACATTTCTGATGTTCTATTCCGGTTGCTTGATAGGGTATGTAAGTAGAAATAGTACTAGGTGTTTTACCATAATTCTTAGTTGTCCTGATTAATTCATTAATTACTGAAAATATTTCAATCAAAATGCACTTACCGGTACGTTTGATAATTCGATGGCATTTTTCACATTAGTTGAAAATACAGCAATTGCATAGTACTATTTGTAATATTCTGTTTCATTGTTGAGCGAAAATTCAGCTTAACAATAGATAGCTCGTCTCACATGTGCATTCTTTAACCAGAATTACCGCGCATTTCCAGAGGAGGCCATAGAATTCTCCATGGGTGGACTTCCTAGGAATGCCTAAGAGATATTATAACCCGTCCTCTAGTTAGGTGATTTCCACAAGTCTAACTTTTAATTTTCATTTTGCGATATTTTGGTAAAAGTATTGTACAACAGCGCAGTAATGGTTTTCGACGCAATCCATTTGCACTAGAAAATTTGTTATGGTTGCACGCAAGTCAATATTTTGAAATTAAATGGGGGGCGTTGGGTTCATTTAAAATCGACGGTAGAATTATTTCTGTCTTGCCTGTGATTATGAAAGACTTACTTTGTTCGATATTTCCTTCCCATAAGCTTTGATCTTAGATTCTTTGGTATGTGAATGATAAAATTGTTCCGCTCCTGTATGGCTGTCACTGGTCCATTGTGCTTCTGACAGAGATTTCAAAGCTTTTAGTTTCGGATCAGTGGACTGTAACAATGTTGCCAACACAATGCACCTTTGACAACTGCCCTCTACAAAAATAGAGCAACTGAGCATCACCAAGGAAGTAAAGAACCACAGGATTTTCTTCCTGTGACGAGCAAGTCCCTGCGGGTTCGGACTGCAAATGCTACAAACGTATATAGTAGATATTTTTACCACAAATTCGTTCCTGCTAATGCTTATTAATGACGTTTTTTTCCCTGAAGGTAAACCCCATATTAACTCACCCTGGAAGCCACAATAAAACAAATGTTCCAACTAGGAACTGGAAAATATCCCACTATATGCACATGGCCGTCAACATCCAAAGTCACGTTGCCCTGCCTTAAATAAATTCACCAGCCACCCCCCCCCCCCGCCCCCCGCCCACCTCCCACAGCACAGACTACCCACGGTCTCCCTAGAAATTCCATTAGAGTGTGACCGTGCAAAACCGTTTCTCTGTATGCAAGTTCATGTAAGTGTAATTACTTGACGTTTCCTGATATTCGTGTGGCATTATGAATGGAACCTATAGTTTTGGAACAACACAAGTACTTCTCAGCATAATGATCATTACTCACTATTTTTTTCTTCATATCCGCTCACCTTCCCTGCCGAGCACGTGAAGTCACGTTCCTCAGAATAATAAAATATAAATAAAAAGTAATAATAATAATAATAATAATAATAATAATATTATAAATTGCTATTAACGAAACATTCTTCCTCAAAATTTTCGTTGTCCCTTTTGAAATACAATTAGAGGAAGACTACCAAAATATATTCACGTATAGGCTATGTCATTCTCAGCGCTACAGTTTGTTACACACCGAGCTCGATAGCTGCAGTCGCTTAAGTGCGGCCAGTATCCAGTATTTGGGAGATAATGGGTTCGAACCCCACTGTCGGCAGCCCTGAAGATGGTTTTCCGTGGTTTTCCATTTTCACACCAGGCAAATGCCGGGGCTGTAGGCTACCTTAAGGCCACGGCCGCTTCCTTCCCAGTACTAGCCCTTTCCTGCCCCCTCGTCGCCATAAGACCTATCTGTGTCGGTGTGACGTAAAGCCAATAGCAAGAAACAAAAAACAAACAAAAACAGTTGTTACTCTGTTACCTTTCGGGTTCCACGATGGCGAATTCGATATCGGCTGAAGTCGGTGGCATGTAAGGGTATATCAATGTGACACCATCTTGCAGTATTCTCGTAGGTAGGAACTCGTGTGACACTAAATTCTAACATTCTGACGGCCTTTAAAATCCATAATAATTGACGGGCCAAACAATTATTATTAATAATAATAAAAACTGATATGTCTCACTTCCCGTACTCAGGAATCTGGCGTATCTCTGGCGTGTCTTGTTCTGAAAATCTACATTGTATAGAGGAAATTCCTCTTTATGATCGGAAAATTGGAGCTTGGTGTGCGATTAGCGCATCACGCATAATCGGTCCGATATTTTATGGGGATACAGTACATTGCGACCGGTACTGAAATGCCATTCTCACCCCCAGTTTTCAATCGCCAAACGGAAGAACAACAATCATACTTTTGTTTTCAACAAGATTTCACAACTGCTCATACAGCAGAGGAGTCCATGGATACAATTACGGAAGTGTTTGAAGATAGTAATTAGTGTTTGTTTATGTCCTTCCCGCTCCCCAAATCTAACAGTCCGTGGTTTTTATTTATGGGGTACTCTGAAAGACAAAATGTACCAAACAAATCCACGTACATTGGATGAACTTCGAGAGACCACACGAACTGCAATAAGAAACTTTACAGTGGCAGAGCTAAACCGTGTCAATCGAAATGTATTTAGCCTGTACAGTGCATGTTTAGCTGTGGAGGGACGACATTCCCAGCACTTGATATGAGGCAAAAATTTAGTTTCTTATACTGTATATGCAGATTTAAGAAGCGAAGGCGGAGTACAGGCCGGCTATGACCAGGTGGGCGTATGATGTGCGTATTATTACTATTATTATTATTCCTACATATCGGTCATGTATTTCAGCCTTCAATCTGAAAGACCCTGTGGAGAAATTAGTACCTCGGCAATACGTTATCAGCAGCTAGCATTGTAGCGTCTTGTTTCCTCGCACTCGTGCTTGAAAACATTCAGTACCAAGTACAACCACCTCCTCCTACCTCTCCCTGTAATTGGCTTCTTTTATTGTTGCTACTGGTTTTACGTTCAACTAACTTTTCGTATAGTTTCTTGAGACACCAAAGTGCTGGAATTCTGCCCCGCAGGAGTTCCTCTACGTGCCAGTAAATCCACCGATGCGTAGTGAGCCGAGATCGGACGTGTTAACGTAAGCTCCTCTGCCATTTGAGATTCTCAGCTTGGCTCATTCTCTTCTCCGTTACGGCGAAGTTCATTAATCTCCTCCCGAATTCGTATGGTTCAAACACGTAAGCTAATTTATACACACATCATCTAATATATCTACGTATATTTTTATATTTCTTGTCACCAAAAACCTTCTTAAATTGTTCACGCCTATTAGTTCCAAAAATCACTCATCAGCCTGCAGTGAACTTTCGATTTCTTTATTTACGCTTTTCTTGATCTTTCACCACACCCTGTTTTGGTTCTTATAATACGTTTTGAAAAGTTTAGTTTTGAAGAACCGGGCGTGTTGGCCGTGCGGTTGGGTGCGCGCAGCTCTGAGCTTGCATGCGGGAGATAGTGGGTTCAAACCCCACTGTTGGCAGAACTGAAGATGGTTTTCTGTGGTTTCCGATTTTCACACCAGGCAAATGCTTGGGTTGTACCTTAATTAAGGCTACGGCCGCTTCCTTCCCACTCCTAGCCTTTTCCTGTATCATCGTCGCCATAAGACCTATCGTTGTCGGTGCGACGTAAAGCCAATTGCAAAATAAAAAATAAAAAAAATTCAAGAAGCATGCACGAACTGGCAGTGCTAGAGTTTTAAACAAATCGCATCTAATTGGTACTTAGTGCTCCAACCACTTTCGATTCTGAGAACATTATTTAGCAGGAGAATCATTATTTTATCCCGTCTATTTTTGCTAGTTGTATACTCTGCTGACCAGGAAGAGAATTAACTACGCATTATAAAATTATATATACCCTTCCGAAATTGTTGACCAGTATTATATTTGAAGGTGGACAGAACAAAATTGGGAAGTTTCTTGACCTGAGATGAGCTCCATATGATGAAGTAAAGGCAAACGACTTAGGTAGCAAAGCTTGAAAGTGATAAACCTATAAAACTGTACACGTAGAGAGATTATTATTATTATTATTATTATTATTATTATTATTATTATTATTATTATTATTATTATTTGATTCGTTGTGCCCAACTGTGGAGTGCGTTTGAACTTATTTTGCACAATGTTTCTTCTTCTTTTCTTCCCAATATCTCTTCATTTCTTCACTGTGTTCCTTTCTGCGTGTTTCTGTCCAGCCTGTATCTTTCTTGTTGGTTTCTCTGCAAATTTATGCTTGTTTACTAAGATTCTAAATTTCATTCTATCTTGAATGGTTTCGTCCTCAATACCCATTTCTTGTAGATCTTCATGAATTTCTGCTAACCAATTGTTGCTGATTTTCAGGGTTAGAGCTAGATTTAGAATTTTCTTTGTCAGCCTGTTGTTATCCATTCTGTCTAGGTGACCGTAGAATTTTAGTCGTCTCTTTCTGATGGTATCTGTGATTTTTTCTGTGAATTGAAAAATTTCGCGTGGTTTCTTTTTCATCCAAATTCAGTTTTCCAACTTTGGTCCTAGGATTTTTCTGAGAATTTTCCTGTCTCGTTTCTCAATGCTTTTCATTTGTGACCTGCCGCCAATGGTCAGAGTTTCAGATGCATAAAGTGCCTCTGGTTTGATGACTGTATTGTAGTGTCGTAATTTTGCATTTTTTGATATACTTCTTTTGTTGTATCTGTTCCATGTGATTTTGTAAGCCCTTTGCAGTTTAGCAGCTCTTTCTTTGTTAGCTTCCTGATTTAACCTTGCTGGCTGAATAATTTCACCTAGATACTTGAATTTGTCTACTTGGGAAATTATTCCACATTTGGTGATTAATGGTTGATTGTCGAATCTTGATTTAGTTCCTTCCATAAACTGCTTCTTTTCAAATGAAATTTGAAGTCAGGTTTTTGCGGCTATTTCATGTAATGGATTGCTTCTTGTCTGTTGTTCGAAAGGATCGCAAGGTCATCTGCGAAAGCTAAGCAATCAAGGTGAATTTTGTCTTTAAGAAGTCGGCCAATGTTTATACCTTTAGTTTCTTTTCTACATTCACGAATCACTTTTTCCAAAACTAAATTGAATAGTAGTGGGGATAGTCCATCTCCCTGTCGGACACCAGTTCTGATTTCGAACGGTTCAGAAATTTCTCCCAAGAACTTTTGATGTTGTGTTGGTTAGAGTTTGTTTAATCAATTCCCTCGTTTTCCTGTCGACCTGAAATTCCTCTAGTATGTTGAACAGGGTCTGCCGATCTATGGAATCATACACCTTTTTGAAGTCAACAAAGGTGATTACTGTTTGTTTGGTTTTGCGAATCTGTAGTATGGTTTTTAGGTTTAGGATTTGTTCCGCGCAGGATCTCCCCTTTCGGAATCCAGCCTGATAAACTCCGATCAGGTGGTCTGTTTGTTTCTCTAATCTATTAAGTAGAGCTTTAGAGAAGATTTTATATACGAGTGAGAGGAGAGAAATTCCTCTGTAGTTATTAATATCTGATTTGTCTCCTTTCTTGTGAAGTGGGCGAATCAATGCACATTTCCAATCCTCCGGAATTTCTTCAGAAAACCAGATGTCCTGTAAGACTTTTTGAATACTCTGGGCCAGTTTGTCACCACCAATTTTCAACATTTCAGCGATTATACCATCTTTTCCTGGTGCTTTCTTGTCTTTTAAATCTCTGATTATTTGTTTGACTTCTTGTAATGTGGGGGGATCTGAATCTGGATTAGGTGTTGGTTTTTTCATAGGTGAATTGTTCTTTAGGAGATTCACAGTTTAAAAGGTCCATGAAACGGTTTGCTAGGAGTTCACAATTTCCCTTATTACTTGTTTCTAAAGTCCCATCTGTACGTTTGAAACAGAGACTAGGTGCCTGGTAATTGGATGATTCTTCTATGAATGTTCTATAGAAGTTCCGTGTATTGTTTTTCTTGAAATCTTCTTCGATTTCTGCCAGTCTGTTTTGATCATATTTTCGTTTTTCATATCTGATGATTTTTGAGGTTTGTTTCTGTGTTTTGAAGAATTTATCACGGTTTTGATTAGTTTTATGGGAACTCCAGTTTAGCCAGGACCTAATTCTGACTTCTATGGCCTTGTCACAGGTGTCATTCCACCATCTGTGTTTGCGTTTCCTTGGGGGGTTGTTGATGTTTTATGAAGCGTTCAAGAGTGTGTCCTTGAGTTCTAGCCAGTTTGAAGGAGCATCGTTGGAGCATTATTATTATTATTATTATTATTATTATTATTATTATTACGACCATGCTACGTCACATAGTTTACTTAGAACTGGTGAAAATTGATTCGTTGAGTGCATCAAAAGTCAATAAAGTGACTGCAAATCTTATTATTTTAATAATAATAATAATAATAATAATAATAATAATAATAATAATATAAAAACTATTGTGATGGATATAAAACTCATATGACCTCCGTGGCTCAGACAGCAGCGCGTCGGCCTCTCACCGCTGGATACCGTGGTTCAAATCCCGGTGTCTCCAAGTGAGATTTGTGCTGGACAAAGCGGAGGCGGGACAGGTTTTTCTCCGGGTACTCCGGTTTTCTGTCATCTTTCATTCCAGAAACACACTCCACTATCATTTCATAGCATCTATCACTCATTAATAAATCACCTTGGGAGTGGCGACCCCATTGTAATAACGGCCTATATATATATGTTTCATTCATTACATCCCTGACCCGGTATTTGACTGGAAAACAGGTTGTAGGTTTTCATAAAACTCATATACATCCAGGATTGGAGCTCAAGAAGAAATTAAATGTAGAGAAACGTGGACACCAGCTGACAGTCACACTCTGAGCCAGCAGTTCCTGTTGCTGAGCACTCTGTCAAAACTTAAGATAGATCATATTATTTTCATTTATTTGTTGTATTTAATTCTAAACGCTACACCTCTGCAGGTTACTTTAGTCACATAGTGGTCTACGCACGTTGGTGCAGTAGTGAAAGCACGTTATAATGCAAGATTATTTGCCTATTCT
This sequence comes from Anabrus simplex, assembly GCF_040414725.1. NCBI lineage: Eukaryota > Metazoa > Arthropoda > Insecta > Orthoptera > Tettigoniidae > Anabrus > Anabrus simplex. Next base: position 304,553,795 of record NC_090266.1, read on the forward strand.
CATCATATTAAATAATAACTTACGCCACATAATTTCGTCTGTCTGTATTTTCCTCCTAATAATTTTTTGCTAGGGGCTTTACGTCGCACCGACACAGATAGGTCTTATGGCGACGATGGGATAGGAAAGGCCTAGGAGTTGGAAGGAAGCGGCCGTGGCCTTAATTAAGGTACAGCCCCAGCATTTCCTCCTAATAAATGATGAATGACTAATTGTACAGCATTTTCGCCGCACTTGGGGTTTATATATATATATATATATTATTTCAATCCTACTAGTACTACAAAGCTGTGAGCTTGCATCCGGGAGATAGTAGGTTCGAATCCCACTATCGGCAGCCCTGAAAATGATTTTCCGTGGTTTCCCATTTTCACACCAGGCAAATGCTGGGGCTGTACCTTAATTCAGGCCACGGCCGCTTCCTTCCAACTCCTAGGCCGTTCCTATCCCATCGCCGTCATAAGACCTATCTGTGTCGGTGCGACGTAAAGCCCCTAGCAAAAAAAAAAAAGAAACTAAAAAAACCAGTACTACAAAGTGCAACCAACTCGTGATAGAGCACTTACTCGAAGTTAAGCTCAGACTCAATATGCCAGTGTTCTTGAAGTGTTCCATGGTTACGCGGTGTATTGCATGAATTTTTCAATTAATCGACGTCAGACTTGAATATTAGGCATACTGTCACATTTTAAAATTCTGGAGCATAAATGTCGCTGGTACGAAAGTCCCGCAGAAAGATTTGCAGTCACTTGATTGACTTTTGATGCACTCAACGAATCAATTTTCACCAGTTTTAAGTAAACAATGTGACGTAGCATGGTCGTAATAATGGTACGAATTAAATGTTTTTATCAATGAGAAACAGGATAACGTTCAGAGTCGACATGAACTTTCATTTTGGAATATTGAGCACAGATAATGTCTCCTACGGTTTCTAAATAGACCAAAATTGCCTCAAGATAACCGGCTTGTTGTATGATTTTAAATACCATAGAAGATTAATGCCCTAGGTATCAAAAAGGAAGAAAGGTGGCACACATTTGCAGTTCGTACACGCATGAATACAATGTTCACTGGAGAAGGATTTCTGAAGTCTCTTAGAGAGAAATATATTTATAATTATGAGGAAGAAATGAGTGCAATTGTTTCTTCCTGTAGTGAAGTCAGTTTGAATATTCAAATTAGGGATGTCTATTAAGGGCACGGCTGCCTCTTTCCCACTTCTAGCCCTTTCCCGTCACATCGTCGCCATAAGATCTACCTATGTCGGGGCGACTTAAAGCAGATAAAACAAGCGATCTCTCTCAATTAATATACTCACGAATACAATCATGTTCATAAAAACAGAACACCTTAAAAAACTAGAGATAGGAAGTTCATACTCACAGGACATGTTCATTAGTATGTTCTACAGAAACGATTAGAATTTGTCACCTAAGTTCAGCATGTGCACTGTTGCCTAGTAGCACTGTGTCCGGGCACTAATAACTTGTTCCATGCGTGACGGCATCGACGCGTATATAAGGCGCGAATGGACCCTGGGATGTAGCCATCCATGCTGCATTCACCTGGTTCCACAGTTCATCTTTGGTGGTTGGCATTAGGTCACCGCGCCACACCCGTCGTTTCACCATATCCCACACATTGGATTGGCGACAAGTCCGGTGATCCGGCGGGCCAGGGCAACAGTCTGACCCTATGATAACAAGAAGGAACGTGTTCCTGCAGCACCATGTGGTCGCGTATTGTCCTGCTGAAATGTGGCGTCTGGGGTGTCGTGCAGAAAGGGTACGGCTACGGGTCGCAGGATGTCATTCACGTAGGTCAAACTGCCCTGGGCACACACCAACCGTGATTTGTGGTTGTACCCAATAGTACGCCATACCATAAAGCCTTGAATTGACGCTGTATGTTTTGTGTGAAATCAGTCGATGTGATGCCTCTTCCCTTGTCTGCGGCGAACCAACATGCGGGCATCATTTTCAAACAAACAGAATCTGATTCGTCCGAAAAACTATCTGCTGCCATTCCTGTCCCCAGTGACGTCGTTTCATACACCATTGCAGTCTAGCTCGTTTATGTACATTAGTCAAAGGTAGATGGAGAAGTGGACGACGCGCCGGTAACCCAGACCGTAATAAACGGCGACGGACTGTCACTCCTGATAGTATACGATGTGTTACACTGTTCCACTAGAGCCGAGGAGGACGCATATGTCCTGCAATGCCATTCGGATGAAGTGTCGATCAGACCCATCTCGTCGTGTTCTACGGCCTTCTGTGAACAATTCTGTACACACCCGTTGCACTGCCGACACACTTCGACCCACACGAGCACCAATTTTTCGGATGGATGCATCACGTTCTCTCATGCCAATAATGCGCCCTCATCAGACTCACTCATTTGACGGTACGGTTCTTGCATACATCTGGTGGCATCCTACGTGTCTGCTCAAGTCACACTGATCCATTACCTTCGGTTTATAGTGAAAACGAGAGTCGCAGGCACATTTTACCATTCGGTGGTGGTGCGCCGAGATATCGATGTGGACCTTAAACCTGACGGCCGACATAGTTCAAATGCTAATCATTTCTTCAAAACATACTAATGCACTTGTACTGTGAATATGAACTTCCTACTTCTTGTCTTTCAAAGTGTTCTGTTTTTATGTATTAGTGTACATCTTGAATATCATTTACTATATTAATCAAATAGTTACACTTCTGACTGATACAAGAGATGAACATAATTCTACTCACTTACATTACAATGTTGGAAAAGGTCTCCGTGTTCTGAGTTACTGTAAGTTACATTTATATATGCACAAATTTATGCATTTTTTATGGGAATAAGTAGAGTCAGAAAATGGTTAGATAATTACATAAAAGTTGACGAAATAGTTCTTTATGAACTTGTCTATAATGTAAACTTTGTTAGGATATGATAAGAAAATAACCAAATAATGAAAGAAAGTAAGAATACATGATGAAGAATGCATTTCCTCTTTCAGGTAGTTTCTAAATGTATTTACTCAGTTTCGGCAGACTGAAAAGCCTAACAGTTACAAATTAACTGAGTTGAAACTGAAAAGAGATGGCTTCAGATATTACAAAAAAAAATATATCACGTCATTTCTTACCCCAACCATCTATACACGGTGTGCTAGCGTGATGGTTACCTATGGGCAGGCTTGTATTGGACTGATTGAGCATACTAGCAAGTGAAGTGTATGTAGCGAACTCACTGTGATGTTTGGTTGGTTGGTGTTGACCCCCACTGACTAACCAGGAAGTTGAGAAAGCAGGACCACTGCAAAGTGGAGGAATTTAAGTGGCGAACAGCTTTTAAATTACATTAACAGGACGGGGGGGGGGGGTGACTAACGTAAAAATGAGTAAAAATAGTAATTTTTATTTGCTCATAAAATACCTTAATATGTCACGATTTTAATTCCAAAATATTACACTTCAATGCATCTGTAAACGTGAAAAAAGTTAGTATCTATAACTACTTGTATACTGCCACGCCCACTTCTGTAGGAAGAGTTTTTATTTCATTACCACGTGTTTGTCTTTCTTCCATTTGAACCTGTCATGAAGAAAGATGTGGAAATGTATGGCTGCCGCATTATTCCGGTTCCTTTGCTGACAATGTATTTATATAAATGTGTTGCTGTGGTTCGATAATCGATTTACCAAGTGCTGATTTTTTGAGTTCTGTGTTATCTAAAGTAACAGTATGCCTCGGGGTGAACGTAGATTTTTAAGAAAGTCAGAAAGGACCGTGCTTCTCGGTTTACGAAAAAAATCGAATGTACCAGGGCAAGGTACACAACAAGCGGTATCGGTTTCGTAGTACTTAGAGCAAGAGGTCCAGTGCTGGTAAGACGAAAATTGATGGAGGTACTTCGCTCGATGTATACAAAACAGAAGATAAATCCTCAAGTGGGTTTAGGTTCATAGATTTGAGGACTCTGTCAGAAGTTATTCGTTCAGCTTGTGCCTGTGCTAACTGTGATGCGCGAGATTTGAGGTTATATGATAACGAAGAGAGGACTGGTTTAGTCTGTAGGTTACATTTGCATTGTGATAGCTGTCAGTCAGGTATTGCTTTTAGAACGTCTGAAGTGAATAACTGGACTTATGAAGCAAACTTGAGATTGTGTTTAGGTGTTAGAAGGGAAGGTACCAACTTGCTTTGTGGAATTATGTACATGCCATCTCCAGCTGCAAGGTACACTAATACAAACAGAGAACTCTTGAATACCCTTGAGAAAGAATGTGGGGATAAGCTGACATCATCAGTGCAGGAAGCTGTGAACCTAAACAGTGATCTGGAAACAACTGAATCTGATGTTCCAGTTACTGACTTGTGTGTTTCTTGCGATGGTACATGCATGATGCGTGGACACACATCACTTTATGGTGTTTCGTCAGTCATTAGCACTGACACTGTCAAATTACTTGATCTGAAAGTGATGAGCAATTTATGTGGTATTTGTGCCCTTAGAAAAAATGTGACAGTGTAGAAGAAGAGAGGAAATGGCAAAGGGAACGTAAAAATGTGTGGTCTGCAAATTACTCAGGTTCCAGTAGTGCGATGGAGCCAGCTGTGTTGAAACTTGTTTCTCGAAAAAGTGTTCAAAAATATGGGGTCAGGTATGTGAAATACCTTGGTGATGGTGAGTAAAGTTCGTTCAAAACTGTCTTGGAATGTGAACCTTATGGCCCAGATTGTAAGACTGATACAGAAGAGAACGGAGGAAGGCTTTTAAAATTGAAGAAGGGACTCAGGGGTCAAAAGTTAAAGGTGACAAGCCTCTGGGGGGTACTAATAGGCTTACTGATAAAGAAATGCATACTTTGCAGGTATATTATGGGAAAACTGTAAGAGAGAAGTGTGAAAATGTGAAGGACATGCAAAGAGCTGTTTGGGCCATTCATTTTCACAAACTGTCTACTGACCAAAATCCTATTTATAACCCATGTAATATTTTATGATGTAAATTCAAACAAGCTGAGCAAGCTGGCACTACTTATTCCCACAAGCACGATCTATCTGAAGCTGTCATGAACCTTTAGGGTTCTGGCCAATCCAGATTTGTTACAGAAGTGTTTGCATGGCAGAACCCAGAATCCTAACAAAAGTTTCAAGTCCCTTATATGGAAGAGATGTCCCAAAACTGTATTTGTCTCTTCAAAAGTGGTAAATCATAATGATGCTTGTTTAGTGTTTAACAATGGAAATGTACGGAGGATAAAGACTTTGAAGAGACTTGGATTGCAGACAGGAGCTTTCACAGTGTCAATACTGAAGGACATAGATGATAGGCGAATTGCTACAGCTGACTCCACAATGATGAAATTGGAAACTAAGGACCATCAAAGGAGAAAATCAGAGAGGAAACAGCTGGAGGAGGAAGATGAAACTGAGGAATATGGATATGGTCTGCACTAATTCATTAGATGAATGGTAAACAATATAAGAAATCTCAAATTTTTTATTTATTTTTTCTGTAACTTACATTTTTGTAAGTTTAATGTACCTTTCGTAGTACATTTTACAAGATACAGTGATGAAACTTGTTTTTTTTTGCTATGAACCTTTATTATAAATAACTTCGTGGAAATAATTTTTTAAAGAAAATAATTCGGATTTTATGGGGTGACAAATCACTATATTTTTTCCCCAATTCAGTCCGTCAAATTTGAATTGCTCTGAAAAATAAAAGTTAATAAGTTATCAAACTTTCGTTCCGCACATATCCTCAAATTATTCTTTAGATATTATGTGCCAAATTTGGTAATATAGAATTTGATGGTTTTCTAAATAGGGTATATTTTAAGGGTACATGTTTCAGAAAGTTCAAAAATTCCTAGAGTAGGAACCATGTAAGTGATCACCACAATAATCAACACAAATATGTCCACAAAATATATACACGGGGATACTGTCTACGATGCCCTGAGTAAGAACAAGAACAGCAGCAGCAAGCAGCAAACTAGAAGAGACATTGCTGAGATGGTGTGTGCAGAACAACCTCCTGTTGACTAGGTCGACTTACATTACTGGTAAGCAAGCAAAAGCAAACTTATTGTCCGAGTTGGCTGCGTGGTAACGACCCACGTCACTGTAAACTTGCATTCGGAAGATAGTGGGTTAGCCATTTTCACACTAGGCAAATTCTGAGTCTGTGCATTAATTATGACCATTGACGTTTCCTTCCCAGTCCTAGCCATTTCCTTCCCCATCGTTGCCTAAAACCTACCTGAGTTAGTACGAAGTTAAAAAGAAGCAAACTTGTAGTTTTACGTTTGTGTTAAGTTCGTGATCATAATACCATAACTTCCAGTTTTACATGGAATCAGAACCACACAACTCTGGCTTTTCTTCCAAAATACAACATGCGTTGGTCAAGATTGGAATCGGGTTAGTCTTGCGAGAAGACTGTGACGATGCCACTCAGAATAAAAAAATATATTATTATATTACATTACATTAATTTATATTATATATATATATATATATATATATAATTCGCTGGGGCCATCAAGGACCACGTTAAGTCTTGTTTCATTTGACACTGAACTTGGCCTTCTTTAGAGCCCAAATTTCCCTCATTCTTTGTGAGTGGGCCTGCTTACGCTCCTCTGTCCAAGGGGCACCGTGTCTTCTCTTCGGTTGCTCGTCTCGGTTTAGCCCGTTCGTCAATATTTTCTTGCGGAAGAGATCTCTGTTAAGGGCGTCTTCAGCTGAGATATGTAGCATTTGCAGGTCGTCTTTGGTATTTCTAAACCAGGAAATTGTGGTTTTGGGGTTTGAATCAAAAAAGTGAAAGATTTCTTTAGTTAACTTTCTTCCGTCCATTCTTTTCAGATGACCGTAAAATCGTGCCCGTCTTTTTCTGATTGTGTCGGTAATTTTCTCTATTTTTCTGTAGACTTCCTTGTTGGATCTCTTTTGATGGATTCCATTTTTGTACTTTGATCCCAAGATTCCTCTCACAATTTTGCGTTCTCTTTTCTCCAGTTATTCAAGGAGTCCTTTGTTAGCATTTAGAGTCAGGGTTTCGGCTGCATATAGAACTACTGGCTTCAGAACTGTTTCATAGTGACGTATCTTGGTATTTTGGGAAAGGCATTTTTTGTTGTAGATTGTGCGGGATGTTTCGTAGGCTATTTCCAGTTTGCGTACTCGCTCCTGAAATGCTTCTTTGTCCAGTCCATTTTTCATGATGATCTCACCCAGGTATTTGAATTTGTCTACTCGGGTGATGTCCCCGTATTTTATATGGAGTTTTGGTGGAGCCTCTTTGATGTTAGTCATTACTTCTGTTTTCTCAAACGATATCTGCAAACCAGTTTGTTCGGCAATTTCCTTTAAACTTTCAACTTGAGCTCTAGCGGTTTCTATGTCGTTTGAGAGAACAGCAGTATCATCGGCAAATGCTAAGCAGTCTGTTGCGATCCCCTTGGATTTGGTTCCTATTCTCAATGGACTGTAGTTGGTTTCCTGTAATCTCACCCGCCAGGTTCTGATGATCTTTTCAAGAACACAGTTGAAGAGTATCGGGGATAGCCCATCACCTTGTCGGACTCCTGTTTTGATGTCAAAGGAATGCGAGAGACATCCGCGGAACTTCACCTTGGATTTTGTACCGGTCATGGTGGCTCTAATTAATGCCAGCAGTTTCAAATCAATTCTAAATTCATTTAAGATGTTTAGCAGGACTTCCCGGTCAATGGAGTCGTACGCTTTCTTAAAGTCCACAAAGACAGACACATACTGCTTGGACCTTAGTGTACAATATCTGATGATCGTTTTGAGATTTTGGATCTGTTCAGCTGTTGAGCGACCTTTTCTGAACCCTCCTTGGTATTCACCTATTTGATGTTCGACTTGTGCTTCCAAACGCTCCAGGATGGCAAGTGATAGAATTTTGTAAGTCACGGGTAGCAAAGATATTCCTCTGTAGTTGTTGATGTTCTTCATGCTGCCGTTTTTGTGTAGTGGAAGGATCAAAGCTATTTTCCAATCTTCGGGTAGGGTCTCCTTGTTCCAAATTTCTTCTATTTGCTTTTGCAAGATATCAAGTGATTCCTCTGGGGCATATTTCCATAGTTCTGCTACTACTGAGTCTTCACCCGGCGCTTTGTTATTTTTGAGACGGGCAATGTGGCGCTTGATCTCATCTCTGTTGGGTGGTCTGGAATCTGGGTACCTGAGTAAGGGTTCCTTGGTCTCAATGGCGCTTTGCGGTTTAGAGCAATTAAGTAAATTCTTGAAGTAATCTGCCAGAATGCTGCGAATTTCTTCATTTCACGTCGCCAGTGTGCCGTCCTTTCGCTCAAAACATAGAGATGGTGGTTTATAGCCAGTGAACTGTCCTGGAACTCCTCGACCCTTTGCCGATGTTTATCATTGTCGAAGCGTGTGATCTGTTTGGTTGTCTTCCTTGTGTTTGCGGGAATTGGTTTGAATTTGATAAGAGACATATAATGATCTGAGGCCACATTGATGCCTTTCTTTACCTTCACATTCATAATCTCAGGGCTGTTTCTCCTGGAGATTGCAACGTGATCAATTTGGAACTCTCCGAGAGCTTGAACGGGAGAACGCCTAGTCATTTGCTTTCTGGGTAGATGGCGAAAGTGGGTCGACATGACCTGCAGGTTGTGATTTTCGCAAATGGACACCAGTCTTTTGCCGTTGGGATTGGTTCTTTTGTGAGCAGGGTAATTTCCTATAACTTTCTTGTACTTCTGTTCACGACCTAGTTGGGCATTGAAGTCACCCAAAAGAAGCTTGACATGGTGTTTGGGGATTTTGTTTAATTTTTCATCCAGTAGGTCCCAGAAATTATCAACTTCGTCTGGATCAGACGTGTTCTTATCGTTTGTAGGAGCATGTGCGTTAACTAGGGCGTAGGTTTTGTTCGCGCATTTAATTGTGAGTATAGACAATCTGTCATTCGCAGGTTCGAAATTTGCAACCGATTTAAGGATCTTCGTTCTAACAGCAAACGCGGTTCCAAGCATCACAGCTCCATTGAGGATTCCTCTTTCCGCTTTGCTCTTGAAAAATCGGTAGATTATATTATATATTTTATTATTATTATTATTATTATTATTATTATTATTATTATTATTATTATTAATGATTTTTAAGAATATAATTGCGCCTTTCTTGCCCTCCACGTGGGCCAATTTCTTACATCATTGTGGACACTAGGAACTGGCGGAGGACATCAGCTGTATCTCTGGATGATTAACGGAGCTCTCTCACGCCGGCTTCAGAAGATACCGCTTCAAAAAGTCAAGAAAGATCATAAAGATGCTGAATCCGCCTTCCCTATAGAAACTTGGCTTGATCCAATTGATGTGATTTTCTCTGAGGAGGAAATTAAGTTATTGTCACTTTGCTAGGACTGTTTTGATAAAAGGAAGAGGCCAGATTATTCCAGGTGATATATTTGCAGTTAAAACTGTGCAACGGAACTCTCCCTGAAACTCTTTCGCATGTTACAGGGTCAGATGGTGGAGCTTTGGTCGTCCGTACGGAAGTTGGTGGGTTCTATCCCTGCTCAGTCCAGTGTTAGTTGAAAGTGCTCAAATACGTCATCTGGCATGAAAATGAACTCCTATGGGACAAGATTCCGACACTTCGGCATCTCCCAAAACCGTAAGGGTAGTTGGTGGAACATAAAACTAGTAACATTATTATTTATTACCTTCCGAATTTTGAATGAACAGATTGGGAGAAGTTACGATTCTTTGAATAAAGATGGGTATCCGCAAAAGACGGGAAGAAGCGTGAAAGTGAAAGATACCCTAGGCCTCACAAACACAATATTGATGGAAAGGAATAAGAGTTGACCAAGGGAGGTCGGATAGGAAATACGAAAGCGATGAAGATGGCACTAGTAATTAGACGCAATACTAGACACACCTAGGGACCCTGTGGTCATCGACCTTCATTCTCAGTTTGAGGGCCACTAGAGTTTACACCATTTACGACAAGCAGAGGATAATGTAGATGTATTCTATGCCCCAGTCATATTGGGGGATAGAAGCTCAGTTGGGAATCTACCATGTTGCTATTAAATGACGAACAATGAGTCTTAGTTTGGTAAGTGAAAGTGAACGAAAAGAGCTTGTGACGTGTTACTTTCGATTCTACTGCTGCCCAATGCCATACGCCCGACTGGTAAACAGCCTCATAGGTCACTACTGTTAGTTGCTGGGATCTTCGGCCGCGTAGAAACGTAAGCAGCTGTTAACGAGCTCGCTGCATGCTATCGTGACATCGTGGTACTATCCAAACGGAAAACATCTCCCAAGTGTTCAGAAGCAACACACTGTACGCCTGACCATACTCCTACATGACGTTTGCCGAAGTGAGCGTAGTTATGCTGGCGCAAGCCACTCTCTCCCCGCGCGAGATGTTATAACCCAACATCCCAGCAACTAACAGCAGCCAATATGCTTGGTTTATTCAAGAACTCGTTGTAATTGCTCTCTGGATGTCTCATAAACGATAATATATATATAATGATGTAATGTACGTAAAAATAACAACGAAATAAAAATGCAAATATAAACGATCAGTATAAAAATATTATATCTTCGGATTATTCTTTACTCGCTTATTACAGCACCTATTTTGAGTACTACCTATGTATAGAAATCCAGTATCCAAGAATTAGGATAATTTAATTGAGTGGAACTGGAGTACAATCGCTGATGTAAGGTCTGCACTCTTCAAAAGATGTAGAGCTAGCGGTATCAGGTAGTGTTACTTGCCTCAGCTTCAATAAAATACAGTACTTACCGGTTGGAGACTCCCTCTTCAGGGGCGATCAGTCGTCATCGTCTTGAGTGCAAATTTTAATTATTACCTAGATCAGAACTATGTTCTTCTAATAAATGATAATGCTCTGACGGTGACTGTTATTTTCCTTATATAAAATTTATTAACGAAATTAAAAATGACTTCACCAAAATATGGAATAGAAAATAAACTGGAATATAGTTATCTATAGTGGCAGTGTAGAAAAATAATCCATGTACTAACATCTAAACTCAACAGAAATTACATAATAACTCACTAACAATAAATTGTATTTATCTCGCTACATAATTAAATGCCAAGACATGGATTTGCATACTCTGTTTCTACGTCAACATGACGATTACTGCCAATTTGATGTGTGTCACATGACATGAATTGATAACCAGCAAAGTTTCAAAATGGATAACAGAATTATAATAATAATTACAGCAATTCGCCAATTAAATGCACTGATATGATGTGGGTGTATAACTATAATATATAAGATCGTTCAAGGTGATAGTCATAGCTCCCATTATGGTTGTTATTACGTTAAACGTCATCGCTATTTAAATACCATCATCACTGTATAAACCCAGTGCGCGGAGATTTCAACTCGTCTCATATTTTAACTTTATTCATCGGTTAATTGAACAGCTATAATTGACATTAAGTGACATAAACTGGCCCTACCATTCTACCTTACCGATTTAATTACAAATTTCCCATTCAGAAACACTTTTACTGTTGTGGTTTTAGCTTCAGTATCATCAATAAATCTTAGAAGTTGTTTACCTAATTTTACGCGAGCTATCTCCTTTCCTAACACTAAGTGAAGTACTGTGGGCAACTCTCCCACTAAAAATGAACAAACCTTATTACACTGACAGTCACAGTCAAACCTCTTTTAAACTAGGTATTCAAAATACAAACACAACACAGCAGAAATAAAGGCATCCTATTTCTCATGCTACACTATTCTATTTGCGTACAGGTTATTCACGCACTTGTCTGTACATAAACACTCTAGTAGCGAATTGTTCAAATGTATGATTCTACAACACACGTTAATTTCAGTGTCCATGGAGTTCTTATCACTGAACTTAACGCTTTCCATGAGTAGGAATGTGTTTTCATGGATATCCTGTGAGTGTGCATAATTGATATGAAATTTCCGTTATTATACATAAATGAAATAAATTTGTTGTACGACATAAAAGAACATATAAATCTGCGATGTCAACATAATTTCACATGGTAACATAAAAGCAAAGACATAGTCATGGTTGTTATAAAACATCCCTTCTCGGAATATCCTAGTGAACTCAATTGGGTATTAGGGATAATTCAATAATGTTACCGTTATTGCTAATATCTATCGTTCGACCAGGTGTGTAATCAAACTAACCTGCTATGTTGCGTTGCATCGGTTTTGTCGTTGATCATATGGTCCTTACACTTGTCGGTGAGCACTTACTCTATTTTCTTACTTGTATCATTTCCATCAGTTTATCTACTGCCACAAAAATTCATCTTCTCTCATATAATTACATTATTTCCATCAGCTTATCCGCTGCCATATAAATTCATGTTTCTTCCGTCATATAATTACATTACTTCCATCAACTTATTCTCTGGCATTGAATTTCATCTTTCTTCCATCATTTAACTCATTATTTCCATCGAGAAGACTTCATTATAATGCTCTGTAAATCACCTTCTCTGTACCTCTTCCACATTCACCAAACTTTGCCACTCAACACCGCACCTATAAGCAGATTAAATGACTCCTCCTTTTCATAATATTTACCAAGTCCCAATTGGCTTTCACTGATATTTCTCCAAAGATAATTCCATGAAATATTTACTGGAGATTCTACTGTTATACAGTCCCTCTGGTGGGATTATGAATCATCGTTCACTCATATCGCTCTATATTACACTGACTGACAGAGCAAATGCAACACCAAGAAGGAGTGGTCAGAACTTTATGCCAATTGCAGGGTAGACTGTCGTCACTGAGGTATGCTCATGATGTGAAATGCGCCGCTGTGCTGCGCACGTAGCGAACGATAAATGGGACACGGCGTTGGCGAATGGCCCACTTCGTACCGTGATTTCTCAGCCGACAGTCATTGTAGAACGTGTTGTCGTGTGCCACAGGACACGTGTATAGCTAAGAATGCCAGGCCGCCGTCAACGGAGGCATTTCCAGCAGACAGACGACTTTACGAGGGGTATGGTGATCGGGCTGAGAAGGGCAGGTTGGTCGCTTCGTCAAATCGCAGCCGATACCCATAGGGATGTGTCCACGGTGCAGCGCCTGTGGCGAAGATGGTTGGCGCAGGGACATGTGGCACGTGCGAGGGGTCCAGGCGCAGCCCGAGTGACGTCAGCACGCGAGGATCGGCGCATCCGCCGCCAAGCGGTGGCAGCCCCGCACGCCACGTCAACCGCCATTCTTCAGCATGTGCAAGACACCCTGGCTGTTCCAATATCGACCAGAACAATTTCCCGTCGATTGGTTGAAGGAGGCCTGCACTCCCGGCGTCCGCTCAGAAGACTACCATTGACTCCACAGCATTGACGTGCACGCCTGGCATGGTGCCGGGCTAGAGCGACTTGGATGAGGGAATGGCGGAATGTCGTGTTCTCCGATGAGTCACGCTTCTGTTCTGTCAGTGATAGTCACCGCAGACGAGTGTGGCGTCGGCGTGGAGAAAGGTCAAATCCGGCAGTAACTGTGGAGCGCCCTACCGCTAGGCAACGCGGCATCATGGTTTGGGGCGCTATTGCGTATGATTCCACGTCACCTCTAGTGCGTATTCAAGGCACGTTAAATGCCCACCGCTACGTGCAGCATGTGCTGCGGCCGGTGGCACTCCCGTACCTTCAGGGGCTGCCCAATGCTCTGTTTCAGCAGGATAATGCCCGCCCACACACTGCTCGCATCTCCCAACAGGCTCTACGAGGTGTACAGATGCTTCCGTGGCCAGCGTACTCTCCGGATCTCTCAACAATCGAACACGTGTGGGATCTCATTGGACGCCGTTTGCAAACTCTGCCCCAGCCTCGTACGGACGACCAACTGTGGCAAATGGTTGACAGAGAATGGAGAACCATCCCTCAGGACACCATCCACACTCTTATTGACTCTGTACCTCGACGTGTTTCTGCGTGCATCGCCGCTCGCGGTGGTCCTACATCCTACTGAGTCGATGCCGTGCGCATTGTGTAACCTGCATATCGGTTTGAAATAAACATCAATTATTCGTCCGTGCCGTCTCTGTTTTTTTCCCAACTTTCATCCCTTTCGAACCACTCCTTCTTGGTGTTGCATTTGCTCTGTCAGTCAGTGTATTTTATGCTTCTGAAAACTTATCATTATTACAACTATGAAATATTTAATCACTGTATAATCATGACTGTTACTGGGGACCCAATATTATTATAACCATAAGTTAGCTACAGTTGGCTGTCTACACCGCTTAGTTGATCTCCTTGAACACACTATAATTATTATTTACTATGACGCGACTCGCTTAGTATAACGCTCTACATCAGATTAATAATTTAATTTCAAATCAAACGTTATTCATCTCTACAACCAAGTTAATTAAACATTTGCGGCACATTATTTAGACTTAAATGCAGGCCTATACATTAACTTCTAAATTAGTGTTGTTAATATGGTTATGATTATTCTTTTACTATTATTGTGCATGAATAGAGAAACAATATTACACGATGATATTTACTGCGTTCCTAACAATGACACAAACAAAGGACTGATTAATCATTACTACCGACATCTCCCGTGATGTTAATGTACATTTCGTGTAAACTACGTGTTAGATTTTAAATAACATACTCGTTAGCTGAAATCCTGTTGAACCTATAGTCCGTTGGCTTCCGTCCTGCTTACTTAGACCATGTTAACCTGGATGCTGAACATTTCAATAATCTTGCTGTATCCACAAATGGCCTTCATTGAATAGATTTTGCACTTGCTACACATGTCTTGAAGTCTTAAAACTAAACACATCTTATGTTACATGATACTAGTACACCTACATTCCTTAACACATTTAAATCTACTCGGATATCCTTCAGATTCTAAGTCGTTAACTCGTGTATGTTCTTTGTGATCTACTGTTTTGGTCAGGTGACTTACTATAACATCCTCCCAAAGTTGTGAGTCGAATGACTTAATTAGCGCCCTTCTACTGCAAGGACGACTCGTAATGTTTATGTTGGGTGTCTGGTCATTACCCTCGCTCCAGGGAATTCCTCCCCTGCAGGTTTACCTCGGTTCCATTGACAACTGTTAGAAGCAACTTGTACAATTTTTAGCATGGCATTACTCGCCTCGTTTCTTTCTCAAATGAATGAAATGGAAAGTACCAACTGCAGGCTGGTTAGTATTGAACGTATGTCCCATCTGCTGAGAAAAGTTTGGGATGTGAGACTATAACATATCTGAATACGGACATAAGTCTTGAAGTGTCAATTCCTCCCACAAAATCTCCTATTCATCGTAACTCCGTTACTAGAAACTCGGCAGTGCCATACCAAAGTCTAGCTACTGGGCATTGCCCTGTGTCTTAATCCATGCTATTTTCTAAGTGGAAGAAACCTTATTCACTGCTGCAGAACGATCACAATTGAATCGATTATTTCAGAAACCAGTCAAGCGCCAACTGTCTAGCATCAGACAAAATGTTATGGTAGGGGTTTTAATATTTTAGCTTGAAAATATTATGCATCTTAATACTTTCTATCTAAGGGAAAATATTTTGTGCTTATTAAATTCGCTGTAAAAAATCCGAAAAATTCTCCACTTAACTGGTTTCTGAAATAAACGAGTATTGCAAACATATTTTTATGGGATAATTCTTGAATTTTGAAAGGATTTAATCATAAACCCCATATTTGTGGAAATAGAAAATATTTTAATAGCTTTATACTGCATTACTGATATAAAAAGATGAAATCTGCAATTCCTGCTCATCATGACAGGAGGTAATCAATCCTCATGAACAAACTCCACAGCACATTCTGTCTCTCTAGTAGGCCATTGTAAAATGCTGTCATAAAAGTGTTTATACTCCATCAGGTAAGGTTTCAAGGCATTTAGTTCACGTATCTTCTTAATATTGATCGGCACCTAAAACAAACAATAACAAAGAATAATATAGAGCTCAGACCAGGTACTTCCTTGTCTGAGTAAGAAATATAACCTTCTCCTATTACCCTTACATTCCGAATAATATTACGCGTGCGAATTTGTTTGTCTACCACTCCTCGTTTCCATTTTAGATACAGGTTCGTCTTCTGAACTTTCAGACATATAACTACGATTATAAAACACTGCACTAAACAAAAACACTTTTTGAATCAGTTGTTGACAAAACTACGAACATGCGATTCGAGAAACACAACAATGTCAATATAAACAGCTGCACAGCTGGCTATTCTGCATTCAAAACAGCAGCGCCAACCGGCAAGGTGCGGCTTATCACAAAATGTACCAGCAGTTTACTGCAGAAACTAGCCAAGCGGTGTCACTTGGCTGGTTTCTGAACTAAATACGAAATTCAACGTAATGCGGACGCAATCCTCTTTCGACTTCAACCTCGACTTATGGCGGAAGGATACTACTGCACGTTGTGGATTGAGCTACTTAGAGCTTTCATTTTCCACACCAAAAGTCGCATCACTTCACATTTTTGTGTTGCCTAACTCGCAAAACAACTGCGCTTCGATTGATATGTCTTGATGCAGAAATCGATCTCTATTTTTAAACGACTTTGATAGCTGGGGTGGTAATATCTTTCGTGGCGCACTTGTTGATATCGGGTATCTCACGCCATGGTGCGGCGTTAGCCTCTAACCCATGTATCGCTACTACGCACGTTCTAATTATTAATTCCCTGTTACACAACGTTGACACTTGCTCCTAAATTATCATATTTTAACCTGATGTAAGGACCATACGAATACTTTTTTAATTTCGATCACATTTCACAAATGAACTAGATATTCCTGTCTGCTAGTTTTAAAATAGGAAAAATGCTGAGCCTTCATTGGCTGAGAGGTGTTCGATATTCCTCTGTAAGGACGATATCAAGATAAATAAGGGGCGTTGTGTAGGCTATTTTGAACTTCTCTCTCTGTCTAATTTCTGCTTCTTGGTCAATCGTCCAGGGGGATGCTTCCACGTTTGCTTCATTGTCAGCTTTCACCCGCACCTGCGCCGGATTTCGTATGCTTTATTCTCAAAGATAATACTTTTATGATCATAACAAACGTGACATTTGGGGACTTGGCTAGCTTAAAAGCAATACTACGGAGGTCTCTGAAGTTTTACCGCCGAGTTCGAACTGAAATCTGCTGTACTGACTGCAACACCATTTAATATCTATTGAAACCAATATTTTATTTCAGTCAGACTCGATCAGATGGGTGTATCACTTTCCTACTTAAAGTGAAAATGTTCCAAAGACTTGAAGATGATTTCCATCCTTTTAATTTAGCATAATTTTCTTTCACCTGTGACCATCTTCGAGTCTTGGAATATAAGTGTCGTTTCTTCTCTGTCCCTTTTCTTACTTCTTGTAGTAACTGATGATGATACTCCTCCATTCTCTCCTTTTCTTCTTTTCGGCTAACAGGTCATTAGCGATCAGCTGAATAAATACCTTAAGTTGTATCGGTTCCTGCAGACACATCGGACAGGCTTCCGTTCCTTCTTCTTTCTTCTCCTCTGGCTGTGGGGTTGTTTCTTCATCGGATACTTGGAACGCCTCTTCTTCGCTGGCTGAGTTCCTTATTCTCCTTCGTCGATAATGAACCGTTCATCTTCATAATTATCATTATCATCATCATCATCATGATCTTCTTCGTCGCTGGATGAAACAACGTCTTCTTCTTCTTCTTCTTCTTCTTCTTCTTCTTCTTCTTCGGAAAAGGACAGTTAACTACAGCGTGCCACGGTCTTATTGGGCACATTTAAATGGACAGTAGAAAGTACACTTCCTGTAGGCTGATGGATTGTGTTGTTTATGCAATCCAGGATTACTGGTAGTAGATTGACCCACTTCGAGTGTTGCGCTGGAATGAAGATTCTACAAAATTTTGATATCACCTTCATTACTCTCTTGGAAGAGTTACTTTGTCGTTAGGTATTGAACTTAAAACGTTTTATTTTCAGTTCTCGAAGAGCGTTCTTAAATTGAGCAGATATAAATTTGGATCCATGGTTGGTAAGAAGACTCTCTGGTTTACCCATAGCTGGAATTGTTTTTCTGGTGAGTCATCATAGAATTAACCTGATGTTTGCTTTCTGCATGGGGAACAAAGTTGTGTACTTGGAGAATACGTCCGTGGTTACTGAAATGAACTTGTTTCCCCTGGTGGATTTAGGTCTGGGCCGATAATATCCATTGCATATAATTCCTTAAGTTTAGTTGGCACTGGCGGAATTGGCGTTTTTATGAGGCAAGAATTCGATTTGACCCTTTCACAATTGTCGCATGTAATGATTGCTTCTCTGTTTCACGGAGGTTTTTCCACGTAAACTCTCCTGAATGGTAGCTACGAATATATCATGGCCCGTAATTCGGTGAACGTGCCGAATTAATTCGTTCTTCTAGCTGAAGTTGCGTAACTACCCTTTGTGTGGTCCTTGTCCACGTAGTTCACTAATAAATTGTTAACAAGTAGATATTATTCTGCCTGCTTATGTATTTTGGCGTAATTCGGGTCCTCCGGCTGGATTCTTCCCTGGAAATAATCTATTATCCTGCCTGAAGTAGCTTTTGCCTGCTGATAACGAGCTAACTGGCTCAGACGAAGTAGAACTTCTTGGTATTCCTTTACCAGGAGTACATATATGACTTGATCTTCATCCTAATTAAGGTTTCTCATCAGAATATCAGCTATGACGTTTTCTTTCCCCGGACAGTGTTCAATTGAAAAATTGAATTGTTGCACGAAAAGTGACCAGCGTAAAACTCTCACTTGAAACGGCCGTCTTCAGCATAAAAGTTAATCCTTTATGGTCGTTTCTTATTACTACAGGTAGTCCATGAATAACTTTAGGCCAGTGTTGTAAGGCCTCGACTATGGCTAACGTTTCTAGCTCGGTTGTGCTGTAGTTCCTTTCATGTCTCCTAAGTTTTCGACTTAAGAAAACTAGATATCTCTTAGAGGTCGGCGACTTATTTTCTTCCTGGAACAAGATAGCGCCGATCCCAACGTTGGATGCGTCTGTTTGTAGCACGAATGGTAAATTGAAGTTGGGGTAACATAGCTTAATGCTCCTGGATAGCAGTTCTTTGGTACTTTGAAAAGACATTTCTTTATCGCTGTCCAACGCCATTTCTTGTTTATATAAGAAGTTCTGGAGTGAAACCACTACTTAAGTGAAATTCGGACAGCGGTCAGGAAAAATTCAGCACATCCCCAAGAATTGCCGAATATGATTAATTTTGGTAGGTTTTGGTAAATTATTGTTGGCCTCTAATTTTACTGGATTGGGTCGGCCTCCCTGACCACCGGTGATACGTCTTAAGGATAAAATTTCAGTCTGGCAGAAATGAGGTATTTTAGATTGACTTTAAATCCAGTTGCGATTAAGTTCTAAAATACCATCCCTACGTTGTGTAAATTCCCTTCGAAAGACGTACTCTGGACGATAATATTATCAATTATCTCCTTCACAGCGTCGGTGAGGTTTCTTTCCAGAGCTCAAATTAGCGCTGTGCTACTGTTTTTTAAGTCGAACTGGAGACTATCAAAAACGTAGGTTTGTTGCTAAAAATGAAGCCCGTGAGCAGAGTCGATTCTCCTCCAGCTGAATATGATGGAATGAGGACGTTAAGTCTACTCCCGTAAACATATTCATTCCTATGAATCGACGAATGATATCCTTAATTGGTGGAGCCTGATCGTTTTCGGGAATATATTTTTCCAATCAGTTGGTGGGCATCTAAACAAATTTAGAGTGAGTTATCTGGTTTTACAAGAGTGAGGAGATTATTCACAATGGGGTGACTCTCTTTGATATAATCCCTTTTTCTTCCATCTCTTGAATAATTTTATTTATTTCTGATAATGTTTTTCAGGGTGGGGGTAAGCTTTGCGCATGTACGGTTGTCAGTCCGTGACGTTTAGAGCGTATGCGAAATTGGGGATCTTGCCAGCCTTTCAATAAAAACACTCTTTGTATTTAATTAACATAGCCCTCAGCTTTTCCTTTTGTTCCCTTGTGCCTTCGAATTCTGCTACCTTTACTGTTATTAAATCACCCAGCTCTGGTTCAATTTCAGTGTCAAAATGCCCTGAAGAATTATTCCGTGATCCAAAATGCTCTCTTTTAAATTATTTTTTTCTTCACTACCAGCAATCTTGTCCTGAATTGTATAATTAACCTCTGATCCACTATTTGCCTCTTGGTTTAGCTGTATTCTCTCGCTACTGTCAATCTTACGAAAATTGATGACACTTCTGGCGAGATCTATCGCTGCATTAGCTTCCCAGTACCGAAAATGATGTTATCATTTATGCAGGACATATTTTCAAATGGATGAATGAAGGTTGAGTTACCAATTTCTACCTCTAATAAAGTTAGTGACTTAGAAATAGTAGTTCCTTAAGGAATAATCCCTCTAATTTTTACAGCTGATACGGGAATTTCAGGCATATTATGACGTTCCTTCAAGTCATTATACAGTGTCCTAGATATGATAATAATTGTCGCTCCTCTGTCGGCTAGGGCTCTCGCATGAGTACCATGAATTCTCACATTGATGACTGGTAACCGTCTAACTTGTTTGGCGTCTGTCTTAATGGGATCTTCTAATAGATCTGATAGCTGTACGACCCAAGAGTCCACCTATGCTGCAACCCATTCACATGCGTTGTCGGCCTCTAGTAGAGGCTCGATCCTGTCGCATGGTGACGTTGACAGGAAATAGACGTATTTTTCATGCCCGTTCCGATTGGTTTGGTGGGGCTGTGCTGACGGTTTTAATTGTTGACTACAATGGTCTCCTTGGCCTCGTGAATGCTGGAACTGAATACTTTCGGCACCCGTAATATCTGGTTCAAGTTCTGCCGATTAATGGCCTGCTTCCATTTTCCTTGTTCATGTCACTGTGAGTTAAGTTCCTGAATGTACTCCCTACTATCACGATTGCGGTGATCTGATTCCCGATAGTCTTTTTTTGCTATTTTGCTTTACGTCTCACCGACACAGATATTTCTTATGGCGACGATGGGATAGGAATGGCCTAGGGATTGGAAGGAAGCGGCCGTGGCCTTAATTAAGGTACAGCCCCGGCATTTGCCTGGTGTGAAAATGGGAAACCACGGAAAATCATCTTCAGGGCTGCCGAGAGTGGGACTCGAACCCACTATCTCCCGATTACTGGATACTGGCCGCACTTAAGCGACTGCAGCTATCGAGCTCGGTCCCGATAGTCTGGTCGTTGTTGTTGTCGTCCACGTTCGCTCCACCTCCTACACTTCTCGTGGCGTTGATATGGACGATTCCACTTCTTGTCATATCTCTTCCGATCCCTATTCAGAATTCTCCGGAACTCGACTCTTTTTTCCTCCCTTCTCTTCTATTGTTTCGGCGAGGAATCGCTCCCGTGTTCTGGCCTCTTTTGCCATGAGGGCTATTGGATTTTGCGGCATCTACCACGTACGCACTTCGTTAGTGTTTCGGGTCTACCTAGGTGTGCTTATAAATATCGTACTGTCCAGCTGACGAATGATGCTCTCCGCTTCTTCCGATCTGTGAACGTTGGCGGTAATTATCATCCTCTGGACGTCTAGAGGGAATTGCTTGACGATAGCTTGGACTAATACTTCCTGACACTGAGGATTGTCTAATTCTTTAATTTTGACTAATTGGTGGACGAAATAGTCGCTGTAGCGTGTAGGCATACTCGTTCCTGGAGTATAATTCGAGACGTAAATTTTGTTGCGCCGCCTGCAATCCAAAATATATTAAGGAACGCCTTCTCTAAATCATCAAACGTCTCGAATAGGAATCTGATTCCTATAAACCGCATGTTTGGGCTAGATTCGACATATCTTTCCACGATTCTAAGTTTCTTTTCCTCTGATATTTGCATCTTCTCAAAGTATGCTTTTAGGTCCCTTAGAAACATTTTGGGTGTGACCGAATGAATGCCATTAAATCTCCGTGGTTGCTCATCGATCACCTTAAGATTGCTGATGAAGTTGGAATGGTTTACTGTTACTTGTATATTCCCAGCAGGTGCTGGCTGAGTGCTGGCCTCCTTAAATATGGGAGTTTCCACTTGCCACTAAACACCGCACCTATAAGCAGATTAGATGGCTCATTTTAATAATATTTACCAAATCCCAATGGGTTTTCCCGGGTATTTCTCCAAAAATAATCCCATGAAATATTTACTGGAGTTTCTACTGTTATACGGTCCTTCCGATGGGATTATGAATCATCATCCACTCGGACTGTTCCATATTATTTCGAGCATTTGTCTATTTATCATCATTACAATTATGAAAGACTTAATCACTGTATAATCATGACTGCTACCGATGATCCAATATTATTATAAGCATCACTTAGCTACAGTTGCCTATCTACATCGTTTAGTTGACCTCCTTGAACACACTAATGTGGAATAATTTTCTCTAATTATTATTATTATTATTATTATTATTATTATTATTATTATTATTATTATTTTCTATGACGCGACTCACTTAGCTTAACTTTCTACATCAGATGTACAATTTAATCTATAATTATAATTATTATTTACTATGACGCGACTCGCTTAGTATAACGCTCTACATCAGATTAATCATTTAATTTCAAATCAAACGTTATTCATCTCTACAACCTGCAAGCTGCAATCCTGTTCTACCCATGTCCGTCGGCATCCATCCTGCTTACTTAGACCATGTTGACCTGAATGCTGGACATTTCAATAACCTTGCTGTATCCACAAATGACCTTCATTGAATTGATTATGCACTCGCTGCACATGTCTTGAAGTCTAAATTCTAAATACATCCTATGATACACGATACACGTACATTCCTTAACACATTTATATCTACACTCGGATATACTTCAGAATCTAAGTTGTTAACTCGAATATGTTCTTTGAGAGCTACTGTGTTTGGTCAAGTGACTTACTATAACATCCTCCCAAAGTTGTGAGTCTGAATGGCCTAATCAGCGCTCTTCTACTGCAAGGTCGACTCGTAATGTTTATGTTGGGTGTCTGGGCGTTACCCTCGCTCTTGGGAATTCTTCCCCTGCAGGTTTACCTCGGTTTCATTGACAACTGTTAGGAAGAGCTTGTACAATATTTAGCATGGCATTACTCGCCTCGTTTCTTTCTCAAACGAATGAAATGGGAAGTCTTTACCTACTACAGGCCAGTTAGTATTGAACGTATGTCCCGTTTGCTGAGAAACTTTTGTGATGCGAGACTATAACAGCTGAATACTGAAATAAGTCTTGAAGTATCAATTCCTCCCACAAAATCTCCTATTCATCGTAACTCCGTTACTAGAAATATCCCCTTTTATTCTTAAGATAATTGGTTTAAAATCGGCAGTGCCATACCAATGTCAAGCTACTGGATATTGTCCTGTGTCTAAATCCACGATATTTTCTAAGTATAAGACAACTCATTCACTGCTGGAGACCGATCACAATTGACGTCTTAACAGTGACAACTCCGAGTACTACTGACTGTCAGGACGCAGTCCTCTCTCAACTTCAAACTCGATTTATGGCGGTAGGATACTACTGCACGCTGTGGATTGAGCTACTCCGAGCATTCATTTTCCATACCAAAAGTCGCATCACTTCACATTTTTGTGTTGCCTAACTCACAAAATCACTGCGCTTCGATTGATATGTCTTGATTCAGAAATCGATCTGTATTTTCAAATGACTTTGATAGCTGTGGTGTTGATATGTTTCTTGGCGCGCTTGTTGATATCGGGTATCTCACGCCAAGGTGGGGCATTAGCCTCCAACCCATGCATCGCTACTACGCACTTTTTAATTATTAATTCCCCATTACGCAATTAACGCTGACACTTGCTCCTAAATTACCATATTTAACCTGATACCACACGAATGCTTCTTTAATTTCGGTCACATTTTACAGATCAACTAGATATTCCTGCCCGATATTTTTAAAATGGGAAAAATGGCGAGCTTTCATTGGCTGAGAGGTGTTCGGTATTACTCTGTCTGGACCATTCCAAGTTAAATAAGGGGCGTTGATTAGGCTGTTTTGAACTTCTTCCGCTGTCTAATTCTTGCTTCTTTGTCGGCAGTCCAAGGGTATGTTCCCGCGTTTGCTTCATTGTTCGCTTTCACCCGCACCCGCACCTGCACCGGATGTCGAATGCTTTCTTCTCAAGGATAATACTTTTATGATAATAACAAACTAGGCATTTTGAGACTTGTCTAAAAGCGCTACTACGGACGTCTTTGAAGTTGTACCGCCGAGTTCAAACTGAAATCTGCTGTACTGACTGCAACACCATTTAATATGTATTGAAACCAATATTTTATTTCAATCAGACTCGATCAGGCCGGTGCAATACTACTTTCTCTTTTTTATTACTTTACTTTGTGCTAACACATTCATGTTTCCGGTGACTCCATAAGATAGTCAGGACTGGAATGGAAGAAACTGTGGTATTAATTATGGAACATCCATGGTATTTTTCTGGTGTTAAAATGAGAGGAAACTTGAAAAATTATTCCGATGGTGAGTTGTGAACTAAATATCGTCCAAATACAAGTTTATATTTGACGATCTATACCGTGTAGCAAGCTTACTCGGTAGAATAGCGTTCCTTTTAATAATTCAATTGATATTATGCACATTAACAGCTTTCCAATACTTGAAATTCATTCCCTCCAAATTGCCAATAAAATGAGAATAGTTCTGTTTAATGATTCTACTTTTTGTTGTTGTTGTTGTTGTTGTTGTTGTTAAGGTACGACTGTTTTCAAATAAAATTAATTTCATTCACATTATTAAAAGTGACAGTTTTGACCGAGCAAGTGTCTGCGGGGTTTGGGTCACGTAGCTATCAGCTTGCTTTTGGGAGATAGTGGGTCCGAACCTCACTGTCGGCAGCCATGAAGGCTTTTCCATGGTTTCCTATTTTCACAGGCAAATGCTAGTGCTGTATCTTAAGTATGGCCACGCCTGCTTCCTTCCCACCCCTAGCCCTTTCCTATTCCATCCTCGCCATAAGACCTATCTGTGTCGTTGCCACGTAAAGTGAATTGTCAAAGAAAAAAGTGGCAGTAAATTGGATATCTCATTTCTACTTTATCATTTCATACTTAATGTTTCGGAATACAAGGGAGAATTGAACTAATTCTAATGAAAGTGCAGGGTTTTGAACAAACACTAGTTAACAACGTGAAATCTTTTTCGTTTAGTCGACCTTTAATACAGGCACCACAATCAAACATATTATCAATCTTGGCATACACTATATGAACGGGATTGGTAATCATTATCAATCTTGGCATACACTATATGAACGGAATTGGTATCTCGATTTTCATAGCTCTCTACAATGAAGTAACAAAAAATGTACAAATACTACGTTAGTTTGTCTCAAAAGCTAAAACAAAGTCAAATATACACTGGCGGAAAAAATATCCAAACACCATGAAATAAGAAATGTAGAATAGGGAAGTTCTGGCAATATATTTGTCGAGGTAGCATAATTAATTGATTACCGGTACAAGACTACAGATTAATATCCGGGCGAGAAAAGCCATCGGAAATGTGCCATATTGGTCCATTAATATCCGGTGTAATAGCCTGACTGTTGAATGGAGACATGCAAACGTGCATGCAGTTTTTCATACAGGTGCCGGGTGTTATCTTGTGGGATGGAGGTCCATGCCTGTTGCACTTGGTCGGTCAATACAGGGACGGTTAATGTCGGTTGTGGATGGCGCTGGAGTTGTCGTCCAATGACGTCCATACGTGCTCGATTGGGGACAGATTCGGGGCTAGAGCAGGTCAAGGCAACATGTCAACACTCTGTAGTACAAGTTGGGTTACAACAGCGGCATGGGGGCGTGCATTATCCTGTTGGAAAACACCCCCGGGAATGCTGTTCATGAATGGCAGCACAACAGGTCGAAACACCAGACGGACGAACACATCTGCAGTCAGATTGCGTGGGATAACCACGAGAGTGCTCCTGATGCATAGGAAATTGCTCCCCAGACCAGAACTCTCGGTGTAGGTCCAGTGTGTCGCTGCCGCAGACAGGTGGAACGCAGACGCTCATCTGACCGCCTCGTAACCATCACTGGCACCAAGGCAGAACCGAATTTCACCGGAAAACACAACGGACCTCCACTCCATCCTCCAATGAGCTCTCGCTTGATACCAATGAAGTCGCAGACGGTGGTGGTTTCGGGTAAGCGGAATGCACGCCGCAGGGCGTCTGGCTCGAAGCTGTCATTCAAGTAACCGATTTCGAACAGTTCATTGGGTCACTGTGGTGTCAACTGGTGATCGAATCGCTGCTGCAGACGCAGTCCATTGCGCCACAGCTATGCGCGAATACGGCGGTCCTCCCTGTCGGTGGTCTAATGGTGACGTCCGTAGCCCGGTCTTCTTGCGAGCGTACCTTCTCGTGACCACTTCTGCCAGCACGCATGCACATTGGAGATATTCTTGCCAAGTCGTTCTGCAATAGCGCGGAAGGAATATCCACCTTCAAGTAGCCCTATTATACGGCCTCATTCAACCGCAGTGAGCTGTTGATACTGACCTTTTCGTCGTCGTAAAGGCATTCCTGACCCACTCAGTCACGACGTCCAATCTCACAGGTAACTAACGCTCTCACACAGTACAGCAAACCTGTTGTGCAAAGTCATGTGGCCGCTGCTAGCGCCACGCTAATGCGATGTGCGGGAAATACGTATCAAAGTCATCTTTCAGATGTATAAACACACCTACCAACGTTCGTTAATCTAGCACAACCCCTTCTTGGTGTTTGGATATTTCTTTCCGACAGTGTAGTTAGGAAACAGCATTTTTCCGTATAATACGAGTACATTAAACCAGGGAAAGAGAGTCTTTTTATTACAGTGTTAGTGTAGTCCACAGAAGGGAGTGTAGGAGGTGGAGAGAGGGGGTTATTAGCAAGACCGCTGGGATATATTCTGACTGCTCTTTTCACTGTGCGGTCGTCACTTCATTTTAGTTCATGAAACACCTCATACGTATGTTAATAACATACAAAAGTTAGCACTGTACTGCACATGTAAAGTTCGCATTAGACCTAAAGATATGATTAAATGAAGAATGGGCATATTTAACCAAAAATACATTTTCAGGAGTAACAAATAACTGTATAACCGTGCTGAATGGCTCAGACGGTTGAGGCGCTGGCGTCTGACTTCAACTTAGCAGGTTTGATCCTGGCTCAGTCCGGTGTTATTTGAAGGTGCTCAAATACGTCATGCTCGTGTCGGCAGATTTACTAGCACGTAAAATAACTCCTACGGGACTAAATTCCGGCACCTCGGCGTCTCCGAAAACCGTAAAAGTAGTTAGTGGGACGTAAAGCCGATAACATCATCATTATCAAATAACTGTATAAGTGGTTTTCATTTCAAGATATTCATGTTTAAGTTATTTCAGGCGTTTAGACTGGTTTTTTAAATAGAACTGAAAGCAAAATGTGTACAGATAGAAAGTAATAAGGTACTTACGGTCAAATTTTGTACTTCGTACATGTGCCTTCTGCAAAGTAGGACTTTTTCAAATATTCAATTCGAGATAAATTATTGAAACGAATGATGTAAACTGACACAAACTGTGTATTAACTTTACATACCTATCTCCCATAAATGTAACTACAGAAAATATAATATACATTGACAAAACATAATAATATAACTATGTAACCTTTTGAGAGAAGAGTTATTGAAGGAGCTTGAGGAGAGTAAGCAATGTCTCTTTTCCTTCATTCAGCCCCATTTTTCCATCGATCGTTCGTTGTTGTTCAGGTTAAAAGAATGTATCCCGCAGGAATACGTTGTGCAAGTTTTTATCAATTGGCTTTTAAGTCGCACTGACAAAAATAGGTCTTAGGGCGATTATGGGATAGAAAAGGCTTAGGAGTGGGCAGGAAGTGCCCGTGGCCTTAATTAAGGTACAGCCCCAGCATTTTCCTGGTGTGAAAATGGGAAAACATAGAAAATTATCTTCAGGGCTGCCGACAGTGGGGTTCGAACCCGCTATCTCAAGGATGCAAGCTCACACCAGCGCAACCCTAACCGCACGGCCAAATCGCCCGGTTGTGCAGGTTTCTGCACATCTCTGACCTTTTACGTGTGCATTGGGACTAGCGACAGTTGTGTATGGTTTCTCAAGGGGTAGACTTGGAGGATCGTTGTAGCATTTAAGGCTGAATGTGTGTTTGATTAATCCATAAATACACTCAGTAGAAACAGCCTTCCCTTTCATATCTGACTTATATTCGCTGTGTATTTTTTTGCTAGTTGTTTTACGTCGCACCGACACAGATAGGTCTTACGGCGACGATGGGACAGGAAAGGGCTAGGAGTGGGAAGGAAGCGGCCGTGGCCTTAATTAAGGTACAGCCCCAGCATTTGCCTGGTGTGAAAATGGGAAACCACGGAAAACCATTTTCAGGGCTGCCGACAGTGGGGTTCGAACCACTACGTATTTTAGACAGTTGAAAGTACACCTTATCTTTCTCAGGAATGCCTTTTCTAGTTGTCTCATTCGACAGACAGACCTTTTTATACTGCCCGGGCCACCATTTTTTGAAGACCAAAATGTTTTCTGTCTTCACTTCTTTGATGGGAAATCGTACAGATACATTGCTTTTCCTCGTGGGCTCGCAGAATTTTCTCAGTGAAGACTAAATGATGAAGGACCTAACAAAATTCACTACAAATCATTACTAGGCATGTAATATTTTGGATTTTAGTATATAATCCAAAACAATGAGTTTGTAATTAGACATCATGTCTACAACTTACCCGCATTGCTCCCTTGTCTTCATTGCTGCTATTTTATTTCCTCTGAGATTAACCTATTATTCTCCTGAAATTCTTGACTTTGTGATTATATTCCTTGTGGAACTTTTCGGATTGATTTTTCCTTTTACGACGATGTTCCTCTTCTTCACTACTTGACAGTGTGTTATTAAAACAAGAGCGGAAAAAATCACATACCAACATCTCGTGCAAACATTTAGATTTGACATAATGAACATCCCCTACCTTGCAGAAAGGACGTATATTACATAGTTGTTCCCTTTCAAGAACTCTAGCAGGATATAATTATAACAGTGGCACGCTGTGTGTCCTTTCCACGCGATATGTAGACCTGCCATTCAGCTATTGATTAAGGAAAAACTAAAATATGTGCTTCTCAGATATCTGCATCTACTGATTCAAATGATGTCATCTCTGTGTTCCAGTCAGGCAGGATTTTCATCTTCTGTTCTTAATTTCTTGACAACTAGAATTCAATTACTCGTCTTAGGGCTTCCCAAAGATCCAGGAGTTCAAAGCTAGAAGATTATACTTTCGTGTTATGAGCTTTGTGTTCCTTCGGTCTCAAAACACTTCTAGCCTACAGAGACCTACAGGTTTTGAAATTGGTTCAATTCTTCCCGAAGTGGCAAATAAGATAACTGTGAGTGAAATTTATCTCTTACTTCTGCGAGGGAATGTAAACTTCTTAAAAATGTCATACGCATAAAACTCAGGTGCAAGTTACGCTGCTGACATTGACTTTTTTTGCCGGGACGAACAGAGAGGAAATTATAGACTCGACCAGTGGCAAATTATTCACACTGCAAGTGGAAAATCTGCCATTCGGTTGTTATAGCAATGAAACCTACGCCAAGTATCGGCTGGAAAAATGTCTTCGCACGAAATTTCACGCTGGTCAAAAGGTGCAGGAAATGGATGTGGACCTACGATCATTACCAATGTATATACTGCCAGTTTTATTTTTTTTACAATTTTTTACGTCGCATCGACAGAGATAAGTCTTATGGGGACGATGGGATACGAAAGGCCTAAGGTACATTTGCCTTGTGTGAAAATAGGAAACCACAGAAAACCATCTTCAGGGCTGCTGACAGTGGGGCTTGAACCCACTATCTCCCAGATGCAGGCTCACAGCTTCGCGCCCCTAACCGCACGGCCAACTCGCCCGGTCCCGGCCAGTTTTTGTTGAAGGCCATGTGATATAGACCTTTTAATAAAGCGCACTTACTGTACTTGTTAATTGCATTCCATCGCAAATTCTCTCCACATTTTGCTTATTCCTCAGATCCCAATTAGCGGGAGGAGATGTTACGTAATCAGTGAACATTCCTCTGCCCATTTTCACGTCATCAATAGATGAACTGAAACTCAGTGGTATTTTAAGCTGGTTGAAGGGAAAGGCGCAAACGTGTTCGAGCTTTGGATACCTGCTTCGATCGGTTCTGCTCAGTCCGGCAGGCAGCGTGAACAGTGCCATCTAAATGTTTTGTGTCATCCCACTCACGCGGTCAGCTCCACCCAGGCGGCTCGCCTCCGCTGGCAGTGTGAACACACTTCAGGGTCTCGAGATAAATCAAAGCCAAAAGTGAAATAGTAGGGGGTAAGTTTGGACTGCTCTAGTTGCCAACAGGCGTGAACAGATGACACAGTGGGGACTACATGGCAGTGTGTCAGTACACATACTCAGTGCTACAGTAAAAAAAGATCAGTCAACGTGTAATTTTTTGAGAAAGAGATGAAGAATCCGGTTAATTTACTTGAGCATGCGATTCGTCATTTCCGAAGAAAATATTTTTCTTCCTCGGGTGAAAGAAATTCGGAAGAAAAAGAAATGCCAGCAGGTGATGGATAAAACGAATAATCGCCACTCCCCAATAGCTCTTTAGAGAAATGAAAATACAAATTCCCTAGTTAGAGAAAAGTTAAAAACTACGAATAATAATAATTATAGTAATAATAATAATAATAATAATAATAATAATAATAATATAATAATATAATAATAATAAAAAACCATCTTCAGGAAATAGCACTGATTCTGTTACACGACTATGTCTGTATTCGAGGTAAATATTATTATTATTATTATTATTATTATTATTATTATTATTATTATTATTATTATGATTATTATTATTATCCTGCATAATTTACAAACCAGAAACAATGAGTACTTCAAAAGAGCAGAGACAAGAATTCATTCGAACTCCTGATAAGTACCTGTAAGAGACTGATGTAAGATTATAATAATCATTTTCAAACGTCTTTCTCTTACAACACTTACGTGTTAATATTTTGTACCCCACTCATTTGGATCATTCATCCTTTGTTTTTTGTAATTACTAACACTAGTACCGGCCAAGAATTTTGCACACTGTGCTGAACTCCTACGCTGTGAACTATTGCCCATCTCTCATACACTTCCCTTATAATTGTCGTCTGGCCCTTCATTTATTTTGCCTTACCGGCCTGTTGTTACAGTGGCTTGCTCGAATACAGACAGTCGTGTAGCAGAATCAGTGCTATTTCCTGAAGATGACTTTCCGTGGTTTCCCGTTTTCACACCAGGCTGTACTTTAATTAAGGCCACGGTCGCTTCCTTCCCACTCCTTATCCTCTCCTATCCCATCGTCGCCGTAAGACCTATCTGCGTCGGTGCGACGTAAAGCCGATTGTAAAAAAAGTGCTATTTGTGTCTCGATGATAACTTCGGAAAGGTCTAATTGTGTGGTCATCATTCATCTCGGACGAGTTATATGCTGATTTGATATTCCAATCTGACTAAATATCAAATATTTTTTCCGGAATGAAGAACAATTACAGACGAATCAATATTATTCATCCGATGTGAATATACAGTTTGTCCAAGGTTTCGATACTATCGTTTGATTCCTGCAAAGCGCGTTATTTTCAATATACTTGTATGGAAGTGTTAGCCAGTGTAGTTACTTTTAATGAGCTATAGATAAAGCAGAATATTTATTCCGGCTCCTTGGCTGAATGGTCGGCATACTGGTCTTCGGTTCATAGGGTACTGGGTTCGACTCCTGGCCATGCCGAGGATTTTAACTGTGTAATTTCTGGCACGGAGTGTGGTAATTTATGATCTTATTGAAATGGTATGACTTTTTAGTACCAGGAGTGTTCGTGGACAATTTCGGCACGCCAGATGCAGGTCTCTCGATTTAACTCCAGTAGGCGACCTGCGCGTCGTGATGAGGATGAAATGATGACGAAGACGACACATACACCCAGCTCCTGTGTCAGTGGAGTTAACCAATTATGGTTA
Source organism: Anabrus simplex (assembly GCF_040414725.1). Classification (NCBI taxonomy): domain Eukaryota; kingdom Metazoa; phylum Arthropoda; class Insecta; order Orthoptera; family Tettigoniidae; genus Anabrus; species Anabrus simplex. Next base: position 304,586,029 of record NC_090266.1, read on the forward strand.
GATTTCCCTTAGACTGCCGGCAATCGAACCCGGGGCCCCTGTGACCAAAGGCACGCTAACCGTTTAGCCATTGAGCCGGACTGTGATCGTATTGGTACGCATCTACATACAACACGTCACACTACATAACACTACCGAAACATGCTATATAGAACACATCCCTCTTTGTAGTGCTGGCGTCAGGAAGATCATCCAGCCGTAAAACTGGACTAATTGGCAATTGTAACGGCGTCAGATAATTGGAGAAAGGCTAACAATGCAAGAAAAAGTAGAGTATAATGTTTAAAACAGAATGTTCTCAACACCCAAATATTTTAGCAACGTTAGTCAACGAATTATACAAACTAAAGAAAGACAATTATTTAAATAAACGAAGCATCATAAAGAGAGGCACTCAAAGTAGTCCTGTGATTGTGGCAAAATTATGCATAAATGAATGGGATAATAGACCGGTGGGGTAGCAATCTTCATATTCAGTAATTTTCTGAAAATTGAGTAATATGTCCATACCCTTTATACAGTGCGACTCTTCTGCCCCTTTAAATGTAAGCGTAGGCCACACTTCGTACACACGCATTTTGTAGACAACGTACAAACGTCGGGTCATGCTGATTAACATATATATATACTGTCCGCACACTTTATCTTGATGCATTTGTGTACGGGGTGAGGAGTAAGGAGGGAGCTGTCCCGGTATCGATAGTGCTGCCTGGTGCTGCCAACTGAATGAAAATGAAATCTGAATTGAATCGAGAAGATGATCGATCGATATGAAATTTCTAAACCGTTATCATCTTAAGCCAACAACTATGTCACATACACATTACATAACATTATAAAACATATCTCTCGATGCGAATCTTGTTCCTAGCATGAATTCTATACTTTGACTTTGATGTGTAAACAACAACAGTACCAGTACGTAAAGTTTACGCCAGATGTCGCACAACGATGCTTAAGCGATTCATAGTTTGTGTTTCAGAGGTTGCCAGTATGAATCTCGAAGATCGCCGAGGTCGACCGATTCAGCACTAGGATGTAAATGCACCAAGATAAAGTGTGCGGATAGTATATATATTTTTGCTAGGGGCTTTACGTCGCACCGACACAGATGGGTCTTATGGCGATGATGGGATAGGAAAGGCCTAGGAGTTGGAAGGAAGCGGCCGTGGCCTTAATTAAGGTACAGCCCCAGCATTTGCCTGGTGTGAAAATGGGAAACCACGGAAAACCATTTTCAGGGCTGCCGATAGTGGGATTCGAACCTACTATCTCCCGGATGCAAGCTCACAGCCGCGCGCCTCTACGCGCACGGCCAACTCGCCCGGTGATTAACACATATTACGGATGTTATTGAGTACACTCCGTAGAGCACTGTCACCAAAATATGTCACAAATTTAAGGGTGGTAGCGCTCCTCAATGAACTCATTTCGCCGGGCTGAGTGGCTCAGACGGTTGAGGCGCTGGCCTTCTGATCCCTACTTTGCAGGTTCGATCGTGGCTCAGTCCTGTGGTATTTGGAGGTGCTCAAATAAGTCAGCTTCGTGTCGGTAGAATTACTGGCACGTAAAGGAACTCCTGAGGGACAAAATTCCGCAACTCGGCGTCTCCGAAAACCGTAAATGTAGTTAGTGGGACGTAAAGAAAACAACATTAACATTACTTAAAAAGAATAACATTATCAATGAACTCATTAGCCATTCGTAACAACGAATGAAACCTTTACACACGTGGAAGCGAGCATTATGTCTACACCAAGCGTACTGGATAAATTGTAATATTACGATTAGCATCTATGTCCCTCGTTACCTCATTTGGAACCAGCAGTAAATTCATGAGCGGCTGGATAAAGTGCGAGCTGGTTCTTATCGCTGGAGGTGCTGTTTTTATTTCTAATTTAGCGGGTACGTTGTCTGTTATAAATATTTTCAGCGATTCGATGTTTGTGGCCCTCAAAAGGGCCATAGATGATTAGGGCTGGACGGGAACAGTATTGCCGATGGAAGCGACCTGACGTACGCGAAGCTAATTTCGCCAACACAGTATGTGCTCGAAATGGCGACCTTCTTGATTAATTAATATTTGCACGCCACTGAACTGAGATTCTAACTTGCTGGATCATGTTAGGTGTAACGGATCTGCAGCCCTTCGTAATTAGATTTTGAAGCCCCTCAGAATCTTCCGGCTGTTGTACGGAGACTACTTGATTTGAATGGCACCACAGAAAGAAGTCCGGGTCTGTAGCATTGAGGTGGTTGTGGACGACTGCTGAATTGTGCAGTTGAGCTCAGTCTTTAACATACTGTCCTAGATTCACATCCTCTAACAACAGTTATAATTGATGGAGGAGGAAACGTAGGTAGTTGTCTCCTGTCAAATGGCCCACAACGAAATGTGGGCCAATTACGTGGTTACTCAAACTACCACACCAAACATTTACTCCCCACCATACCTGAAATGCTGCCTGTCTTATCCTGTGAGGATTGTAAACGCTACAATAATGCATGTTGTGGTGATTGATGGCACCATTACTGTGAAATAATTATTCGGTCGGAAAGAAGATTTTTGGTTTATTTTTATTTTTCAGTTATTTCAATCAATCACTACTGGTCTTCATTTAGGGGAGGCGCTCAGATGACAGATTCCCTATCTGTTGATTTCCTAGCCTTTCCTTAAATAATTTCAAAGAAATTGGAAAATTATTGAACACCTCCCCTGGTAAGTTATTCCAATACCTAACTCCCCTTCCTATGAACGAATATTTGCCCCAATTTGTCCCACTTGTATTCCAACTTTTTCCTCATATTGTGATCTTTCCCACTTTTAAAAACAACACTCAAATTTATTCGTCTGCTAATGTCATTTCATGCCATCTCTCCACTGACAGCTCGGAACATACCGCTTAGTCGAGCACGTCGTCGTCTTTCTTCCAAGTCTTCCCAGCCCAAACTTTGCAAGAATTTTGTGACGCTACTCTTTTATCGGAAATAACCGAGAGCAAATCAAGCTGCTTTTCTTTGGATGTTTTGCAGTTCTTGAATCAAATAATCCTGGTCTTACCAGACTCTTTATGCTCTCTCCTTTATATCCTTACTACAACCCCTAAACACCCTCATAGCCATCTGCAGAGATCTGTACCCTTTATTTAAAATCCTATTTATGTGATTACGCCAATGAAGATCTTTCCTTATATTTATACTTAGGTACTTACAATGATTCCCATAAGGAACTTTCACCCCATCAACGCAGTAATTAAAGCTGAGAGGACTTTTCCTATTTGTAAAACTCACCAACCTGACTTTTAACCCCGTTTATCATCATACCATTGCGTAGTGTACCCTTATCACCGCTATTTAGACCACCCCGTTTCCCTGAATATACCTGCTTATAACCCTTCTGAACAATCGAAGCGAACGCCCTCCATTCGCCACTTGCCTAAGTATCTAATCACAAAAGATGACCCGAGCTCCAAAATCTGCCCAGTGGAGTTCCTGGTGTAATTGCAGGTGATAGGAAGTGAAAGAGATTGCCATGAAACATACGTACCGCAGTCGACTGGCTGATATTAGCCTGTTATGCCACTGTTCGTGTTCTCGCGTGCTGGTTATCCGTGATAGCGTTCAACACAACCACTGCACTAGCTCCAAAAACTACAGGTGCCTCTGTAACTGAAGGCAGTCGGGAGTGTGACCCCGTTTTTCGCAAACGGCGTTCCACATTACTAAAAGTAACTGTGACTGCTTGAGGTCTGTATGGAAACCTCTTGGTAAATACGCTGTGCTCGTAGTGCGTTCGCTCTTCTTGCACCGTAAATTAGGAAGATATCAACGTACTCATCCGTTGAATACATAGCGAAGGAATGAGCAGCTCTACTGAGACCCCACACCATGGTATTTGAGTGCGGAGAGTTAACGTCCATATTCCAATAAAACATATCCTATTGGTCGAATGAGACATGAAGAGGCATGAGTTTGATAGCCGAAGCTCCGACTGTAAAACAAAGACGAAGAAACCAACGCTTTCCAAGGGGAGATTTGAACCATCAGCGAACAGCGAGGTAATTGTTAGTGATGGGCTAGCGACGGAATCGAGTAGAATCGAGTAATTTGCTCTTAGAATCGGTATTACTCGACTCCAGACTCGAGTCCAAGCATACTGGTGTCGCTATCTTTGGACATGCCTTAGAACTAAAATCTACTGTACTGGAGTGCACGGCATTCAGGGTCACCCACAGAATATTTTTGTGGTGTGGAGTGCAATATGTTTGCTGCTGATGATTGATGTTGTTCAGTCATCGGTCGTCAATAATTCGATTGTTATGATTATTATTATCATCATCATAGGCACTAAAGGTTGTGACTTACTAACAAACTGTCAGCTGTTTAGCTAGAACAGAATGACGTTCTGTCCGCTGATTTGCTGCGTGAACGTACGTCACATTCTGGACGCCTCATCTTAATACCCGACATTATATCTGCCGAAAGTATGATGTACATATGAACTGCTGTAATTCACCTGTTCCCCCGGACGATTGTAGGCTTTGGCGCGGTTAGCAATAGGCTATGGTTACAATAAATCTGTCATACTACCGATCATATTAGCACATCTACGCCCGTGTATATGCATAATGGCTACATGAGATATAATTTACCAGTAGCGAAGCAATACAATGTGTGCAGAAATACCGTCTATAGTCTACAAATAGCACATGTTTAAAATACACTAATTACAACATACATACCGTGACAGGGATTTGAAATAATAATAATAATAATAATAATAATAATAATAATAATAATAATAATAATAATAATAATAATAATAATGTTATAAATTTTACGTCCAAGTACGTACATTTGTATGGTTTTCGGGGATGCCGAGGTTCCGCATTTAGTCCCCCGGGAGATTTTTTACGTCCCAATAATTCTACCGACACTAGGTTGACGTATTTGAGCACCTTCAAATACTACCGGAATAAACCAGTATCGAACCGGCCAAGTTGGGCTATGAAGGCCAGATAAGCTATATTATCAATATTAGAATAGATGGCATATTCAGTGAAGTGTGTGCGAGACGCCGTAAACGGATATTTTCATATCTTATTATGCGTATTAAGTGGCATTATTATCGTTCTCAAGTAATTATCAAATTTAGGTTATTCCTTTTGCGCATTCATTCAGTTTTTTCATATCGTACCGCGCTGTCGCAATCCCATAAACCCTCAGCGATCGCTTGTACGCATGCTTCATCCATCTACGAGCCGGCGAGTGAGCGAACGTGTGACGTCATGCTATCATCGAGCCTTCGCAAGCGAAGCGAGTCCGAGCCTGGACTCGAAAGAATCGAGTACCGCGATTCCAGGCATCACTCGCGCACATCACTAGTAATTGTACTTAATGTGCGTTCACGTCCTTTTCACTAAGTCGAGCATTGTTAATACCTCTGTACCTAGGGGCGATGACCTCGATGTTAGGCCCCTTTAAACAACAAGCATCATCATCATCATCATCACCTCTGTATCTTCGTTTTTAGGCCGCCAACCCCATGGCGCAAGAGCCCCAAAGGGCCATGGCTTAACAAGCGACCACTGCTCAGCCCGAAGGCCTACAGATTGAGCTGTGGTGTGGTCAGCACAACGAATCCTCTCGGCCGTTATTCTTGGCTTCCTAGACCGGGACCGCCATCTCACTGTCAGATAGCTCCTCAATTGTAATCACATAGGCTGAGTGGACATCGAGCCAGCCCTCAGATCGAGATAAAGGTATTTGACCTGGCCGAGAATAGAACCCGAGGCCTCCGGGTAATAGCAGACACGCTAGCCCTACACCGCGGGGCCGGCCTTTTTTTTTGCATTCCCCTCATATTTGACAATATCAGATAAATAATAATAATAATAATAATAATAATCGTATGGCCTCAGCTACCGTGTGCAGACATTTCAATTTGACGCCATCTGGCTGTTTGCTCGTCAATTTCGGCGTTCCGTTTTACTCTAGGCCCACTAGATGGCAGACCGAGTAAACCAAAACTCTCTCGGGGGTCTATGGCTGAGATTTAATGAATTTTGTCGGGTAAACACCAAATGTGTCAGCAGAGATCTTTTACATGCCAACATCGTACGACATGGAGTGTCGAATGGACTTTTATCCGTCCTTCCAAAATCCGACTACCTCTGCCAGGTTTGAACCCACTATCTTGTGATCTGGAGGCCGACACTCTACCACTAATCCACAGAGGCAGCTACAATATCAGATCATTTGGTACGTTCCGTTAACATTACCGTTTGACAGATAGATGTGTTTGGTAACCACCGAGTGCATACATGTTTTTGCAACGTCATCTAACGTCATCTATCCTTAGAGGCTAGTTTCTTCTACAAGTTATACTCATTGCTATAGTACAATATCACCGGCAGGCAAAGAAGTGTTGACCTTCCGCGCTCTTGACATTTGAAGGGTGGGCGAAGATCTAAAATTCAAAGAGGCAGAAGACTCAAACTGTAATAAAAAATGTGTCCAAGGCATCGACTTCTCATCCGGAAATGAACACGTTATCATAAAGTATATTTGACGTTACAAAGCATCAGAGGAGTTATCGGGATGTTCCTCGGGAATTCGGGTGGCTGACACGATAAGTATATTCAGGTCTTTATTCGGAGGGGTTGAACAGAAAACCGTAAATCATCGATCGAAATTTGTGGTCTTGCAAGACAGGTCTGTGAACACAGACAAACGGAAGTAAGACGTCACAACATAGCCCTCCTCACTCGATCTCTTCTCCTTGATTAAGAGTTATCAGCAACGGACTTGTCCTGTCGGTTCCAAGATTGTGTCGCTGTGTAGAGATTACACTATCTTGTGAAACTTTGGTCTCAAAATCAACAAAATTTGTATTCAGTGTGGAATGGGAGAATACATATTTCTTTTAGTATTCATGACGTGAAATTGAAATGGTTACTGTGCTTCAAAATATGAACATGTGTTAACAGCAGTGATAAGCAACATTTTGTTATGCCACAAAGGTCATGATTTAATTATACGTGCGTTTGACTTTTTGTGAATATGCAAGTGAAGGAAATTAATATTGTGCGTTGCGTGTTAAGTGACCATGTGACAATGACTAAACTAGAAAATTGAATGAGAAAACGCCAATAAAGGGAATACAGATAAAAAGAATATCTCTCTGTTGAGTGCTGACATTAGAGATGTTGTCCACAGCCGGCCTCTGCGTTCTCTCTCGCTACGACGAACGAACCTAGCCTTCACATTGAGTAGAGCGGGTAGTATTCACAGTATGTCGGTTACGATGCATAAGCAAACTATCGCCAGTTCACTTGTAGGCGCCGTCAAATGCTATTAGATACATTTGTTAGGGTACAAGGACGGAGTAGAGGTGCGAAAATACTGTGATTTTTTTTTTGTACAGTTACCCGACACATATAACATTGCACAGTACATTATACGTAGGTCGAGTCATAAGTCATGGCAACTGTTTTTTCTCTCGCGAACAGAAGACAACACGGAAAATCTAAGATATGCATTTGGAAACATACGGTATGTACTTGAGTATGATGCCACTAGATGGCGTATGCAAACAACAGCGTGGGTCTGAGCATGCCCCCAAGTTCAGTGTGTGAGTGAGAGCGTCACAAATGAAGTCAACAAGCAGCAGCAACGATCGTATATTAAAATAGCATTTCTCCGCGGCAGAAATGCACGCCAATGCCATGCAGAGCTGCGGGAAGCATTAGGTGTGCATGCCATGCCCTACAGAACAGTGGCGAGGTGGGTGGATGGACGATGTTCAAGGTGTTCTTGTTGTCATCCAGTGAGTGAGGGGCACACTGTCAATGCAGTTTATTACAATTCCTGTTTGTCGTACCAATTGCGCTGTGCATTGCGAACCATACGTCCAGATCTTTTGTACAACGCCATAATCCTACACGATAACGCGACAGCTCACACAGCAGCTATCGTTCACCGCCACTTGCAACGATGGTGATGGGAGGTTCTTCCACACCCACCTTATTCGCCTGATCTGAGCCAATGTGACTATGATCTAATTCCCTAATCTCCAAAGTCAAGAAGGCATTACGTGGACAACGGTTTGCTAACAAAGAGGACATCGTAACAGCATTCCGGAGAGAGGTGTCACACGTTAGCGATACACATGCAGCGAATTGTATTCAGCGCCTACCCCATCGTTGGAAACGCACATTGGAAACCTTGGGTGATTGTTTTCGAAGGTCTGTAACCGGTGGAGACCTGTCCTTTGTACGTAGTCTTGTGTATTTGCTGTCTATACCATAATAAAACAATGTTTACCAATGGCCTGTGTTCTGTCATTTTCCTACGAGAATCTCCTGAAGTCAGAATATGTTTTCAGGCACAATGCATAAGTACATGCCTTATGTTTCCAAATCCATATCTTAGATTTTCCGTGTTATCTCCTGTTCGCGAGAAAAAAAAATAGTTACCATGACTTATGACTCGACCCTTGTATATGACTAGGAGAGCACATGGCGACCATGTTTACTTGGTGATGGAGAGGTGATAACTTCATACGCGACGTCATAGAGTGTTAGAAAGAGACAGGGAATTAATATCCAAAACCTAATTCCGAGTTTTCGCTACTGCGCATGCTGGACGAATTTAATTATTTAGCGTTTCACCATGGACAAGAAAAATGACCATGATGTAAGTATGACGTCCTACCACCCCTGTTCCTTCTATTGATAGCAAGTATGGTACACCTGCGAGAATGTGACGTAAGCCAGGGCAGCCAACCCTTCTTCGCGGAAAGAACGGGGCGTAACACCCGCTGCACTTATGGGCTTGGGTTCATCTAAATATGCACATATCCGTGGCACGTAATGGATAATTGAAATAAGAGCATAATCATGGGGTATAAAAATACTGAATAGCAAATAGCATTCCTTACAACTCTGCGCCACGTAGCTGAGCGGTACCCTCAATAAGGTGAGTAAGGTGCTTATTACATTGTATAACTTTATTATATTCGGATTCCATTCGATTGAAACATTCTATAATGATGTCATGCCCTCAATCACCACGTGGTTACGTTTGTTAGGTTGGTACTTCCAATGAAAAATCTCGTGCGCACGTGTCGATCGAAGATGGAGGCGCAATCAACGCCATGTGTTGCCATTACCACATGGTCGTGATAGCGGTACCATTTCTGTCATTTGAAGTTTTGATATTTATTTAATTAATGGTTCGTATATGCACATTATGCGGTATTGTGTAGTTAAGTAATTAACGAATGATACGTTCATTCAACGTGGATTTGTGTGCGTTGTTTTACGTGTTGCATAACTGCGTATCAAAGTGCGATGGAACTAACCTAGCTAGTGATTTCAATTTGAGGTATGCTGGCTGGCTTCGTACATTATTTCGTCAGTACGTGCAATGGATCAAAATAACCTTCTTTATTGATCTGTGAGTATCATTTGAACACACTACTCCCTACTCTTGCTACTGTCTCCGTTTACATTTTTCTGTGCAAGTAATAAGTGGTCCTGAGAGTTGGGATACCAGTTCCTATGGAATGGGAGTGGGAATCTCGGACATATTATGAGTCACTGCCCTCTTTGTGCTCATACGGCTAGGTCTATACAATTAACCTGTGGTCCCCAACCCGTTAGAGGAGAGATCCTCACTTGGACTATGTGCAAGTAGGGTAGCATCCTGCTTCATGAATTTACCGAGCTCAGAACATTTCAAGCAAGCCTAGGACCTATGGGAGTAACGAAGTCCCACTCCCATTTGACAGGCGAGGGACTCCTTGGAAACAACATGGCGAACGAAATGGAATTCGATGGGGAGCTATCAATATTAATGGGGTTTATGGAAGAAAGAAGGTAGAACTGGCTGAGTCAGAAATACCACTGCATGCAACATAGTTTCTGTTAGGTACGTAAATGTGCGGATGGTGTGAGTAGATTTGGGAGTTAGAGGAATGAGAACGAGAATTGTCTGTGTATTCACCATGTGAGGGTACAGATCAGGATGAAGTTGACATATTTGATGAAGCATTGAGTGGCATCGTGGTCAGGGTCAACAGCAAGGGTGGGATAGTGCTAATGGGAGATTTCAATGCGAGAGTTTGAAATAGAACTGAAGGATACGAAAGGGTAATTGGTAAATGTGGGGAAGATACGGAAGTTAATGGGAATGGGAAGCGTCTGCTGGACTTCTGTGCTGGTATGGGTTTAGCAGTTACGAATACGTTCTTCAAGCATAAGACTTTTCACTGCTACACATGGGAGGCTAGGGGTACAAGAACCATCAGATTATATCTTAACCGACTTCGAATTCAGGAAGTCTGTTAAGAATGTACGAGTTTTCCTTGGCTTTTTCGATATGACAGACCACTATCTGATCTGTAGTGAACTAAGTATCTCTAGGCCTATGATAGAGAAAGTGAAATCTGACTGCAAACGAATAAGGGTAAAAAATCTCCAGGACGAGGAAATTAGACAGAAGTACATGGATATGATTAGTGAGAATTTTCAAACAGTAGACAGTAAGGAGGTTCAGGATATAGAAAGAGAATTGGTGGCATATAGGGATGCTGTAGTAGAAACAGCAAGAGAATGCCTAAGAACAACTGTGTGTAAAGATGAGGAAAAGCCAACATCTTGGTGGAATGATGAAATGAGAGCAGCTTGTAAACGTAAAAAGGCCTATCGGAAATGGCTCCGAACGAGGGCCGAGGTAGACAGGGAATTGTACATAGATGAAAGAAACGTAGCGAAACAAATAGTTGTAGAGTCCAAAAAGAAGTCGTGGGAAGATTTTGGTAACAACCTGGAAAGGCTAGGTCAAGCAGCAGGGAAACATTTCTGGACAGTAATAGAGAATAACAGGAAGGGAGGTGAAAAGGAAATACAGTGTTTTGGGTAATTCAGGTGAACTCATAATAGATACCAGGGAATCACTGGAGAAGTGGAGGGAATATTTTGAACGTCTTATCATCGTAAAAGGAAATCTTCCTGGCGGTGTTGCGAACAGCCAAGCTCATGCGGAGGAGGAAAATGATGTTGGTGAAATTATGCCTGAGGAAGTGGAAAGGATGATAAATAAACTGCATTGTCATAAAGCAAAGGGGATAGATGAAATTAGACCTGAAATGATTAAGTATAGTGGGAAAGCAGGGATAAAATGCCTTCATAGAGTGGTAAGATTAGCATGAAGTGTTGGTAAGGTACCTTCAGATTGGAAAAAGCAGTAATTGCACCCATCTATAAGCAAGGGAACAGGAAGGATTGCAACAACTATCGAGGTGTCTCATTGATAAGTATACCAGGCAAGTTATTCACTGCCATCTTGGAAGGGAGGGTGCGATGAGTGGTTGAGAAGAAGTTGGATGATAACCAGTGTGGTTTCAGACCACAGAGAGGCTGTCAGGATCAGATTTTCAGTTTGCGCCAGGTAATTGAAAAATGTTACGAGAAGAATAGACAGCTGTGTGTGTTTCGTAAATCTAGAGAAAGCATATGACAGGGTACCGAGGGAAAAGTTGTTCGCTATACTGGGGGACTACGGAATTAAAGGTACTGTCGATTATTAAAATCAGTCAATGGCATTTATGTTGCCGATTGGGCTTCAATGAGAATTGATGGTAGAATGAGTTATTGGTTCAGGGTACTTACTTGCTGTTCGTAGTTTACATGGATCATATACTGAAAGGTATAAAGTGGCAGGGAGGGATTCAATTAGGTGAAAATGTAGTAAGCAGTCTGGCCTATACTGACGACTTGGTCTTAATGGCAGATTGTGCCGAACGCCTGCAGTCTAATATCTTGGAACTTGAAAATAGGTGCAAAGAGTATGGTATGAAAATTAGCCTTTCGAAGACTAAATTGATGTCAGTAGGTAATAAATTCAACATAATTGAATGTCAAATTGGTGATACAAAGCTGGAACTGGTAGATAATTTCAAGTATTTAGGTTGTGTGCTCTACCAGGATGGTAATATAGTAAGTGAGATTGAATCAAGGTGTAGTAAAGCTAATGCAGTGAGCTCGCAGTTGTGATAAACAGTATTCTATAAGAAGGAAGTCAGATCCCGGACGAAAATATATTTACATCGGTCTGTTTGCAGACCAACTTTGCTTTACGGGAGAGAAAGCTGGGTGGACTCAGTACGTCTTATTCGTAAGTTAGAAGTAAGAGATGAATGTAGCGAGGATGATTGCTGGTACAAGCATGTTGGAACAATGGCAGGAGGGTACTCGGAATGAGGAGATAAAGGCTAAGTTAAGAATGAACTCGATGGATGAAGCTGTACGCATAAACCGGCTCCGTAGGTGGGGTCATACGAAGCGAATGGAGGAGGATAGGTTAACTAGGAGAATATTGGTCTCTGTTATGGAGGGTAAGAGAAGTAGAGGGAGATCAAGATGACGATTGTTAGACTCAGTTTCTAACGATCTAAGGTTAAGAGGTATAGGACTAAATGAGGCCACAGCACTTGTTGCAAATAGAGGATAGTGGCGACGTTTAGTAAATTCTCAGAGGCTTGCAGACTGAACGCTGAAAGGCATAACAGTCTATAATGTATGTAATGTAATGTATGTAATGTAATGTATGTATGTATGTATGTATGTATGTATGTATGTATGTATGTATGTATGTATGTATGTATGTATGTATGTATGTATGTATGTATGTATGTATTTATATCATTTGTATGCATTATGTGATGTTAAGTGATCATTGTATACTGTATCCAATAGGGTACTTAGTTTGTGTTTTTATGCACACTTAAATGACCGGTGTTGGCTCCTGACGTCATAGTTACATCATGACTGACCTTCAACAAGTTGAAGGGTTGTACTGACTATGAACTATGACGTCATAAGCATGGCTACCATGGCAAGATAGTCGTAGCGCTTGGCAAATATTTTCATTTAATAATCACGAATTTTGAAAAATCATAATTTTTGCATCTAAGAACCTTCTTTGTAAATGGTAAAATTCGCCCTTTTATGTTAAAAAATGTCTGAGACCCGAACTGGCGATGGTAGGCTTCTGTTCCGGATCCGCTGTGTGCAGTATGACAAACACTGCGTCTCCGAGCCAGAAGAATGAAAACAGACTCGGTTAAAATCTCAGGCCCTCTAAACTGAAGACGACTACGATGGCCTTGCAGCCATAGAGCTGAACTCAAGCGATTCATACCTCTAAAAATAGAGTACTTAAAATTGCTGCGTATCATCGACTCTCCATGCATAACTCAGTAGTGCCTTGAAGCTAGGTGGTGAGGAGCTACCTTTATGCTCTCTCCCTTCTTGACATATATCGTTGTAGCACATCCACCATTTGATTGTGTACTTTGTTCACTTTCATTGTATAATGTGAATGACAACTGTTTACTAAACGATATGACCGAGCTCGATAGCTGCAGTCGCTTAAGTGCGGCCAGTATCCAGTATTCGGGAGATAGTGGGTTCGAGCCCCACTGTCGCCAGCCCTGAAGATGGTTTTCCGTGGTTTCCCATTTTCACGGCCTTTCCCTGTCCCATCGTCGCCATAAGACCTCTCTGTGTCGGTGCGACGTAAAGCAAATAGCACTAAACGATATGTACACGCGCGGGTAAAAGTGACTGTCAGTGACGAATAAGAATGGAACATTGTGAGAAAAGTGATTGCAGTGAATATTTTGGGGCTGACAATGATAATATACCTTGTTATTTTCTCGGAATAAGCACGGGAGAAATCCTTGGAATTACTTAAGGTAGAGCTATTCAACTTCGACTTCACAAAGAAGTTGTTTTACTGCTAGAAAACTGTGGAACTAAATGTACTCTGTGAGAACTTCATACGTAAGGAGTAATACATTGCTACTATTTTTTGTTTTAAGTCGTACCGACACAGATAGGTCTTATGGCGACGATGGGACAGGAAAGGTCTAGGAATGGGAAGGAAGCGGCCGTGGCCTTAATTAAGGTACAGCCCCAGCATTTGCCTGGTGTGAAAATGGGAAACCACGGAAAACCATCTTCAGGGCTGCCGACAGTAGGGCTCGAACCCACTATCTCCCGGACGCTAGCTCTCACAACTGCGCGCTCCTAACAGCACGGCCAACTCGCCCGGTAGTAATTCATCGCTAATGGTTTAACGTCGCACTCACACGTCCATGGTTTTCGGTGACACAAGCATTGAGAAGAGAGCGGCCGTGGCCTTTATTAAGGTACAGCTCAGCATGTGCCTGGTGTGAAAATGGGAAACCACGGAAAACAGTCTTCAGGGGTGCCGATAGTGGTATTCAAACCCACCATTTCCCGGATGCAAGCTTACAACTATGCGACCGGGCTCGTGTGGCGAACTCGCTCGGTAACGAGTATATAACTAGAACTATGAACTTTTTTTTGCTAGTGGCTTTACGTCGCACTGACACAAATAAGTCTTATGACGGCGATGGGACAGGGAAGGCCTAGGAGTTGGAAGGAAACGGCCGTGGCCGTAATTAAGGTACAGCCCTAGCATTTACCTGATGTGAAAATGGGAAACCACGGGAAACCATTTTCAGGGCTGCCGACAGTGGGATTCGAACTATGAATTTAAATTGTGGTATGTGATAACACGAAATAGACTGCAGCAAGTGAAACTTCTGAGCATTAAGAGATAGAAAATTAAAGGTGAAAGGCGCGATGCATGTAATATGGTTGTGGAGAGGACGTGAAGTGGTATAACTGTTGAATGTATTGTTAGTTGAACTTGTTATATCTGAAAATTGATATTATCTCGAATATCACTGCTTGCAAATTAAATTGAACCTTATAAACTGTTATTTTAAAATTTTAATAAATAACATAGAATCCGAATAACTTAATTTACTCCTTTTCCTGAATACTAATCTTTCCTTACAGTATCGGATATTTTGAATGTATTTTATTCGTTTAATGTTAATGAAGTAATTCTTTTCATTTCTTACGTTAATTGCAGAAACCTAAGTATATAATAATGTAATTATCTCGAGGTAAGAGATGTGGAAGCGGCTGTGACCGTAGGTCGCTGTTTCATTCACAGAGGTTTGCAGACTGAGCGGTGACAGGTATAAAAGTCTACAGTGCGGACGGATTGACTGATCTTATTCGCCAAGCGTTCGCAGCGTGACATGATGGTGTTACTGTCAGGTATTGAGTACGAATTGAAGCGTTTACATCCTCACAAGAGATTGTAATAAATCACCACCCTCCCCACAGTCTTCGGTGAGCTGAGATTAACTGACAGTGTGGATTGCTAAGGCGAAGCCTCCTCCATTATGTAAATTGCGGATGGAGATCAAGTATCGACTAGGCAGGAACAAACAAGAATGCCCCAGGAATACATTGCCAACGACGAGAATGCTAGGATTTGCAGGTGGAGGATAGTAGTGTTCATACTGTATGACCATAAAACATGTAGCGCTGGCTAGTGCCATGTGATGAGCGGGACATTCTCGACCGTATTGTTTGGCTATGACAGCTTGTACTACTGCTCTCAGCTTCTCAGTTGATCTGAGTGAGACGCATTCCATCTCTCAATCCAGATTTAAAATCATCGGACTGACCAGAAATCGTATCCAGAGCCTCCAGGTAAGAGGAAGGTTTTTAACTTGTCAGGGAACATTTGGGTAATTCTAACAGATCATAAATTCTCAAATTGCTGGGACTTCAGAGGAATACCTGTGGATCGAAGTATGTCAGTTTTATAATTGCTAACACTGTGCAGTAAATTGGGTCAGAATACAAATCCAGAACTCGTGCAGTTAATCAAGGGCAGCTGCATGCAACGCTGGGGATCAGTCTGCCTTGAAGGTAATATGTAGTAAACTAGGAGATAGAACAATAAAAGATACAGTTCTAGCCCTTTAGGCAAGCAACTCAGTGTTGAAAATATCCTAGGGATATGAGGTACGAATTGTAGATAAATAATATATAATAAATTATGAGAATATATTCTTTATTCATTCCTAAAATGGTTCGAACCCCACTGTCGGCAGCCCTGAAGACGGTTTTCCGTGGTTTCCCATTTTCACACCAGGCAAATGCTGGGGCTGTACCTTAATTAAGGCCACGGCCGCTTCCTTCCCACTCCTAGCCCCTTCCCGTCCCATCGTCGCCATAAGACCTATCTGTGTCGGTGCGACGTAAAGCAACTAGCAAAAAGCATTCCTAAAAATTACAACCGTTTCCTTAATCATAGTCATCTGGTTGATTAGATTAGCAGTTTGCCTTTTTCTACCACTTCGAGCGCTAATGTGAGTCAATGCAGAGTTTAACTTAAGCCCTTATACTATATTTGGTGTGGACATTTTTAAAAATACACTGACTGACAGAGCAAATGAAACACCAAGAAGGAGTGGTTCGAAAGGGATGAAAGTTGGGAAAAAAACAGAGACGGCACGGACGAATAATTGATGTTTATTTCAAACCGATATGCAGGTTACACAATGCGCACGGCATCGACTCAGTAGGATGTAGGACCACCGCGAGCGGCGATGCACGCAGAAACACGTCGAGGTACAGAGTCAATAAGAGTGCGGATGGTGTCCTGAGGGATGGTTCTCCATTCTCTGTCAACCATTTGCCACAGTTGGTCGTCCGTACGAGGCTGGGGCAGAGTTTGCAAACGGCGTCCAATGAGATCCCACACGTGTTCGATTGTTGAGAGATCCGGAGAGTACGCTGGCCACGGAAGCATCTGTACACCTCGTAGAGCCTGTTGGGAGATGCGAGCAGTGTGTGGGCGGGCATTATCCTGCTGAAACAGAGCATTGGGCAGCCCCTGAAGGTACGGGAGTGCCACCGGCCGCAGCACATGCTGCACGTAGCGGTGGGCATTTAACGTGCCTTGAATACGCACTAGAGGTGACGTGGAATCATACGCAATAGCGCCCCAAACCATGATGCCGCGTTGTCTAGCGGTAGGGCGCTCCACGGTTACTGCCGGATTTGACCTTTCTCCACGCCGACGCCACACTCGTCTGCGGTGACTATCACTGACAGAACAGAAGCGTGATTCATCGGAGAACACGACGTTCCGCCATTCCCTCATCCAAGTCGCTCTAGCCCGGCACCATGCCAGGCGTGCACGTCTATGCTGTGGAGTCAATGGTAGTCTTCTGAGCGGACGCCGGGTGTGCAGGCCTCCTTCAACCAATCGACGGGAAATTGTTCTGGTCGATATTGGAACAGCCAGGGTGTCTTGCACATGCTGAAGAATGGCGGTTGACGTGGCGTGCGGGGATGCCACCGCTTGGCGGCGGATGCGCCGATCCTCTCGTGCTGACGTCACTCGGGCTGCGCCTGGACCCCTCGCACGTGCCACATGTCCCTGCGCCAACCATCTTCGCCACAGGCGCTGCACCGTGGACACATCCCTATGGGTATCGGCTGCGATTTGACGAAGCGACCAACCTGCCCTTCTCAGCCCGATCACCATACCCCTCGTAAAGTCGTCTGTCTGCTGGAAATGCCTCCGTTGACGGCGGCCTGGCATTCTTAGCTATACACGTGTCCTGTGGCACACGACAACACGTTCTACAATGACTGTCGGCTGAGAAATCACGGTACGAAGTGGGCCATTCGCCAACGCCGTGTCCCATTTATCGTTCGCTACGTGCGCAGCACAGCGGCGCATTTCACATCATGAGCATACCTCAGTGACGTCAGTCTACCCTGCAATTGGCATAAAGTTCTGACCACTCCTTCTTGGTGTTGCATTTGCTCTGTCAGTCAGTGTAAATAAAAACGCCTGAGGGTATTGAACCAAGGAGTACATTACAGAAAGAATTATATAAGCAAGTTAATTTGGTTAGGATTGAAATAAAAAAGAAAACTAGTAGAGAAACAAGCGATTTGAGACTGTTTTTCCTTGTTTATTTTAGTTTGATAGAGCTATTCAAGACTCACAATTCAAAACCCTTCCAGGTCCTTTAGCCCTTCAACTTTCGGCACAGTTGAGGAAATTGCTTAATGTTACGTTTTTCGTTGTATGGGACGTAGTATCGGGACCGCTACTTTTCTGCTAGAAATGTTTCCAACATTACAATACAAACCAGAATATATATATTGGACAAATAAAAGAGTAACATAATTAGCATAACCATGCAAAATTATGAACAATTTAAATATCCATAAGTTATAGATGAAAGGGAAACGCATCCTACCTAATTGCATAGAGATATTTGGCGTATAAGACCAGGATCACAAATGATCAAGACACTCCAGGGAATAATGATTAACAGTACTCAGTTTCAACATTATAAAGGGAAGGGCCCAGTATAAAGAAGCGGATAGATTGCAAGAGCAAATATAACAAATAAAATTGTAATAAGTAGAATTTCAATTACTGCCACAAATGTAGGAATTTCCCTACGTTTAAAAAGGGACACACCATGATAATTAAAAAAAAGGTTCGAAACAAGAATCATACTATATTACACAAATTGAAACAAAAACAAATAGTATGGTACAAAGTAGACCGTTTGGTTTAAACACGAGAATCTCTGACGTGACATCATACATGACGTCCGCCTCCGGAGCATAACAATTAGCGCTATTAGCTGCGGTCGTCTGAGGCCCGGCTAAATTCCCGGTACTGCCAGAGATTTAAGTACAGGAGGAGGTCTGGTATGGTGTTTAACTGGTACGTGTAGCTCACCTCCTTTGTTGCTGTGCCGGAAAAGGGCTGCACAACCTCGGGATGAGGACACGAGTTTACTATACATGACACGAAAAAAAGGGGGCAATACATTAGCTGGAGAAAGGTTAATAGCAACAAACTCTGAGCTTTAATCAAAGATAGTTCGTGGCAAGTAACTAACAAGGAAACATTTTCTGTAAGTCTCTGATCTGGCTGAGATTTGGCACAACTACTTCGGTAGGAATATTTTATTGAGCCATGTCAAAAGTAAATACCCAATCATATACTAAGTACCGGTTTTGGGGTGTCAAAATTTGCTCGTTTAAGCACCGCATAGACAGGGATTGAGTGGCGGGAAGCAGGTAGAGGCGGCGCGAAGTGGCTGGCCAATTCATGTTCCATGGTGTCGCTCTTTCTCTCTCGCACCCATATTACTTCCGTAACCTTGACTTCCCGCACATCACTCCTGTCTTTACGATGCTCAGATGAGCAAAATTCGACACCCCAAAACAGGTAATAAATATATGACTGCTCATCTAGTTTTGATATGGCTGAATAAAACATTCCTACTGGATTCGTAGTACTCAAACTCAATCAGATGGGAGACTTACAGATGAAGCGGTTTTCTTGTTAGTAAGTTTAAACGAAGCTGCACAAGTCTTGAAAGATTTGGCATATAGCATAAGCAGTGCAGAAAGAATCTTCAACATTGTGTAAATGTTGAGATGCGAGTAAAATATTTAAACAGGTCGATTTTCTGGGGAGGAGCGGAAAGGAACTGGCCACCCTACCGTACGTAAACTCCGGCTCAGGCAACCTCTGCGGAGGTTCGGACCTGCCTTCGGGCAGAATACACACTTACCTTACTTCGATTTGCTGGGAATAATTTAGAGGTAATACAACCAACTGCCAGCGGGTTAACACACTTCTTAAAGACGGAGCGAGTAGCTGCGCGTTTGCTTCACATAGCAGTCTGTTTGCGTTCGGGAGATATGGGCTCGAACTCCACTGTCGGCAACACTGAAGATCGTTTTTCCGCGGTTTCTCATATTTACACCAGGCAGTGTGGGGCTGTAACATATTGAAGGCTGTTTGCGTTCGGGAGATATGGGCTCGAACTCCATTGCCGGTAGCCCTGAAGATCGTTTTTCCGTGGTTTCTCATTTTTACACCAGAAAAATGTGGGGCTGTGTCATAGTGAAGGCCACGGTGGATTCTTTTCCAATTCTAGCCTTTTCCTGCTCCATAGTCGCCATAAAACCTATTTGTGTCGATACGATGTAAAGAAAATTGTAAACAAACAAAAACAGTTCTTAAGGACATCGGTTTATGACATTTAGCACTTAAAATCGGAGGAAAAATTTTGATTGATACAAGCTTGAGTCCCAGTTAGATATGTACAAGACAACCCTCGCAAGCGAGACTCATCTCGCATAAGTCAACGATTCTTAATAAAGATCCTCTAACGGGAAGAGTCTTCTTCCTCAGACGCTCTGCCTCACTCTCCGTGCAAGATGATCAGACACAATAAGACAAGGAGCAGCAGCAGCAGCAGCGTGTACCTTTATACACCTAAAGATGTCTTATAAGTCTATTTAATTTTTACTGCGTCAGAGCTTGCAACGTTTGGTAGAATTAGAAAATATGTATAAAAACGATGAAAATCAACAGAAAGTCAGGTAATAGGCCCTAACAATTGAGTGGATAGGTAGGTATGAGATGGGCGGTGCAGTGTTAAATGTTCAATTCCAAAAGGAACTATAAAATAATACTTGTCAACTGGAATTATTGTGTGCACTGAACTAGTAAAAAAAATCCGGTTGCAAAAATGTGTTGATACAAAACAGTTCCCCAAGTAATGCCCGGGGGAGGATATGAGGTCTAGTAGCATGTTAATGCTGCTGGCAATTTCAGAATTATAGGTATAATTCACGAGAGTTGAGAAGTGATCGTGAGGAGGAATATTGGCCTGATGAACTACAGCTGCCTGCCAGGTAGGCAGGAGCTGATAGTGAAAGTAGTTACAGGTTGAGTACGTGGAGCAAGTGGTGTTAGAGTCTGCGGGGTTGCCACAGTGACGTTTGATGAGGAGACCTTACCCACAGGTAGAGTGGGATAAGTGGGTGTACCCGCAGGTATTGGTGCTTTACTTGCTTTAATGTTCTAGGTGAAATTTCTGATTTTTGCACCAGGCAAATGATGGAAGTTGTATCTTAGCTATATTCATATTTTGTAAAGTAGCGATCACCGAGCGAATTAGCTGCGCGGTTAGGACAATATGTGTTTCTGATTTTCGCACCAGGCAAATGATGGAAGTTGTATATTAGCTGTAATAATATTTTGTATTTCCTGGCAGGACCTAGTGTTTACAGTGCACTATGTCTTCTGGTATGGGCTAGGGCAATTTTGTTACTTTCATTGATCTGCCTCTGTCTTACACTTGGCTTTGACAATATGAAAGTGACTGAGGTATGAGTGACACTAGTAATGCCATTCCTTTTACAGCCTGTCCCTGCTATGAATGGTGTGAAAATGTTGCTCATAGGGTCGGTCGGTGCATGCATTTCAGTGGGCTTCGCAGACTGATATGTAATAGCAACTTCTGGCTCAGTGTGGAAAGCAACGGGAAACTACCTCACTCCTCATTTCCCTAGTACGCCTCTTCAGTGATGCCTAGCCCATCTGTGACAGCTGATGGCAGAGCTGTTGAGGATCCAACCATCCTTAGGGCTGAAGACTGAACATACATACATACGTACATACATACATACATACATACATAGTGTAGCTGCATCACCAAGCGAATTGACTGCGCGGTTAGGGAATATGTGTTTCCGTAGTTTCTGATTTTCGCACCAGGCAAATTATGGACGTTGTATCTTAGCTATATTAATATTGTGTAAAGTAGCCATCATCGAGCGAATTAGCTGCGCGGTTAGGGCAATAAGTGTTTCCGTGGTTTCTGATTTTCGCGCCAGGCAAATGATGCAAGTTGTATCTTAGCTGTAATAATATTTTGAAATGTAGGTGCATCCCCGAGTGAATTAGCTGCACGGTTAGGGCAATATGTGTTTCCGTGGTTTCTGATTTTCGCACCAGGCAAATAATGGAAGTTGTATCTTAGCTCAAATGATATTTTGTAATGTAGCTGCATCACCGAGAAAATTAGCTGCGCGGTTAGGGCAATATGTGTTTCCGTGGTTTCTGATTTTCGCACCAGGCAAATAATGGAAGTTGTATCTTAGCTCAAATGATATTTTGTAATGTAGCTGCATCACCGAGAAAATTAGCTGCGCGGTTAGGGCAATATGTGTTTCCGTAGTTTCTTATTTTCGCGCAGGGCAAATGATGGAAGATGTATCTTAGCCGTATGATATTTTGTAAAGTAGCGTTACTATTGTAACACCGAGCGAATTGACTGAGCGGTTAGGGCATGTGGCTATCTCTTGTTCAATTCTAGTCATGTAAACATTACAGCAGGTAATAAAATCACTCTACTGTTTAAATCTGTACTCACAAAATGTTTCAATCAGACATTCAGTGTTCTAAACACAAAACACTGTTGTAAGTGTCGGCATTCAGTCCTAGTTTATGAGAATGAGGGTTCGATTCGTAGAAGTAAATCCTTAGAGGTTACATCAATTCAAAACACCTGTCGACTAAAAGTGTCGCGTGAGTAGTCGTCCCTAAAACCAAGGTAAGTTAACAATACACGTTTCGGATCCCTCTCACAGCATATTTTATCAGCATGATAGTAGTAATTATTGATTTAACAAGAAGTACACTTCTATTCCTCTCCCTTGTAAACCAAGTTTGAATCCCATGATGTTTTCATTGTGTTAGAAGAGGGTTGGAATTCATAACTTTTCTCCTTAACACAATATGATGTAGGACAAAGGTATCCCCTGCTAGGTATTAAAATCATTTTATCTGCAGAGTAATACGATTTTTTATTATGTTTCTGTAACTAAATCACTATACAGATGTTGCACGAGTTCGATTCCCGCAATATCCATCTCCTTATGACAAAGGTATCCCCTGCTAAGTAGTAATCACTTTATATGGAGTGATTAAGAAAAAGTACGTCGGATTTTATGTGTGCGCGCTGATTGCATAGAAGTGCGTTTGTATCAACAGAGAGATTAATCTCATAATGTTTTGCGTTATAAGTTTTTCTGTTCTAAACACTAAAAGCTAATATGTTTTGTCTTGTTCTACAATCAATTCTAGTGTGTGCTAATTGTAACATGTCTTGTCGAATAGAGACATACAGCACAGTAGCGTTAAAAGTTTTTCTGTTCTAAACACGAATAGTCAAATTGTTTCGTCTTGTCGGATGAAGACTGAAGACATACAGCATGTCAATTATATATTTTTGCTAATTGCATTCTGTAACTAGATTGAACATGTTTCGTTATGTCGGATACAGCATTTGCTTATCCTACAATAATTTTGCATGCTAATTGCAATCAATAAAGTATTACCTTCTCCTTACCGCCTCCTCTTCCTACCGCTCCCTCCTCAATCGAAAAACTTATGTGACGACGATAACGCTATATATAACGTAAGTATATTTTTGTGATGTGACGTTCAGTTCTATTTGCGCAGGAAGACATCTGTCCATAGGAGGAGGGGTGGAGCTAACCTCAGTAACTGTAAGGAGGATTCCCTTTGGACCTTTTGCTAGGAGGAGAAGCCCTTTTGCCGTTTTACCAGGAAGAGGTGCCCTTTCGCCATTTTGCCAGGATGAGGAGCCCTTTTTCGAGGAGGAGCCCCTTTGCCAGGAAGTTGACGAACCCTTTTGCCCATTTGTTAAACGTATAACGAGGAGCCCTTTTGCAAGGAGGAACCCTTTTGCTCTACGGATTGTCGGGAAGGAACTATGTCGTTAGGAGGAGGAGGAGCAGGCTGTTACATTTTCAAATTCTGTAGACAACGTAGTTAAGATAACAGCAGTAAGGTTAAGGTCTGAGAGTGCTGAGAAGGGCAGCTTGCTTTAAGGTGGTATGTCAAAAAGGGCAGCTTGCTATAAGATGGTGGTATGTCGAGAAGGGCAGCTTGCCTGTAGTTAGGCCCCGTTGCTATGTCCTCAAATTCCGCAGCATAGCTAAGTCCCGTCAAGACAAATTTAAATTCCCACGCCACTTCGTGGATAAGGTGGCAGCAATGAGGTTTAGCACCGTCAAGATAGCAGCATTGAGGTAAGCCATGTTCACATGTTTATAAACCATGCCCACGTGGTTAAAGATGTCATCTGGATTTTAAATTGCCAGCCACCACGTGAATAAGGTGGCAGCAATGAGGTTAGGTTCTGTCAAGATAGCAGCAGTAAGGTTAGCGATGCTCTGTTGTTTAAAGTTCCGCGCCCACGTAGTTGAAGGTGGCAGCTGTCACGTTGACAGCTGTAAAAAAAGCACGTGGCCAAACACGTGACTTTGTTTACAAATAATAGAACGTGGTCGTAAAGTCAGATTGTTAACCTGCTGACGCAGCAGATAAAGTGCTGACGCCAGTAGAGTTGAACTCTCACTGCTCCCCTACTAGGGTAGATTATTAAAATCAATCAAAGGCATTTATTTTGACAATTGGACTGCAGTGAGAACTGATCGTAGAATGAGTTCTTACCGGGGTTAGACAAGGCTGCAATCTTTTACCTTTGTTGTTCATAGTTTACATGGATCATCTGCTGAAAATTGTAAAAATTGGCAGGGAGGGATTGGATTAGGTGGAAATGTAGTAAACCGTCTGGCCTACGTTGACGACTTGGTCTTAAAGGCAGATTGTACCAACAGCCCGCAGTCTAATACGAGGATTGAGTCATAAGTCATGGCAACTATTTTTTTCTTCTCACGAGCAGGAGACAATACGGAAAAGCTAAGATATGCATTTGAAAGTATAGGGCATGTCCTTATGCATAGTGCCTGAAGACAAATTCTGACTTCAGGAGATTCTCGTAGGAAAGTGACAGAACACAGGCCATTGGTAAACATTGTTTTATTATGGTATAGACAGCAAATACTCAAGACTACGTACAAAGGACAGGTCTCCACTGGTTACAGACCTTCGCGATAATCTACTCCGTACATCTTTGTTCGTGGGCACTGGACGGCCTGAGTGAGTCAAATGACAGTTCATACTCTACCCTGTTTGAACGTCTCCACCCACCTCGCCACTGTTCTATAGGGCATGGCATGCACACCTAATGCTTCCCGCGGCTCTGCATGGCATTGGCGTGCATTTCTGCCGCGGAGAACTGCTATTTTAATGTACGATCGTTGCTGCTGCTTGTTGACTTCCATTTTGTGACGCTCTCACTCACACACTGAACTTGGGGGCATGCTCAGACCCACGCTGTTGTTTGCATACACCATCTAGTGGCATCATACGCAAGTACATACCGTTCGTTTCCGAATGCATATCGTAGATTTTCCGTGTTGTCTCCTGTTCGCGAGAAAAAAAAAGTTGCCATGACTTATGACTCGACCTACCTATCTTGGAACTTGAAAATAGGTGCAATGAGTATGGTATGAAAATTAGCCTTTCGAAGACTAAATTGATGTCAGTAGGTAAGAAATCCACCAGAACTGAATGTCAGACTGGAAGTACAAAGCTGAGACAGGTACAGTGACTCGCATAATTATTCGGACAGACATGATTAATTGTAGTTTCCTTTGTATTAGTGGTTTCAGTAATAATAAAGCACTCATATAAATTTGATAAATGTTTCTGTATGGAATAAAAAAACTAAACATCCATAATTCTTCTAACGAACACGTTCAATGGAAATATAGTCATTAAAAACAAAATCAAAATCAAAACCAACATTGCACAAAATTATTCGGACACTTGCCGTTTTACTTATGGTCCTAAAGGTTCAGTATCTGGTGGGCTCTCCTTTCATTATAATTACTTCCCTGAGTCGACTTCGCATGCTCTCCACTAATTTCCGGATGTAATCGGGAGATATCTTCTGCCACTCTTCTTGAAGTCCATTTTTCAGTTATTCTCTAGATGTGATAGTTGTTTTCCTTATTTCTTTATCCAGTTTGTCCCAAAAGATTCTCAATCCCATTCAAGTCTGGTGATTGAGGGGGAGGATGAAGCACCTTTGCGCAATTAAACAATAACAACATCCTTACATTCCAGGTCATATGCTTTGGGTCATTATATTGATAAAACTTAAAATGTTCACCAATCTCCATCTTTTCGGCACTATTTTTCATATTGTCCCTCAGTATTTTAAGGCATTGAAAGTGGTCCATTTTACCCTCAATAAAAACCAATTCAACTCCGTTCGCTGACATGCACCCCCACACCATTACATGTCCACCACCATGCTTCACAGTTGCTTTCAGATTTTTCTCTTGAAGCTCAGTATTAGGACGCCGCCAAAATGTCATCCCTCCCATCAGATTGTTAAATTTACTCATCAGCAAATATAACGTCATTCCACCACTCATTGTCTTCTTTAACATGCTCTTTGCAAACAGCATTCTAGTCAATTCCTCTGCCACCGGCCGAGTTGGCCGTGCGCGTAGAGGCGCGCGGCTGTGAGCTTGCATCCGGGAGATAGTAGGTTCGAATCCCACTATCGGCAGCCCTGAAGATGGTTTTCCGTGGTTTCCCATTTTCACACCAGGCAAATGCTGGGGCTGTACCTTAATTAAGGCCACGGCCGCCTCCTTCCAACTCCTGGGCCTTTCCTATCCCATCGTCGCCATAAGACCTATCTGTGTCGGTGCAACGTAAAGCCACTAGCAAAAAAAAAAATAAAAAAATAAAAAAAAAAATCCTCTGCCGGGTTGAGCAGCTCTGGCGGTAATGGATTGGCCTTCTGAAGTCAAGTTGGTGGGTGCGGTGCTCCGGCTCAGTTTGATGGTATTTGATGGTGCTTGAACACGGCAAACTTTCGTCGGTAGATTTGAAGCCACGTAAATTATCGCCTACGAGACGATATCCTGGCACGTCGGCGTCTCCAAGGACCACAAAATTAGTTAGCGAGACGTAAAGTCGGATTATTATTATTATTATTATTATTATTATTATTATTATTATTATTATTATTATTATTATTATTATTATTATTATTATTATTATTATTATTTCTTCGATACTGAGAAGCTATGGACCACGTGAAGTATTCATGGTATTCTTTCTCACTTTGCCTTCCTCTCTTCCCAATATTCCTTCATTCTTTCTGTACGTTCTCTCCTTTCTTTCACCTTTCAGACTGATGTCGTTTGCTTCATCTCTTTCTCCTGGAACTCCCCAAGTTCCTTAATGCTTCTTCTGAAAATAGCTATATCTAGCATATCGTTTCTTGTGATAGGCAGCTGAGCCGTATCCTGTTTAACTTCGAGGAACCATCGGATCCTTGTTTTGGGATTTTTATCGAAATTATAAACTATTCTATTGATCTCTGGCTTGATCTGGACCAAATAGCCATACAAGTTAATCCTCCATTTTCTGATCCTGTCCGAAAGCTTTCCATTTTTCAAATTAAGTGTTTTATTGTTCCTTTATCTTCATTAATTTTAATTTTTCTTTGGACCAATAATTTTTCTTAGAACTTTCCTTTCCTTCATTTCTAATTAATCCCTTTTATGTTTAAGGCCAAGCATTTAGCTGCATACAAGTACTCCGGATTTATGACAGTGTTATAATTGTGTAGTTTCGCTTTTATTGACACTGATTCTTGATGTAAATACATTTAATGTATAAGCTAGTTCCAATTGTATGATCTTGTTTTGTCTGCTTCTTTATCAAGATCAATATTATTATTATTATTATTATTATTATTATTATTATTATTATTATTATTATACGGGAACTGGGTGTTTGCATTTGTCTCTATACCTCTTCATATACACACGACACACCATACAACCAACCACCACAGAAATAGACAGTAGTCGCCAAGGGGTTGGCACCAGAAACGGCATCCGGCTGTGAAAGGAGACCAGTTCGATATGCGCAAAACGGTTCACACCCTCGACCCATCAGTGTGTGGAAAAATATTCAGGCGATGAATTGAATTAACTTTAGTTCCATGGCGTATGAAATGAGTAGTTTATAGGCTACCTCACTTGAAGATTAACGTGCATTGATTAAACTGGAGACGTAATTTGATGAAGGTTGGTGATCGTTTTAGGGGAGGATCGTGTTGGAAGGTAAAATCTATTTTTAAATGCACATAGAGTACAGTAGTTGTACTTTACATGAATGCACTCTATGTTTATGCGCTTCATGTTGGGTCTTATTCCAGTTATAGTTCAAAGCAATGTGATGTTTCAACACAAAGTTAATTGAGTGTACCGAATGAATTTTCACCTACATCTCTTTCCTTCCGCTCCAGCAGTGACGATGCAAGTAACATGTATACATTAATAACTTGATTACCGTAGTGAAAAGACAAATGGCTGTTAACATTGGAATGAAAATAATGTGTTACAACAAATTCTGTCGAAATTTATCGCATTTGTGTGTCGATGGCATTTGATCACCCGGAGTGGAAGTAATGGATCATTCATTCTCAAAGCTAAATGAAAAATGGTGGAGAGCATTATGCAGATGATGATCATTACTGTTATTACTATAGGAGTAATAATAATAATAATAATAATAATAATAATAATAATAATAATAATAATAATAAGTGTATGGTTCTGTGGTGGTTATTAGCGTGATGTGTGTAAATAAATGTCCGTATTAAGAAGATCACAAATACCGAGCCCCTGAGTTTGAGGAATGAACCAAGCATGGTTGAAATCTCCGACTCGGCTGGGAATAGAAGCCGGGGCCCTATGAACCAAAAGCCATCGAAAGCCTAGATTCAATTGAAAACCTGTCTGCGGTGTTCATATGGAGTGAGGGCATATGACGCTCTTGGTGATTCGTCCGTCGGATGGGGACGTTAAGGTTTAAGCTGAACTCTTGGTGCTATTCGACAGGAATGGGCTGTGTGTCAAGGCAGGGTTTCACCCTCTCCCTTCCTACTATCAAATACCACATCATTCTTTCCATCTCATTAACTCCCCTGAGGAGGTCGATGTTAGGAAGGGCATCCCGTCGTATAACTTCGCAACGAAGGTTCAACTCACTTCATATCCGGCCCCGTAGAGAAAGGGGGCAACGGTCGGACGCAGTCCTGAAAGAAATTCATTTCTCGACGCTTCAGTAAGGAAATCCAAATTAGGGAATTCAGTAACCAAAATGAACTTCTGCGACTTGATAGATACCACCACTGAATAGAGCAAACATAAGGGCATAGAGTAGTAAATAAATCGGCGTTTTGCTTTTAATGCCGGGAGTGTCCGAGGACAAGTTCGGGTCACCAGTATTTTGAATTGACGTTCGCAGGCGACTTGCGCATCGTAATGAGGATGATGAAGACGACACATGCACTCAGCCCCCGTGCCAGCAGAATTAACCAATGATGGTTAAAATTTCCGATCCAGCCGAGAATCGAATCCGGGACCCCTGTGACAAAAGGCCAGCACTCTAACCATTTAGTTATGGAGCCGGACAGCATAGAGTAGCGAATGTCAAGCACTGACTTAATGTGTTTAGCTTGTAAAAGCACGACAATTGAACATAAATATTAACGCTATTCATTTCTAAATTTTAATTCGTACGCTAATCAAAGGAGTACTAGTAAATTACAGTCCTCACTAATACAAAATTCATAAGGAATTCATCCATATATAAAATAATGTTTTAGACATATCTATAGCAACAAACATTATATAAAGTTTGTACATATGTGTAATTAACGTTAGCAGAATTTTTTATCGTGGGATATTATCAATAAATCGGGCACACGTAAACAAATACGAAACAAAAATTCACAACTTGGAATGAATTACATTAAAAGTTAAAAATCAAAAGCAAATTCATCTCTGTGCAGCCCATGAAGACCCTTGTAGGAGTGGAAGGTAAATGCTTCCATTTTGCTTAACCTTAGCACTTAGTGGGACAGAGTGGTTAGCCCTATGTCAGCCACTAGTGCCCCATGAATTACCTTGGTATTCATTTTTGGCACAGGCTGAGTGAATCTCAAGGGCCATGAGCCACTCCAGAAATGAACACCACGTTTCTTAATCTTTTCGATTTCCTGACGGATAATAGAGCCCATGTCCTTCGGGTGAACGAAGCACGCCTTTACCGTTTCTATTAGAAAAATCGTCATTAACAGTTAAGGCTGTTTTATTTAACTATCCACGCATTCTTACCACTGGTGAAATTCTTTGACCGATGGACACATTACTTAATTCACTTTCTGATGTCCAATTAAAATATTTGGAGGAAACTCAAGGCACAATGTGTGAAATTATATAAAGCACACACCTGTTATGATAATACAGGATAGGATATACAATATTGTTACAATATTTCAACCTTCCTGTTGATTGGAAGCCACTGAATTAATGTCTTTTTGTTCCTTATACATAAGGTTTGTGTTCTTTATAATTTAATTAAAATGTTACAATTGTTACTATGCGAAATTTCCTTATTTTAACAAGCGACTACTATAATATTCGATTTTTTGGATCATAACACATTTCATCGGAGTGGAAAGTTTTCTTAATGTTATAACTAGTTCGCAGAATAGTTCAGAAATTTATTACGGAGGCTATGTATGGTACACCTGTGACCTGCATCATGCGGTGGCTAATGCACAGGACCGTGCTTGTGGAGCTAGGAAGAGAGAAAATGGCCCTAGAATTCGTGTAACGTATCATCCCAAAATTTATCAGGATGGGGTAATTCAGATAGAAAGAAAGAAAGAAAGAAAGAAAGAAAGAAAGAAAGAAAGAAAGAAAGGGGATGATTGTGACGTGTGGGTTGTTCAAGACAGTAGTCCAAGTATGCTGCCAGGTTTCAAACTAAGGAACTGATTTTCAATACTAATTTCTTCGTCAGAAATCACTGTCATTTGCGCTATGCATGCGAGCTCAAGCGAACACTGTACCAGAGAAAACATTTCCTCACCAGCACCTTGTTCAGGAAATAGAAAGCATTTAAATTGTAGGTTATCGCCGGCACCATATTATACTAAGGAATGTCAAGTTCCCTACTGTTCATAAGGGCAAAAAATGGCTTCAATTTAATCCGGCCTTCTCAGTAGTACCTTCTGTTAAATTTGTTTCGACTCTCCGTGGTTTACATTTTAAGTGGTCGACGTTACAATTGTCATAGCAGCCTAGTTGAATTACATTGCTCAACAAAGGAACTCGATCACTGTGTTCATACCTCCATTATACGCATACATATTGAAACTGAAACAGATAGGCAATGTGAACACACCTCATTAGCAACAATTAAGAATTGAAATTAAAAGCTTTCTGTGGTAACTTGGTACACGACGTCATTTCACAACGTTTTGTTAAATAAAAGATCCCTGATCGTACACCAAACTAGCTACGGGGTAATTAGGATTCTTAATGAAGTGTCTTGCCATCACTGGCATGGATGACAGCTTCCCAGCGTATTCTCGTACTTCTGACAAGGCACTGCACGTTCAATTGTGGCAGACGCCCCCACTCTTCCCATTGGGTATCTTCAAAGGCTTGTAGTGTTTTGGGTTATGGATTTCTCGTTCGATGCCTTGCCTCAGCTGGTCCCAGATTTGTTCGATTCGATTCAAGTCAGGACTTCTGGATGGCCACATCATTCTTTTCACTTGATGCTCTCGCAGGAATCTCCGAACGATGTCGGCATCATGCACTCTAGCACTATCATGCATAAATACTACGTTTGCCGTGCTGTTAGGGGCACGCAGCTGTGAGCTTGCATCCGGGAGATAGTGGGCTCGAACCCCACTGTTGGCAGCCCTGAAGATGATTTCCCGTGATTTCCCATTTTCACACCACACGCCTTAATTAAGGCCACGGCCGCTTCTTTCCCACTCCTAGACCTTTTCCATCCCATCGCCACCATAAGACCTATCTGTGTCGGTGTGACGTAAAACAATTTGTAAAAAAATACTACGTTTTATCCAAGTTGCCTCACGTGAGGTATCACATGTGGTTCTAAGATCTCGTCAATGTACCTTCGACCAGTTAAGGATTCCTTGTGAATGATCAGGAGATCGGTTTTCGTGTCGAGAAATTCGCCTGCCCACCCATAACCGGCCCACCTCCGTAAGCAACGGTAGATTGTACAGTTTTTGGATGAAATCACTCCCCAAGTCTTCTCTAGACTTTCAGATGACCATCTGAATAATATAACGCGAAACGGGATTCGTATGAGGACAGCACATGACGCCAGTATCTTAGCTGCCAGAGCGGAGATCTCTAACAAACTGGAGTCTCCTGCCACGATGTCGTCTGTCCAGCACAGGTACTTGAGAGGCTCGTTGACCTCTCGAAGCCTGTTTGACTATGTGATCAACTTCGTACTCCAGAAGCCTGCTGTAAGTCCATCTGTAGTTCTTGTGTTTTAGGAAATCTTGTAGACGCACAAGTCCTCTCAGTTTTAATTACTGCGTTGAAAGGGTGAAAGTTCCCTTTGGGGATCATTGTAAATACCTAAGTCTTAATATAAGGAAAGATCTTCATTGGTGTAATCACATAAATGTGATTGTAAATAAAGGGTACAGATCTCTGCACATGGTTATGAGGGTATTTAGGGGTTGTAGTAAGGATGTAAAGGAGAGGGCATATAAGTCTCTGGTAGGACCCCAACTAGAGTATTGTTCCAGTGTATGGGACCCTCACCAGGATTACCTGATTCAAGAACTGGAAAAAATCCAAAGAAAAGCAGCTCGATTTGTTCTGGGTGATTTCCGACAAAAGAGTAGCGTTACAAAAATGTTGCAAAGTTTGGGCTAGGAAGACTTGGGAGAAAGAAGACGAGCTACTCGACTAAGTGGTATGTTCCGAGCTGTCAGTGGAAATATGGTGTGGGAGGACATCAGTAGACGAATAAATTTGAGTGGTGTCTTCAAAAGTAGGAAAGATCACAATATGAAGATAAAGTTGGAATTCAAGAGGACAAATTGGGGCAAATGTTCTTTTATAGGAAGGAGAGTTAGGGATTGGAATAACGTACCAAGGGAGATGTTCAATAAATTTCCAAGTTCTTTGCAATCATTTAAGAAAAGGCTAGGAAAACAACAGATAGGGAATCTGCCACCTGGGCGACTGCCCTAAATGCAGATCAGTAGCGATTGTTAAATTAAAATGGTAAAACGATCCTTCCCTAGGGTTGTTTTCCTTTTGCGGCTCACGCCAGGGCGCCTGGCAAGACTTCCAGACTCCTGGAAACATTTCCATAGATACTAAATCGTATTATGAGCAACCCCTTGCGTTTGGCAATGTAACTCTCTGTGAGTAGCCTTATTGAAGAAGTGTAAGTGGTTTCATTCGATGATCAAAGGCTACATTCCATGTGCCTTTTATTTCACGTTTCTTGCGCTTTTCCCACAACTTTCCTAAGGTGGAAATAACACCTTTCTGAACAGACACTCCTCGGTTGCTTTCCCTCTCACCTACCTCGTTTCTCACGAGTAGCCGTGACTTTCTCTACACAAACTAACCTTCGTACACACTTTGATTTGAGGCAATCACACTTTAACTGACACTGTCACATCCCAAAATCCAGACGAGAGTGGACCCATCTGCTACGTAAACAGGACATGTTATTGCTGTAATAGTCCAATCCTCATTCGCACAATGTAAGTACGAACATCTAAAGAAGTGACCAAATTCATTTTTACCGAGCGAGTTGGCCACGCGGTTAGAGTCGCACAGCTGTGAGTTTGCATTCAGAAATGATGGGTTTGAATCCCACCGTCGGCAGCCCTGAAGATGGTTTTCCGTGGTTTCCCATTTTTCACACCAGTAAAATGCTGGAGCTGTACCTTAAAGCCACGGCATTCTCAATACTTGTCTTTTCCCCATCCTTCCGTCGCCGAAGACTTTCGATGTTTCATTGCGACGTTAAACCAGTATCCGGGCCGATGACCTAAATGTTAGACCCCCTAACACAACAAGCAAACAAGCATCAAATCAGTAGCAAAGGAAGCAACATTTTTAGCATACTATATTATAATAAATTTTTGTATGTTGGAATAAAATTTTAAAATGTTCATTAAGTTACTTTACACTGCGTACACATTTTCAATACCAAAATCGAAGTGGTGAACTCGCAGATATACTATTTTCGCTTCTCAAGTTTCACATTATGCCACATTCACCATGTTACCCCATCCCCTTTAACTCTATAAGTAGTAGTAAATCATGATTATAGCCACAAACCTTGAAAACAAGCATTATATTCACTCACAGTAGTTACTGCCTTTCGTAAATAGGAGTGTAAGAGACCAGAACGAAAGTACTAGCTGAATTTACTTATCGCGATAGACTTTTATTTATTTATTTATTTATTATTATTTTTTCTTTATTAGCCAGCTAACGAGCAAGCTTCGCAAGGGAGCACTATAAATTTAAAGTGATGGGCTACTTTTCCTATGCGACATGAGTTGTTTCTTCTCCAGTAGTGACCAGGAAAAGGTTTCAGTTTGATGTAACGCGTCAAAGGAGCACGTACAGCCGTCCATGAGAGAAAACATTCTCCATTGAGATCAACTCCAGCTATGCGAAGTGTCTGACACTATGCTTTGTTTATTGTCATGCCAAAGCAAACTCTTCCCGGGAACTGAACTCCTTTGAAATCAAGAGGCAAATCTGAAGGGATTCTCAGTATTAAGGCTGTCTTTTCTGTGCCACATCCAGTTAAAATAGTAGCTTCAGTGAAACAGTTTTTCAAAGTTTTCACTACAAATCGTGTCCCATTGCATAACTTAGGTGGGTGTATATTACGTAACAATATGATGGTCACGCCCATTTTCAAAATAAGCTTGTGTGGTGGCAAGCCGAAGGGATATGAAGAATGTAGAAATTCTGTAGGTTAATGAACAGCTTCTTCGCTATCGACTACTGTGTGTGCTGAGTAATATACTTGAACCTGGGCAGTGAGTTGGGAGAAATATAACTCCAGTTTTCTTTGTGAAGTCATTCTTTGTCTGTCCTGTGACAATCGAGAATCTATTTGTCTGTCAGTTTCATTGTTAACTTATAAATGCCATTAATTCGAATGCAATGTACTGTACTACAACCTACCTGTATATTCGCGTTCTCTCTCGGCATGATGGGTTGTCGTACATTTTATATAGATAATGAAAATTCACTGGAAAACTATTAATTATTGTATCGTAGCATGTGCAAGAAAATGTTCATACGGAATTTAAAAATGTCCGAGGTGCATGAAATTAATACCAAGCACATACCCCCTCCCCCTAATCTCAACGCGGCTGTATAACCAGTGCAAGAAAATGTTCACGGACGAATTTAGGTAAAGCCTGTTTGTTTGTTTGTTTGTTTGTTTGTTTGTTTGTTTGTTTGTTTAAATGGGCCTAACAACTAGGTCATCGGCCCGAAGAAAAGCAGAGGTGTAGCAATTCACCAGAGAAACTCCAAACACTCCCCCCCCCCCACAATCTCAACTCCATTGCGTAGCCTGCGGAAAGAAATATTCAGACTGAATGAAGAAAAGCCGAGGCGCAACAAATTACCACGAAAACTTCAAACAGGCTGTGGAATGAAATGTTCACCGACGGAATACAGAAAAGGCGAGGTGAATCGAAGTAATACCGAAACTCGCAACACATCTACTTTTCTCAGAAATCTTAACTAGACCGTCAGCTGTTGGCCGAAGCCGCTGATAACCAGAGTGAGAGGCTCGCACGCTGGCTCGCAATCTATTCGCTCGTACAGAAGCTGGTCATTTACATTTCTAAATTTTAGAAATGAGATTGCGTGGAAAAATTAAAATGACCATATCTCTTAAAGTATACATGAAAATTATAAACTGTAAATGACATTTTAAAGTACATTAGTTGCTTGGGGTGAATACATAATTTATTTTATAAGGATTAACTGATTAATTTAAAATACTAAATTTGAGGGATTTTACTGCAGACTATAACATAAAAACCCTCATCGTAGGTTGTGTGCCAAAGAGAGAAATGTTTCCGCGGTAATTTTTGTAGAACTTTTTATGCTGATCAATACTTATCTCATGCTATATCTTTAACGGTTTAGCCAGAGGAAGCTAAAAAGTCGCACGGACGGTCGTTTTTCCTTCGATTTGCTTCACTGAAATTGATTACTTTTCGGCTTACTTTGGTCATAGAAGAATGTTTCTGTATATAAACCTTCTTCGACAAATGTTTTATAGAATGGTAGAATGGTCCATCCAGTGGTACTTGAGATCAGCCGTCACAGACGGACGGGCACTGGAGGACTTTGTTTTATACTATGTCGAGATTTATTCACTTTTAGCCCTTTACACTGCATGGCTGAAAGACATTCCTTGTTGTTGCGACGCAAAACAGGTAGTATAAAATAATTATCTCACACGGGTTTGTAAGTATTTGGTGTGATTGCTCTTTTTTCCCTTTAATCGACAATCACCATTATGGGGGAAAAATGAAAATAAATCCTAACACATACTATACTACACTAATCCGATTCTTACCGAGCTCGATAGCTGCAGTCGTTTAAGTGCGGCCAGTATCCAGTATTCAGGAGATAGTAGGTTCGAACCCCACTGTCGGCAGCCCTGAAGATGGTTTTCCGTGGTTTCCCATTTTCACACCAGGCAAATGCTGGGGCTGTACCTTAATTAAGGCCACGGCCGCTTCCTTCCCACTCCTAGCCATTTCCTATCCCGTCGTCGCCATAAGACCTATCTGTGTCGGTGCGACGTAAAGCAACTAGCCAAAAAAAAAATTAATAATAATAATAATAATAAATCCGATTCTTTTGCAACCACCTCCTCTTTTTCTTTCAGGGATGGTTCATGTTCGGTGGAGTAGGGCAATTGCTTTCGAAGGCTTTAATTTTCTATTGATATTTTGGAAAACACTCCAGGATGTTTTCCACTCTCTAAACTATGTTATATTGTTAAATTACAACACCGTAAAATATAGCATAACTTAACATGTAAGACAATACATACTATACTACAGTGCTCAAAAAAGTTTTACTAGGGGCCGATGACCTTAGATGTTAGGCCCCTTTAAACAACAATCATCATCATCATCATCATCATCATCAAGAAGTTTTGCATATTCAGGTTTAGTGCAATTTGGCTATGTGTATGTACTGTACGCACATTATACATTACGAAGAGTTTATTCACAAAAACAACATCCAATCACCTATGCAAAAGCAAGAGAATCACAAAGCTGGTAATGTGGGATGTTCAACACAACATTGCCGTTCGTCGTGTGGTAGATCAATATCTCGGCCCCTGAGATATGATTCAACTCTACCAAAGAATCCTACTTGTTTTGGTTAAGATTATCCCACGCTAGGGTACCAGCTTCATTCAGTTGCTGAATGTTAGCAGGAGGTTTAGTTCGGTGGGCAATTGCACTCTTCAGTTCACGCCATGCATGTTGAACACAGTTCATGTCAGCAGTATATGTCGTTTACACCATTCGCTGCATGCTATGTGTCTCACGGAACTAATTGACAACTCTGGCCCGATATGCACGAGCATTATCATCTACTAATGTAAAGCATAGTGGCATACGTCACCCAATCATGATCCCACCATAAAATTATGAAGGAACCCTCTTAATACTGATGGCGATCTAGTATGAAGGGTTCGTTCCATCTATCACTGGAGTGCCTCCAGACACTAATGTTGGAAGTTTATGGTGACCTCATCAGAAAACAGCATCCGCTCTCACTGTTCCTGATGATATACTGTAGGCTATGAGTTGTTGCCCACCTCATACGAGCAGCCCTACTGTGTATTTTAAGAGGAGCCTTTGTCACAGGCGTGCTTGATATCAGTCCTCCATAGTGCAACCGATATGCAGACACATTGACCCCGGTGGCCCTCCGAAGATCCTAGCAGAGCGAGGTGTCAGAGACAGAGGGCCTAAGACGTGCTGAAAGCAACAAATTATACCGATCCTTCCTGCGACTTGTTTCGCGTTGTTGATCAGCACCCGTGTTTGTCTCCCTGAACTTTTTACAAACTCTGGGGATGTCACTTAGTCTCACTCCGACACAAGCGGCAACAACCGATTGTCGCCATCCATCTTGCAGAGCTGGCACATTTCGAGTGTGGTCAGCAGCAGAAATGCGTTCTCTTGACATGTTTACCTACGTCACTGTGTGCTTCAAGACATTGGCGTACAGTACACACTGTAAACGCGTTTGAGGTACCGTGACATGTACCATGTGAAATCCGAATAAGCGAAAAATTTTCTGAACACTGTGACTAATATATTGGTTAGAGTATCTCAGGAAATATTCAGAAAATTTTCACTCTTTTCTCTCTTTAAATAAATCTCCATCATAATCTGCCTGATGCGACTGGATTCAAATGTTCAAATTTAACAGAAAATCACCAAGGAGGTGGATGCGCGGTTTGGATCATGTAGCTATAATCTTGCATTCGGAAGATAGTAGGCTCCAATTCCACTGTTGGAAGCCCTGATGATGGTTTACCGTTGTTTTCGTTTTCCACACCAGGCAAGTGCTAGGGATGTGCCTTCTTTAAGACTACGGTCGCTTCCTTCCCACTGCTAGCCCTTTCCTATACCATCAGCACCGTAAGACCTGCGCCGGTGTGACGTAAATCAACTTTTTTTAAAGTCAGTAGTTTGACCTCTTCAATATTAATTAAATATCAACACTTCCAGAACATTTTCAATAAACGACCCACTGAACATTCAATGTCAAGATTTCGAAAACGATACTCATTGGAAAGAATAATTTCAGAGAAATTTAATGACATGCCCGTTAGTTTTAATTGAGAATCGGGAGCTAGTTAACCGCCCCCGTTATCACAAAGCATTGAATGGTTTTTTTTGCTAGTTGCTTTACGTCGCACCGACACAGATAGGTCTTATGGCGACAATGGGAGAGGGAAGGTCTAGGAGTGGGAAGGAAGCGGCCGTAGCCTTAATTAAGGCAAAGCCCCAGCATTTGCCTGGTGTGAAAATGGGAAACCACGGAAAACCATTTTCGGGGCTGCCGACAGTGAAGCTCGAACCTACTATCTCCCGAATACTGGATACTGGCCGCACTTCAGCGACTGCAGCTATCGAGCTCGGTAAGCATTGAATGTAACATGCTCGTTAATGTTCAGAAAGACCTTCGTAATCAGAAGCAAAACTGCTAGGCGAATCTGGCACATTCATCACTTTGTCGCTAGGCAATGCAATTAAAATATTTTTTTTTGCTAGTGGCTTTACGTCGCACTGACACAGAAAGGTCTTATGGGGACGATGGGATATGAAAGAGATAAGTGTGGGAAGGAAGCCGCCTTGGCCTTAATTAAGGTACAGCCTGGTGTGATAATGGGAAACCATGGAAAACCATCTTTAGGGTTGTCGACAGTGGGATTCGAACCCACTATCCCCTGGATGCAAGCTCACAGCAGTGCGCCCGTAACCGCACGGCCAACTCGCCCGGTGGAATTAAAATAGCTACGAATATGACATATTCGCTACCTTACCATGGTCAGTTGAATAAAACCTCGTATTCGTCAGAATTCAAGAGTTCATTGTAACCCTTCACAAATGCCCGCAGTGTCAACAATTTTCAACGAGATACCGGTACGAGACCCAAAATAGCAATGGAAAATGTAGAAAATTAAAAATTAATGTTTTCACGTTCGTCAATTCAACATCGGTGGGCAATTGCACTCTTCAGTTCGCGCCATGCCTGTCGAACACAGTTCGATGTCAGCAGAATATGCCGTTTACACCATTCGCTGCATGCAATAAAATATATTTACAAGTCATATATCTAATAAATAAA
Organism: Anabrus simplex; assembly: GCF_040414725.1. Classification (NCBI taxonomy): domain Eukaryota; kingdom Metazoa; phylum Arthropoda; class Insecta; order Orthoptera; family Tettigoniidae; genus Anabrus; species Anabrus simplex. The sequence goes on from NC_090266.1 coordinate 304,625,535, forward strand.
TAAATAAATAAATAAATAAATAAATAAATAAATAAATAAATACCACATTATGAAAAATATTTGGGAATTAGGAAAGGAATATAGGCGGCGGGAGGTGGGGGGAGTTGTAGCCATTCCTTAAAGGAAATTAACAAGTGGCACAGTAAACATTTGAGAAAAATAAACCAGACTTAAAATGGCACTCTAGCTGGAAAAGGTTTGCCATCCATGTCCTAGAGTATAGAAAACGGTCTGTCTGTCCACAGAATCATACGCTTTATTAAAGTCCACAAAAGTGACGATCGTGCTGGTACCTCGGCGGATCCTTTTTTTTTTTTTTTTTTTTTTTTTTGGCTAGTGGCTTTACGTCGCACCGACACAGATAGGTCTTATGGCAACGACGGGATAGGAAAGGCCTAGGAGTTGGAAAGAAGCGGCCGTGGCTTAATTTGCCTGGTGTGACGGTGGATCCTTAATATCGTCTTCAAATTTCGTATTTGTTCAGCACATGATCGACCTTACCTGAAACGCGCTTGGTACTTGCCGATCAGGCGATCTGTCTGTTTTTCTAAGCAGTTTAAGAGAGATTTAGAAATAATTTTGAATGTGATCAGTAGCAGTAGTGATATGCCTCTGTAGTTGTTTTGATCCGCCTTGTCACCTTTTTTGTGCTGTAGGTGTATTAAGGTGCACTTCCAATCCTGCGAGATCGTTTCAGTTTCCCAGATTTCTAATGAGATTGCATGAATTCTGCTTAAGAAGTCATCTCTAGTTTCCACATCTCTGCAGTGATGTCTTCCTCTCCAGGGGCTTTGTTATTTTTAAGTGATCGGATGATCTCTGCTGTTCCCTGTATTGTCGACGGTTGTGAATCAGTGTTTGGCATGCGCTTTTCGAAGTTCAGTCTATCTTTTGGAGGATCACAGTTGAGGAGGTCTTAAAAGTGGTGAGGTAGAATTGTGCAGTTCTCTTTGGTGTTCGTTTCGAATGTTCCATTTACTCGACAGAAACATAAAGATGGTGGTTGATAGCTGGATTAATTCTCACGGAAGGAGTGTTGTTCTGAGGAATTCTTGCTCGGTTTCTATGAGTTTGTTTTTGTCATATGCTCGTTTCCCCAGGCGGATTTTTTTGATGTAATTTTCTGCACTTTAAGAAGGCCTCCCATTTTTCAGTTGTTTGATGTCCATTGCACTAGTTCCACACTTTCATTCGGTCATCAATGGCTTTATCACAGGTCGTGTTCCACCATCTATGCTTTCGTTTCCTCGGAGGTTGCCCTAACTTCAGGGCTGATGTTTGAAGTGTTTTGGCCAGCCCTTGGGTTCCTGCTCTCATATGTCTTGTAAGAAGTTGCTGATGTTCTGGTTAAGGAATTCTGAGTCAACTCGTAGAGATCTGTTGTGATCGGTTGGGTTGGAATCTCAATTTGGTTTCTGATAGTGGTCGGAGATGGCAACTCCATTCCGTACTCTGACATTTTGTATCTAGCATATATTCTTTTTTGGAGATTGCTACGCGATCAATCTGGAATTCCCCTAATAATGGGTTCGGTGATATATCCACGTTTTCTTTTTGTGTGGAGGTCTCACAAAGTATGTGGACCTGTGTTTCAAAGCAAAAGATTCGCAAAATTCTGCAAGGCGCTCTCCATTCTTATTCGTCCTCCGATGTGCTGAGTGATGGCCTACAATCCACCTGTGTTTCCTCTCTCTGCCAAACTGTGCGTTATAATCACCTACTAAAATTTTCACGTGTTGTTTCGGAATCTTGATAGTGGTTTTGCCTAAGAGTTCCCAGTAGGCTTCAACTTTCTATGGGTTTTTCTTGTTGTCAATGTTTGTGGGAGCGTGAGCGTTGACCAAGCATTGTTGCACTATGTAACAGGAAGTACTGAGATTCTTTCAGATGGGGATGTAAAGTTAAGTACTGAATTGATTATTGTTTTGCGTACCGCAAAGGCTGTCCCTAGTTGTGGTAGGTTCTCGTGGATTCTTATTCGATATTTACTTTAAATATCCTGTACTCTTAAGAGTCAAAATTGTTTTAATCTCGGAAGCGCGTTTCCTGGAGTGCGGCTACATTAATGTCAAATTTGTCCAGGATGTCCGTGAGCTATTTAAGTTTGGCTCACATTTTTACACCAGGCAAATGTTGGGGCTATACCTTAATTAAGGCTACGGCCGCTTACTCCCCACTCCTAGCCTTTTCCTATCCCATCGTCGCCATAAGACCTATTTGTGTCGGTGCGACGTGAAGCCAATTGTAAATAAATTATAAATTAGCTTACCCGTTTTCAGCAGGATATTGACATTAATTGTACCTAAGAAGGTCCTTTTCTTGGGACGACGAGGTATCGAGAAACTACGACTTTTCTGTGCATGATGCTCCCGATCTCCCAGAATCCGGTGATCGGGAGAAACCGAACTAGGTGTGTCCGGAGCCTGGGGTAGTTGCTGTGATAACGTGTTAATACATGCAGGGGTGATCATAATGGTATGATTTCAAGATTACAACTTGCTTGTTGAGATCGAGAGATGCCTCTGTGTCTTCCGGCTAAATTCTCTTTTACGGTTACCAAATATGTAGTCAAAACCAACCTTCCTCCTTTATCCAGGATTAGGACCGGGAACAGCAACCACTGAACTACACAGTCCATCCAGTGATTGCTGCAGGCGTATTATTATTATTATTATTATTATTATTATTATTATTATTATTATTATTATTACGAGAGTTTGATATTTCTGATTACTAGTACTGTACACGCATTTGGTGTAAAATTTATCGTACTAGGAAGAATGTCGTGGCTGGAACATATCTTCAGGATGTAAGATTAGAATACATGTAGGAAATTAATGCTTCAGAATCTTGGAACGTACGGTGCTCGATGAGTTGGACAACTAAAACCAAGCCGTCTGAAGTTAGTGGGAGAAGATTTGAAGCTGATAAGTGTAAATAAGCTAAGGAATGAAGACGCAAATATCATCTCGTTTGGAGGAAATTCTTGAAACTTTCCACGTTTCACTAGCGACTGTATGTAGAGGGAGATTATTACTAATAAGTGGCGGCGTCAACTCCTTTTCTCTACAATGTATGATTGCAATTTGATGTCCGATTCGTTCGCTGAATGGTCAGGATGTCCGGGGTTCGATTCTCGGCCGGGTTGGGGATTTTAATCGCTTCTGATTAATTCTTCTTGCTCGAGGACTGGGTGTTTGTGTCCGTCCCAACACACTAATCATATACAGACAACATACCACACTACCAACCACCACAGAAACACGCAATAGTGATAACATCCCTCCATATAGGGTTGGCGTCAAGAAGGGCATCCGGCTGTAAAACAGGGCCAAATCCACATGTGCAACACAGTTCGCACCCGCGATCCCCAGGTATGGGAAAAGCGGTAGGACAAGAAGAGGAGGAAGAAGAAGAAGAAGTAGTAGGAGTGCAAGTGTATAGGCTAGGGTAGGTTAAATAACAACGCCCACTATAAAGAGTGATGCAACATACTAATTTTACTACAGACTTGTTAGTAAAAACAAAAGACTTAAGGTACGTCGACGAATTAAATGCCACTCACGCCTTCACTAATCGCTCTGACCCTAGAATGTGACCTTGTTGGTGAACTACAAGTTAACGAGATATGTGACCCAAAGATTGGATTGTGAAAGATAACTACGAAATGACACTGTTTACACAACCACTGTCCAACAAATGGATACTTGTTCAACGATCGATTCCTTACGAATGAAATGGATTCGCCACCACCAACTTGGTGATTGTTCCCGCATTTCTGAATATCACCTAAATGTAGAACATCCTGCAACAATGTATTTCCTCTTGTTATACTTGGTACAGCTGCTTCAGTTAGTCCAACTCATGATCCCTAGTTCGCGACTTCGATTCTTCTTTAAAGAGTCGTCAGTCAAATGTGATTTTCACTCCCTCCACATAGGGCCGGTCTGAAGCCACGTTTAGCAACACCGGCTCGCAAAGCCCATTTGAATTCGCCCGCGAAGCGATCTAATACGATAACTTCAGCAGCTGATAAAGTCACAACGGCATGAGACATCGAACTCTTTGTTTTCCAAATTATTTATCAGCATGACCAAACCTCCAACGCTCATATACCCGGTTCACATTGCTTCCGACCACACTGCATAAGGATATGATTAAGATCCTATGGCATTGATGATGATGATTATGATGATAATACGGCCTCCGCTACCGTATTCTGATATCTTTAATTTGATGCCATTTAGACTTCGTGCGCATCAGTGTCGACTTTCCATTTTATTATACCGATGGCAGTGTAAAACAAATCCCTGTTGGGCGACATTTTGTCATGTAAACACCAAATGTTTCGCCCGACATATTTTACTGTACATGCAGATATCGTACGAAATTTTAGTGCTGAATGTACTTTCTTCCACCCTTCAATTACATGACTACCAAGGCCAGGTTACTTTGGGTCCAGAAGCTGAAAGTCTACCACTGATCCACTGAGGAATAATAAAAGGTCGTCTAGCATAGACCATTTCTTGCAACACAGATCTAAAATCAGGACCTCGCAGTCACCATCAACAGCTCGATAAGTTTCTGAACAAAATTATTTTCACTTTTTGTTCCTCTCACGTTCGGTGATCTCGTGTCTAGCTCAGCGCACGGATACTCGTTCAACACCGAGTGTGACCTGTGAGTGGCATCTGGTAGAGAGGGTACAAAACACACGCAATCTCGAATGAAAAATTGATTCAAGATTCAAATACCACAGGCCAATATTTTGCAATACATTATTTGTTCTGATTTGAGACCACCGAATCTGGAACTGAGAGTAAAAGTCTGACTACTTAAACAAACAAACAAACAAACAAACAAACAAACAAACAAACAAACAAACATTCACGTAGGATTTCTAAGAAATTATAGGGTGTCAGGCGAGGAAGTTGAATGTCGATGACCCGGCGTGCAGTGACCAGTGTATGTAGTTGGAACTATAAAGGTTATATTGAGAATTTGAAGTCGTCGGGACAGTGGATGGCGTTTCACACGAAAGGCGAACGGTGAATTGGGGCGGCGCACAAGCGAATGACAAGATCAATATCTTGAGGATACAATCGTAGTAGATCATAGAGTACTTGCTCCTGTGTCCTTGGTAGTAGAAAGTGAAATGAGAATCGGAACTATGCTTGCTTCGTAGTTACCGCAGCAATGAAACAGTAAGTTACAGGTTAGGTCATTACTAATAAAACTCGAACTCTTCATGGGTATCCATCCATTGTCTGTAGGGTACTTCGACACAGTTTCTTCATTATACTGAGAACTGAACTGAACTAAAACAGCAAGCTTGTAGTTACACGTAACTGATGATATCGTGAACATAGCCACGTGAAATCCTTTCAATTTCAAAAATGCAGTGTCCATTGCCCGGTATTCGAACTGCGACCACCTTGGCGAGAAGCCACTTGTATATCGCCTCTCCCTCCCCTCTTTCCACTTCATAGGTTGGCACATATATTTTCACAATGTTTCGCAATCATTATCAATTATTTTGCTATTCATGACCAGTCTTAATCACATTACAAGATTTCCAAGTTATCTAAGTTACTTATAATTGCATTACGCGACAGCCGATTCTATGTAGTATGTAAAGTTGCTCAAAAAAGAAATGAGCACATGGCATTGTACACACATCAAGAAAGTGTTGCATCACCTCGGTTCCAAGATCGCCGGGACACTGACGCTGAATGTTTATATTGCATCAAGAACAGTCCCTTCGACTGTTCCTAGATGTCATAAACCTGCCCAAAAATATAAACAACCATGCATGAGCAGGGAGTATCAGACGGAGTGCGTATGACAGCCGATCAGTTCCAGTCATTCTATCAGGAAGGAGGTACACTGTTCGTGTTGTCCATGTTCTGCCATGCCTAGAAAGTCAATACCTCTGTTCGATCATATCCGCATTGTTACGTTGTGTCAGGTGGAGCTCTCGTCAAGGGAAGTTTCTAGACGTCTCTGAGTGAACCAAAGCGATGTTGTTCAGACATGGAGGAGGTACAGAGATACAAGAATTGTCGATGACATGCGTCGCTCAGGCCCCGACTACTGTGGATGACCGCTACTTACAGATTTCATTTCGGAGAAAACCTGAAAGCAACGCCATATGCTGAATATTGCGTGTCGTGCAGCCACAGGACGTCATGCTTCGACTCAAAATGTACGCAGTAGGCTGCATGATGCGCACCTTCACTCCCGAAGTCGATAGCGACGTCCACCGTTGCAACCTGGATACCATGCTGCACCGTACAAATGGGCCCAACTACAAGCTGAATGGACCCATCAGAACTGGCATCACGTTCTCTTCACAGGTGAGTGTTGCATGTCTTCAACCAGACAATCGTCGGAGACGTGTTTGGAGGCAGTCTGATCAGGCTCAACGTCTTGGACACACTCTCCAGCGAATGCAGCAAGGGGGTGGTTCCTTGATATTTTGGGAGGCATCATGTGGAGCCGACGTACGCCACTGGTGGTCAAGGAAGGCGCCGAAACGGCTATACGATACAGACATAACATTGTTCGACCTATAGTGCAACCACACCAGCAGCTTTTCGGAGAGGCATTCGTCTTCATGGACAATTCTCGCCCTCATCGTGCACATCTTGTGAATGAGTTCCTTCATGATAATGACATCGCTCGGCTGGAGTGGTTAACATGTTCTTCAGATATGAATCCAATCGAACATGTCTGGGATACATTGAAAATGGTTAATTCTGGACGAGATGACCCCCCAACCAATCTGAGAGATCTGATCTGGATCTGATGAACTAGTGAATAGTATGCCACGAAGAATAGGAACATGCATCGATGCTAGAGGACATGCTACTCGGTATTAGAGGTACTGGTGTATGCTGCAATCTGGCCCAGAACTTCAGACAGCTTAGCTGTATGATTGTACAACTTGCAATGTGTGGTTTTCATGAGCAATGAAGAGAGCTGACATGTGTTTTGTGTATATCTCTATTCCATTTGTATGTAAAAGTTCAGGACCTCTTAGCTCCAAGGTGATGCAAAACTATTTTTGATGTGTGTAAAAGTCGTACGCATCTTTCCTAAACTGCTGTGCAAAACTTGAGGGCGAGATAGATAAGCAATATAACATATTAACTACTCGTTGGAAATGAATAAAAGTTGTCGGAGGTCTCCCACACGTGCATAGAAACCTGGCGTGAGTTCGGCGCGACTATAGCGCCAAGTGGACCTGGCCCCACAAAACGAGGCAGTCGAAGGAACGGTACAAGACAGCATGAGTCAATCAGCGATCTTTGCGGTGCACTGTGGTGATGTTATTCATTACAACATGACCCGGACGCAACGTTTGGATGGCTTCACACGGAGAAGAATCATAGGGAAACTGGAAGAAAGACTAAGTGTGACGAGTGTAGCCCAGAAATTTTGTATTTCTCACAGAATTGTTTCACGTGCATGGAGAGCATTTTGAACCACAGGCACTGCTGCCCGAAGGAGGACAATGAGTCGACCACGGTCAACTACAGCAGAAGATGACCGCTACATTGTGCAACAGGCAAGAAAAGACTCACGTGAAACAGCGGGTGCAATTGCAACTAAATTTAACAAGACTGCAAGGCGTCCAATCTCATGCTCCACAGTGGCATGGCGACTGAATGGGAGTAGTCTGTTTGCCCGACGACCATTATGTTGTGTTCCGTTGACATCCGCACATCGGCGACACCCTTTGTGATGGTGCAAAGAGCATGAAGTCTGGACCGACGAGGAGTAGGCTCGCGTACTCTTCTCAGATGAGAGCAGATTCAGTCTAGACGTATCCTCATCTGCCGAGAGGTGGCAACACGTAATGCACCCAGGAACATTGTCCAACATGATCATTTTGGTGGTCCAAGTGTTAATGGTGCAGGGGGACATAATATTGCATGGGCGTACCGACCTCGAAGTCTTTGAACGTGTTGCACTCATGGGTCAACGGTAGTGCGACAGTGTGCTCCTACCCCACGTGCGTCTTCAACGTGTTCCCATGCTGGCCACAAGATTGGTAAGGAGTTCTCGTGGTCGGGCGTTCAATTCCTCCACCAGCGCGGTTGACAACTGCTCGATGGTCGTTGGTGCGTGTGGACGTGCTGCAATAAGTCTGCCCAACATGTCCCACACGTGCTCGATGAGATGGGCAGGCCAGTCCATTCGCCGAATATCCTCTCGTTCCAAGAGTCGTGCATTGTCATCATTAAAAATGAAGTCAGGGCCGAATACACCCCTGAAAAGACGTTACTGACATGAAAACTTGTATGTGGAATCTCCTTTAAAAATAAAGTATTTTTTTGTTTTGTTTTTGAAAAATCTACTTAAGGGGTGGTGAATGGGAGTGAGAAATAGGGTGAATTTTTCAAATGAGTATATCTCAAAAACGTAATATCTTACAGATGTGAAAAATGGTATTTGGAGTCTCCTGTAAAATTAAAGGAACACGCACAATTTGTTTTCTTAAAATCCATTTAAGGGGAAGTGTTAAAGGGGATACATTTTTAAAATGAGCATTTATACTGTATAACTTATGTATAAAAAACTGAACACGTTACAGACGTGAATATTGGTATTTTTAATCTTTTAAAAATAAAGGAGCACATACTTTTTGTTTCCGTAAAATCCTTCCTTTGAGGATCCACTCAGCCTCGGGAGGTCAGCTGAGTAGAGGTGGGTTTGATTCCACCTCAGCCATCCTGGAAGTGGTTTTCCGTGGTTTCCCACTTCTCCTCCAGGCAAATGCCGGGATGGCACCTCACTTAATGCCACGGCCGCTTCCTTCCCTCTTCCTTGTCTATCCCTTCCAATCTTCCCATCCCTTCACAAGGCCCCTGTTCAGCATAGCAGGTGAGGCCGCCTGGGCGAGGTACTGGTCATTCTCCCAAGGTGTATACCCTGACCCAATGTCTCACGCTCCAGGATACTGCCCTTGGGGCGGTAGAGGTGGGGTATCTCACTGAGTCCGAGGGAAAAACCAACCATGGAGGGTAAGCAGATTAAGAAAGGAAATAAATAAATAAATAAAAAAAATATCTTAGACGGTGCAGACGTTGTAGCTGAATAACGTCATTGACTTCTCATTAATATTGCCATGATTTGAAACCCGACGAATTCATGTGGGTTTCTTTGAAACTAAAGGTCACGTCCATGTGACCTAGATCTAAGTTCTGGAAGTCCTGTGGGTATGATCACGAAATCAATAGTGATGAAAAACTACCGTCTTTTTTCCCCATCATATCTTATATAGGCAGATCAAAACTTTGTACATGTTTGTTACATATCAACTTTGTATTACGAAAAGTAAATGTCAATAAGATAAATTTAGAGTGCATTTGAAATATTTTTGATCATATTAAATTTTGTATTTTTACCTTTCTTTTATGTCTTGGTTTACGTCGCACCGACACAGATAGGTCTTATGGCGACGATGGGATAGGAAAGGCCTAGAACTGGGAAGGAAGCGGCCTTAATTAAGGTACAGCCCCAGCATTTGCCTGGTGTGAAAACGGGAACGACGGGAAAAATTTTTCAGGACTGCCAACAGTGGGGTTCGAACCCGCTATCTTCTGGATGCAAGCTCACAGCTGCGCGACCCTAACCGCTCGGCCAACTCACCCGGTTTTACCTTTCTTACAATTCTGATAATCATTAGAAACCGTGCCTCCGTAGCATAAGGGTTAGCACAATTAGCGGCCGTCCTCGAGGGTCAGGGTTCGATTTCGGGTACCGCCAGTAATTTAAATATGGCAAGAGGGCTGGTATGTCGTTAAATAAGTACATGCAGCTCATCTGCATTGGGGGTGTGCCTGAAAAGAACTGCACCACCTCGGGATGAAGACAATAATTTACTTTTCTGGTTCCACGACTACACGACTAAATGTTAGCGTGCTAGCCTTTGATCCTGAGGACTAGGGTTCGATTCCCTGCCGGGTTGAGTTTTTGACCTTCATTGGTTAGTTCCGATGGCTCGGGGACTCTGTGTGTGTGTGTATATATATATGTATGTATGTGTGTGTGTGTGTGAGTGTGTGTGTGTGTGTGTACGCACGTCTCGTCTTCATCATACTTAGGGCCCCATCCTCATAGACGCGCAGGTCGCCTATACGGCGTCATCTTGAAAGATGTACACCAATCCTATTATCTTATCTTATCTTATTCTGTTTACCCTCCAGGGTTGGCTTTACCATCGGACTCGGCGAGGGATCCCACCTCTACCGCCTCAAGGGCAGTGTCCTAGAGTTTCAGACTTTGGGTCGGGGATACAACTGGGGAGAATGACCAGTACCTCGCCCAGGCGGCCTCACCTGCTATGCTGAACAGGGGCCTTGTGAAGGGATGGGAAGATTGGAAGGGATAGACAAGGAAGAGGGAAGGAAGCGGCCGTGGCATTAAGTGAGGTGCCATCCCGGCATTTGCCTGGAGGAGAAGTGGGAAACCACGGAAAACCACTTCCAGGATGGCTGAGGTGGGAATCGAACCCACCTCTACTCAGTTGACCTCCCGAGGCTGAGTGGACCCCGTTCCAGCCCTCGTACCACTTTTCAAATTTCGTGGCAGAGCCGGGAATCGAACCCGGACCTCCGGGGGTGGCAGCTAATCACGCTAACCACTACACCACAGAGGCGGCTCAATCATATTATATTATATTATATTATATTATATTATATTATATTATATTATATTATATTATATTATATTATTAACTGTAATTGAAATCGTGTCAGATTACGGTACCTGTAAAATGTATTTTCTTATTATTGTTTTCTTGTAATTAATGACTGCTAGAAAGCTGCAATCTTCACAAATTGCCTACTTCGGGATGTGTACTGCGAAGATACCTCTTGTTCGTTATTCGTGGCTTTTTAGACCGGGGCCGCTATCCCACTGTCAGATAGCTCGTCAATTTACATGCCGTACTGAACGGGGGCACTTCTTCTTCCATTCTGAATTTTTCTAGGTTGGCGGAACGACAATGGAATTATAGAGTTGACTTGATGTTACCACTACCAGTATTTAATTTGTAATACCGAAGTTGTCACCAGTAAAGAAACAACTGGAACAAGTACGAAAGCATTATTCTAAAATTCACCGATGTTCTGCAAAATTTGACATCAGGATAGTAAAAGTGGCTTTTCCATCCACATGTACTTTTAGTCCATTCTTTTCCATAACTTGTATTTCAAGTTTCCCCCCGGCGCTGCGTATACTAGAAGACTAAATATTTTACAACTTGAGATATGCGGGCTACAAGCGCAGAAAGTCTCTAACCTCTTCCATCTTCACGAAATAAGAAAGAAGTGGCCAAGGCACGTTCATCCTTACCAGGCACTTTTTAGAAGGAGGCTGTTGGAAGCAGGTCTACAGTATTGTAAGGGTGAGGGTGGGGTTCGCAAGTAAAAATGCATTACATAATGTGCCCTAAAAGGAATTAGTGATACAGGTCAGCATGAAATCTCGAGTCCATACGGTTCAGTATGGAACAATGAGTGCAGTGGGATGGCTAGACTCACAAGGAGAAGGTTATAGTTAAACAAAACATAAAAAAAAATCCAAGAATATATACATATTAAAAAAATTGGAAAGTAACATTACATCACAAATCTAGCGTGATACCAAATATAACAGATACTGTATCAGCCTGTCATAAATGTTCTGACAAATTTAGGCAAGCATTCATCAAAAATAAAAATAAAACTAAGAAATGAAACAGAATAACATCTCTCACACCGTGCTTTTCCCTCCTGTGTTGGCAAGTTACACTACAGGTAAATCAAAATAATGCTATGACAAGCATTAGTGATTAAGAATTAACCTTGCCCATATATTTCAACTGAACAACAGAACATACTGCAAGCTTTACATTCAACTGTGGCCTCACTTCCTCTTCTACTGTATTACAAATCAATTATTCAATTTTTCACTTTATTAACACTCATACTCACTTGAATGTCAATTATTGTTTGATTTAAATACCTACAAACCATGTATTTTAGTGTTCCATGGCCATCTTATGAAAATTAGGTCATATATGCTTAAACTAGCAGTTACCCGCGGCTTCGCCCGCGTGGTTTTCGTAATTAGATAAAAGTAATCGTTCCTCGGTACTGTACTAAGACATTATCTGAATATCCCTAAAGTATAAAAACTTGCCGAAAAATTGAGTGTTATTTACCCCAGAAACTCTTTGTAAACCACGTTTGTGGTATTGCCTTTCGGGGAAAAGATGACCATGCGACATAGAACTGTACATGTGAGCATCGGTCTTCTCAAGTCGAAAAAATATAAATATAAAAAATGTTTCTTTATCTTTAAAGGAGATTCCAAAAACTATTTCCACTTCCGTAACATCTTCAGGTTTTGAGATATAAGTAGAATGAATTAAAAAAAATTCAACACCTTTATCAAATCTTCTCCCAGCTCCCACCTAAGTGGATTTTCCGAAAAGCAAAAAGTACATGATTATTTCAAATTCCGAATACCATTCTTCAGGTCTGTAACATCTTCAGTTTTTGGGATAGGAGTATTATCATAAAAATAATTATACTCATTTTCACTTCTTTTCATTCTCGTTAAGTGCCTTTTCCGATAAAAAAAAACATGTTCCTGTATTTTTAATGGACTTTAACAAATACCAAGTTTCTTCTCTGCAACATCATTAGTTTTTTAATATAAGTATGTTCATACAAGTAATTCAACTAATCTTGAAATACTTTCACCCCCCTTGAGTTGATTATCCGGAAACAAAAGAATACGTGTTTCTTTATTTTTAAAAGAGATTCAAAATACCCACTTTAACGTCTGTAACATCTTCAGTTTCTCAGATATAAGTATCCTCATAAACATAATTCAACTCCCCCTTTACTTATTTTTACCCTACACTTAAGTCGATTTTCCTTAAAAAAAATACCTGTTCCTTTATTTTTAAATACCAATTTTCACGTCTATAACATCTTTAGGTTTTTAGATAAAAGTATCCTCATACAAAGAATTCAACTAATATTTCAATTCATTCACCCCCATAAGTCGGTTTTACAAAAACAAAAAAATACGTGCTTCTTTACTTTGAAAGAAGATTCCAAATACAAATGTTATTATCTGTAACATCTTCATCTTTTGAGATATATATCCTCATAAAAAGAATTAAACTCCTTTTCCACCCCTCATACCCCGTTAATTTGAATCCCCCCAATGCATGTTTCTTTATTTACAAAGGAGATTCCAAATACCAATTATCATGACAGTAACATCTTCAGTTTCTGAGATATATGTACCATCATAAAAAGAATGCAATTCATTTTTCACTTTGTTTTACCCCCCTCCTTAAATGGATATTCTGAAAACAAAAGAATATGTGTTTCTTTATTTTTGAAGGAGATTCAAAATACCGATTTCTACGTCTGTAACCTTCCGTTTTTGAGATATAAGTATCCTCATAAAATAATTCATAAATAATTTTTCCACTTTCTTTCACCCTTTCCCCTTAAGTGGATTTTCCGAAAACAAGAAAATAGTGTTTCTTTATTTATAATGTAGATTCCAAATACCCATTTTCATGACTATAACATCTTCAGTTTTTGAGATATAAGTATCTTCATAAATGAATTCAACCCCTTTATTAGTCCCTTTTATCCCCCCTTAAGAGGTTCTTCTGAAAAAAAATACACGATTCTCTACGTTTAAAGGAGATTCCGAAGATTCCGAATACCAATGTTCACGTCTGTTACATGTTAATTCTTTTAGATGTACTGTTGATATGCTGATTTTAAAAATTCACCGCCTTTTCCCTTCCCCATAAGTGTATTTTCCGAAAACAAATTATGCGTGTTTCTTCAATTTTACAGGAGATTATAAATACCATTTTTAATGTCTGAAACATGTTACGTTTTTTAGATATACTGTAGATATACGCACTTTTATAATTCACCCCACTCTCTCACACCCGTTCACCCGTTCACCCCCCCCCCCAAGTGGATTTTCGAAAAGCGAAACATACGTGTTTCTTTATTTTTAAAGGAGATTCCAAATACCAATTTTCATGTCTGTAACATCTTCAATTTTTAAAATATAAGTGGACCTGTCGTCATATAAGGTATTCAACAACTTTTTAAAAACTTTTTTCGTCCCCTTAAGGAGATGTTCATAAAACACATAATAAGCGTTTCTTTAATTTTAAAGGAGATCCCAAATGCCAATTTTAATTTCTTTAAACTGTTCAGTTTTCGAAATATACACACATTTTATGGTTCACCCATCTTTTCACACTCTTAGCGACGGAATACCCAAAAATCCTCCTTTCATGAGCACCTGCATTGTAATATGTACGTATCCCCAAAATTTCATTCCTTTGTGTCCAGTAGGTTTGGCTCGGCGATGATAAATCCGTCAGTCAGGACAAGTTATTAGATAGATAGATAGATAGATAGATAGATAGATAGATAGATAGGAAATGGGTGAGCCCTGTCTTCGCAGAGCTCCACACGTAGGTCTATGAAGACCCTTTGTGCCCCTTAAACAGGTTTGCCTAGCCCAGCCCTAGTGCTCCTATAAAGGATACTAGTGTCCGGTTATTGGCATTCCTGATGTCTTCCAGGCTCACAAAATGTGAGCCAAGGTATCGATGTCTGGTGCTTGCAAGAGCCTCGCACTGACATAACACATGCGCGGAGGTCTCCTCCTCCTTACCGCATCTTCTACACATCGGATCCTGGGTGATTTCCATGATGTGTAGGTGTCTCTGTAAGGTATTGTGGCCTGTTAACAGTCCAACTACCATTCTCATTCTGGTCCTATTCAAATTCATTAGGACCTTTTTATAACTTTGGCTAGGCCCTTTGATAAGTTCACGTGCCTGCCTTGCTGTAGTTAACCTCTTCCAAATATCTGAGTGAGACTGGTTTGTCCTCTGGGATATTACCAGTCTCACACTTCGGAGTGAAACTCCCAGGAAGGGCTCTGGTCCTGTGAAAGAACCTTTTGAGCCTTGTTTCGCTAGTTTGTCAGCTTCTTCATTTCCACTGATACCTGTGTGCCCAGGGACCCATAATAGGGTAACTGAGCTAAATTCACACAGATGATCTAACATCCTTTGGCATTCCCATACTAATTTTGATGTTGTTTTAACTGCACATAGTGCTTTTAGTGCTGCCAGGCTATCACTGCAGATAGTGATGCATCTTCTGTGTCCAGACATATTCCATATATATACAGCACAGGCTAGTATGCGTATACTTCGGCCTGGAAAACAGTAGCATATTTACTCATAGGAAGGGAGAGCCTTGTCTTAGGCCCCCAGACCCCGGCGCCTGTGCCCGTCTCCGTCCGCGAGCCATCTGTGTACCATGTACAGCCCGCAGACTTAAGATGGGCCCAAGCATCCGCGGCCCACTCCTCCCTTGTGGGTATCACCACTGTAAATTTATAATTCAAATTAAAGCTAGGCTTCATCAGATCCCCGATCATCATTGTCATAGGGCAAGTCTGGTGGAGCCTTGTGAGAATAGAGGCATGACCTCTATTCGGGTTTTTCAAGGACCATCCTCCGAGTGACCAGAGGCGATAGGCACTCATTTCCGCTATTACCTTAACATATAAATGTAAGGGGGAAAACCTAGGATGGCCTCCATTGCACATTATGGTGTAGTATCCAGTGCCCCTGCTATTCCTAGACACGCAAGTCTTTGGACACTGTTTAACCTGGTGGTCACAGTTTTACTCTCCGAGCCTGGCCACCAGACTAAAGATGCATAGGTGATCGTGGGCCGTACAATAGAGATATAGAGCCACTGGACCACCTTAGGTCTTAGGCCCCATGTCTTACCGACGGCCCTGCGACAGGCCCACATAATCTTGCGGGCCTTATCCACCTTATGATCTATATGTTTCTTCCAACTCAGTCTTGCCTCAAGGATTACCCCTAGGTACTTAACTGAGGTTGTCTTAGCTAATTTTTTCCCAAATAGGAAAGGCTCTGACAGTCCGTCTAGCCTCCTCCTCCTGGTAAATACCACGACCTCCGTCTTATCGGGATTAACCGACAAGTCTGTCTCGTGGCACCATCTTTCCACCCTACGTAAAGAGCTCTGTACGAGCTCGGAAACCGTGCTGGGGAAATTTCCTACCGCCATCAGGCTTATGTCATCTGCATAGCCTTGGGCGTATATTCCTCCAACATTTAACCTGGTAAGTAGTTCATCCACTACCAGACACCATAATGTTGGTGATAATACTCCTCCCTGTGGACACCCCCTGTCTATATTAGCTCTCAACATTACAGCGTTGAGGGTAAACAGAACTTGACGGCCCTGCAGTGAGGCCATAATCCATTTTATGAGCATACTGCTCACTCTTCTCTCTACACTACGTTCTATGGAGCCCAACGATGTATAGTTAAAGGTCCCTTCTATATCTAGGAATACAACCATAGCAAGTTGTTGCTGATCCAAGGCACTCTCCAGCCTAGAAACTAGCTGGTGTAGTGCCATCTCAACCGACTTCCCAGGATGATATGCATGTTGATGAGAATGCAGGGGAAAGTCCCTTAATACTTTCTCCCTAATATGTCTATCCATCAGTCTTTCCAAGGTCTTAAGTAGAAAAGACGTTAGACAAATGGGTCTATAATCCTTAGGTCTAGTATATGAAGACCTTCCGGGTTTAGGTATATACACCACCTTCGCCTGACGCCACAAGGAGTACACATACCCCATAGTGAGACAGGCTGTAAAGATTCTGACCAGGTATGGTATAAAGACCCCCCCCCGCTTCCTGAAGAAGTGCCGGGAAGATCCCATCCACCCCTGGGCTTTTGTAAGGGGCAAAGGATTCTAATGCCCACTTAACCCTTCTCGGGGTAACAATCTCTGCGGCTTCCTTCCAGCCACTTTTATCGAGTCTGAAGGATCCGCTCGATTCTACCTCACTATTCGTGACTACTGAACCTGGAAAGTGGGCATCAAGCAGTAAGTTCAGGGTCTCCCTGTCTGTGGATGTGTATCCACCCGAAGGCGACTCCAGTGAATCCAGCCTTGCCCTTCTATCCATGGTTAAAATTTTATGAAGCCTTGCCGCTTCATGTTGACTTTCAATGGATTCACAAAACTGTCTCGAAGATTTCCTAGAAGCCTTTTTGACTTCTGACTTGTACCTTCTTTGTGATTATTTGTAAGAATCTAGGCTTTCTTGATCCTGAAGTTCCCTGTATTTATTCCAGAGCCTTCGTGTATTTCTCCTCAGGTGTTCAAGATAACTATTCCACTTGAAGCTTCCTGTTACTCTTTTTGCCTTAACAATAGGGCAGTTTAATTCATAAGAGATAACCAGTGTCCGTGTGAGAAAACTCACACTGAGCTCCAGCTCCTCTTTATTTTTAATTATATTTGAGGGTCCTCCCTTCAGTCCCCTCCTCACGTCCTCCCTAAAAGACGTCCAATCGGTTCGTCTAGGGTTTCTGTAAGACGGGATGTCGAGGGAGCCCTCTATATAAAACACAATGTGTCTATGGTCTGACAATGAAGGCTCCAAAGAAACCTTCCAGTCTTTAAATTCCTGTATGATTCCCGTGGAACCCAGGGTAAGATCTATGATCCCCTCACTCCTATTATTAATGAAGGTAGGGGTATCACCAATATTCATGATCTCAAGATCAGTTGTACTTAGAAATTCTATGAGGTGCTCTCCCCTTCGGTTTGTATATTTGCTTCCCCAAATGCTGTGATGAGCATTGGCGTCACATCCTACTATGAGGTTTAATCCTTGTTTCCTACAGTATATCACTAGTCTCTTGAACTCATCCGGCAGGGGTGGAGTTTCAGAGTCTCCTGGGAAATATGCAGAGCAGACAACCAAGTCTTTTGGCTGTCCGCCCTCTTCATATCTCACTAGGACTGCTACCAGGTCTCTAGTAATGAAGCCTGGTATAGCCCAGGCGTTGTGATCTTTAACTAGTGTACATGCTCTAGGCTTCTCCTCTGCTATTCCAATGAATAGAGTGAACCCTGCACATTTTAGTCCCATGATATGACCCTATCTAAGCCAGGCTTCTTGTATCAGGGCGACCGAAAACCTGCCCTTCTGGATACTTCTAATAAGTACCCTAGAGGCCGCTATACAATGTTGTATATTTGCTTGTATGAAAGTAATCATTCTTACCTTCATGCAATGCTTTACCTTATGCGGTCTCCGGAACGTGCTGCTCCGTCTCCCGCGATGAGTCTTGAGGCTTGGCTGGCCCAGGTTTCTCTCCGGGCTCCTGCTCTTCGCCCCTGTTAGTCTCGGTATTTTCTGGTGGTGGGGTTGGTCCTCTGCTTGTCACGCTTGCCCTCCACCAAGATGAAGGTAGCCACATGCACCCCGCGGAAGATCTTCTTCCCCACCACTTTCTCCACGTCTCTGGAGTCCATGCTAACCACAAGTCGGACACCTCTCTTCTCCTCCTTGCGGTCGTAGACCCTCCAGCTGGTGGGGTTTAAGCCATGGTTCTGGCGTGCCATTCTTCCCAGAAGGACATTATTGTCCTTTGGTTGTCCTGGTATCCAGACCATGACTCTCTTGTAGGAAAGAAGTTTATCCATGCCCACAATTGTGAGCCTGGCTCCTTTCCACGGTTGTATACCTGTAACAAGACTGGAAAGCCATGCTACAGTCTCTTCGTTCTCGGCTATGATGACGGCCGCACCTCTCGACAGATAGCAATCCAGGAACTGAGGCTTAATGGGCCCCTGCTCCGGAAGCTCGTCTATCAGATTGGTGATAGCCTCTTCCACAGCTTCCACCTGTTTCTCGGTTAGCTGCTGGTCAGGATATCCTACAGGTACTATGGCCATCCTGATCCCAGCTTTAGCTATCCTGGTATATTCCACCTTGGGTTTTTTTGCGGGTCTGCAGATCTTCTTCTGGGGTTGCCCCCGACAGAAGTCGTTTACCCGCTGGCATCTTTGTGGGTGGGGTCCTCTGTGCCCTAGAAGCAGAGCCCTTTTCAGGGTCCCGCCTCTTGTGCCCATTGGATCCCCCCACAGTTGTTACTGTCGTGGTATTAGAAGGCCCCTCAGCTCCCGGAATTAAGCCCTCTTTGGCCTGCTCCCGGGCCTTTAAGGCCTTCTTATATCTCCTCTTCTCAGCGCCAGAGCGCTGTTTCTTCTTCTTCTTCTTCTGGACCTGTAGATTGCCCACCTCTTGAGTGAGCCCTCTAACTGTCGAAGATGAACTATCCGAGGGTATCTCCGATCCCCTTCGGTTGTTGTTGTAGTGTTTCTCTCGGAGGCCCCAGAAGAGCTTTCCGGTTTATGGATGGCTACCGTATTCATTCAAGTCCCACGAGTAGCTAGGGAAATATATGTCCGCCCAGGCAGAGCGCCGCATACTTGGGTAAGGCTACTTACTTCGAGAGGGCGCCAAGTATCTCGAAGGCTCCGTTCAAGACACATCTCCCATGTGCCATGCACCCCATCGGCACGGGTCGCATTACACCTTAGGGTTGGGCGGTGCTTTAGCTTCCTCCTCCTTGTATACCGAACGGTTACCCAATGGGGCTCCATTCGGCATCGCAAGAAAGGAGCTACTAGTCCCCCTCACCACGAAGAGGATCTTCAATTGAAGAGGGTAACCAGGGTTAGCCCCCTACAATTGTAGAAGCACACACGAGGGGGAAGTTATTATATATATGTATATAGATTTTAGATATCACACTCATCCAGGTATTTATACATATTTAAATGTTAATTAACCAGTGTCCGCCTCTGTGGTGTAGTGGTTAGTGTGATTACCTGCCACCCCCGGAGGCCCGGGTTCGATTCCCGGCTCTGCCACGAAATTTGAAAAGTGGCACGAGGGCTGGAACGGGGTGTGCACGTCGTTGTGAAGTCTTGCAGGTCACAATATGTTGCCTTATGCCTGATGAACTCGTGCTACGATGAAATGAGCTTATGGATTTGAACCTGACTTCTGCGAAGCGATCACCTCGAATTTGTTCGACATCTAGCACCATGAGTAACATAAGGTGATTGTAACTTTGTACTTTAACACAAGATAACCTCTTCGTTGAAATAATTATATTATATATCTGCTTTCCACTTTGCATTATAATCTATTCATGTTTAAAAACACTCATGTTCAACATGATGAACCACATAAAAAAATGTTACTTGACCATATGTCAAGGATTGACGTGGACATGTCACAGTTTGTAAAACACAAGAACATTGTTTTGTTAACAAAATCACTAGATATTTACACTAATTTTGTGTTACTTTTCTGCGTTTGTCAGTTCATTCCAAAGTAACTCGCATTAATGTTCCAGGATGTCCTGTCCAAATGTGCGTGGGCTTCTAACCTCATACTTCAAGGTTACTGTTCAATTTAACATTTTAACAAATTCTCCAACACATTTATACACTACAGCGCTTGCATGATCGCATTAGTGTGGGCAAGTGTTGAAAATCATAGCGCTTAATTCGACGTGGTAGAAACTACTATCTCGAACAAAGTAAAGTTCATGAACACATGTTTAAATCATATCTAACTTCATTACGACAACCTTCTTGAGGTTTCGAACAACGGACAGCGTATATACACTTCGCTGTTGTAAAGACGAGGTTCCGCAATGTAAAGAGGACAAAGGTCTTCTCTGCGTCCATCTTATTCCCCTCCATGTTGTCCAAAGACGTCGGACGGAAAGATGTATCACTTCCCAGGATTACCGTGTGGTCCAAATCGTGAATATGGCACACATGCGCCCGGGGAACATTGGGATTCATACATACATGTAACCATTTCGGGTAAAACAAGGAGACATTTTTTAAATTCTACATCGATTTAACCGAACATACCTCTTAAAGCAAGTAGTTTATGACGTAGATACAGTCACTCCCATAAATATTCGGCCACTGATAAAATCCGCGAAAAAGTCATGACAAAAACGCAACCATGAGCAGAATATGAAACCAAATATGTCCAATTAATGGAACTACATGTCGTTGCTTATGCCGAAGAGGAATCACGGAGCATTGATGTAAAGCATCCTGTGAAAGAAAGGTCATTGCGCACATGGACGAAATGACACACCTCAAATATATTCGGTCACCCGAAAGGCCGGGATTGCCGCTGTGTTCGTTGACGGCGACAGGGCACATAGCGTTGCAAAACGTTCAGTTCAGTAGTGCGGTGTCGCAAGACCTGTCATTTGCTGCAGTGTTGCGGAATGGTAGCAAATGAGGCGCAAAAGAGAACATAATACCACGTTTGAAGAACGCCAGCTCGTGATATTCCATCATGCTCGAGATAAATCACATAGAAAGATATCGCGGATGCTTAACATAAGCAGAACAACAGCTGGAGATACAGTATAATAAGACGATTCAAAAATGAAGACAGAATTGATTCAGTTCCCCGGACAGGCAGACCAAGAAGGCTGACAGAACGAGAGGAGCGGTTTGTGCTTCGGGATGTGAAACGAAATCCGAAAATTAATGCCCCGAAACTGGCAGGAGCTGTTTTATAGGAGTGTGGAAAGAAAGTGGGTGCTGAAACCGTGCGAAGAGTACTGCGAAGGAATGAGTTCTTTGGAAGAAGAGCTAGGAGCAAAACCTTACATTAGCATGGTAAATAAAAAGAAGCGGCTAGAGTTCGCAAAAACCTACGTAAGCAAAACGCTTGGTGGGAGGGTGCATTATTTGTTGAGTCAAAGATCAACATCTTTGAGTCCGATGGAAAGGAATTGGTGTGGCGGAAACGTAAGGAGGAACTGAAAACAAGCAATTTACAAGCAACGGTAAAACATGGTGGAGGAAGTGCAATGGTGTGGGGATGTATTGCATCGAACGGGCTTGGTGCACTGAATTTTACTGAACATACTTTGACAAAAGGGCAATTTGGCTATCCTCAAAATCAATTTGCGACAAGGCTGCGGAACGACTTGGTACAACTTTCAAGTTGTACCAAGATAACGACCCCAAACACAAGTCGTACTTTGTGAAGGAGTGGCAGCTGTACAACTGCCCGAAGGTTTTTGAGACTCCTCCACAATCACCCGACCTGAACCCCATCGAGAATGTGTGGAGTCAACTTAAAGCAGCTCTGCAATTTCGGCCGCCATGTTCCGTCACAGACTTGAAGAGGAGACTGCTACAAGAATGCGCGGCATTAAGCCCTGATTATATCAAGAAAGTTATCGGTAGTATGGCGAATCACCTTGAAGATTTCATAAAACATCAAGGTGGACCTACAACGCACAGAATGTGTAATAGGGTTGTGAATTATGCGAGTTTATGCTGATTATTGTATAGTGACCGAATATTTTTGGGGCGGCACTGGAATTATTGCTTTTATTTCATGTACGACAGATGGCGTACTAATGACTGTCAGAAGAGTTTGACTTGCATCACAATGTTTCTAGAACGTGTTATTATGTTTTCCTACATGTTTCGTTGTATTATACGTTATCATTATAGTGTGAGAATAACCACCCGATAAAAGTGTGTCTAAAATCAGTGAGACCGAATATTTATGGGGGTGTCTGTATGTCTGAAGTTGGGAACGTTAGACGACGCTTTCTCTGATACGAAATGTCAGGATCGAGCAATAAAAACCACACAAGAAATCCTATTGTCTGGGTTAGGTTCCTTGGCTAAATGGCTAAATGGTCCAGAGGGCCCCAGTCTATTCCGAATTGGGGATTTTAGCTGTATTTGGTTCATTTCTCTAGCTCTGAGACTGGGTGTTAGTGTTCGTTTTAATACACACCTCTTCATTTACAAGACATCATCAACTATATTGGGTAAACGGCTGAGCACTGTGTCCGTGCATATGTATGAGTTATGGCAAATTATAGCTCATTCATTTGTATCATTGTAACTTTTGTCTGCATTTAATACAATAACCTAGTTTGCAATTGTTGAAAAAAAGACTACTTTTACATGTTATGTATATCTCAAGGTGAAGAATAGTTTTGTTATTTATAGTTGCAGGTGCAAAACGTATAATTCATAATTTAATTTATTATTACACATGGGTAGAAATTTAGTAACTGCGCCCCTCAGCGTTATAGCATTATAATGGGCTTGAAATATTACAAATCTTACATGGAATATCTTGTAGAGGAGAGAGGTCTTCACTGCGACAGCCAGGGATCCACCCACCAAACCCCAGAAGTACATTTACTTTTATAGCCCAATTTAATTTGGCACTCGGCATTCTCCATTCCTAAGGCACGCAGTAGCATTTCCATCGGCTGTGATACAATCAGATATGACGTCATTCCCACCAATCAAGTCAAATGCATTCCGTTACCAACCCGCGTACAATAAAAACGCTAAAAATTGCAATCTGTAACGAAACAATATACAATATAGAACAATAATTTTCTATTGAACTTACCTTAATATAATGGAGGATATAGCACGTCTGTTGCCTTGAAACATTCGTGCACCCTCTTGTCAACGGGCGAGGATGTCTTGAAGAGGAATTCCGCCAAGTGTTTGGGGTCGGCTTCTTAAATATTATGCCTCAGAACAGATCACTGTTGTCAAGCTCACAATTACTTTAAAACAAAGACATTAATTGTATTGTATCAAAATTCCGGCAGGACGCTTCTGTTTTCACCTGATTCATTCTCCCTTCTCCCTGCTGCTCATACCCCTTGAAGGACAGGCCCGTGCAGCTGTAACCTGCCTACAATTCAGTGCAGTGAGTTGATGGGATACGCCTCTCCACATAGGGTTGGTGCCGGGAAAGACATCCGGCTGTAAAGATAGGACCGGGCAAGTTGGCCGTGCGGTTAGGGGCGCACAGCTCTGAGCTTGCATCCGGGAAATACTGGGTTCGAATCCCACTGTCGGATGCCCTGAAGATGGTTTTCCGTGGTTTCCCATTTTCGCACCAGGCAAATGCTGGAGATGAACCTTAATTAAGGCCACGGCTGCTTCCATCCCACTCCTAGCCCTTTTCCATCCCATTCCAATAATAGTGTAAAAGTGGGTTTAATCCACATAAAGCATTGACCGCAAGTCACTTAGAAAAAGGCGAAGAAATTATGTCGATTATCTGTACTTTACAAGGGAATTAACAACGGTCTGAAGAAGTGTGACTTGAAAAGATACATTTAGATTTATGACTGAGAAAGCGATGACTTTGTTTATAAACACAGACTATCTTGGTAACAACACAGCTAACGAGCGATAGATAGGGGGAATGATGTGCCCAAATATCTCGCATGAGGCATTCGATGTACAATGATGTTTCTTTTTGCTAGTTGCTTTACGTCGCACCGACACAGATAGGTCTTATGACGACGATGGGACCGGAAAGGGCCAGGACTGGGAAGGAAGCGGCCGTGCCCTTAATTAAGGTACAGCCCCAGCATTTTCCTGGTGTGAAAATGGGAAACCCATCTTCAGGGCTGCCGACAGTGGGGTTCGAAGCTACTATCTCCCGAATACTGGATACTGACCGCACTTAAGCGACTGCAGCTATCGAGCTCGGTGTACAATGATGTTCATGTAGCCTATACAGGGTTATTCACCTAAGGTGTTACACGGCAAAATTTTTTATACCATTCAAGATATCGGTATTCTGTTTTCATATTCGTAAATGCTACCCAGGGGGTTGTGCGACGTATTCTCATGGGTTGATTAATAACCAAGATATTGATACTACATATTTTTAAATAGAACGGCAAATATTCCTACAGTTGGTCTAGTTCACACTGTGTACTCCAACTTGATTTGCATGAAAGATTCAGTTGTGCGCTTTCTTCTCTTGCCTAACCATTGATCTCGGGGAGATTCAGTGAATTATTAATGCCTTGATGAAACGTACCGTCAGTGAAAGATTGCATTCATTCATGTCATAAGCTCACGACCACAAACAGAACACATCCTCTCGTCGAAAGTGACAGTATAGGTTAAGAGACCAAGAAAATGAGTTTTGTCCTGACTTGGTATAATAAATAGTAATGTAATGCGTTTTACGTCCACCGAGCTCGGTAACTGCAGTCGCTTAAGTGCGACCAGTATCCAGTAATCGGGAGATAGTGGGTTCGAGCCCCACTGTCGGCAGCCCTGAAGATGGTTTTCCGTGGTTTCCCATTTTCACACCAGGCAAATGCCGGGGCTGTACCTTACGGCCACGGCCGCTTCCTTCCACTTCCTAGGCCTTTCCTATCCCATCGTCGCCATAAGACCTCTCTGTGCCGGTGCGACGTAAAGCAAATAGCATTTTATGCCCCACTAACTACTGTTACGGACTGTCTCATCATCATCACCCAGTGGGATAATGTCTTGACAGTTGTGGTCATTACTTTGAGCTAGGCCTACATATTCTAAGCTAAATTTTGGCCGGTGACCCGAATTGACTTGACTGCCCAATATAGTTAGTTGGACAAAAATTCTTCTTCTGCTTCTTCTTGCATAAACTGAAAGCAGTAATTAGATTCAAATATTCTAAAACTCAAACTGCTTCCAGGCAGCACTGAGTCTCATTGATAAATCCAACGCAGAAGTAATCGCACCTATGTAGTAACTGACAGAACCCGAACTCGAGTCCGAAGTGAGACCATAATTATCTTGGTAATGTTAATCTTATGGCCATTTATGTTTCAAAACCACGCTTAATACTCGTTATCATTTGATGCCTGTATGTAGTAGAACGTGCAAGGTGGAGCGCTCTGCCGATACGCGAGCGATGTGTTGTGCTGCCCTGAGCACTCGACTGTGAACATATCCTCCAGCCACATGAAGTGTCACAAGACTTTAGATGTGCCGCGTCTGCTTTTCCTTTAACGTATCAGAATCTTAGTGGTTCGTAAAATAACCTGGTAACCATGAAAGGATTGCCTTCTAATTACGTCGTTAAAGTAAATATGTTTACATACAGTATTTAATTAGTCTAGTCGTCTTTCAACTCGCAGACTTCATTCCGCACTAGATGTATTAGCATTGATTAGAATTCTGTACGAATCCCACTGTAGGCAACCCTGATGGAGGTTTTCCGGGTTTCCCATTTTCACACCAGGCAAGTGCTAGGGCTGTACCTTAATAAAGGCCAAGGCTGCTTCCTTCCCATTCCTAGCCCTTTTCTATCCCACCGTAGCCGTAAGACCTATCTGTGTCGCTGCGACGTAAAGCAACTTGTAGAAAGAATTCTATATGGTGTAGAAATGGATTTTATTTCTTTCCACAGTTCGTCGAATTTCATACGTGGAAAGCTTAAAGATACTGTAGTTACTTACCGCATTCCACTTCTACCGATGTAAAGATATACAATTAGGAACCATTGTCAGCGCATGTAAAACATGTATTTGCTGTTTGTATTGCGTACCACCGACTCAGACAAGAATTAGGCGACGATGGGGTAGGTTTGGGGCTACTACAGGGATGGAAGCAACCATGGTGTGTCTGGTGTGAAAACGGGAAAACCACGGAAAACCATATTAAGAGCTGCCAACCCACCATCTTCCTAATACAAGCTCACAACTGCGTGACTCAACCCACGTAGCCTACTTACCCACTCGGCTTAGTGGCTTTCTGTGTTCATCGTACCCTTCAATATTGACGTCACAAGTGCGTTTCATTGCCGAGAGGATGAACAACTGCTCGAGTTATTAGGTTGTCATGAATTTCTTTGGGGCAAGGAGGATCCGAGGTATAAAAATGCAGTGAGGAAAAATGCAGTTTGGACAGAACTCGGAAGAATGGTCACTGTTGACTTCATTTAGTGCATAAAACTTTGTCATGTTTTGGTTGACATAATTTGGACTGTAATATACCTACTATCTGCGCACTTTTTAGTGATAGATTTGTGTACGGGTTTGAGGAGTAAGGAGGGAGCTCTTCCGGTTCCGTTAGTACTGCCAACTGAATGGAAATGAAATCTGAATTGAATCGATAATATGATCGATCGATATGAATTTTCTAAACGTTTTTTATTTTAAGCCAACAACTGTGTCACACACACATTATATAACATTATACAACATTTCTCGATGCGAATCTTATTCCTAGGGTGAATTGTATAGTTTGGCTTTGCTGTGTAAATAACAACAGTACTAGTACGTAAAGTGTACGCCAGACGTCGCACAGCGATGCATAAGCGATTCATAGTTTGTGTTTCAAAGATTGCCAGTACGAATCTCGAAGATTGCCAAGGTCGACCGCTTCAGCACTAGGGTGTAAATCTATCGCTAAAAAGTGCGCAGATAGTACTTGGAATTTTATGGAGGCACACTAAATCATTCAACATAAAAGGATTTACTTAGTTTATTGTTAACTTAGCTCTGAATAA
This sequence comes from Anabrus simplex, assembly GCF_040414725.1. NCBI lineage: Eukaryota > Metazoa > Arthropoda > Insecta > Orthoptera > Tettigoniidae > Anabrus > Anabrus simplex. Next base: position 304,652,847 of record NC_090266.1, read on the forward strand.
GATAGATTTTCAGCTTGTGTTCACTCGGTTGTAAGAGCGAGTTCTCAGGTGCTCTTTGAAAAGGTTCAGAATCGAAGCAAAGAACTCGCGGGTAAATCATAACCTGTCTTCCTCGTTGAATAAATTATTAGCCTACCGATCAATACTATGGAAATATACGTTACTGACTGCCTTTTATGTACTTCGCATAAATTTGGATCACGCATTCTTCTCTTCATCGTCCATGATGTGTACGAGAATTAGTAAATCCAACAATTTTCTTCTAATTCCTCCTAAATGTTTCATGCCCTTCGAGATAATCCTAACACCTGAGACCTCAAAGCACCAATGGTATATTGTTTACTATACACATAATTTATATAGTTTTTATACACATTGTAAACTCTTGTAATATGTATAAGAAGAAATGTCGTTTTTGCGCCTCGAAACCCGCTGTGACGATGTCGAGGAGAGAAATATTGACCCGTAGCACATGTATCATTTAGAAATGTTAAAAAAAATACAATCTGCTTTACGTCGCACCGACTGACCTCCTTCCATGATTTTATAGTTTTCTTATTATGCTCAAATTTTGAGGACCAATGAAATGATTCGTGTTTCCATGGCACAGAATTCTAGGCATGATTGTATGATGCCATTGAAAGGAGAAAACGAGACAAGATCCTTCTCGTTTTGCCTGTCATAAAACCAAAACACCATCGTACCTAATATTTATAGTAATATAAATTCAATAGCAAGATTTTGGTACAGTTTATCATATTTCTGTCCTGAAGCTATTTAAATATAATGAATATGTGAATACAGTAAATATGTAGCAAAGGCTTTTCAGTCTGTCAAACACATAGCAAATACAATGTAAATTAAAACACTAAAAGCATATCTGTAAAACACACACTAACATACAAAGAATGACATGTTTCGTTCTACAAGAACATCCTCAGATTCTATCAAATCACTTAAAATAAGCTTATATATGTACAGTATTGTTTACGTAGCGTAAACTTGTCAATGATAGAGAGATGAGTGATAACATGAAACAGTAATGACAAAAATAAATTATATACAATTATAATATAGTGAAAAACTTACGTATTTATCTAGACTGCCGATGTTAAGTCTGTTGTCACCAAACACTATTTCAGGACTGTGGTCATGGAAAGTTTGTGGTGAGCCACGCTGTGCGTGGGGAGGGGAGGGCAGGACAGGGAGGGGCCTAGTAGATCGATGTGGATCTCTCCTATTGGATGATAAAATCGGGTAGACTATAGAGTGGAGAGGGGGGGGAGAGATGCAGGGCGGAGCGGCTGGAGCGCTGTGGAACTTTCCATCAACATTGGAGGGGGGGAGAGATGTTATTGACCTATTTCATGTTAATTGTACCTGTATGTAATATGGATGAATGTAATTATTATAATTTTTATTATTTATAATAGGTGAATGAAGTACGGAACGGTATTATTATTATTATTATTATTATTATTATTATTATGAAAAAAGCAATTCACCTTCCGTCAACATTGGAGAGGGGAGAGAGGTTATTGACCTTTTCCATGCGAATGTACCTTTATGTAATATGGATGAATGCAAATTAAAAATTTTTTAGTTGAATAAAGTAAGGGACGTTATTATTATTATTATTATTATTACTATTATTATTTACGATAGAAGCAATTTAAGGAGTAGGTGTTGTCAGATATTATGCGAGTAGAGCAAATAGGGGGGAAATTATTTAAATGTGTATTATTATTATTATTATTATTATTATTATTTACGATAGAAGCAAATTAAGGAGTAGGTGTTGTTAGATATTATGTGAGTAGAGCGAATAGGGGGGAATTATTTAAATGTGTATGCTCATTCAGGTTATTGGCATTAGTATTTTTTGCGACGTAAATTTCTATTGCTTCTTTTATATTCAAAGATTTACTTTTATTTTCGAAGTGTAAAATTTTTAGATCAGTGTTGATGTCTGTGAAATGGTGTGAACAGTCGTAGATGTGCTCCCCGAAGGCTGAATGCCGATTATATCTGATCGCGTTTTTGTGTTCTTTGTATCTTGTATGGAAATTACGTGTTGTTTGACCTATGTATGTGGCGTTGCAGTTAGGTTCTTGGCATTTGAGTTCATACACTCCTGACTTTGAGAAAGGGTCCTTTTTGTTTAAGTTGCACCTGCTGAAGTGTCTCTGTAGTGTGTTATTCGTTCGAAAAGCTACTTTTAAACCTTGTTTCTTGAAAATGTTAGCTACTTTGTATGTGTTATTGTTAACATAGTTGAGAACCACGTAGTTTTCTTTGTCGTGTGTGGTGCTTTCCCGGCGACTTTTCTTATGTTTATTTAAAAGTTTATCCACTGTGCCTGGAGGATGGTTGTTTTCTTTCGCGATTTGTTTAATTATTTGCATTTCTTCATTGAAATCTGTTGTGCTCATTGGTATGGAAATAGCTCTATGTATCATTGTATTCAGTCCTGCTATTTTGTGTGTGTATGGGTGGTTCGAGTTGTTGTCAATAGTGTGTGACGTCTGAGTGGGCTTTCTGTATACCTTGTAAGATAGGTTGTCATTATTCCTGTTGATTGTGATGTCCAAATAGTTTATTTTCTTGTTATTTTCTGGTTCCATTGTGAAGCTGATGGATTTGTGTAAAGAATTTAGAGTGTTTAATAACTGGTCTGCATTAGTGACGTCATTATCATATATGCATATGACGTCATCCACAAATCTGCTCCAATGTAAGATTCCTTTTGAAAGCTGGCCCATTAAGAACATGTTTTCGAAGTTATTGAGAAAAAAATGTTTGCTATTATACCTGATAACGGTGAGCCCATGGCTAACCCTTCTGTTTGGCAATAGATTTTGTCGTTAAATGCAAAGCAATTTTGGTGTAGTGTTGTTCTAAGAAGGTTAATAATTTCTTTGGTTTCTTGTAGAGAGGTGTTTTCCTTAAGAAGGTTTTCGATAATTTTAATGGATTCATCTATTGGTATGTTGGTGTACATGTTAGTGATGTCAAAGGATATCATACGTGTGCTCTCTGTTATTTTAAGTTTATTTAATTCTTTAATTAGTTCTAGGCTGTTTTTAATTGATCTGTCTCCTTTAAGTGAAATTTTCTCTTTTAGAATGATGTTCAGTTGTTTGCTTACATTGTAACTTGGCGCACCTTTAAAATTTACTATTGGTCTAATGGGACAAAGCTCTTTGTGTATTTTGGGCAGGGCTCTTAGTGTGGGGAGTTTAGGATTTTTGATTATGAGGCTTTCTTTTTCTTGTTTCGTGAAAATTAAGTCTGTTTCCTTGATAGCTTGCTTTATTTGGTTTTGAAATTTATTTGTAGGGTCGCGTTGCAATTCTTGAATACCGTTGTTGTTGATAAATTCTATTGTTTTTTCTATGTATTCGTCTTTCTTCATTATGACTGTTGTGTTACCTTTATCCGCTTTCGTGATGATAAGGTTGTCGTTTTTAATTTTGTTCTTAACTGTTTTCATTGCCGAGTATTGAGTGGCGTAATTCGGTTGCTTAGTGGAATTTTCATGTGCGATTATTTTTAGGGCTTCGTTGGTGGCTACGTTTTTTATTATTTCTCTTTGTGGAGAGGGTATTTTGTCGCAGGCAATTTCTACGTCAGTGATGAGCTGTTTTATGTTGTTTTCGTTATGACGTTCCTGGCAGTTGAATTTGAGACCTTTCTCTAGCAGATCTATTTCATTCTTTGAAAAGGTAGTGTCTGATCTGTTAATTAATCTAGGGTGAAAATTCGCGAGTTTGTTGTGCTTAGCGTTATCTGGACTTTTCTGTTTAATCATTAGGTTACGTATTTTATTGTCAATAACCTTCTGTTTCCGGATTGCTTCCTTTTTAATGTAATCGTGTAAAAAGTTGGAATAGGATGTCCATTGTGTGCGGTGCCAGAAGTTGCTTAGGTTTAAATGGATGCGTAGAATTTGTTTATTGATTTGCTGTTTCTTTATGTACGCGAATTTGATTTCGTTTCTGATCCATAGTAACTGTGATTGAGATGTTGATATTTTAGCAGAAGTTGTTGTGGGTTTAGCTTTTATGGGTATGTACTTAGGAACGAGCTCTAATTCTAGACATTTCTTATTAAATGTGATTGACTTGTCAATGTTCATGATTTTAATTTTAAGTGATTTGAGCTTTTTGGCTTCGTAATTTGCCTGACTGGCCGAATAATTTGTTAAAAATGAAGCCATGTTTTCCAGTGTTGACTTAGTTAAATGTAGCAAAGGCTTTTCAGTCTGTCAAACACATAGCAAATACAATGTAAATTAAAACACTAAAAGCATATCTGTAAAACACACACTAACATACAAAGAATGACATGTTTCGTTCTACAAGAACATCCTCAGATTCTATCAAATCACTTAAAATAAGCTTATATATGTACAGTATTGTTTACGTAGCGTAAACTTGTCAATGATAGAGAGATGAGTGATAACATGAAACAGTAATGACAAAAATAAATTATATACAATTATAATATAGTGAAAAACTTACGTATTTATCTAGACTGCCGATGTTAAGTCTGTTGTCACCAAACACTATTTCAGGACTGTGGTCATGGAAAGTTTGTGGTGAGCCACGCTGTGCGTGGGGAGGGGAGGGCAGGACAGGGAGGGGCCTAGTAGATCGATGTGGATCTCTCCTATTGGATGATAAAATCGGGTAGACTATAGAGTGGAGAGGGGGGGGAGAGATGCAGGGCGGAGCGGCTGGAGCGCTGTGGAACTTTCCATCAACATTGGAGGGGGGGAGAGATGTTATTGACCTATTTCATGTTAATTGTACCTGTATGTAATATGGATGAATGTAATTATTATAATTTTTATTATTTATAATAGGTGAATGAAGTACGGAACGGTATTATTATTATTATTATTATTATTATTATTATTATTATTATGAAAAAAGCAATTCACCTTCCGTCAACATTGGAGAGGGGAGAGAGGTTATTGACCTTTTCCATGCGAATGTACCTTTATGTAATATGGATGAATGCAAATTAAAAATTTTTTAGTTGAATAAAGTAAGGGACGTTATTATTATTATTATTATTATTATTATTACTATTATTATTTACGATAGAAGCAATTTAAGGAGTAGGTGTTGTCAGATATTATGCGAGTAGAGCAAATAGGGGGGAAATTATTTAAATGTGTATTATTATTATTATTATTATTATTATTATTTACGATAGAAGCAAATTAAGGAGTAGGTGTTGTTAGATATTATGTGAGTAGAGCGAATAGGGGGGAATTATTTAAATGTGTATGCTCATTCAGGTTATTGGCATTAGTATTTTTTGCGACGTAAATTTCTATTGCTTCTTTTATATTCAAAGATTTACTTTTATTTTCGAAGTGTAAAATTTTTAGATCAGTGTTGATGTCTGTGAAATGGTGTGAACAGTCGTAGATGTGCTCCCCGAAGGCTGAATGCCGATTATATCTGATCGCGTTTTTGTGTTCTTTGTATCTTGTATGGAAATTACGTGTTGTTTGACCTATGTATGTGGCGTTGCAGTTAGGTTCTTGGCATTTGAGTTCATACACTCCTGACTTTGAGAAAGGGTCCTTTTTGTTTAAGTTGCACCTGCTGAAGTGTCTCTGTAGTGTGTTATTCGTTCGAAAAGCTACTTTTAAACCTTGTTTCTTGAAAATGTTAGCTACTTTGTATGTGTTATTGTTAACATAGTTGAGAACCACGTAGTTTTCTTTGTCGTGTGTGGTGCTTTCCCGGCGACTTTTCTTATGTTTATTTAAAAGTTTATCCACTGTGCCTGGAGGATGGTTGTTTTCTTTCGCGATTTGTTTAATTATTTGCATTTCTTCATTGAAATCTGTTGTGCTCATTGGTATGGAAATAGCTCTATGTATCATTGTATTCAGTCCTGCTATTTTGTGTGTGTATGGGTGGTTCGAGTTGTTGTCAATAGTGTGTGACGTCTGAGTGGGCTTTCTGTATACCTTGTAAGATAGGTTGTCATTATTCCTGTTGATTGTGATGTCCAAATAGTTTATTTTCTTGTTATTTTCTGGTTCCATTGTGAAGCTGATGGATTTGTGTAAAGAATTTAGAGTGTTTAATAACTGGTCTGCATTAGTGACGTCATTATCATATATGCATATGACGTCATCCACAAATCTGCTCCAATGTAAGATTCCTTTTGAAAGCTGGCCCATTAAGAACATGTTTTCGAAGTTATTGAGAAAAAAATGTTTGCTATTATACCTGATAACGGTGAGCCCATGGCTAACCCTTCTGTTTGGCAATAGATTTTGTCGTTAAATGCAAAGCAATTTTGGTGTAGTGTTGTTCTAAGAAGGTTAATAATTTCTTTGGTTTCTTGTAGAGAGGTGTTTTCCTTAAGAAGGTTTTCGATAATTTTAATGGATTCATCTATTGGTATGTTGGTGTACATGTTAGTGATGTCAAAGGATATCATACGTGTGCTCTCTGTTATTTTAAGTTTATTTAATTCTTTAATTAGTTCTAGGCTGTTTTTAATTGATCTGTCTCCTTTAAGTGAAATTTTCTCTTTTAGAATGATGTTCAGTTGTTTGCTTACATTGTAACTTGGCGCACCTTTAAAATTTACTATTGGTCTAATGGGACAAAGCTCTTTGTGTATTTTGGGCAGGGCTCTTAGTGTGGGGAGTTTAGGATTTTTGATTATGAGGCTTTCTTTTTCTTGTTTCGTGAAAATTAAGTCTGTTTCCTTGATAGCTTGCTTTATTTGGTTTTGAAATTTATTTGTAGGGTCGCGTTGCAATTCTTGAATACCGTTGTTGTTGATAAATTCTATTGTTTTTTCTATGTATTCGTCTTTCTTCATTATGACTGTTGTGTTACCTTTATCCGCTTTCGTGATGATAAGGTTGTCGTTTTTAATTTTGTTCTTAACTGTTTTCATTGCCGAGTATTGAGTGGCGTAATTCGGTTGCTTAGTGGAATTTTCATGTGCGATTATTTTTAGGGCTTCGTTGGTGGCTACGTTTTTTATTATTTCTCTTTGTGGAGAGGGTATTTTGTCGCAGGCAATTTCTACGTCAGTGATGAGCTGTTTTATGTTGTTTTCGTTATGACGTTCTTGGCAGTTGAATTTGAGACCTTTCTCTAGCAGATCTATTTCATTCTTTGAAAAGGTAGTGTCTGATCTGTTAATTAATCTAGGGTGAAAATTCGCGAGTTTGTTGTGCTTAGCGTTATCTGGACTTTTCTGTTTAATCATTAGGTTACGTATTTTATTGTCAATAACCTTCTGTTTCCGGATTGCTTCCTTTTTAATGTAATCGTGTAAAAAGTTGGAATAGGATGTCCATTGTGTGCGGTGCCAGAAGTTGCTTAGGTTTAAATGGATGCGTAGAATTTGTTTATTGATTTGCTGTTTCTTTATGTACGCGAATTTGATTTCGTTTCTGATCCATAGTAACTGTGATTGAGATGTTGATATTTTAGCAGAAGTTGTTGTGGGTTTAGCTTTTATGGGTATGTACTTAGGAACGAGCTCTAATTCTAGACATTTCTTATTAAATGTGATTGACTTGTCAATGTTCATGATTTTAATTTTAAGTGATTTGAGCTTTTTGGCTTCGTAATTTGCCTGACTGGCCGAATAATTTGTTAAAAATGAAGCCATGTTTTCCAGTGTTGACTTAGTTAAATGTAGCAAAGGCTTTTCAGTCTGTCAAACACTAATGCCAATACTAATGCCAATAACCTGAATGAGCATACACATTTAAATAATTCCCCCCTATTCGCTCTACTCACATAATATCTAACAACACCTACTCCTTAAATTGCTTCTATCGTAAATAATAATAGTAATAATAATAATAATAATAATAATAATAACGTCCCTTACTTTATTCAACTAAAAAATTTTTAATTTGCATTCATCCATATTACATAAAGGTACATTCGCATGGAAAAGGTCAATAACCTCTCTCCCCTCTCCAATGTTGACGGAAGGTGAATTGCTTTTTTCATAATAATAATAATAATAATAATAATAATAATAATAATACCGTTCCGTACTTCATTCACCTATTATAAATAATAAAAATTATAATAATTACATTCATCCATATTACATACAGGTACAATTAACATGAAATAGGTCAATAACATCTCTCCCCCCCTCCAATGTTGATGGAAAGTTCCACAGCGCTCCAGCCGCTCCGCCCTGCATCTCTCCCCCCCCTCTCCACTCTATAGTCTACCCGATTTTATCATCCAATAGGAGAGATCCACATCGATCTACTAGGCCCCTCCCTGTCCTGCCCTCCCCTCCCCACGCACAGCGTGGCTCACCACAAACTTTCCATGACCACAGTCCTGAAATAGTGTTTGGTGACAACAGACTTAACATCGGCAGTCTAGATAAATACGTAAGTTTTTCACTATATTATAATTGTATATAATTTATTTTTGTCATTACTGTTTCATGTTATCACTCATCTCTCTATCATTGACAAGTTTACGCTACGTAAACAATACTGTACATATATAAGCTTATTTTAAGTGATTTGATAGAATCTGAGGATGTTCTTGTAGAACGAAACATGTCATTCTTTGTATGTTAGTGTGTGTTTTACAGATATGCTTTTAGTGTTTTAATTTACATTGTATTTGCTATGTGTTTGACAGACTGAAAAGCCTTTGCTACATTTAACTAAGTCAACACTGGAAAACATGGCTTCATTTTTAACAAAATACAGTAAATAACAATCATCTTGTCTCCGTGTTTAACTCTTCGTCTATTTATAGAGCGAATGCATGGAAGCCTTGTATAGTGACGCATGCATAAGTCATGGAAGTCACAAAGTGATCGTAAATGGACCTTTTAGAAGCACTCGGTGCATTTTGATAATTTAAACGGCAATTAGCATCCACATGTGATTCTCCGAACATGCTCTATGTCCAGAATAAAGTGTAGAAGTGGTCGAATTGAAAAATGTATTGTTGCAGACATGTTTATAGTTCTACGTGACTTTCAACCTATTAACGTACGAATACTTCGCTTGAGAAAGCGCTGTTGATTGTTAATCTATATATATATAAAATTGGATGTTGGTATGTGTGAAGATAATAGACTCAAAACTACTGAACAGATTTCGCTGAAATTTTCACACTTTGTTCTTATTACATCTGAGAGGGATTATGAAGTAGTTTCAACGAAATCTGATTGGTAGTTCGGCACTAAGGGGTAAAAAATAAAATAGGGGAAGATAAGCAAACCGCAAGACAAGTCCGATCAGCGGGTTGCCTACCCAACAGTATGTGAAGATTATGATGTGTTCCTTAAAACTTATTTCTGCTTTTATCTGGAAAAATTACTGTAGGGGCAAAAAAAACCTAGCACCCCTAAAGAAAGGGGGTGAAACTTAAAAATCCGAAAATGATCATATTAGTGACGAATTCATAGTCTTTGGGTTAGGTGAGATGAACTGTGACACTCTGAATGTCGTTTAAGTCGAAGTTCGATCCCAATCGGTATGGTAAACATATTATAACTTACTGTTTGGGAAAGAAAACTGTAGGGTAAGACACACATACGGGCGGGATCGTATAACTGAAGATATTACAGACGTAAAAATTGGTATTTGGAATCTTCTTTAAGAATAAACACATTTTTTATTTTAGGAAAATCCATAAACTATATTATCGGTATTAAATGTTCATAAAATTATTGAAATGGGCAGGAAAAACAATATGACTACGACCCGCATATCAAGATGAGTTATCTGACCTGCTGTGGAGCAGTGCACGGGTCCACTAGTATTCCTATATATTTTAGGTCCTGAGTGTTGCAACAAACAACGTTACATTACTATTTTAGATTCCTATCGTGAATTGGAGTCTCTGTGTTATGATCACATCAGTCTCTTGGCGGTCCTAGCGGAAGAGAATTTGTGTTTCAGTCCTGAAGACGGTAGCATTTTTAACCCCCTTCGTCTCATAAACAAAATCATTACGGTTGCTCAACACGTTATCAAATAGTTCTGAACCGACATCTCCTCTAGCATTAAAGAGAAACTGGAAAATTATCTTTCTTTGCTTGCACAAACGCATGTTGTTGGTCTATGCCTTGAAACTAGGCCCTAGATCACCGAACATTGCCATGAGATATGAAGACCAAGTACATGTACTAGCTCAGTACACTGGCACAAGAGTTGTATAGGTATTCGTAAATTGTTCTCTAGGCCGCGTCCTGCACACGCATAAATCGTCGCTGTTAGGGTAAAAGATAAGGTCACACAATGCTCTTCTTGTCCATTACTTTCCTTAAGACTGGTCACGCCTCCGAGCCATATGTGGATATGCAGTCCATCAGAACAATTTTCGTTCTGTTCATTTTCGTATAGCTAACGTGTAAAGGAAAAGAAACCGTAAGTACATTATGCTGTATAAGTGCGTAAATAAGTCATGCAAACATACATTCCTAGAGTGCGGTACGGTAAGGTTCATTTTCCCGGACACGTAAGCATAGGAAAATGAACGCAACGAATATTGTTTTGATGGACTAAATATCCGTATGTGGCTGGGAGGCGTGACCAGTCTTAAGGAAAATAAAGGATAGTAACAGCATTGGGAGATATGACCTTTTGCTCGAACAGCGACGAAATATTTTTCCTCATCCCCACTCCGTCTCGATATGTCCAAGCTCATTCGGCGTGTCTGTTTAGTCATGAGTGAGAGATATCCCGCGAAACGGTCCCACGTGGCTGTTTACCGACCACACCTGAAGCCACCACTTTCGGGTCCGGTGATGACTTCAGGATATCCATGTCCCAGGCTTGGATTCTCCGTATGGATGTTTTTCCAAACCTGAAACTAGCTTTGTGTTTCCCAACAGTCTGCACGAAATGAACTCCTAGTATCTAAAACGGAGACCTTTCAGCTTTCTTTCTTTATCAGTTTACCTTCCAGAGTCGGATTTTCCCTCGGAATCAGCGAGGGATCTCGCCTCTACCACCTCAAGGGCAGTGTCCTAGAGCGTGAGACATTGGGTCAGGGGATACAACTGGGGAGGATGACCAGTACCTCGCCCAGGCAGCCTCACCTGCTATACTGAACAGGGGCTTTGGTGGGGGATGGGAAGATTGGGATGGATAAGCAAGGAAGAGGGAAGGAAGCGCCCGTGGCCTTAAGTTAGGTACCATCCCGGCATTTGCCTGGAGGATAATTGGGAAACCACGGAAAACCACTTCCAAGATGGCTGAGGTGGCAATCGAACCCACCTCTACTCAGTTAACCTACCGAGGCTGAGTGGACCCCGTTCTAGCCCTCGTACCACTTTTCAAATTTCGTGGCAGAGCCGGGAATCGAACCCGGGCCTCCGAAGGTGGCAGCTAATCACACTAACCACTACACCATAGAGGCGGACAGCTCCGAACATTACTGCATTAATTCACCAATAATAATAATAATAATAATAATAATAATAATAATAATAATAATAATAATAATAATAATAATAATAATAATAATAATAATAATGCATTGTGATAAAACAGTGCGGGGGTGTGATATACCAGGTGGATCACCAGCCCCTTATTTTCTCGGAGGTAGGTAACCCAACTAACGCGTATATCATAGTAATCCGAAAAACATTAGAACCTGTTTCTTTATGGACTTTGTACAACCATACCGTTTATATAATGCTCGCGAACATGGTAGTAAACGGCAGTGTAATTTATATTACTTAAACTATAATGAATGTGTAAAACGATCACTTCCTCTTTATTTGTTTACCCTCCAGGGTCTGTTTTTCCCTCGAATTCAGTGAGGCGACCCCACCTCTAACGCCTCAAGGGCAGTGTCCTGGGTCGGGGGATACAATTGGGGAGGATGACTGGTACCTCGCCCAAGCGGCCTCGCCTGCTATGCGGAACAGGGGTCTTGCTGGGGGATAGGGAGATTTTAAGGGATAGATAAGGAAGAGGGAAGGAAGCGGCCATGGTCTTAAGTTGGGTACCATCCCGGCATTTGCTTGGAGGAGAATTGGGAAACCACGCAAAACCACTTCCAGGATGGCCGAGGTGGGAATCGAACCCACCTCTACTTAGTTGAACTCCCGAGGCTGAATGGACCCCGTTCCAGCGCTCGTATCACTTCTAAATTTCGTGTCAGAGCTGGGAATCGAACCCGGGCCTCCGGGGGTGGCAGCTAATCACACTAACCACTACACCACAGAGGCGGATGTAAAACGATCACAGCTGTGAACAACACTATCTTACGTTTGGACAGGAAGTGTGTATAAGAACTACTACGTGCTAGCAGTGCACCGAGGTAGTAGGTTTTAATCACAGGCTGGTACAGTTCTTATTTTTTCTATTAACGCCATTTACATTGACTGAAACATGGCCGCATATCATCCAGTTCCAAAGAGTGAATTTTTATTTGGCCCTGAAAAGGACCGTTTTTATCCGATGTTACATAGCCAGGTTGGACTGCGACATGATGGTCTGTAGGTAGGAAGTAGGGTGCTCTACATAATCATAGTAACAAGTGTTCGAAATGTTGACCACTTTACACTTTTCACAGTATGCACGTGGCATACTTGTTAATTCGACCGTACTTTCTTCATAAATTAACAAACAGTTCAACGTATTCTTCATAAGAATACATCGTAAGGAAATTGTGTGATGTGATGTGATGTGATGTGATGTGATGTGATATAGGTGTGGATTATTATTTGTGTGCGTTGGACTCTGGAGGTTGTGGATTCGAATCGCATGAATGGCATGCTGGCCGTCCTGAACAGATTTTCCTCGGTTTCCCATTTGCACTACCAGGCAAATGCGGGGACGGTACCTTAATGAACGACCAAGGATGATTTCCCACTCAATCCAACCCCACCCATCGTTAGGGGAAAGACGTCAAATCAGAGCGCACCCCTTAAAACCAACAACAAAAACGTATTTAACAGTGTAACCCGGTAAAATGGAGCACCTCTGTCGTTCATAATATTTGCGGCGTACTGGATTCCAACCACTACGCTGTCGATACACACACACCTCGTGTTCCAGGCCTTGACCAAGTCCGCCATGAAGTCGGCGTACATGAAAATAATTGCTACAGGTTTAGTACTTAAGTATGGCCTTTCCACCTCGAAAGTTAATTCCCGAGTCAGTCTTCAATGATTGTTTACTGTGTTCGTTTAACATGTTTACATTACAAAGCACGTGGCATAACCTCTAAATTCGATCTATTACGGCTACCTGTATCATTTCAAGGCACAATAAATCTTATGTTTGCAGAATGGTCCTTAGAGTTTGGCGCGGAATTGTGCAATAGTAGATTTTCCTTTTGCTATATCTTCTTCTTCTTCTTAATCTGTTTTCCCTCCAGGGTTGGTTTTCCCCTCGGACTCAGCGAGGGATCCCACCTCTACCGCCTCAAGGGCAGTGTCCTGGAGCGTGAGACATTGGGTCGGGGGATGAAACTGGGAAGAATGACCAGTACCTCGACCAGGCGGCCTCACGTGCTCTGCTGGACAGGGGCTTTCTGGGAGGGAATGGGAAGATTGGTAGGGATATACAAGGAAGAGGAAAGGAAGCAGCCGTGGCCTTATGTTAGGTACCATCCCGGCATTTGCATAGAACAGACGTGGGAAAACACGGAAAAACACTTCCAGGATGGCTGAGGTAGGAATTGAACCCACCTCTACTCATTTGACCTCCCGATGCTGAGTGGACCCCCTTCCAGCCGTCGTACCACTTTTTTCACATTTCGTGGCAGAGCCGGGAATCGAACCCGGGCCTCCGGGGGTGGCATCTAATCACACTAACCACTACACCACAGAGGCGGACAGAAGGCAATATACCTACCAAAATTTATAGCACCATTGTGTATTCAAAAAGTCCAAGATTGTAGTATGCGTTCCAGTGAAATGCTTGAAAGCATTTCACCGGGCGAGTTGGCCGTGCAGTTAGAGGCGCGCAACTGTGAGCTTGCATCCGGGAGATAGTGGGTTCGAATCCACTGTCGGGAGCCCTGAAAATTGTTCTGCGTGGTTTCCCATTATCACACCAGGCAAATGCTGGGGCTGTACTTTAATTAAGGCTACGGCCACTTCCTTCCAACTACTAGGCCTTTCCTATCCCATCGTCGCCATAAGACCTATCTGTGTCTGTGCGACACAGTCACACAATACCATCACCAATTAACTCTTTGAATAGGTCGTTGGAATGATTAAGGAAATCGCACCGTTCGTTCCTTGGAACAGAAACACACCATCGGCCAAGGTAAAACAAGTAAAATTATTCCTGAGAAGATATGAATCTTCAAACTGGGTGCGAGGATGGTTGCCGTATGTAAAAATGAGTCACTGAATGCCCGCTTTTCAGTATTGCATTTGGTGGTTCTACAGAATAGTGGCAGGAGATGTATATTTAATCTTTTCGGAGAAAAAAGAACAAAGAAACTAATCAAACACCTTGCTATGGAAACAGCATCTCCATCACAAAACAAGTTCAGAGGTGTGCCACAGGCTACGGAGTCGATGTTAATCGATTTATTCGATGAAAGGACACCATATTCATCGAATTCCTTAAGGAAAAAACTAACGTGAGCGGTGCAACATACTACCGGATATCGCGAAGGTTGTGTGCAGCAGTAAAGAGGAAGAACGCTGGGCTCCGGTGGTGTGTTCTCTTTAAGATAACGCTTGGGCACACGTCTCCCAGGCGGTTACGTGCCAGAAGCGACCACGCCAAAATCATGCCACTAGCGACCGAGTGGATGAAGCTTCGTGCCGCATGCGACCGAGTGGATGAAGCTTCGTGCCGCATGCGACCAATCGTTCAATTATTCAGTCAATCGCCGCTGATCAGCCGCCCAGGTAGCAGATTGCCTGTCAGCTATTAACTAGTATTTTCTTAAACAATTTCAGAGAATTTGGAATATTTTCGAACATTTCCCTTGGTAAATTATCCAAATTCCTAACTACTCTTCCTATGAAAGAATATTTGCACCAATTTGTTCTCTTGAATTCCAGTTTCGTATTCATATGCAATCTTTGCTACTTTTAAAACCACTCAAACTTATTCGTCTACAAAAAAATAAATTAAAACGTAAACGGAATATGGCTTTTAGTGCCGGCATGTGTCCGAGGACTTCGGCTCGCCAGGTGCAGGTCTTTTGAGTTGACTCCCGTAGGCGACCTGCGCGTCGTGATGAGGATGAAATGATGATGAAGACGACACATACACCCAGTCCCAGTGCCAGAGGAATTGACCAATTATGGTTAAAATTCCCGACCGTGCCGGGAATCGAACCTGGGACCTCTGTGACCAAAGGCCAGCACGCTAACCATTTAGCCATGGAGCCGGATTATTCGTCTACTAATATCTTTCCACTGCCAGTTCGTAACATACCGCTTAGTTGAGTGGCTTGCCTCCCTTCTCCCAAATGTTAACGTAACTGTGCAAGGTACAGACCTCAAAATTACGACATTGTGATCGTCTCCTCAAAATATATTTTATTCATTTGGTGCCTCAATTACCTTCAATCCTGTATATACTGGAATATGTTTTGATTATGTAACATCTGAATAAATGCTACACTTCTTATGACTACCTTGAACGTTTTCAAATATTTTTAGCGTACGGCGTCTAGTGCCGGAAGTGTCAGAGGACAAGTTAGACTCACCAGTTCTATAGCTGCTTTTCGTGGTTCACCCATGGGGATCAGAAACATGTACCACTGTGTGAGGGGGTTGGTGTAATTGTATGGGTTAGAAATGGGAAGTATGTCGTCATGACCATCAGAAAAGTACCATCCCGCCATTTGCGGGAGATAAAATGGGAAACCACGAAAAGCCATTTTCAATAACAATCCATGGGAGATTCGAACCCAACCGGCTCCCGACGTAGCCATAACTGGCCGTGCCGCATTGCGCCGAGATAACCTGTTTAGTACCTTTTCCCCAGACATGGAAACACAGGTGCATATATGGGCATGTTGTAGGATAAAACGTAAACCCATCACCACATTTCGTGTCGTAAAAATTACCAGTTTCTCCAGGAGTGTTACGAAAAGTAAGAGCAGTAGCTACTTATAGCACTACTTCACAGTAAATTTCTTCTAAAGCAATTTACGAATATGCTGCCCTGTCATTTCTCTTGCCCGAAAATCCAGAGACTGATCCTGACGATCCCCCAAAACTGTACTTACAGATCGGGTAACTGAAAAACAAATAATCTTTGTTAAAATATAACTGAACCTTTATTATTCAAATGTTCGGCATAGAATTACCTGATTGCACATTTCCCCTCCCCCATATTTTTTTTGGGTTTTGTCCTTAAAATATCTCTTGAGTTATTATATGACCCATCGATATTTTCTCTTCGGTATTCCCCACTGTCGGCAGCCCTGAAGATAGTTTTTCCGTGGTTTCCTATTTTCACACCGGGCAAATGCTGGGGCTGTATCTTAATTAAGGCCACGGCCGCTTCCTTCCAACTCCTAGGCCTTTCCTATCCCATCGTCGCCATAAGACCTATCTGTATCGGTGCGACGTAAAGCCAAAAGCAAAAAAAGAGAAAAGTTTGGAAGTTTGCAGGAACAGTACTGAGAAGACCAGTTGACATTGTACACTCGCGCTTGTCATGTGAGGACAATAGCCAATAGCTCCAATACAATGAAGAAGTTAATTGTAAACAAGTAATAGTATGTTTTATTTGCCATTTGAACATCTGAGGACGTATGTTTTTAGCACCCTAAGTACTGGCATCTGGAACAAATAAAAAACAATCCCACTGCTTGCAGAAAAGTCACGTTGCAAAAGTATTCGTCCACAATGAGAACTCAATGAATGTTCAGTCATTTCCTAAATATCAGTAGCGCGTCGAACGTCCCTTGGATCAATCACGGCTTGAAGGCGTTTCGGCATGGATGTCACCAGATTTTCTTCACTTCAGGGCCTATTTTATCCCAATCTTCAGAGCTTCTTTATTTGGAATATGCTGCTTGCTCTGTTTACATTTTAATTCCGCCTTAAATGCTCTATGGGGTTTAAGTGTGGGGACTGGGGTGGTGTACGCAGCACATGAGGTGTATTGTAGAGTAGCCATTCCCTAACAACCCGAGCAGTGTGCTTAGGTTCATTATCTTGCAGGAAGAAGTACCCACTACTAAGACCTAATTTTGCTACGCTGGGTGTTAAGTGTTGCTATAATATATTCAAATACACCATTTTATCCATCCGTTTAGGTATTATATGGCAGTTGCCTACCCCAGCGGCCGACATACACCCCATACCATTATGGAACATCCTCCATATTTTACGGTTGGTTGCAGATTTTGACTTTGGAGCTCGGCGTTCTTTCTCCATACAATTCGCTTTACAGAGCAATTAAATAAACATAATTTGCTCTCGTCCGTAAACAACACACGTTTTCAAAATTCTGGTGGCATCATAACGTACTGTTTGGCGAACGCCAGCCTCTTCCTACGGTTCACCTCACTTATGCAGATTCACTTGTGATCGTGAACCAGTAAATGCCCATGCATGATCAAATATGAACTTGTCTACAGAGGGCCATAAGAGGTGAGTTACATCATTGGCTTCTTGTCAAGCCGGCCTCAGTTAATAATAATAATAATAATAATAATAATAATAATAATAATAATAATAATATTTGCTTTACGTCCCACTAACTACTCTTTACGGTTTTTGGAGACGCTGAGTTGCCGGAATTTAGTCCCGCAGGAGTTATTTTACGTGCCAATAAATCTACCGACGCGAGGCTGACATGTTTTGAGCACCTTCAAATACCACCGGACTGAGCCAGGATCGAACCTGCCAAGTTGGTGTCAGAAGGCCAGCGCCTCAACCGTCTGAGTCACTCAGCATGGCGGCCTCAGTTCAAATCCTGGCCAAAGAATGTGGAATTTAGTTCGGATCTCACGAAAAACCCGGGTAATCTGGGGCTGTAAGCACGGTGTTAACTGCCACGTAAATACACAAGGTGTGTGTGTTTGAATATTCACTTGGCTATTTCTCAGTTCCTGAAACTCTGATTACGGCAGACTACTTGCATCTACAGTGTAGACTCAATGATGTTTCTTTTTTATTTTTTCTGATGATTCACATTCTGTATTCCGCAATTACTGAAATTTTTTCCAATTGAATGCCAATTCATTACTGTTGCAATAATATTTCTAAATTTGCTCCATTACTGCCTTCGTCAAACCAGGTAATATTTAGCCCGTACTTAATTCTGTGCCTACCAATCGAAGTCCTGCACTTGAGAGTTGTACTTGGACGATTTGCGTGACACCACCTTCAGTTAAATGGATATATAGGGGACATTCCGCCTGTTAATACACAGTTCAAAAGAATTAGGGGAACATGGTTTTGAACGTACACCATGTTCCAAAAAACAATACCTCACACCCAGGTATATTACCAACTAAACCTTTACTTTTTACCGTTGAAGTATACGAAAGAACATAGATGGATTCGCGTTAATTTTCAGTACACAAACGGAAATGTCCAAATAGGGGCGAAAACAAAGTGATAACAGTCCTCCAGGGTGGACTTTTATCACATTTGGAGAGCTTCAGTATGGTGTATGTTCTCCACGAGCATTTATCAGAGCTTGGCACCTATGTGGCATGCTCCGTATAAGTCGACGGAGGTCACGTTGCGGTATCAGGTCCCATTCTTCAGTGAGAGCCTGTTCGAGGTCTTGGGGAGTCTGTGGTGGAACAGGACGCCCACGAACCCTTCCTTCAAGCCTATACCACACATGCTCGATGGGATTAAGATCGGGACTCACTGCTGGCCATTCCATCTCTCGAATGTCCATTTGTCGCAAGACAGCTCTGGTGATGCGCGCTACATAAGCGCTGGTGTCTGACCAGACAGCAATGAACAGGTTAAGAGAAGTGTCCATACGACCCAGACGTCCTGTTCGAGCGTCGCGTTTAACGCAGCAACATCGCGCAGCTCGCCTTCTGTTTGCCCGTACCCACGTCAACTGCAACTTCGCCAATGGAGACCTGTGTTGTTCACAGACGAGTCCAGATTTCCTGTAACACAGCGTGATGGACGTCAACGTGTATGGAGACGCCGTGGTGAGCAGTACATGCCAAATGTTATCCAGGAAGGTGACATACACGGACAAGGTTCTGTGATGGTGTAGGTGGCATCTGTATTGCTGGCCGTATGGATCTTGTCGCCGTCCGTGGTAATCTCACCGCTGCGGGGTACAACGAGCAGATACTGCTACAGCATTTGTTGGTTGCTGCATACGGTGTTGGCCCTGAATTCGTACTCATGCACGACAAGACTCGTCTAGTATTCCTCCTTTGCTCAGTCAGTGTCACTGTAACGGCTGTGAGCTTGGGATCTTGGCCACTGTTCAGAGCACACGCCTTATTCACATCGTTGTGAACAGCATTTGTGATCTTCAGAGGTAATTTATCGATACACGACACACGGACGCACCACTATTCACTGTATTTTGAGGGGTTACCTGACGGTTTAATGCATGGCTACGCTCCACAGATGGAGTATAACTTCGATTTGACATACCCTGAGTAGCTAAGGTCTCAACGTATGAGGTACGACCATTGGAACTCCATCTACCAAATTAACGTTCACATACCAGACATTACAAAGCATGTTCCCCTAATTTTTATGAAATTTGCATTTCTTAGTGGATGTAACATTTTTGCACCTATCTCTTGCTCAAAGAGGAAAATGTAGCTTCCACTGAAGTCTCGGTCCCACTCGTGGCTGTGGTAGTACGAGCAGTGTGTCTAGATGTTCTCAGGACCAGCCGAGGTGTAATAGTACATTCTAGTCCAGTGAGGAAAGAAATGGCTAACTAAATCACTCGTAACCATGAATCATGCGACCCATTATGGAACTCATGAACCAATGACCTAGATGTTAGGCTCCTTAAAATAATAATAATAATAATAATAATAATAATAATAATAATAATAATAATCCAACATTATAGCACCACCGTAGGCTTTTGCGATTTCCTTGTAACCGCAAACATTTTTGTGGTGCTTGTACATTTTCTAGCTTCCTTTAATTTTGCGATCTTTAGTACTGTGGTCCTCACTTTGTCAACAAATTTTCACTGACGCATGTCAAAGATGTCTGTATGTGATAGAGAGGTCATGGAAACAGTAATATTAATGTTATTATGCTCTTTTACGTTGATCATCAGTGATCAAACCTATGCACACATCGTGAGGAAATGTAGCTTAATAGCAACAAGAACGCGTAATGGTCTACTGTATTTATCAGCTGACTATCAATTAGTAGCATTCTAAAGGAAGAAATAAGCAAAGACCATGTGACGTAGTTTATTTCGAGACATATGCGAATACGACAATTTATTTATTTATTTATTTATTTATTTATTTATTTATTTATTTCCTGATGCATATAGAGTGAGCTAAAGTTCCACTGAACGCGGTCAGTATTTGCTGCTAAGCGTTTGTTTATCATGATTAAAACCCGAAGGATTTGATGTATATTCACCTAGCGTAGCTGATTTCAAAACATGCTCTGTGCTCTGTATTTCCTTGCTTCATATGGTATGGGCTATGTTTCTGCTGAACTCGGCCAGTGCTTGCTTTGAGGATTTTTTTAGCTCGTTGGTGATCATTTTTTGACAAGTCATTTACTTAATTGTCGGGTCAAGTCACGAGACTCAATTATTAGTAACAAGTACAAGAATGTGCTAGCAGGCGAAGCTAGCCGTGTACCTCTGCGGGGACGAGAAGTGGATGATTACGAATGCTAATGAAATTAAATTGAGGAAATAAACCTGAGATTCCAAAGTAAGTCTGTACACCTCCACTTCGTCAGCAAATATTTTATATCGAGTCTCCAAGATCTGATCCCACGATGGTCGGTGGTTGCAGAGTAAGTTTCTGCTAGTACGGCAGCTCTGCATTCCGACCGACCAACCAACCGAGCAGAAGAGGGGTAGCCGCGGCTCTGCTGTGGCTCTACGCCTCTCCATCGGAAGATGGAGAGGGGCTGGTTCCTACCGTCGGCTGTCTTGAGAAAGGTTTTCTATGGTTTTCCATTCTCCAGCACTAAATGGAATGCCGGGACAGTTCCTAGTTTAGGCCATTGCCGCCAACCCTCTCACCTTCTCCGCAAATCTTCTTCACCGTAACAAATCTCCTGGCCTGAGAGATGGCGTCACCGTCTAAGAGGCCCGCCTCCCCCTTCAGGGGAGGAATAAAAACATTTTAGTATTCCCACGATACAGTGCTGAAAACCCGACGTTTAACAGTAAGAGCCAAGTAGAAGTCCACTCACTCTACCTCGTGGCAGTTAATTGACCAATATTTCTCTTTCTCAACAAGAATGAATCCCAATATTGACAGCAGAATATAGAGCATGAACTTTCCCTGCACTTAATCACTAGCTCATCTCCCGTTGCTCCTGAAGTTAAGTTCCTCCATTCCATTCTGTTGCTTGTCAGCCTTTTCACTTTTTTCCAGATTTTTCCTTCGTCTGCAATCTCCTTTTCCACGGACCACCTCCTTCCTTGGTCTGGTGGTGGTTTTATTGGTTTATGAGGAAGTACAATTAGGTGATCATTCTCTATTAACTCTAATCAGAGGGAAAATGGGAAAAATCCGACACTTCTTAAAATGAAGGTAGCGGCAAAGGAAAGAGAAGGACGTGAACTGGAAAGACTCCCTTGGCTACGTCGGGGTCGGGAAGGAACATGAATTGACCTAGGGAGGTCGGATAAGAAGGAGTCTAAGTGGAAGCATTGCCAGACTTATCTAGGGGAACTGTTATCGCCAAACTACGCTGGTCCCTTCTTTAGTCGCCTCTTACGGCAGGCAGGGGATACCGTGGATGTTATTCTATCAATCTTACCCACAGAATTCTTCCTTGGTCTCCCACATCTTCGCGCTCCCTTTGGATTCCAGTTTAATGATATCTTCCCAGTAGCTCCTTTACATATATATTGCAGTTCTCCCGCATATTCGGTACAGATAATTGAGATTAAAAGTACTTCTAAAGACATAACTGTAATACATTTTATCAGATACATAATCATGTACAAGACTACAAGACTGCCGACTAACAACCTTCCTAGTTTCTGCTTGAATTATTAATAGATCAAGTACATTTTTCGAGTTCCCGACAGTTGTCCCTATAACTCACAACGTAACGAAGACTGGAACTGCGGGGCACAGGTCTATAAGAGTAAAAAAGCGAATGAACTTCCAGAACTGTCTGTACCCAGAGCTTTGTAGAGGTAGTAAAGATAATGGAATACTAGCGCGGTAATAAAATTTAAAGGTGCTGCTCCCACGTAGCAAGGTCAGTGTTGATAAACGGGAGCCCCGTATCTCAATTGGAGATGATCTTATTTCTGAGAGTGATATACACCAGTAATCCAACATAGAGAAGATTTATTTAATGATTGGTTTTCGATGTGATTCACTTTAACGTATCGACCTGAAAGTTTAGATAGACTACATGAAAATGATTGCTTGATTCGTTGACTAGCCATGGAATTCTTCAAACAGAAAATAGTCGTCTCTGTTTGCATATCAGATGTCTGAGAGCTAGATATTGTTTGTTAAGAATTGCTAATTTTTGCAGGTATTTTTTACTGTTCTAAGTGTTATATTCATGTTCGACAGTCTGAGGTCCTCATAAGTTTTATTAGCTAGGGATTTGTAACCGTTTTTCGGTCTTGACTGTTACTGGTTTGTTCATGTACGTTTCTTGGGAAATTTTAATCATCAGTCGCGGAATTGTCACCGTTAACAAACTTTCATTCAACTCTGAGAGTATCTTGGGCATCATGTGGACAATGTAGGACAAGCATATCTTCAATTCGAAATTGGTCATTTATACGGTAGCTTAAAATTAAGAACTACTCTGATAGGCCTATTTTACCAAATGCAGTTGCAAAACATAATCGAGAATTTGTTTTGTAAAACTTGCTCTAAATTGTACACTGCGATTTGATACACAGAATGTTAAACACAGGACTCAATTTCAGGAGCGGATTCCTCATTTCTTCTTCTTCCTTCTGGCCTTTTTCCAGTTCTTTGGGATCTGCACTACCTGCTAATTTGGTCCAGTTTTACAACCTGCCTATTGTGGAGGGATTTAATCACTAGTATAAATCTCTGTGGTGGTAGGCAGTGTGATATGTTGTGTGTATTTCAGGAGATGTACATTAGGGCGAACACACACACACACACACACACACACACACACACACACACACACACACACACAGGCTCGGACCTAGAACATATAATTAGTCGTGGCTAAAATCCTCTGTCCAGCCAGTAATCGAACATTGGTCCCTTTGAACTGAAGGTCGCTGCAATGTCCTTTCATTCAAGGGGACGAATTTTTCACATGCAGAGAAGAAAAAATATCTGCATGGGAACGGAAATGCTGAATTTCTGAACTGTCTGACTGATGAGTACGAACTTATTGTACGTCGATATGTTTATTTTATGCAGTTAAATCTGCAGCGACATCTGGGTTGTTACAGCGAATCTCCAAGATTTAAATGTTGAGCCTGTACGGTGATATGTACTGTACAACGACAGGAATGTACTGCAGAAGCGTGTTCGGAACTGAGTGAGGTGGTGACTATGTCAGCATTCAGGCAGTGTTAGGGCATTTTGAACACTTCATTTAAAGTAATGTCGCCGGGCTGGGTGGCTCAGATGGCTGAGGCACTCACCTTCCGGCCCCAACTTTGCAGGTTCGATTCTGGCTCCGTCCTATGCTATTTGAAGGTGTTCCAGTATGTCAGCCTCGTGTCGGTAGATTTACTGGCACGTAAAAGAACTCCTGCGGGACAAAATTCCGACACTGCAGCGTCTCCGAATACCGTAAAAGTAGTTAGGGGACGTAGGAACAATAACATTATTACAGAGTAATATCACCAAAGTGTCTCATAATTACAGCAAAAAGCCATATTGGAATTTCCTATATCAAAAGTTGATAGGCGGATAACGCGGAAAGAAACTAACCTATTTTTTCAACATGTGAGGATACTCCTTCTGAAATGCCGCAGTGAATTTATTGTCAGGCCTTGTATATCTTACAGCGGCGATGCATTTAGGAGCAAGCCTGCCTCTTACTGGGAAGCCATAGGTTCGATTCCCGGCCAAGTCAGGCATTTTTGCCTGGATCAGAGGCCTAGTTCGAGGTCTACTCAGCCAACTTGAGAACAATTGAGGAGCTATCTGACGGTGAGATACACCCCAGCCCAGAAAGCGAAGAATATCGGCCGAGGTAATTTCTTGCGCTGACCACGAGTCAGTCGTAATCTGGAGCCCTTCAAGCTGACTGAGACACAGCCAGGCTGAGTAGCTCAGATGGTTAAGGCGCTGGCCTTCTGGCCCCAACTTGGCAGGTTCAATCCTGGCTCAGTTCCGTGGTATTTTAAGGTGCAAAAATACATCAGCATCGTGTCGGGAGATTTACTGGTATGCAAAAAGAACTCCTGCGAGACAAAATTCCGGCACCTCGGCGTCTCCGGAAACCATTCTTAAAAGTAGTAGGGACGTAAAAACAATAGCATTATTATTGATACTGAGTCTTCAGCCCGAAGGCTGGATCCCATTCACATCCACCATCATCTCTCATAGTTAGAAGATATGAATTGGGGAAACGAGGAGTAAGGTAGTTCCCCATGCTTTCCTCTCGAGCCGAAAGGTACTATTACGCAAGTCTTCCAAGCTTACTGAGATGGATATACCTGCCGACCCTGCGAAGAACACATTCACATTATTCATCACAGGGAACAAGTAATCCACATAAGAACGGGTATTACTAGCATTCCTCGTACCTCTGCTACCTGCACGTTATGTGAGACTGAGGAAGATCTAAGAAAGAAACAAACTTCGTCTAACTCATACATGTACTGAATTGAAATATTTTTTGCTGTTCTAGTGAATGACATCAAGCTTCAATAGCAGAACAGTGCAGTAGCAGGAGGGATAGCTGGCTCAAGTATTGTAGATAGTGCACTTCAGTTCTGTGAATACTAACGAAACCAATCAGTTGCTATGTAGAGCAGGTTTTAATTGAACGAAGGTATGTAACGATCGAATATCGATAAAACAAAACATTCTCACAAACTGTCTATTGCAATGATGAAATGCTCATGTATACAGTGTTTAATTTATTCTAACAGGTTGCGAATGAGAACTGAATGGAAAAAAATATCACATTCTTTAAATATAAATATACAAGTAAATTTTGGTTTTAATTTTTCCTATCATTGGGTGAAAGAAAACACTGTAGAAATAATTTTTGTGGAAAATTTACAGCAATTGTACTGAGGGAATATTAGCATGTAACTTAATATTCAGTAATATTGTGAAAATAATTTGTAAGTTCTATGTTTTAATAAGAATTATAAACATATAACATAGTAAATATTTTCAGAATGTTCTTACAGTTATTATTATTATTATTATTATTATTATTATTATTATTATTATTGGTTACTTTCTTTCGACGCATTTCTTCAAATAGAATAAGTTTCCCTACAATTGATTTTTTGTTCTCACAAATCGTATCGGGTCTTTTGCTCATTGTCCACAATACAGCGTGAAAAACGAGATGCAAAGTGGGAAGACCATGCGTAACAGTTTCGAGGAACTACGCTACTGTATGTGGCACGGTAGCTAAAGAGAGACGGTAGATGTCATGCGCAGCCGGCCTGGAGCGTGTGACGTCAGCGGACTCTAGTCTGTCAGACGCTGTAACTTACTACAAATCAGTGTGTCGAGCGCCCCGCTTATCTTCCTTATGAATACGTTCACGTTGTAATATAATATTTTCACACGAAAATCACTAAGATATTGCATAAAACTATTATTCTTATTATTTTGTTTGTGTGCTTTCGGAAATATTGCAGACCTACTTTAAAAGCCAGCATAGTTTAAAAATCGTGTTAAAATGTTCCAATACACTGGAAAATTTAGTATTTACAGTTCCCAATTATCCTACTTGAAATAATTTAAAGTAAGTACCCTGTACATGTACACGTACAGATTAAATAAATCAAAAAACAATCAAGAAATGATATTAACCGAAAAAGTAAAACAAGTAAATTACACAAGATTAAATACTGCATGTTGCTACTTTTCCTGAAAATAGTAAGTACTGTACTAATAATATTGCTTTTTTATTACTAACAAAACTCAATAATAATAATAATAATAATAATAATAATAATAATAATAATAATAATTCTACATAACAAAAATATCATTACTATTAATTTAGGCCTACCTTTCAGGACTTAAGTTTGTTAATCTTTTTCGATTTTTTCCGTGCAGCGTCAGCATGCGTATCCGTAGTCCAGCTTTCATTCACTGACCTCTTGAGTGCTGTCTTTCTTTCAGTTCTTTTATTCTAATAAATGAACGAGTTCTCACAGAACACTAACAGCGAAGTCGTCGACTTCACTATGATATCATTCTGTCAGTTCGTTCATCACTCTTGGGCACTTCCTTAGACCATTTCCGTGGAACCTTTGAAAATCTTTTTCTAGTTCGCAGTGTCTAAACACTGGGCAAATGGATTCATTAGGCCTCCTCTAGACAATACCGATATCCAGCCAGAGTTCCTAATATTAACGCATTTTCTAGATTTTCTCCGCACGTGAAACTAGTGGTGATTCCATTTTTCGTAACTCGGTATGCAATATACCCCGCCAACATTTTCAGTAAATCCTTATTTTCATTATGTAAGCAACATTCGAGATTGTGCTGCTCAATAAACTGATCTATTAATGAGTGAACTATGCAGTTAGTCTTCATACTCTGAATAAAACATTTCCAAGTTAGTTTCGACTGCTTCTATGGTGTCCTAAATAACGGCACAGTCTACTCAGTCGAGGACATCTACGGTTAATGTTTCACACTCTTCCCTGTTGCAGTCATGTGCACTTTTGCTCAGTAATAGGGACTTCATTCTCTGGATAACAGTTGTGGGCAAAGGGTGGTCATTTTTTTAAAATGCTATTTGTTCGGGGCGTCAACCTATAGATATATTTTGCCCCTACTTGCATCATGTGATATGAACCTGCGTGTAATTTGAATGGAGGAAGTGTAGAGTGTTGAATGTGAGGTAAGGAACGTTGAGGAAGACACTAACATCCGAATCACACGTTCATCAGTACATGGATTTTTCATGGAAGACTTCTCTGGACTTATTCCCACGTCGATGCTTAACTTGCGGTTGGAACTACCCATATCACTCACAAAAGCCCTTCGGCGAAATCCCGTTTCCTCAACATGTTTTACCGTTTCGTAAAATAAATCAGTAGTGACGGTCTGGTCGAACTGATAGTAAACAGCCTGTTTCCATTTACCAGTTAGACTTCTTTTACTTACTGCACTTTTACATGAGGCCCTCTAAAAACATCTTCGACACTATCGTAGCATAAATCAGATTTAACTTTCATCTCGTCAAAGCTCATCACTACATTTCTTTTTAAAATTATCATTCATAATATTTGCTTGATCCTTTAGTAGGTTAAAACTGGTATCTAAAAACCCAGGTTGAGTTGAAAATTGTGACAACCACTGTGTTGTTGTTATTTCACTAGAAATGGGATGTTTTCGAGTTTCCCTAACATATGACAAAGCTTTTACGGAGATACACCGAATTGTAACTGCTCTGGATACATCTTCAGGTGATCAGTTTTTGCACTTTCCCTTTAGTAAACATTGTTTTTGACATTTAGAAAAATTGCCCTCACAGTTCTTTAAAATTGCCTCCAATTTCGTTATTTTGGTTTGGGCTCTTTCTAGATCTACAATAAGTAATTTTATTATTTCTTTTAATTCTTCCTTCTCGACCATCACACCAGCTAGTTCACACTTCAAGGACAAGTTGTCTTTCTTTTGGTGTAACTGTTCGTTAATTTGTCCTTCCTGAGAAAGGTCATCAATCTCACTTGATTGCTCTACAGATTTGCTTATTAGCCATTCTAGAACTTTTTTACAATCGGCCTTTCGGCGCGTGTATTTCTCCCTGAATTGTCTATTGATACAGAAAACTAGGGAATGTTTTGGGAAAGAACTGTTCCATTTTTCAATAAGCACTTAGGGGGAAGGCCTAACAGTACAAAAATACATCTCTTTCAAAATCAGAGAACAACGAATGTTCGGAGAATATACGTGCGATTTTCGAGTTAAAGGCATCTTTTCTTTTACAAAAATGTACCCATTGTTTGTGTAGAGTTGAGTCTTTTGGGAATCTATAAAAAGACAACTTATTGTCCTTTGCATTTTAACAGCACAAACACGACATATAGACTGGAATTCACTTCAATCACGAACGATATGCACAAGTTCACGACTTTCAAAACATTCGCAAGCCTCGAAAGTAATTAGATAATTAAGGAAACAATGTGCAGGCGGCAGACGAACAGCAATGCTCCGAATTTCACTGCCTGAGTGAAATCACCGACACCAAAGGTTATATAGACTGATATTAGCGCGCCAAAGAATGCGTAGTGTAATGGGAGGAAGAACTGGACACCTGGTGTTAATAGTGTTATTTGTACGGAGCACTTTATCCCTGACCAAGTGAATAACACATACCGGTAACTATTCAGGCCGAGACTGAGGGAGTATGCCTTCCCCGAACGTATTCCTTGCCTATCCCAGCTACTTACAGCCATCAGCGCCTTAGATAATTATCACTTGAGGACCAAAATTAAGACAGTGGCTGATTACCTTTATTTCTCCACCTGGATGACATTCTAAATAATAATGGTTTGCAGAAAAAGAAGAAACCACGATCCAGGGATGTTGACATACTCGAGCCAAGTAATATGGTATTGAAGGGGGCCATCAGTGCCATTAATACTGTTCATATGCAAAAGGAAGAGCTTTAGATAATAGACTATACTCCTATTATCGTTAGGTAGTCCTCATTTTAACTAATAATATTCTCGTTTGTTTATTCAGGGTGTTCAATCCCCGGACGAGGAAGATGGAGAACACTTTGAACATTCACAGTGTCAAACGAAAGAAGAGAAATTGAAATTTATAATTAGGAAAATGAAGGCTTCATTGAGACGTGCGATAATTATCATTAAATATTTACCGAAAAGGAATGCTAGGATGAAAAAAGAAGGGGGCAACTATGAAAACTTTACTTCACGACTTGAAATCAAAATGTTTAGTTACAAACGAGTGCGCTATTCAGCTTACTGATATTTCAGGTGTTCGACGGAGACACTTTGAGTGTAAAATGGAAACATCCCGGGGACAAAAATTAGACAATATTTCACCAAAGTTACACAGTTCAAAGGACAGTAATGCTCACAGTTGGACTGTGATTGCAATGCTTGTTTTTAACAATGTGTACTCTGTGGGCGGCTTCAGTTTCATCAAAAGTATAGTTGTATATGTTACAATTTTGTGTAGGGTGTAATATACTATAATTAGGTGTCTTGTGCTTGAATAGGTATAAAAAACAGTTTTAAGCGCATTTCTCCCTCATTGAGTAGCGTACAGTTGTGTTGAATGGGCGTGGCCTCAAGAGTTTCCCCACCCTGGGAAGTGGGCCCACTTTCTCCACAGGCTAGAAGTGATGAGGGGCCACTCTATTACTCTTCTCACCTCCATGCTCCATATAGCGTTGGCGACAGGAAGGGCATCCGGCCGTAAAACAGGGCCAAAATCAACAAGTGCGACACAGTTCTCACCCGTGCCCCCACAGACAAGCGGTAGAAGAGGTGGAAGCAAAGGAAGAAGTGGCTGCAATGAAGGCCGGCCCGGGCCTTAAGGGGCCCATAGACATCCCCAGAAAAAGGAAATGAGCGAAAATATAACTTTACCCAAATGCCATTCTGCACAGAAAAGGTGTCATCGCAATGTTTGTCGCATGGGAAAACTATTTTGTTTTTACAGTGCGTAGACGGAGAATTGTATCTGTCTGCAAATTATTGTTATTATCAGCTGCCTCCCGTAAAACGAACAGAACGCTCTCTCACACATACACATATACACCAAGTTAATAAAGAAACAGTGAAAACTGGTACCAAAATATCAAAATATAAAGCAAATTATTCCTGTTGCTGTTTCTTGCGCCAAAGGGCTCTTTTTGAAACTGAAACCTATAAAAACACGACCTAGGAAATGTTACGACCCTAGACAGACTCTGTGGACTCAGCCTCCTCAGTATCGAATGTGTCACCGAAATCGTCAGTGCCTTTGCATCCCAGAAAGTACGCTGCATGGTTCAGTTGCCTTCGAATCAAATGTGAGTAAGGTGAAGTTTTAAACATTTAAAACCAGGCGAGTTGGCCGTGCGGTTAGGAGCGCGCAGCTGTGAGCTTGCATCCGGAAGATAGTGGGTTCGAACTCCATTGTCGGCAGCCCTGAAGTTGGTTTTCAGTGGTTTCCCATTTTCACACCAGGAAAAAGCTGGGGCTGTACCTTAATTAAGGCCACAGCCGCTTCCTTCCCATTCCTAGGCCTTTCCTGTCCCATCGTCGCCATAAGACCTATCTGTGTCGGCGCGACGTAAAACAAATAACAAAAAGAAATTTAAGACAAAGATGGTAACATTTGTTTACTTTGTATTTCAATCCCTACTATATATTTAATTGTATAGTAAGTTACTTGCATTATAGTAAATATAGTACGGTTCCATGGCTAAATGATTAGCGTTCTGGCCTTCGGACACAGGGATCCGGGTTCGATTCCCGGCAGGGTAGGGAATTTTAACCATCATTAGTTAATTTCTCCGGCGCGGGGCTGGGTTTATGTGTTGTCTTCATCATCATTTAATCCTCATCACGACGCGCAGGTCGCCTACGGGAGTCAAATCGAAAGACCTGCACCTGGCGAGCCGAACATGTCCTCGGACACTCCCGGCACTAAAAGCCACACGCCATTTCAAATATATATAGATTGCATTAAAGTATCTGTTGTAGTTCAATTTGTATGTGTTATATAATTTCTTTGAGGGGGGCCTAATTTTGTTTCCTGCAGATGAGCCCTTATCAGATTGGTTAGGCCTCTGAATAGTTGTTGTTTGAGTCATCAGTCCATAGACTGGTTTGATGCAGCTTTCCATGTCACCCTATCGTGTGCTAACCTTTTCATTTCTACGTAACTACCGCATCCTACATCTGCTCTAATCTGCTTGTCATATTCATACCTTGGTCTACTCATACCATTCTTACCACCTACACTTCCTTCAAAAACCAACTGAACAAGTCCTGGGTGTCTTAAAATGTGTCCTATCATTCTATCTCTTCTTCTCGTCAAATTTAGCCAAATCGATCTCCTCTCGCCAATTCGATTCAGTATCTCTTCATTTGTGATTAGATCTAATCATCTCACTTTCAGCATTCTTCTGTAACACCACATTTCAAAAGCTTCTATTCTCTTTCTTTCTGAGCTAGTTATCGTCCATGTTTCACTTCCATACAATGCCACGCTCCACACGAAAGTCTTCAAAAACATCCTTCTAATTCCTATGTCAATGTTTGGCGTGAGCAAATTTCTTTTCTTAAGAAAGCTCTTCCTTGCTTGTGCTAATCTGCATTTTATGTCCTTACTTTTGCCATCTTTCTTCTCCAGCAAGTTAACAACTTGAAGCACTGGTGTTGGTTAATTAGAACACACAACGCTCCTCAAGAGTGTGTTCTGAACCTCCTTATTACCTCTTGAGGGTAGCTCGATGCCACGTAGATGTCGAAGGTAAACACATTTATCACTCGGAAACTCCAGAGTTGTGACTTTATTGGCAGTTGAATGTTCCGGGGAAGGGACGTGGAAAGACATGTGCACAGGGCAGAGGAAGGATTCTGAACGTCAAGCAGAGAGAAAGCCACGGGAAGCTAATCATCTCGTTACATCTTTTGATAAACTAATCTCTGTCACCATGGGCACTAGCCAATTTATTGAGTAATGCGCGCTCAGGGTGACGTACAGCAATTTACGATTAGGTGTTAAATTCCGCACTCCACCTTCTTCTCTTCTTCAATCTGTTGATGCCGTGCCAAAATAAGGAGAGAAATGCCGTGACCTATATGCTATTTGGAATTTTACTGGAATTCACCAGGCTAAGACGGGAAACAAAAAAAAAAGCAATGGTAGCATACCCTAGAGAGAGATTTTGACCCTTATTCCTTCTCAGTTGTGTTATTTGTGCCTAAGTGTTCCCGTATTACGTCCCTCAAACTACCGACTTAAAGTTGCAGAGTCAAGAAGTCGTCGTCTTTCTATTCCCATGATAACTGGTTCAGTTCCAGCTGAGGCCAGTGACATTTGAAGGTGTTTAAATGCAAAATTTATTATTATTATTATTCCATTAAACAGGGCATTAGACGCGAGTTAATAGAGGATCTTTACCAACACAGGACAATTCAATGAGTTGTGTCGTTTGTGAAGGAAGTGCAAGTCCTTTATTTCGTGTGACCTCAGGCAAGAGCTCACGTATACAAAATTATATTCATTAGCTGCTCAAATGTTACGCTATATGCGTTGGGATGGACATACGTGTGCGAGCAATTTCCCACTTATGACACTTGTCAAGTCCAAATCAAGAAGTTCATTGTCAGATCACAGCCTAACATGCAGCCTTAGGTTCAACATTTCCCTGTCATTACATCCCAATATTGTTAAGCTTGCCAAAGGTCAGAAACAGAAATTAAGGAACGTGTCATTCAATATGTAGACGAATGTGCAATATAATAACTTTCATTAATTTCATTATTTACATCTTGTAAAATAAAATAATTATATGGAGAACGGGGACTTTATTTTCTGTCAAATAATTTTATAATACATTAATTTTCTTGTAATATACACTATATCAACACATACACAACGTTTATAATATGTGAACAAATTTTGTGATATAACTCGTAAGCCTTCTAATTTATCGATCACGAGTACAACACATAGAACACTACACATCTGCAAAAATGAACAGTTACAATTGTAATAATTATTAGGCTGTTGGAAAAAGCATATATCGACTCCTTGGATGAATGGTCAGCCTTGGGGCCTTCCGTACAGAGGGTCCTAGGTTCTATTCCCGGCCGGATCGGGGATTTTAATTTCGTCTGATTAATTCTTCTGGCTCGGAGACTGGCTACCCTCCTCTTGCCACACGCTACACTATCAACCTCCACAGAAACACGCAATAGTGATTACATCTCTCCACATCGGGTTGATGTCAGGAAAGGCATCCGACCATCAAACAGGGCCCAAATCAGTATGTGCGACACAGTTCGCACTCGCGACCTCACAGGTGTGGGAAAAGCTATAGAAGAGGATGAATAATTGAACAGCTTATACAGGTTCGAAAAAATAAGTTACCCTACACATTTCGGATGAACACTTGTCATCCTTGGTGTCCACTTGGCTAGTATACTATGGGTAGCATGGGCAAACCACCTTAGAACAACTCGAGGGCTTGTATGAATTACACCTAAAACCAATAATAATAATTGTACCGGGCGGTACACCTCCACGTCGCTAATTCAAACTTTGCGCCAGTTGAAACCCCCCTACTGGAGGAAGTCTGAACTTTATCTAAGGTGTTAATTTTCAAGTTTCTCAGAAGATGTCACTACTTGGAAATTTTGAAGTTTCTGAACTGGGTCGTTTTCGATGTATTTTTGTTTTGCCTGTAGTAAGAAGTGTGAACTTTCTCTTCTAGAGGACACTACTGAAGAACTACAATGGTGCACCCTAGTGCGAAGTGAAAGAACTGTTTTTTGGAGAAAATTTGAATTCATAAGTTTGTTCTTTGTTAAATTTCTTGCAGTCATGGTTTAAGTTGGCAATATTAACCCTTTCTTTCCCCTTGTTTTGAATTTAGCCAATCCCGAATTTCTTTAGTTAATTTATGACCAATCAGGTGTATCTTCCCCAAAGGGGATATGTTGCTTAACCCTAGCCAATAAAATGATTGTGGGCGGATGTTCTCATTCCTGAAACGCCTCGAACTTTCCGCGAGAGTATATAAACTGCTGATTTTCGGGTCTCCGCGCCACTCCAGTAACATCTTTTGGTGTGTAAAGTACATAGCAGGGGGCGGGAAGCGCCTCTTTCTTCGGGCAGCAGTTCAACAACAAGGTAATGGCCGTTTAATAACTTCTTTTCTTGCTAACTCAGCAGTTTAACTCTCGGGGCAGGTCCGATGCTTTTCCACCATGTAACCTTTCCCTAAAATGTAGAGACTCTTAGTATCTATTCTCTCTTAAGCTGCATATTGGGATAGAAAGTGCTTAACCCTCTCGAGCTCCCACTCATATTGCATTGAGGTGAACTTATTTTTTTCTCACCCGTTTCTTCCTTAACGTAATGTAAATCGTTTCATTCTAAAGTCACCTCTTTAGTATGGGATTAGCCCTTGCAGTAACGGCCTACTGCCAAGTAGGTTTTATATAAAATGTGTTAGGAGTGCAAGAACGCCTCCTCTCTAGTTGGTATTTTAGAGGCCACGTAATTAACCTTTCCTTACTTAATAGGCCTCAGTAGGTTGGGTACTTTACCCCTGTTTTCGTGTCCGCGGAGGACAACTTGGAAGTGGAATTTGGTGTGGCCTTTGATAGGCTTAAGGTTTGAGAGCGAGTGGCTCTTTCTTGAAAATTGAGTGTTGTATGCCTCGAGGAGGCTTTTCTGTGTAATTTAGAGCAAGTGCTCCTGGGCATGAATGGGGTTTTCTACCCCTCTGTTAAAACTTGTTTTGGGGTAAAGTTGGGCTAGTTGCCCAAGAATTGCGAGTTCGGGGCTCGAAGCCCAAATCCTGTAAATACTGTAATTGTACTTTTGTTGCCTTGCTACTCTGTACCTGCCATGCTTGTTATTTCTTGATTTTGAAAAGAAAATATAACCTTGTTAAATTTTAACTTAACTTTAATTTCGTATTTTGAGGCCCGTTCACCCCCGCACCTTCTCTCACCTATGCTGTTCCATACCTCGGAACAATAATAATAATAGTAATAATTTTTTTTGCTAGGGGCTTTACGTCGCACCGACACAGATAGGTCTTATGGCGACGATGGGATAGGGGAGGCCTAGGAGTTGGAAGGAAGCGGCCGTGGCCTTAATTAAGGTACAGCCCCAGCATTTGCCTGGTGTGAAAATGGGAAACCACGGAAAACCATTTTCAGGGCTGCCGATAGTGGGATTCGAACCTACTATCTCCCGGATGCAAGCTCACAGCCGCGCGCCTCTACACGCACGGAATATAATAATAATAATAATAATAATAATAATAATAATAATAATAATAATAAAAGAACTCGTGCCACAGAGCAAGTTGGCTATGCGGTCAGGGTTGCGCAGCTGTGAGCTTGCATTCGAGAGATAGTCGGTTCGAATCCCACCTTGGACAGCCCTGAAGATTATTTTCCGTGGTTTCCTATCTTCAACCAGACAAATGCTGCGGGTGTAACTTAATCAAGGCCACGGCTGCTACCTTCCCAATCCTAACCCTTTCCCATCCTTTCGTTACCGAAAATATTCGATGGGTTGGTGCGAGTTTAAAAAATAGTCAAAATATGAATTCATGTCCTATTCCTGAGGTGGTGCAGTTCATTTCAGGCACACCCCAAATGGAGGTCAATCAATCAATCGATCAATCAATACTAATCTGCATTTAGGACAGTCGCCTAGGTGGCAGATTCTCTATCTGTTGTTTTCCTCTCCTTTTCTTAAATGATTTCAAAGACATTGGAAATTTATTGAACACCTCCCTTGGTAAGTTATTCCAATCCCAAACTCGCCTTCCTATAAACGAATATTTTTCCCAATTTGTCGTCTTGAATTCCAACTTTATCTTCATATTGCGATCATTCCTACTTTTAGACTCCACTCAAACTTAATATCATTCCATGCCATCTCTCTACTGACAGCTCGGAACATATCACTTAGTCGAGCAGCTCGTCTCCTTTCTCCCAAGTCTTCCCCGCCCAAACTTTGCAAATTTTTGTACCGCTACTCTTTTGTCGGAAATCACCCAGAACAAATCGAGCTGCGTTTATTTCGATTGTTTCTAGCACTGATTCTTTATGGCATTACTCTGTGAAGTTTTTCAATAGCCTTCCTGAGCATATTCGAGAAGCCGCTAAATTACCCATCTTTGAAACCAGCTTGTTAATTTGCTAAAAGTAAAAAAATGTCAAGCCTATAGAGTACTGATTTAGTATACTACGGTAGTATACAGGGCAATATGGCCTTCCCGGTGCAAAAGAATGACAACACAGTACACATCAAGTTGACATGACAAACCTGGGCCTAAAGACCCTCAAAGTATCCCCTGCTACTGATACCACACGCTGCCAACGATGTGGGAGGCGCTGAATACCATCTGCCTCAGCATTTGCCGCACCATGTGTGAATCGGGTCACCTGTTGGCGCACAGCATTACTAATGTCCTCTCGTGTTGCGAACCGCCTACCACGTAGTGGTTCCTTAATCTTTCGAATGAGATCAAAGTCACAGGGCGAAATGTCGGGAGAGTACGGTGGGTGCTCCAATTCTTCCCATCCCCAACGTCGCAGTAGCTGCCCTACACACACTGCTTTATGTGGTTTTGCATTGTCGTGCAGGAATATTGCACTGTCCACAAGATCCGGACGCCACGTCGTACCTGTCGCACCAGGAAGTCCCTGTAGTACTGTGCGGTCACTGTTCTGCCATGTGGAACAAAGTGGCAAACAATGATACCCCTGACGTCATACGCGACGATCACCATCAATTTCACTGGGGAAGGATTCTAACGGACCTTCTGCCTCCTTGGTGATCCAGCATGTCGCCACTCCGCGGACTGACGTTTCAGTTCTGGTTCCTATGCCCTGGCCCAAAATTCATCGATGGAGGTTATTCGTGACCAGAATTGATCGCCGTACTGTTGTCAGCGTGCAAGGTGGTCGGAGCATATTGCATAGCGCACCCACCTTTGAACTTCCGTCAGTGCATGCGGTACCAACCGCGATGCGATTTTGCACAGTTGTAGCTCATTACGCAATATCCTGTGGACTGTGCGTTTCTCGATGCCACTTGCCCTCTCCAACTCCAGTAGCGTCCATCGTCTGTCTTTATCCAGGAGCTGCTCGATGACGGCACGTGCCACGTCGGTCCGCACACTGACAGGTCGTCCCGAACGTTGCTCATCACTGGTTGACACACGTCCTTGCTGAAACTTTCCTACCCACCGTGCTACTGTACGGTATGATAGGGCATTATTCCCAAGGGCTTCGAGTAATTCACTGTGACATTCCATCGCATTTGTCCCTTGGAGAACAGCTATTTTGATGTAAGCGCGCTG
Organism: Anabrus simplex; assembly: GCF_040414725.1. Lineage (NCBI taxonomy): Eukaryota > Metazoa > Arthropoda > Insecta > Orthoptera > Tettigoniidae > Anabrus > Anabrus simplex. The sequence continues at coordinate 304,690,188 of NC_090266.1, forward strand.
CTCTATACGGGTTACTTCCATCTCGCACGACACTCACCAACTGACTGATTTCACAGCCCTCGCTGTGCTACTACCAGCTATCACAGAGCCATCTGTTGTTCTGCATAGACACTATGCCTGTAGAACTTCCACACGACACATATACGTTTGTGATCCGTTCACATATCTACAAGAAAAAATAGTTGCCATGACTTTTGCCCCAATCCTCGTATATCACTGCTGTTCATATTTGGTTTCTATCACTATGATACATTATTATTATTATTATTATTATTATTATTATTATTATTATTATCATTCATTGTACAGCATATTATATTTTTGTCCTAGAAGCTGATATTCTCAAATCTCATATTTGTTGCCAAATGTAAATAATTGTACTGCACCATTATGAGCCTTGGCTCAGGTGCCTCATTTGAAAAAATGAATTAATCCTGGCGAGGGTCCCATTCACAGGAACCATACTCTAGTTGGGGTCTTACCAGATAATTTTATGCCCTCTCCTTTATATCCTTACTACAACAACTAAACACCTTCATAGCCATGCGCAGAGATCTCTACCCTTTATTTACAATCCCATTTATGTGATTACCCCAACGAAGATCTTAACTTATATTAAGACCTACGTACTTACAATGATCCCCATAAGGAACATTCACCCCATCAACGCAGTAAACTGAGAGGACTTTTCCTATTTGTGAAACTCACAACCTGACTTTTAACCGCGTTTATTATCATATCATCGCCTGTTGTCCATCTCTCAACATTATCGGGTTATTTTGCAGTTGCTCACAATCTTGTAACTTATTTATTACTCTATACAGAATAACATCATCCGCTAAAGTCTTACCTCTGATACCACTTCCTTACTCATATCATTTATATACAGGGTGTTAGGGGCATGCGTGCAGATATTTTGCTAGTCGGTAAAGAAAAGTACATCTCACAACATATGCTACGTACGTTTTACCTTATCCTATTAGTTTCACTATAAACGACCCAAGTATTTCAGGACCTAATTTGTTTTGAATCGCCATAGTAGGAAATGCCAGTTATGTCATACTGTCCTCGTGTCGTTGAGTCACGTGTTCAACTACAGTAGCAGAGCATAGGGGTTGTTCGATCTGTTTGCTATCGAAGGCGTACTCATATTGCTGTGCTCTTCCCCTAGTCGCTGGGGAAGAGGGGAGGAAGCGCACGTGCGAGACGAGGTCTTGCTGTACTCGTAAACCGGTCTAGCTTTCGTAATGATGACAATAATAATAATAATAATAATAATAATAATAATAATAATAATAATAATAATGTTATTAGGTTTCACACCTCACTAACTACTTTTACGGTTTTCGGAGACACCGATATGCAAGAATGTTGTCTCACATGAGTTATTTTGCATGCTATTAACTCTACCGATGCGAGGCTAACGTATTTGAGCACCCCAAAATATCACCGGCCAGAGAAGGATCTAACCTGCCGAAATTTAGATCAGAAGGCCAGCGTCTACCGTCCAGCTAATCGACCCGGCCTTAGAGCATCCGTTTCACAATATTTAGGACATTATACACCTGTTGAGATCCATAGTTGATAAGTGATTACTATTCTTATTCTTCCTATTATATCAGATGCCATACGAGTAACACGCGTGAGTTTAAGCTCGTGGAATTTAAGTGTTTTGGCAGGTGTAAACAATTGCGACAGTGCTGTAATTTGCCACAGTGCATCTATTTGTATCGTGGAATCAAGTACTATCAACAATTAGTTCGTTCTTTGTTCGAGTGCCGTGCAATTAGTGTAATAGTGAAATGGCGCCAGGAACGAAGAAGAATCAACAGCAGGCCGAGTGCAGGAGTGCCAACCCAACAGAAGACACCGTGAGGAAAATAATAAAAGAGACACTTCAGTCTAAGGTATTCGTGGAATTAATTGTGAGTACCATAGTGGACAAAATTACGGAGTGTGTGTTAAAGAGACTAGAGGAATCTGTTCAGTTCAATATAAATGCATGTGAGGACCTAAAGAATCAGATTGCCAAGAGAGACAAGGAACTCGCAGAACTTAAAGCGGAAGTGAAGTCAAATTATGATAATTTGGAACAATATCAGCGTAGAAATAACCTCCGCATATTTGGCATTCCGGAAGAGTCGAATGAGGACACGGACAATTTAGTATTAAATGTTGCACGTGACATTGGTGCCGACATAAAATTGACTGATATCGACATGAGCCACGGAGTCGGGCTTAAAATCGGTAATAAACCCCGGGCTATTATCGTGAAGATGACAAGTTATCGCAGCAGGAAGGAGATATTCGCAAAGAAAAGGCATTTAAAAGGATCTCGTGTCACGATCCGGGAGGACCTTACGTCTGCCAGACTGACGGTTCTGAAGGCGGCTATCTCCAAGTTCGGCGTCAGAAATGTCTGGACCAGTGATGGAGTTATCCTGTTTAAGACCGCTGATGGCAGCATGCACCGCGCTACGCAGATGAGTGACATTCCATGAGCTTACTCATATCTAACCTGTGTTTAGTTTACTAACCCATAAGTTGGTAACCCTTTGTATTAAGTTTTGTTTCCTCTTCTAGGACACATCTTCCTCTCGCTATCTCTCTCTCTCTCTCTCTCTCCCCTTCACTGCTCTTGCATTCCACCCTGCTTGGCTGAACGGCTATAGTCTACCTGCTTGACCTTCACTAGCTCGTTAATTACGGTTCTCCACTGGACACTGACCTTGTCCCAACCCTCTGTACAAACTCCGTACTTACAGTAACTTCCTTCTTAGTAATAACTAACAGCTGACTTTAACCTTTTCCTGTAAATAGTCAGAATAGATCTAGAAGATGATTATGTAACATACCAACCTCTTTCAGAGACGAGAAGGGGCATCAAAGATTGCACGAGTAGATTGCAGAAGCATGCGGAAGGGAAAAGTACATTACAAATTTTTCATACTAATATTAGAAGCATAAGGAAAAATAAGAACATTTTAGACGTTGTTTTGAAAGCATATGATCATAGGTTTGATGTCGTAATTTTAACAGAAAGTTGGTCACTGAGTAATGTAAATATAAGCAACCATGCCTTGTATAAATCTTATTACAATGAGGGTTCAGTTAACAAATGTGATGGTGTTGTATTAATGGTAAAAAATGGTTTGGAGCACGAAATGGAAATTATTGAGTACGATGACTTTAAATTTCTCAGAGTAGTAATTAACTATTACAACAAGAAAGTAGCTATTACAGGAGTATATCGGTCACATGAATATCACAAACAGCGGTTTCTCAGTGCGTTAGATCATTATATCCAAGATAGATGCCATGTTGAAACCGAACTGATAATAGGGGACACAAATATAGACCTTTTAAATGAACACGACTGTGACGAATATCTCAACATGGTACAAGAAAGAAATTTTCAGTCCTTAATAAACAATCCTACTAGAGTATCTGGTACAAGTAAATCCTGTATTGACCATGCTTTGATTAAAAGTAGGTTGAGAAATGACGACATTCTGTCTATCATCTCTCAAAGTAAAATTTCAGATCATTATCCTATAATAGTAAGTCTCAACATTCAAAATGCCTCGGTCCCTAGTAATATACCAAATTTTCGACGTAACTGTTTTAAAATAGATCATTTTGAGCTTAAAAATCATTTAAGTAAAATAAATTGGGGAGACATCTTAAACAGCAGTGATTTAGATATCAAACTTGATAAATTCGTGAATACAATTAAAAGCTGCATGAGCCTGTCCACTGTTAAATTGAAATCAAAGGAAGTCAAAAGAACAGAATGGATTTCTTACGGTTTGGTAAAATCTATTCACACAAGAGACCGACTTTATCAACAATATTTAAAAAATAAGGATAACTTGGAAATTAAAGAACAGTACAGGAAATATAGGAACAAACTAAATGATCTAATTATGAAAACGAAAACTGAGTACTATAGGAATCTGATCAATCGCAATTCAAATAACCGGGGTAAGGTCTGGGGCATAGTCAATGAAATAACACAAAGGTCAGTTAGAAAAGAAGAGATCAAGGAAATCAGATATAAAGGTGAAATCTGGAAAGATGACATAAATATTTCTAATAAATTTAACAATTATTTCATTAACGAAACCACTGAGAAAGCAAAGCATCACAGACAGATTTCCGACTCCACATTAAATATCGCTCGCAACCCTCATACTTGCTTCCTTGCACCGGTAACAGAATACGATCTGAAGAGATGTTTGAGTGAAGTACATGAAAACAAAGCTGTAGGAATAGACAATATTTCGGCTCGAATTATTAAAGAAAATATAGAGTCATTAAAGGAACCGTTGCTGAATATTATCAATGATTCCTTCACCTTAGGTTACTTTCCAAAACAGCTTAAAACAACAATAGTAAAACCTCTTCACAAGTCTGGAAATATTTGTGACATTAGAAATTACAGACCCATTTCGATAACTACAACAATATCAAAAATATTCGAGAAATGCTTAAAGAACAATATTTACCAATTTTTAGAAAAACACCAAATACTTTCGCCCAGACAGTTTGGATTCATTAAAAATCTCGGAACGACTGATGCTATATCCGCCTTAACAAAGAGAATATACGAAAATCTTAATTCTTCTCTGCTCTCCACAGGGATATTTCTCGACCTTGAAAAGGCATTCGATAGTGTGTCACACCGCTTGCTCCTCCAGAAATTGGAAAAATACGGCTTTAGGGGTAATGTGCTGGATTTGCTTGAGAGTTACTTGACAGATCGAGTACAGTATGTCAAAATTAATCAACATCTAAGCACACCAATGAGGATAATAAAGGGTGTCCCACAAGGCACAGTATTAGGTCCTTTATTGTTTATTATATTTATTAATGATCTAGAGAAAACAATAGCAAATGCCGAACATACGCACGTCGTAACATATGCAGATGATACAGTCATTTATGTTGAGGGTGATAGCTGGAATCTCGTCAGACAGAGAGCAACTCGAGCACTGCTTAAAGTTAAAGCATGGTTAGATAATAATGAATTATTTCTAAACATTAAAAAGACAAAATTTATGAATTTTTCTGTAACAGATACACGAAACGATTTTAATGAATTAATTGTACACATCAACTGTAAATTTAATTGTAAGTGCTACAAAATTTATAAAGTAAATAATGTTAAGTATTTGGGATTATTAATTGATTCGAACATGAAATGGAAAAGTCACATTACCGATTTAAGAAAGAAAATCAGAAGAACTGTTTATATATTTCATAACTTAAAATACATATCCAGTATAAAATTGTTAAGAGAGGTTTATTACGCTTTAGTTCAGTCTATTCTTAGCTACGGAATTTTGGCATGGGGAGGAGCCTACAAAAATGTAATCAATAAAATACAGGTTGTTCAAAACCTTATATTACGAATAATGTACCAGAAAGGAAGATTATACCCAAGTAGTCAATTATATGCTGAAGCAAATATATTTAATGTAAAACAGCTCTATGCCCTTGAAATATACAAATATATTAACAAAAACAAAAATATAATTGAGAACATTAAACATGAATATTCAACACGCAGTAAGATGAACCACCGTTGTATGTTATACAAACCCAAACTTAGCATAACAAAGCGCAATTTCTTGTACTTCATTCCAAAATTCTTTAATGTCCTTCCCGGTTCTTTACAAACTACTTTATTAGGTCAGAAAATGAGTCTGAAGTGTCTTAAATCCTTTGTCAGGGATAATAAAACTGTTATGGAAGAAATAACTAAATGAGAATATCACGTCACCATATCCAATTTCTATTCAATGCTCCACCATGTGCTGTTGATCATATCCGTCATTCACTCATACCCATACTCGTATTTCAGGCATCATTTAAAATATATTTCTCACTATGTAATTAATATTCTAAATTACCACACACAAGGTTTCACCTTACGTGGTATTTTACTGATATCTACTCGACTCTGTTGAGGTTGGTGTGATTTTGTATAATAATAATAATAATAATAATAATAATAATAATAATAATAATAATAATAATAATAATATATTTAATGTGTGCAAGAGATAGTTAGAAGTTCAATTTATTTTAAGTATTAATATGTTGATAATAATACTACTACTTCTGTAATATACAGTATGTGGTTTAGTTATAAGATTAATATTTCTCAGGTAATAATGTTATTAGAAGAGTTATGTATATATAAAACAGAGTCCTGTAAATATGTAAACGACATGATGAATGAATAAATACTACTACTACTACTACTACTACATATGACTTCACTCCAGTGATTCATTCCAAATTGTATTGTTGATTTTATGTTAAATGTATTAAATGTTCTACTTTTAACCTCAGGACACTATTAACTCTACGTATACCAATCAGATGAGGAAGCGATCTGACGCAGTTTTTATGCAAGCAATCTGAGTGACGTTACACTCAGTGATGGTGCGTGAACAAGTGAATGCGGCACTGAATGTAGGCTCCACGGTACCTGCCCCAATGTCACTCCTGGCGAGTTGGTGCTGCCTGTCCCGCACTGTAGCCAGTTGGTTACATAATGGAAACATTTACATGTGCCGAATTAGCTGATGCTCACCTCGTTTATGGAGCAGCTGGGGAAACTGCACATGCGGCGAGAAAGTTGTATAGACAAAGATTTTAAAATAAGACAAGTTGGCAAGACAAGTGTGTACTTCTAACTAGACTGCTCATCGTACATTGCGTGAACAGCTATTGTAACCACAGCACTACCACAGAGTTCAGCATCTCACCAAGTAAGTAGCCACATAGTTTGAGTCACGTAGCTATCAGCTTGCATTCGAGAGATAGTGGATTTCGAACCCCACTGTCGGCAGCCCTGAAGATGATTTTCCATGGTTTCCCATTTTCACGCCAGGCAAATGCATGAGCTGTGCTTTTATTAAGGCCACGGTTGCATCTTTACCATTCCTAGTCCATTCCTATCCCATCGTCGCAGTAAGACCTATTTGTGTCGGTGCAACGTAAAACAAATTGTAAAAACAACAAAAACAAAAGCATCACCGAGAAGCGAATTACCTACCAAGAGCTGAATTCTGTACCTGGTTCTTGCAACAATGTGAACGTAATATAGACGTTCCGCAGAGTGTGTTGGTTACAGATGAGGCATTCTTTACCTGGGAGGGTGTAATTGATTTTTACAATGTCCTCACATGGGCAGAAGAATACCCTCATGCCATTTACTAAGGTTATTCCAAGCACAGGTTTTCTAAAAATATTGGGGTTGTAACTTTGGGAGAGCAGCTTCTTGGAGTATTAGAGCTGCCTGAACGACAGACTGGCTCTAGTTATCTCCATTTTCTGCAATCTTCTCCGCCAGAACCTCTGGACAACGTTCCACTACAGATACGCAAGCGGATGTGGCTCATGCACGATTGGGCACTCCCTCACGTCAGTATGTATATTCGTATATCGCTAGAACGCCGTTTCCCCAATCGGTGGGTGGTCAGCATAGTCCCATCAGCTGGCAGTCGAGGTCCTCCGATTTGAATCCACTAGATTTTTATTTCTGCGCACACCTCAAAAACTTGGTGTATCAAGTGGAAACTGCCGATGAAGTAACTCCAGAACAACGTATTTGGGATGCCGTCACAACTGTGAGAGCTTTAGTGGAGGCGGGTGAGGGCTTTATGGTCTCACCACATGGAACTGTCGTCGAGTTAACGGACGACATTTCGAGCATTTCCTATGAAGGAACAGAACAGTAACTTCGGACCTTGAAATCCATGTTCCAGTAACTGGCGAGTCATGTTCAGACCCTACCGCTTTCCAAGACAAGAACTCGGACTCATAACAACCACAGGAAGAAGTATGAACCCCAATGACTATCGAACGCCAGTTCACAACAAGACCAAAATAATCCAAGCACTCATGAACTGAGGGCCACGACTGATACTGGTAAATTACAGACACTGCTATGGAACATTGAGGGAATCACAAATGCACCAGACCTCGCTCCGAACCACCTACTACAAAGATACTACATTGTAATACTGTCAGAAATCTACCTCACAAAACACTGGGAAACACAGTATTTCTACCGCCTCCACAGGTACGCATCCCAGGAAGCTCGTTCCCATGGTCAAAGATGAATACTACAGTAGATCGCTCCGGGGCCAAGTAGTAGTTCGGACCACGATCGAATTCTTTTTTTTTTTGCTAGTTGCTTTACGTCGCACCGACACAGATAGGTCTTATGGCGACGATGGGACAGGAAAGGCCTAGGAGTTGGAAGGAAGCGGCCGTGGCCTTAATTAAGGTACAGTCCCACCATTTGCCTTGTGTGAAAATGGGAAACCACGGAAAACCATCTTCAGGGCTGCCGACCGTGGGGCTCGAACCCACGATCTCCCGGATGCAAGCTCACAGCCGCGCGCCTCTACGCGCATAACCAACTCGCCCGGTCGATCGAAAATAGAGCAACACAATCATTCCCAATTCATGTAGGCGTAGGACTGTCATTAGGCAGGGGTGGTTAAATTCATGGCTTGCCCCTTCCTTAATGCAGGATTATAAACGTTCATTATCATGCACAGTATAAACTTCAGTCTAAACTTAAAAGAACTAGTGAGTTGGCCGTGTAGCAGCTCTGACGATGGTTTTCCGTGGTTTCCAATCTTCACATAAGTCAAATCCGGGGGCTGTATCTTAATTAAAGCCATGGCTGCTACCTTCCCAATCCCAGCTCTTTCCCATCCCTCCGTCGCCGAAAACCTTCGCTGTGTTACTGCGGCGTTAAACAAGTAGCTCACATCGTCATAAGACCTCTCTGTGTTGGTGCGACGTATAGCGACTATAAAAAACAAGTAGCGGGTACAAACAAGTACTAGGAGTTACTCACTCCACCTCTATGTACAGTTTATTAATTGCGGTCTATTAATTGACTTAGATATATTTTTCCTGCCATTTTATCTGTGACCAGCAAGATACCCGTGTTTCGCTACGGTTTTAGACTGAAAGTTATTATTCAAAGTTTTACATTTTGGAGAGTCCACTGTCAGCTGAGCCTGTGAAATACGTCCTCATTTCGTACGGCAAACGGTTTTGGGGGAAGGATTATTAATGTTCTGACCTAACACTCATTTGTACCCCATACTGAAAAACTTGAATGTTTTAAACCCTATTTTATTTAACATCTAGGATGTAAAAGCGACCAACCTGTGAAATTTTAATTTTGTACGTCGGACAGTAATGGAGGAATGAATACTTTTTAAGTAGTGAATGTTTTTTAGGATATAGAAGACTACCCTTCATAAACAAAGTGCCGGGCTGAGTGGCTCAGACGGTTAAGGTGCTGGCCTTCTAACCCCAACTTGGCAGGTTCGATCCTGGCTCAGTCCGGTGGTATTTGAAGGTGCTCAAATACGACAGGCCCGTGTCGGTAGATTTACTGGCACGTAAAAGAACTCCTGCAGGACTAAATTCCGGCACATCGGCGTCTCCGAAGACCTTAAAAAGTAGTTAGTGGGACGTAAAACAAATAACATTATTATTATCATAAACAAAGTTAAGTTCGTGCCTGATACAATTTCGGAAGAATGGATATTGTGTTTTTGAAAGTCAACCACCATATAAACCCCTTTAGGAGAGGAATACTTTGAAGTATACGATATTTTACACCTAGGACATAAAAGAAGACCCTTCTCGTAATCAAACGGTTTACGAGGGATGAATAATTTCGTTTACGGAGCTAACTTCATTTAACACTTTAGGGGTGGAATGCTAAAACATATTTCCTATTTCCACTTAGGATTCAAAATATATACCCCTATTTGGAATTTTGTCTTCGTACGTTAAACCGTTTCGGAGGAAGGATTGAATATATATTTTAGGATCTTAAGCCCCATTTAATACCCTGAGTGGTCAGATTTTGTTTCAAACCTTCTACTATTTAATACCTAGGATATCATTTGAAATTTTAACTTCATAATTCAAACGGTTTCATATAAATGCATACTTTTGTCATCATTCCTCACCCCCTCAGTCAAAACCCCCTTACGGTTTTACTGCTTTAAGTCCACTTCTTATTTGTATCCTCATAAAAAGAATTCAACACCTTTTTCACCTCCCTTATGTTGATTGCACTCCCCCGCTGCCACAAAATACGTGTGTCTCTATTTTTAAAGGAGGTTCAAAATACCAATTTTCTTGCCCGTAACATGCTTCGTTTTCGAGATACGTAGTACAGTCGTTAAGTTCTGAGACTTGACGCCTGGAGGATAGGCACCCACAGGACTCTGTGTGTTGCACACGGTGCCGCATTACACGGCGTACACCTACACAGAATCCATCCACCCTCAAAGTAGTCACCGTTGGCCGTTAAGCACGTTTGCCAACGTTGGTATAGTTGCTGGAAGCACCGCTGAAAGGAAACGCCATGTTTCGTCTCAAGTTATTATCCAAATGAAAATCGTCGGATCATGTCAGCACTACTGATGAGGTCACCACAAATCGTCATGCGATCATCACGTTGGTCTTGCGACAGGATTTGTGACACACTGTGCTGAGTAACACGAGGCATGTTGAGATCATCCGTCAGAAGTCTGTGGCAAGTACCATGGCTGGCCCCTATTTCTGCTACGAGATCGTTGGGAGCGGTTAGAACGCACCAACGTTCCAACTCTTGGATCTTGGGTTCCGTTCGAACTGTTTGTGGCCGACCAGTACGTACATCATCTTCCAAACAGTCCCGTCCTTGCACAAAACGTCGGTGCCACCTGAACACAACACTGCGACTCAATGCGACTCACCGTAAACCTGCTGCATCATTTCAAACTTTCGGCAGCAATTTTGCCTAACTCCTGGAAGAAATTGATGTTTGCCCGTTGCTCAAACTGTGACATGTCAAGGTCCGACTGGCGCATTCAAATCATCGTCACAGCAACGACCGTACGTCTGCTTCCAGTGCATGCAGTCAACTGTCTCTTGCAGGGACGAGAGACTGTCATGGTGTCATACCACCTATGCGCTATAGTGAACCACAGCGCCATCATGCGGTCAGTCTCAGAACTTAATGACTGTACTACGTATAATTATCCTCAAACAAAGAATTCAACTCATTTTTCAATTCATGTCCTCCCTTAATTGGAATTTCCGTAAACAAAAGAATACTTGTTTCACGTCTGTAACATGTGAAGTGTTGAAGATGTATAGTAGAAATTCTAATTTTCAAAACTCGCCCCATTTTTCATTCCAGTTTTCCATTCGGTTTTCCAAAAAACAAAAAACAAAAATTTCTTTATTTTTAAGGAAGATTTCAAATACCAATTTTTATTACTGAAACATCTTCAGTTTTTGAGAGATAAGTATCTTCATAAAAGGTATTCAAGGCCCTTTTCCCCTTTTTTCACCCCCTTAAAAGATTTTCCGAAAATAACAAATACGTGTTTCCTTATTTTTAAAGTATATTCCAAATACAAATTTTCACTGTTAAGTTTTTGAGATGTAGATACTCTCAATTTGAAAATTCACCCCCCTTTTCACCCCCTTAGCGACGGAATATCCAAATATCCTCCCGTAGCGAGCACCTACATTGTAATATAAATGTATTTAAAAAAATTTAATTTCTTTATGTCCAGTAGTTTTGGTTCGAAGATGATGAATCTGTCGGTCAAGACATATTATTTTATATATATAGATAGATAAAGCTATGAGCTATCCCTTCAGATGCAGTCTGTCTTAAGAAATACTGAATGCCTGATTTCTGGTCTGAAAGGGGGTACTTTCATGTGCTAGCAAATGTTTAAGGGTGCCTCACACTTGAACATAGACATTTCTGTTGACTATACCCAGATTCGGTCGTGAACCTGCAGCAAAGTTGGGGAGCACCTAACCAACAGTGCTAACCATCCCGCCCTCTCCTCGGTTATAATGTGTTTACTAAAACTCAAGTGTCTCATCCAAACCAGGGATTGTGAACCAGAGCTCACTAGCCAGTTCCTTTCGACTCCTATATACAGCAACACATGGGCAGTCCTGACCAGGCATCATTTTGCTTAACTTCGGAGATCTCACAGGATCCTGTGTTTCAATATGGCTACGCCGTTGGTAGTGTGTGTATACTTTTGTTACCGTTTCGAACTGGTTACTTGTGGTATCTTGTTTTCGGACCTGTATAATGGCACATGTAGGAACTACTCGATAAAGTGAATTATTAATACTGTCGGCGGTAGTTAATTTTGGCCTAGTGGTAGGAAGAGCTCTCTCCAGGCCGAGTTGCTCGAAGGATTGAGGACTGGCTGAGCAAGCGTGATACCGCCCGAGACCAGTGATATTTAAAAGTACACACGCGTTCCATCTTGGCGTCTGTAGATTTACTGGCACTAAATTCCGGCACCTTGGCGTCTTTAAAAGCCGTCAATATAGCGTGTTCCCCATTGCTAGAAGTTAACGGTCGCACTAACCCAGGATAGATTTTCGGCGACGATAGAGAAAAGGGATAGGAGTGGGAAGGAAGCAGCCGTGGCCATCATTAACCTACAGACTCCGTATTGGCATAGTGTGAAAATCTGAAACCATGGGAAACCGTTTTCAGTGCTGCTGATGGTGAGGTTCGAACACACCACCTTCCGAATGCAAGCTTACAACCATGCGGTACATACCACGTAGTTCACTCATTTGGTCGTAAACGTAGTTAGTGGTACGTAGTACTAATTATATTATTTTTAGGAATAGTTCTTCGGAAACAGAGTGAATGGCTTCATGGTTTGGCTGACTTATCTGTTTCGATGTAACGTGATTCAAATCGTGAAAAGTAAAATAAAAATATATTCGGAATTCGAAATATGTCTGTTAACTATCATTTTGGATTGGTAACGTGTATCTCCATTACAGTCACCCAAGTATTGAGCATGTACGAACAGAATATCGGAACAGAGCAGGTTTGATCCCGGCTAAGTTTGGTGGCGTTTAAGGATATTTAACCTTCCGTTGGTCAAGGGATGTGTGTGACTCTCACTTCTTAATGGCATTTTTTTAGAGAATATTATTATATTGTGTAAGTTGTTCACTGTTGGTACAACTACTTGCTGGAGTTTCAGAAGTGGAATACGATTGTGGAGTGGTGAAGTGTGACAGTCGTTTTGAAATCAGAACTTATTTCTGTGAACTGCAGCATTAAATTGAGCGTTGTGGTCACCTTCGACCATTGGCGTTACGAAATAAGGCTCGACCAACGAAGGGTTAAATCGACTGTGGTTAAATGCGACGGCTCCTTGTTGCTTGTTTTCAGCACGTTAAAAAGTTGTGCGATTAGAATTCTGACATCCCAGCGTTTCTTGAAAGTCTACGGCAATTGAAGGGACGATAATCAAATTACTTTTAATTATTACTGGAATCTGCGAATGGCCTGAATATGTAAAGTGTATGACATGAATATACTGAAGAAAAACAGGTGCAGAATTGAGATTTTTTTTTTGCTAGGGGCTTTACGTCGCACCGACACAGATAGGTCTTATGGCGACGATGGGATAGGAAAGGCCTAGGAGTTGGAAGGAAGCGGCCGTGGCCTTAATTAAGGTACAGCCCCAGCATTTGCCTGGTGTGAAAATGGGAAACCACGGAAAACCATCTTCAGGGCTGCCGATAGTGGGATTCCAACCTACTATCTCCCGGATTCAAGCTCACAGCCGCGCGCCTCTACGCGCACGGCCAACCCTCCCGGTAGAATTGAGATTTTGCTAGCACAATGTAACAATACTGAATTCATGAAAAATCTAATTATTTCATATACTTCAGTCTATTTTTGCTGTGAGAAAATGGCTCAAGTTGAACAAAATGAAAGAACAGGTAACAGCTATAGTAAAAGAGTACAAAAGAGAAATATAAATGAAGAAACATAATGTTGTTACGTGGTTGGGATAATGTACTGGCTGAGACTTGATCCGGAGATCTTTTATGGGTTTAGCTAATGTAGTAGGGTGGAAATGTACTCTCCGTTTTGAAGTAGTCCCGTATCCTCTGGAATTGAAAACCACCAGAGTTTCCTGGTAATATTTCACTAGAAGAGGTATTACCATTTACAGTTTGATATTCACTTTTATCACGGATTTACACGCTTACGTACGGGCGAGAATTTGAAGATTCATTCCTTACCCATCCTTCCAATGATACCAGAGGGGAACGTTTTAATCAAGTAAGACTTCGAACACTTCCTCGTATAATTGGAACGTACAGTAATTTTGCAAGGTACGTACCCTACCAAAACCTCAGCTTCGATTACACCAGGTGACCACTGATCAGCTGGAGTTTACTTGCAGTAGAATGAACAGCCAATAGCACGTGCGCTACCTAACCAAGTCCTGACCACTTCGGAGATGTCACGTGATCAAGGGTTCCAATATGATTACGCCGTTGGGCGAAGCACAAATAGGCTATACAATTTTACAAATAAAAAGATTACGAATGTGGCTTCAACATTAAATTTTAAAGTTACTAGTAGAAACTATATTTTGTAAGTTATAGTAATATAGCGAAATACCGTGCTTCCTCTTTGAGTTGGACAATTTCTGAGGAGATTATCGTGACTTCCTTACTTTCATTGTGTTATTTTAAGCACCACGGAAGCACTAGGGAGCTATAGGTCTACCGAAAACGTTGGGTGGGTATATTTCTTCTAGAAAATATATCTCAGAGTATTATAATAGGCGAAGCCTTATCTGACCCTGTAATTATTTTAGAGAGGAATTCCTCAAGGACCGGGCGAGTTGGCCGTACGTGTAGAGGCGCGCGGCTGTGAACTTGCATCCGGGAGATAGTAGGTTCGAATCCCACTATCGGCAGCCCTGAAGATGGTTTTCCGTGGTTTCCCATTTTCACACCAGGCAAATGCTGGGGCTGTACCTTAATTAAGGCCACGGCCGCTTCCTTCCAACTCCTAGGCCTTTCCTATCCCATCGTTGCCATAAGACCTATCTGTGTCGGTGCGACGTAAAGCCCCTAGCAAAAAAAAAATTCCTCAAGGGAGTGTTACTGGATCTTAGTTTTTTTAATATATGTAAATGATATGAGTAAAGAAGTGGAATCATAGATAAGGCTTTTGGCGGATGATGTTATACTCTATACAGTAATAAATAAGTTAGAATATAGTGAGCAACTGCAAAATGACCTCGAGAATATTGAGATGGACAGTACGCAATGGTATGATGATAAGCGAGGTTAAAGGTAAAGTTGTGAGTTTCATTAATAGGAAAAGTCCTCTCAGTTTTAATTATTGCATTGATGGGGTGAAAGTTCCTTACGGGGATCATTGTAAGTACCTATATGTTAATGAAACGAAATATCTCCATTGGGGTAATCGCATAAATGTGATTGCAAATAATGGGTACAGATCTCTGTACATGGTTATGAGTGTGTTTAGGGGCTGTAGTAAGGACTACGTAAGGGAGAGGACATATAAGTATCTGGTAAAACCTCAATTAGAGTATGGTTCCAGTGTATTGGAACCTCGCCACGATTACTTGATTCAAGAACTGGAAGATATCAAAAAGAAAAGCAGCTCGATTTGTTCTGGGTAATTTACGAAAAAATAGTAGCGTTACAAGAATGTTGCAAAGTTTGGGCTGGGAAGATTTGGGAGAAAGGAGACGAGTTGCTCTACTAACAGGTATGTTCCGAGTCGTCAGTGGAGAGATGGCGTGGAATGACATTAGTAGACCAATACGTATGAGTGGTGACTTTAAAAGTAGGAAAGATCACGGTATGAATATAATGTTGGAATTCAAGAGGTCAAATTGGGCCAAATATTCATTTATTAGGTAGGGGAGTAGGGACTGGGATAAGTTACCAAGAATGGTGTTCAATGAATTGCCAATTTCTTTGAAATCATTTAAGAAAAGGTTAGGAAAACAACAGATTGGGAATTTTCCACCTGGACGACTGGCCTAAATGCAGATCAGTAGTGATTGATTGATTGATTGATTGATGGATTGATTGCATTCGTTATTAGGAAGAGGAATTAAGGAGTAGAATAATTTATCGAGAGAGACGTTCGATAAACTTCTATGTTCTTTGAAATCGTTTGGGAAGTGTCTGTTCAAAAGGTGCTATATACACATACATCGTTCATTCTGAGTTCGATTATTCCCTGTGGTATTCTACAGTGACTCTGTCAACTGTGGAGCACATTCATTGCTTTTCGGGAAAAAGGTCATATCTCACAATGCTCTTCCTATCCATTATATCCCTGAAGACTGGTCACGCCTCCCAGCCACATATGGATATGCCGTCCATCAGAACAATTTTCGTTGTGTTAATTTTCGTATGCTAACGTGTAAAGAAAAATGAACCTTAAGTAAATATAGTGTAAGATTGTGTAAATAAGTCATGCAAACATATATTCCTAGAGTATGGTACGGTAAGGTTTATTTTCCTTTATACGTAAGCGTAGGAGTATTGTTCTGATGGACTAAATATCCATATATGGCTGGGAGGCGTGACAAGTCTTAAGGAAAATAATGGATAGGAGGAGCATTGGGAGATATAACCTTTTGCCCGAACTGCAACAATATATTCAGCTGGTCGCCTCCAGGACTGAACGTCACGAACTCGAATGCTATCACATGCTATCGGCACGTCAATGCCTACATGTGACAATCCATGCGTATAAGTATCTTAACTTCCACTTGAACGAAAAAATGCCGGGCTAAGTGGCTTAGATGGTTGAGGCGCTGGCCTTCTGACCCCAACTTGGCAGATTCGATTCTGGCTCAGTCCGGTGGTACTTGAAGGTGCTCTAAAACGTAAGTTTCGTGTCTGTAGATTTACGTGCACGTAAAGGAACTCCTGCGAGACTAAATTCCGGTGCCATGGCGTCTCCCAGAACCGTTAAAGTAGTTAGTGGGACGTAAGGCAAATCAAATGATTATTGAACGAAAATGAGTTATTAGTAACTTCGTAGAGCGGAGAAAATTCTGAACATGAAACTGTGTTAAATTAAGAGGATAAGATGAAACCTGTCGATGGATTTGGACATATCCGTTCCCACAGCAGCAAGAACATGGAAAATACGTTATGAAGGAAATAAAAAAAAATCCATGCGATTTTAAATTGCATTGGAGGTTTATAAGTCACAGTGCTAACTGCACTGCATCACTAACGCGAGAGGATATGTGTTATAACATCAAACTGTTAAATAGTTTCCTCCGCCGTGAAACACTGAATTAATTCCGAATACAAAAGAAACTCCTACAACTCGTCCTAATCAAGGAGAATCTAAAAGGTTTGGGCAGTTTGAGAACATTCCTAATCTCAACAAGAAATAAGCCAAAACTATTTCGGCACTGCCATATCGTACTATATTGCACGTTTCATTCTGGCCTGATATGGCGACGTGTCATTGTCAAAACTGTGACCAACTTGCACCGTGGTAAAAGCACTGAATTCGTACAGAATGAAAAAATGCTACCGGTGGGCTTGAAAACATGTTTATCGTTAAGTTCTGGGCAGTTTACGATCGAGATTATTTTATATTAGAGAATAAGTCCTAAACTGTTCGTGGATTTGGACGAGTTCGATAACACACCCGCGAACAAGTTACAGAATACCATGAAAAAAATATAATGGATAAAATAAGAGTGAAATTTAAAATTTCACTGGAGGTCTATAATCCACACTGTAAACTGCGCTGCTTCTGTAACGATGGGGAATGTATTGCACTGCACGCACTGTTTATTATTTTCACGCACTTCATATTTATTTTTTCTCAACTGTACGAGGTACAAAAAGTAGTGCTGCCAGTGATAACAAAACAAGTAGCAACTTCACTGGATAAAGGGTTTACTTGTTCGTTCCCATGGTCAGAGATTAATACTGCAATAGTTCGCTCCGGAGCCAAGTAGTGAACAATAACAATTCGGCCCCAGATCGAAAAGAGAGCAACACATTCCACTTAGGATTCAAAATGAATACCGCTATTTGGAATTTTGTCTTCGTACGTTAAACCGTTTCGGAGGAAGGATTAAATATATTTTTTTATCTTAAGCCCCATTTAACACCCTGAGCGGTTATATTTTTTTCAAGCCTTCTGCTATTTAATACCTACGATATCATTTGAAATTTTAACTTCATAATTCAAACGGCTTCATATAATTGCATATTTTTGTCATCATTCCTCACCCCCCAGTCAAAACACCCTTACGGGTTTATTGCTTTAAGTCCACTTCTTATTTGTATCCTCATAAAAAGAATTCAACTACTTTTACTCCCCCTTAGGTTAATTACCCCCTCCCCCGCCAGAAAATACGTGTGTCGTTATTTTTATGGGAGGTTCCAAATACCAATTTTCTCGTCCGTAACATCCTTCGTTTTCGAAATATAAGTATCCTCAAACAAATAATTCAACTCAGTCTTCAATTCATATCCCCCACCGTAATTGGAATTTCCGAAAACAAAAGAATACGTGTTTCCTTAATTTTAAAAGAGACTTCAATACAAATATTCATATCTGTAACATCTTCAGTTTTTGAGATATAAGAATAATTCAACACTTCTTTCCTGTCCTTTTTGCAACCCTACCCCTTAAGTTTCCCGAAACATAAAATACGTGCTATTTACTTTTAAAGGAGATTCTAAATATTACGTCTGTATTATCTTCAGGTTTGGAAATACCAGTATCATAATAAAAATGTTCAACCTCGTTTTCCAGTCATTTTTACCCCACCTTAAATTTTTTCAGAAAACAGAGAATACGCGTTACTTTATTTTTAAAAGAGATTAAAAAAACAAAATTTCACGTCTGTAATATGTTAAGTTTTTGAGATACACTACCGCTCATTAATTTCAATACACCCAAAAATATTGACATCTAGTTCTCTGTAGATAAGGTCTAATACCGTGGGTGCGGTTGAGAAAGCAAAGGAATAGTACAAGTTGTACACATGCCATGATTTTTTGTTTGTGATCATAGAGATATAATAGTATCCAAGAAACAATGTTGTGTACATAAGCGTTATGTACCTATCGGATGTGTTTGTTTACCTATTTGCCGACGGATGCCGCATTTGGTGCACCTGTGTTGTTCCCTGTAGTGATGTGATATCTGCAGCGAACGGCAAGCATTGCTACGATACATAACATGTGGTCCCTTGCATGTCAGTTCCTTCATGACAGTTGAAGTGTGCACATCGCTAGTATGGCTCCACGAGTGGAGATATCCATAGAAAAACGTGCTACAATTGTAGCACTTAGCGAAGCAGGTTTATCTATTCCACAGATTGCGAAACAGTGTAGTGTGTCTATAGGGGGAGTGCAATACACCGTTCACCGCCAGAAGACAACATGTAGCAATAAGCACATGCCACGACCATGACGACCTCGTAAAACAACTAAAAGTAATGACAAATATATCAGAATTACCAGTAATAGAATTAGATTCTAAACAGCGTCCCAAATTCGTGCAGAATTGGTAGAAATGAACACGACAACAATATCTGTTGCAACATTAAAAGGGAGGCTGATTGAACCCGACTGGAAAGGATGTGTCAGAGCAAGAAAACCTCTTCTAAGGCCCATAAATAAACAGAAGAGACTTGAATGGGCTAGGAAACATCGTAATTAGACATCGGAAGAGTGGACGAAGGTGTTATTCACCAATGAATCGAAGTTCGAGATTTTTGGAACCAGACGGAGAATATTTGTTCGCCGAGTTGTAGGGGAATGGGTAGCTCAGCAGTGCGTTCTACCTACAGTTAAACACGGTGGTGGTTCTATAATTGTTTTGGGGAAGTTTTGCCGGCGGTGGAGTTGGCGACATTGTGAAAATTGAAGGATGTGTGGATCAGAAGCAGTACCACAGCATACTTCAGTATCATGCAGTACCGGGTGGATTGCGCTTAATAGGGAAACGGTTCACCTTACAACAGGATAATGACCCAAAACATCGGTCGGCATACTGTACGAACTACATTGCATCAAAGGAAAAAGAGAAAGTACTGAAAGATATGGTATGGCCGTCCCAAAGCCCCGATTGTAATCCCATTGAAATGGTCTGGGATGAAGTGGACAGACGTATCAGGGAAGTAAATATATCCAGCAAGGAACATCTCTGGAATATTGTTAAGGATGTGTGGAATAATATAATACCTACAAAAACTGATTGACCGCATGCCTTGAGTTTGTGAGGCAGTCATTAAATCCAAAAGAGGAGACTTTGATGACAGTAAAATATAATGATTGTGATTTTATTATATATGTGTAAGTTAATATAATTATCTTTCGTGAGAAATAACCTTTGATTTGAGTTGTAAATCTGAAATACCAGGATGTATTGAAATTAATGAGCGGTAGTGTATGTTGTAGAAATACTCATTTTAAAAACTCGATCCATTTTCACTCCTGTTTACCCCCTCTTAAGTCGATTTTCGTAAAACAAAAAGTATTTGTTTCTTTATTTTTAGGAAGATATCAAATATCAATTTCCAGAGATATAAGTATCTTCATAAAAGGTATTCACGCCTTTTTCACCTTTTTTCGCCCCTCTTAAAAGGATTTTCCAAAAGCAAAAAAAGTGTTTCCTTATTTTTAAAGTGATTCCAAATACCAATTTTCACGCTTTGAAATCAAGTTTTTGAGATATAGATACACTCATTTTAAAAATTCATCCCCTTTTCACCCCCATAGCGACGGAATATCGAAAAATACTCCCTTAGCGAGCACCTACATTGTAATATAAATGTATCCTCAAAATTTAATTTCTTTATGTCCAGTAGTTTTGGCTCGGCGATGATGAATCTGTCAGTCAGGACATGTTATTTTTTAGATAAATTGTTGTTTCTTTAATAGGATGAGACTTCTCTTTTGTTGCTGGACTTCTCATTTATATGTAGGAGTCAATTTGAATTCAGTTACTCAATTCACTCCTATGGACAGACTATCTACTGTGCACTTCGTCATGTATCATTAAAAATGAATAAGTACAAAAAATATTCAGTTTGTACCATCAGTTTTATGTTTTTGGAAAAAAATTGTAGGGCAGTGTTTCCAGAATATTCCAGTCTATTAATTGATTTATATCTTATTAAGGCCAATTTTTGGGTGATTTTTTTTGTTTCTTGAATTGCATTAGTCTTACTTTTTCTGCTGGACTTTTCATTTATATGTAGGAGTCAATTTTAATTCGTTATAGAACATCTGTTAATTGATAAATGTTAGGGTGAGCGGTGTAGAATAAGCCACGTAAGTTTGCATTAAATGATTAATCACAACTGTTTGCCATTATTTCTGTCGTAGCAGCGAATTCAGCCAAATAATTCTCGCGGAAAATTAGCATCAGCCTCGGTGTACTCCTTTAAAAAACAATCGGTAAATTCCTGCACTCCTTAATGATGTTGGAGGTTGATTGCTCATCAAGTCTCCTGTGAAACAGTCGTCCACTTCTTGGGATGGCACCTATGGTAAAATTACTAAAAGTGAAAACAAGCTTTGAATGTCATCAACGGTTTACGAGTTATTTGAGGTGGACGTCATAGATGAATAACTATGTGAATATATACACTGCCAAAAGTCATCGAATAGCGGTCTAGTATCTTACAGGCCCTCCTCTACCTCTGCCAAGTGCAGCATCTCGTCGTGGCATCGATTCCACAAGTGAAAGAAGCACCTACGGGGATATTCTGAACCATGCCCTTTGGATAGCTAATCAGAGCTTCCTGCTCTTTGTAGGTGCAGGGATTTCGCTGTGAATGAACCTCGCCACCACGTCCCATAAATGTTCGACAGGGTTTTTATCAGGAGAACGAGGTGGCTACAGGCATCATTGAAACTTTCCAGGACGTTCCTCGAACCATTTCTGAGCAACATGGGCCCGATGAGGCGGTGCATTATCCTGCTGCAATATCACATCTTTATAGGGGTGCGTTTCCATGAAGGGCTGTAAGTGGTCAACAAGCACCTCAACGTAGCAGTCGCTGGTCAACGACCTATTCCCGTGGATCAGCGGATCCAGCTCATGCCACGTGAACCCGTCACTACGCAGCCACTACGGTGCCTTGTTGCGGACTGGGGTCCATAGCTTCATAGGGCTTGCACCGTATTCGAACAGTGATTAATAAGACCAAGCTACATGTCGCCAGTCCTCCAATGTCCAATTAGCAACGCCACGCCTCCAAGTCAGTCGCTGTGCTCGGTGTCATGGTGTTAACGGGGGCACACTGGTAGTTCTTCTGCGCCTATGTTCCACTGACGTTAAGAAACGTTACACCGACCTGCTGGATACGCGTGTTGTACTTCCTGCATTGAACATGGGTGTGATTTGAGCCAGTTTGGCTTGTCTGTTACCACGGACAGTTCTACTCAGACGACGCTAACAGTGATCACTAAGCATCCGTGGTTGGGCACTGCGCAGTTCACTGTAGGTGGTGAAGCCTTCCATGAGTTATTCCGGTAGATTTATTGACACGCAAAAGAACTCCTGTGGGACTAAATTCCGGCAATTCGGGGTCTGTGAATCCGTAAAAAGTAGTTAGTGGGACGTAAACCCAATATGATGATGATGATGATTGTTATTATGATTATTGTTGTTATTATTGTTCCTCCACTGCGAACCATGTGACCTTTCTCCGCAGCGAAGAGGCTTGCGCGTCCCAATGAAGCAGATAGCCGAGCCGCATGTGCAACCATATCGGATGGGTATCTGTTGAGAGTCCAGACTAACGAATGGTTCATCGAAAGGGGAGTAGCAGCCTTTCGGAAGTTGCAAGGTCGGCAGTCTAGATGATTGACTGATATGGCCTTGTAATAATATTCGACATGGTTTAGCTGTGTTTTTACTGCTACACGGCTGAAAGCAACGAGAAACTACAGCCGTAAGTAACTCCCGAGGACATGCAGCTATCTCTGTATTAATTATGTACTGATGATGGCTTCCTCCCTGGTAAAATATTCCGGAGGTAAAATAGCCATTCGGATCTCCGGGTGGGGTTATACGAGAGGGTGCGATCATCAGGAAGATGGACACTGAACTTCTGCGAGTCAGAGCGTGGAATGTTAGAAGTTTGAATCGTTGTGGTAGGTTAGAAAATCTGAAAAGGGAGATGGATAAACTAAAGTTAGATGTAGTTGATATAAGTGAAGTACGTTGGCAGGAAGAATAGTATTTTTTGGTCAGGCGACTACAGAATTATCAACACAAAATCAAACAGGGGAAATGCGGGAGTTGGTCTATTAATGAATGATAAAATAGAGCAGCGGGTAAGCTACTACGACCAGCATAGTGGAAGAATGATTGTCGTCAAGATAAACACCAAAGCAATGCCCACCACAACAGTGCAGGTCAATATGCCTACTAGTTCATCGGATGATGAGGAAATCTAAAGAATATCTGAAGAGTTAGAATATTTAATACAATATGTTAAAGGTGACCAGAATCTAATTGTGATGGGGGAGTGGAATGCAGTGCTAGGCCAAGGGAGAGAAGGTAATAAAGTAGAAGAATTCGGATTGGGACAAAGGAAAGAAAGAGGAAGTCGCCTGTTTGAATTCTGTACTGATCATGACTTAGTCTTTGTCAATACTTGGTTCAAACACCATAAACGACGGCTGTATACATGGACGAGACCTGGAGACGCAGGAAGGTGTCCATTAGACTTAATTATTATTAGGCAGAGATTCAGAAACCAGGTGTTGGATTGCAAAACTTTCCCAGGAGCAGACGTGGATTCTGACCACAACTTGTTGGTCATGAAATGCCATCTGAAGTTGAAGAATTTGAAGAAACGAAGGAATGCAAGGAGATGGGATCTAGACAAGTTGAAGGAAAAGAGTGTGAGGGATTGTTTCAAGGATAATGTTGCACAAGGACTAAATGAAAAGGCTGAAGGAAACACAACAGAGGAAGATTGGATAGTCATGAAAAATGAAGTCAGTAGGGCTGCTGAAGAAATGTTAGGAAGGAAGAAAAGATCAACAAAAAATCAGTGGATAACTCAGGAGATACTAGACCTGATTGATGAACGACGAAAATACAAGAATGCTGGAAATGAGGAGGGCAGAAAAGAATACAGGCGATTAAAGAATCAAGTGGATAGAAATTACAAGGTAGCTAAGGAAGAATGGCTGGAGGACAAGTGCAAGGATGTTGGTGCTAGGAAAGGTAGATGCTGCATACAGGAAAATCAAGGAAACCTTTGGAGAAAGGAAATCTAGGTGTATGAATATTAAGAACTCAGATGGAAAGCCACTTCTAGGGAAAGAACACAAAGCAGGAAAATGGCCGGAACATATCCAACAGTTGTATCAAGGTAAAGATGTAGATGATTTGGTTCTGGTACAAGAAGAGGGTGTTGATGCTGATGAAATGGGAGACCCAATTTTGAGGTCAGAGTTTGACAGAGCTGTAAGTGACCTAAATAGGAACAAAGCACCTGGAATTGATGGCATTCCCTCTGAATTACTGACTGCCTTAGGAGAAACCAGCATGGCAAGGTTATTCCGTCTAGTGTGTAAGATGTATGAGGCAGGAGAAGTGCCATGCGATTTTCGGCAGAATGTTGTTATACCTATTCCCAAGAAAGCCAGTGCTGACAAGTGTGAAAATGACCGTACCATTAGTTTAGTATCTGATGCTTACAAAATTTTAACTTGTGTTATTTTCAGAAGAATTATAATACAAGTTGAAGCTGAGTTGGGAGAAGATCAATTTGGCTTCAGAAGAAATGTAGGAACACGTGAAACATTCCTGACTTTATGTCTGGTCTTACAGGATCGAGTTAAGAAGGACACGCCCACGTACATGGCGTTCGTAGATATAGAAATGGAATTCGATAATGTTGATTGGACCAACCTATTTAAGATTCTGAAGGTGATTGGGATCAGATACCGAGAACGGAGAATTATCTACAATGTATAAAAATCAGTCTGTAGTGATAAGAATCGAGGGTTTGAATAAGAAGCAGCAATCCATAAAGAAGCGAGGCAAGGATGCAGTCTGTCCCCCTCCTTTTCAATGTTTACATAGAATAGGCATTAAGGAAATCAAAGAGGAACTTGGAAAGGGAATCACAGTCCAAGGAGAGGAAATCCAAACCTTGAGATTTGCCGATGATATTGTTATTTTAACTGAGACTGCAGAATATCTCGAGAAGTTGCTGAATGGTTTGGACGAAGTCTTTGGTAAGGAGTACAAGATGAAAATAAATAAGTCCAAAACAAAAGTAATTGACTGCAGTCGAACGAAGGCAGGTGATGCAAGTAATATTAGATTAGGAAATGAAGTATTAAAGGAAGTAGATGAATATTGTTACTTGGGTAGTAAAATGACTAACAATGATAGAAGTCTCTCAGGTGTCAAATCACATGTGATACAGGTATGGGCACTTAAGACGTCACGGCACGATGGCGCCACTGACTATTACCTTTAAATTCTGCTATCTTATGAATTTTGGCATATAAGTATATACAGTATACCTATAAAATAAGAGTTTTGTCAGTACATTGCTCAGAATTTGAAAAGAATGATATTTCTATATTGGCCATGTCCACAGTAACAAGGAAATGGAATTTTTACCTTTCCGTAATGTCTGTCTGTCTGTCTGTCTGTCTGTCTGTCTGTCTGTACACGCATCACTAGAAAACGGCTAATGAGAATTTAATGAAAATCAGTACGCAAAGTCGAGGAAAAAGTCGCTACAATGTAAGCTATAAATAATTTTAGTCACGCTGAGAGAAATTGTAGTTTAGGGGAAGACCTAAAACTTAATTCTTAAATATTTGCATTATTAGTGGTCCTATCTCATTGAAAATTGGTATGCAAAGTCGGAGAATGAGCCACTACGATCTAGGCTATCAATCACTTAATTTACGCTGAGTGAAATGGTAGTTCAGTGGAAGGCCTAAAATGTAATTCTCAAATATTTATATTATCAGTGGTCGTATCGATAAATACTACAACACCAAAGATATATAGAATTAAGTTTCCGACCTTTTATATGTTATACATTTTTACCGTACCGGGTACGATAACACAGATATTCATGTAGTTGTATTTTTGTTGCTAAGTCCATATCAACGCCGAGTCACGAAAAAATGGGTTAACAGAATTTAATGAAAATCGGTATATAGAGTCGGGGAATAAGAAACTACAGTCTAAGCTATAAACAATTTTATTCACCCTCGATGAAACTGTAGTTTTGGGGGAAGGCGCCTAAAATGTAATTTTTAAATACCTATGTAGTATCGATAAGTACTACATAACAAAAATTATAGAGAATACAATTTCCGGTAATTTATGTTTTATTCAGTTTTAACGTACCGACTATGATAAGAGTGGTATTTCAGAGTCGGAAAAAACTAAATGTGAAGACCTACAATATCGAAAGCGTGTAACATTGATCAACAATAACATTATATTGACCATTGTTTGTTGTGATGTTCTTTGTCTCTTATGCTGCCTCTCAACTCCGATAGATGGGATTACTGCTACGTACCGAGTATGATAGCCTGACGGAATATTGGCGGGAAATAGACGGTGAGTTAGAAAACTTTATTCTTTAGCATGCCAATCCCCTGGTTCATACATTTTCTGATACAGCTGGTACGTAACACACTGGTTCATCATAATATTCCAGATATTCGATCCCTACTCTGACGCGCTGTTTTGAATGAGCAGTCGGCTTACTTAAGGCAGAGGCTCACGTAGTAGTAGTAGTAGTAGTAGTAGTAGTAGTAGTAGTATGGCGTGGTCTAGAATAACAATTAGGGGTATTCCAAGTTATAGCAACACATTCCACTAAATTGTTAAAAATTCAACACTGAAAAGACCCGTTTCTTAAAAAACCTTCTTCCTCTTCACTTTTATTAAATTCTACATTCATTTTATTCCTAATTAGCAGTGAAGAGGTTTCTCCTCTGGCTCGGAGGAAAAAATTGCCTCAAAGTCAGATAGATTTTTCCGCCGCCAGTGTAGTGAATTGATACTTTCCGACTCATCGTGTACTTCTAGGAAGCAGATCAGTAAAAGGGCATAGTTTTCGCCATGGGGGTCGCCACTACTCGAACCCCTCCCCGCCGAAAAGGGACGAAGAGTGTTCACGGCTCACGGCAGTCTGCGGCTTGGTCATACCAGCTCTGGAGCTGTGGACTGTTAGATCGGCAGCTTAGTCCTGTTCGTTAAAAGTGAGAAAATGTGTGGTTTTTCATTTGATCGAATATTTGATATGAAATCGTTCCTTTTAATCGCGCCATTCCTACTGACGTCATTGTTATGTTCATTTCAGTTGGGAAAACCACTAAGACAGTCTTTCTGAGGATGTAAAAAGGCAGGTGGAGAATGAGTGTCTACAATTATAATGAAAGCTCCCCAACCTGATTGTGACTGATGATATGCAAGCTTGTCTACCATTACAGTGAAAATTCCCTAACTCAGTCTTCATATGAGAAAAGACGTTCGGTGACTTCCCCGTCGCGTTTCTAGGGTAACGTTAAGAGCTATGCAATTTAATACAATCTTGCTCACAACGTGTACACTACCTAACCTAGAATTCTGTATACAGTGTAGAATTCCGTAGCGAAGCACGGGTACATCAGCTAGTCGTATAGTAGGTAATACCGACGTGCCCTGAACCAAATGTGTACCTAGATCGGTAAAGATGCAGTTTACTGCATAAGTGGCGTCCGAATATCATAAACGTCCTGTACCTGCATAGTTCAGACCGAATCAATACTCTATTATTTTGGAGCCCGGGCCGAATTAGTACTGAAAATTACAGGTAAGTATCTGATGGGACCGAGGAAGTATGCTCCCACTGGATGCAAGTCAGTGCTAAATCGAGTGAGTTTTGTTCCTCCCGGACAAGTACTTCAGTTCGGCATGTACGTATCTGTAGTATGAGTATCTATAATTCTGTAGTAATGTCCTCATTTGTGCGTGGTGTATGTAAACGGGCGAAGATTGAATCATTATAAATGATTAAGAACTGTATTATGATAGTTGAACAGAAAGGAGGTGAAATGGTATTGAGATGTACGTTTCGAAAATGCAGTGCAAAGTTTTTTACGGTGGGATATAACAGTAATGTTGTTAGAAGTGCTTTGGTTCATAGACCTAAGGATGCCCATAAGGTGAAACATCAATACCAAAACAGGAATTCTTATATGTTAAATAAGAATAAATGCCTCCAGAACCTAAGCAGTTCCTATAGGTGGGGCCAAATTGAGCGGTTCGCCTTTGCTAAAGCACTTGCTATTATTTTTCAAAGTAAAGTTAATAAAAGAAAGAAAGAAAGAAAGAAAGAAAGAAAGAAAGAAAGAAAGAAAGAAAGAAAGAAAGAAAGAAAGAAAGAAAGAAAGAAAGAAAGAAAGAGAAATCAAATTTAAAGAGCAGAAAAAGCGAACGTTGCTTTTAGTGAACAAATTATGCCAAGTATTAAGTCTGGACGATTTTGAATATTTCTTTGATACCGAGGTTGAGTGAAATGTAGGTTGTTACGTTTCCAATGTGCAACGGAAAATACAATGTTTAGAAAAATTGTCAACATATCTCCTCAGTGCAATTTTCATTTGGGACTTCACGCTTC
This sequence comes from Anabrus simplex, assembly GCF_040414725.1. NCBI lineage: Eukaryota > Metazoa > Arthropoda > Insecta > Orthoptera > Tettigoniidae > Anabrus > Anabrus simplex. The sequence goes on from NC_090266.1 coordinate 304,718,738, forward strand.
CCGTTAGAATTTACGTGGTAAATAATTTTCCTCCTATTGTTTCCAGTGCGATTTCCAATTTTACACTGCAATATACTACCGCCCATTCTTTCTATTACTGGTTACAGGCGATTTCACCAAGTTACAAATGATGGGAATGAGTGATTTTAGGTTTCTAATTTGATACAAATTTCTCTATGTCCATACTTTCTAGCATCCGAATTAAGGTAGCTTTCTAAGCACAAAATGGAAAGAAGGTTGTAGCTTCACGTGTCTGTTATCGTAATTATAGCTACAGCTCCAGTTTTACGTAGAATACGAACCTTATGGACCTGACCTTCCAATTAAGAAACGCCACGTCAATTGGGACAGTTTTTTAACCAGCGCCTGACTTTCTGAACGTACTTTACTTCCTAATCAGATGAGTCCGCAAGTCCTGGGTACAATTGTAAACATTTCCGTACTGTACATAGAATAAAGGCACATGTTAATGTCAACGGTGGTATGTAGGCCTCTGCGTTCTAGCTAAAACAACAGATTGCCGCTTGTCAGCCTGCATTCAATTGTGTCCAGAGCAGCTCGTACATGGTTTACGAGTATGCATGAAGTCACAGTCTGTTGATTTCAGTGGTTTTGACTGATCGAGATGGATGTAATATCAGTACATTTCTGGGTGTTGTCTCAAACTAGGTACTGCTAAAGCTAAAACAGCTCTGTACTGTCTTCTGCATAATTTATAGAATTGGCGATGTAGTTTTACTTGAATATTTAACTTTAAATTGTTTGTTATTTCAGAGGACCTACCAGTTAATCTATGTTGTCGTTAACCAGAACTGACTTGCTATAGAGCTTAGTAGGTTGGGCACTCACCTTCCATGATTAAGGTAGGGGGATCAAATTCATACACAACTGAGTGGCATTTAAGTGTGCATAAATACGAAACACTCTGCGCAGTAGATTGCGCACTCGACTTCATTCGTAAACTTGGTTAGTGGTTCTCCTGTCGTTACCAAGAAGACGAGTTCAATCCCAGCTAACGTCGATGGTATTTGTGAGTGCTAAAATCCTAAATTTTGTGTACTTGGCTCGCAGAACAATATTTCTGTGTCTTGGCGTCTATTAAATATATTAGCAATTTGGAGGGATATTACAAAAATTACAAAACCGGATGTTTGGGCAAGTTGAAAAACTCCATTTCAGGACAAAATTAATAATTTCAGGCTATCGTAAAATCTTTTCGTAAATGGAAAGACTTTAAATATGTCATTATTATTATTATTATTATTATTATTATTAGTATTATTAAGCATCACTATAATCACATAACCTACTGCCGCGGTTCTTGAGGATCCAATCATCCTTCAGGCTGATGAATTAACACATTTATTTACTTATTTAGCTTATTGTACAAATTAAACTTCGCACAAATTGAGACAAAGAGAAAGAACGTGATAAAAAACACAATGATAGTTAACAAAGCAAAATAAATGTAAAAGAATGAAGAAAACTCAAAATACAAACGGAGACAGATATGTACGTTACAGAAAATAGAAACAAATTAACTGAAATAAAGCAAAATATGTACATAAACTAACAAATTATAAAAGTGAACTAAACTAGGATTTGTTGCAGCCACTGAACAGCTAATGTTGACGCTGTCAAAAGGTCGTCGATGGTTCCGGAGAAGGCTCTATGTAAGCATCTGAAGGTGAAATATCGCATTGTCTAGAATTCTTCTCCAGTTACAGCTTGGAGAAGAACGTAGTACCCCAAGAATGCATCGCGCAGATCCACTTATCTTTCAAATGCGTCCTCTGTTTAATGGGTCCCATACACTCTACGGCAGATGAAATCCAGGGAGAGGCTGCGTAGTGTTGAAGTTCGATTTATGTTGATCGGGGGACTTAGCGATCCATTCTTCATTCCTGGTTCGCAATTCGAAGAAATTTTCTTTAATCAGTTTTTAAGCCAGAAGCTGAAGAGAATATCTGGATTTCAGTCGGACTGATGCAATACTACGGATGTCTTGGTGAATTGTAAGTGATTTATTGGCCTGTATTTTATTTACATCTCGGACATGATCGTTCATGTGGCACAGACCCGGTGGAGGAATGAGGCTAAGGATCGTAAGCCAGTACAGTGGGGTGGTTTTTATGAAACTGTGATAATCTGCGTTGTCTGATTCAGGCTGCTGTCAGTTTTATTTTTGTGATTGCTATTCAGCCAACTGGAAGACCAGTATGCAGCTGTTGTCTACACCATACACAGCACAAAAGTTCATAAAGTTGTCTCTGTTTATCCACATATCCTGCCAGAGAGCTTAGATAGGATATTGTTTCTTGTATATTGTTTGGCCGTAGGACTGGAGAGAAGTTTACTGTATGACAGTGTTCGATCTAGTGTTACACCAAGATATTTTGGGTTTGGGTCATATGGTAAAATGTGATCATGGAGGGCCCATTATATTACATGATATAAAGAAGTTTCTGTCCTGGTTATGCCAGTTTTCGGGCGACACTTCTGAAAGAAATTCGTCAGTACTGCACCCAAATTGTCTAAGACGATATGGTGGAATACTTAATTCATTAATTTCAGAGTAGAAACGAGGTAGAATTCGACAATTCTAGCAAGGAATGCAGAATTGTCACAGCGCACCGACGTAGAAAATTTAAGCCACCTTAGCAAAGGTAGAGCTCGCTCTGTTGGGGGTTGTTAAGCAATAATATCATAAATGCACTTAGCAAGGAGCTACACCCTGCACAGGCTATTACCTGTGAACATTCGCCACACTCTAGTAACCGAAATTTTCTAACATTTCCGCGCATCTTTGTTAGACAGAGAAACCTGCGATGTGCGGAAAGGACCGAGGATAGCCGAAATCCTTTGAATTAGATGAGTAGGCCCCGTAGAAAAATAGCTCAGCCAATAAATTGCTCCATTTTTAAGCACCGAAATTTCCCGCTGAATATATTTCAGTCTATATCGGGAGTTTGTGTAAGATTGCACGTCAACTGGGCTTCTAAGGACTGTATCGGAGTGAATATAATTTTTGGTGGACTCAGTTAACTTAATTACAACGTAGGTGAAATACAATCGTTGTGTGCGACTGATCACATGTTGATGGCGTGAAGACATGCGGAAGTGAAAAAAGTGGTGCCATCAAACAAATGCGGACGTTAGTTTAATCGAACCCACGCCAAGTGAATTATACAAAACGGTACGATCGTACATCTACTTTCAGCTCCGTACTGTGATATCAGGAAAATAAGGAACAACGGACACCGGTTAGTGACTTGTCGAAACGACTGGATTAATTTGTGACGCTCCGTGATATCACCGGAGTTGAGTTAAAATCACATAGTCGGACCGAAGGTTTATAACAAAGACATGAACCGAACTCTCTGTCAGTCATTGAGCAGTCAGTCGGAGAGTGAGCAGTCAGTCAGTGAGCAGACAGTAAGCCGTCAGTCAGTCAGTCAGTCAGTCAGTCAGTCAGTCAGTCAGTCAGTCAGTCTACTGCAGTCTTAGTACGATCAACTGTGTGCGTGTCCAACAGACTTCGAGTGAACCCTAGGTAAACGACTATTCAGGACTTCCATCATTATAATTCGAAAAGATAAGTGAATATTCATAAACGATATTTATCCACTTTTAGTGGACAGAATAGGCTCTTATCAGGTGAGTTTCATAGCGTAATAACGTGCCATTGCCTTGGACAATGTACGATTTTATGAGACAAAGTGCAAATACGTCGACATAAAAGTAGCCGGTTTGTCTTAAAAACAGTGGAGTTGGACAGGCTAAATTTAGCAGAGACAAACGGAACATCCTTAGCGGGTAGTGAAGGAAACAGTTTGGTAAATGACAACCTCTTGTGTATTCATCAGTCTCCAAGTTCGCTAGCCTGTCCTCGAGCTCATTAACAACATTCCTGTGACCCGACAAGCATGAGGATAACGAATTTAAGAAGAAGGTAAACAATTGCTAGCCAGCCTGTGAGGACAGGTATTTTGTTGAACGAGCATTTAAAGGTCCACTCTTTTTCCGCAGACCAGACCAGCTGATAGGAAATTATGTAACCGTAGGACAGCGTCGCACCACGATCATAGAGTGAGATTATCACCGAAGTGTGTTAGGATAACAATTAGTATTAGAACATAGAATTAAGGTGAAGAAGGGTGTTACATGTGTGCATAAAATAAGGCGTGTATTATCAGTGTATAAATAATGTGCCAATTTGGATATACACCAAACTTCAACACGAAAAACGCTAATATTAAACACGGCCTAAAGCCAAGGAAGGTGCCCAGGGCACCGAATGGGATAGCCCTACGACGCAGCTTGGATGATGTGAGTACTATATCATTGAAATTTTGTTTTATTTAATATGTAAAGAATTAACTGTATCCGTGACCACGTTGTCATCCGATAGATATAATTATGAGAATTTTTCTTTATCTGATATAATAAAGGACAGTTAACATCGCCTTAAATGTAAATGTTACGTCACGTACCATAAATTACGGGCATGTCATGAATTGATGTTGAGGGCCCGATATTCAGTCATTATCTGCTTAACGTGTATGATTTCATTATGTTCAAGATTTCGGGATATCTGCTGTGTCGCTTAATATCTAAAATTATATCTACCGTGTACCTAATTTCTAAGTCATTTGAGAATAATAATAATAATAATAATAATAATAATAATAATAATAATAATAATAATAATAATAATGTTGCAATTTGCATGGATTACTTTGCCAACTCTAAGTCATGGGTTTTACGAAGTTTTCAGCATAACGTTAGAAATGGGGATATCCATGGAATGATCTGTCATTGATTACTGTACAGTAATAAAATAATCGGGGACTTCTAAAAATAATTGATAAATGTTTTGTGTTGTTTAAGAAACAGTGAGTTAATTGATACAGTGTAGACCGGATGCGCAGAAGTCAGTTGAGGTCTGATATAAATGAAAATATTAAGCAATAATAAATTCTCTTCCCACAATGAGAAAGTAATAAAAGCCCACGAATGGGAGGAAAATGTTGCTTTGAGGTACCAGTGAAAATAATCCTGGATTAACAAGTGACGAGCTACGCCACGTTATGAGAGCCAATGTTCACGAGTAAGGGTGGAAAGAGTATAAAAAAGCTCCGAGGAAATAATAAGAGAAAAATAGAAATAAGAATCTACGTTGAAAATAAATAATGAAATAAAGAAAGACAAGCCGCTTTGTAATAGGGTGTATTGCTCGAACACAGGTTATAATGACCGCCATTATCACAACATCCAGACGCACTGGGAATATTCAAATGATACTGAGTTGATTCCAGATTGTGTCCTCTGATATGAAGCAGAGTTAAATTGATACCCAATTATTTTGTACTTCAAAATTACACCTGTGAATAATAATAATAATAATAATAATAATAATAATAACTTTAATTCTAAATGTAATAATAATCAAATGATAAATACCTGACACGGTAACATTTTGCTACGGAGGTTAAATATTATTTACGTCCATGATTTTTGCTTGACTTTTCATTCGTAATGTTATCATGGAAGGAATTATTGGATAGTTACGAGGATCTTACAGCCGGATGTATTTTCAGGCCTATTTAATTTTGATCTGACTCTTTTGAAGTTAAAGTTAAGTGACATTTCAAAATAATTTAAATTATTGTAGTGACCAAGATATAAGATAATGGGACTTGGTCACACATACCGTCCACAGTGAGACATTGCCATAGCCACTGTGACGAGTGAAATAATCAGAACATTCGGTAATATTAAGTCATTTGATTGACAGTTGCAGTCAGCATCTTAGAAGTAAAGAACAGTCAGATTGGTACGTGTTTGTATTGCTGTGTAAATAGTATAGATTGGATATGGGTAGTGCGTCCTCATTTTGAGGAGTGTATCTAGATGGTAGAATGAGGATAACAGATGCTTAGCTGATTCCTTCTCGTGTCTTTAGTTTGTTTTTTTGTCAACGTGGGAGGATTAACGCACGCTGTAATGTAAATATAAAGTCAGGAACCTTAGGGAAGGAAGGCAGCTTGGTTACGTCTTTTAAAACAACATTTCGCTAACAGTATTGAAGGAAATTGCCACGGAATAATGAAATCACTGAACAGGCCTGTGAAAGATGTAGATAAATACAACTATAATGTGTAGAGCTGTAGACTTTGACACTTCTTTGATAACTAGGTAAAATATGCGTGAATCATGCCGACCCGATCGGCTTAATTATTGGAATGTGTAAAATACTAATATGTAGGTCTTTTCAGCTGATATATTCATAAAAAATTACTCATAGAATCCACGTAGATAACACAGTGTAATAAGTTGGTAAATTTTGTTTGAGTATCCTTCCGACACCAGGTCATATAAGGCCAGTTGAGGCCATATCTATTTTCATGCTAATTTGGATAACGGTAATATAAAAGAGATCAATAAACTCCCAAACTGAGGTGTGTTCTCAGGAAACTCCTGTCATTTATTGGGACAGTGGCAATTCATATGATTCAATTTAATTTTTTATGGTTTGAATTTTGGTAACTCTAACACTGCTCAGAGTTACCTTATGTAACAATTACTGTATTTGACATTTTTTGATAAAAGATAATTAAGTTCACGTCAGTCATTTGACCAATATGCCACACCTGTAGTGTCAGCAATTAATTTCAAATTAATTAATCAGTTATGGAGAATTGTTGCGTAGCGTATGGCGTAATCTAACTATTGAGTGTTATTTTGAAATTTGAGTAAATTTAATGATTTTAGTGTCCACTTGAAACTTTACTGACTTAACTCCGATAAAACATTTCCAATTTCTTTCACGAGGCATCCATTTCCAATTCGCTCGGCATCTTCTATGAAGATCAATAAACCTCAAGGGACTTGAAGGAGTCTATTTGCCTCAGCCAGTTTTCAGCCATGGCCACACGATTTCTATCCCATCGTCACCGTAAGACCTATCTGTGTCGGTGTGACGTAAAGAAAATTGTAAGAAAAGTACAAGGAATGTCCTATACAAGGAAATCCTACACTAAATATTTAATTTCACGATTAGAATAAATTATAAGTAAAAGATTAATCTGGTCCATTCACATTTAGTGGTGATAGTAACCCTAATATTGAATTCCCTTATGTACAAACTTTAGAAGGAGTATCTCAAACTGATCGCGTCCCAAGCAGATGAGTCTCCGAGCGGTGGGTATATTTTATTACAGAGCGCTGTGGCTGAGCCCAGGAACATATTACCGCCGCTTCGACGTTTCCAAGGGTACAGTACGCAGAGATCTTTCGTTAGCGTGTCCTCAGCGCTGTTGAATTTTGTTTGTTGTGTGATTATGCAAATATCTTCGGCATACACAAATTGTCTTGACACAGTTTCTAGGATGTTTGTGAGAAAAACACTGAATAACAGAGGGGCTAATATGGAACCTTGCGGAAGACCGTTGTTTAGTGTTCTTTGTTTGGTAAGGGTATTGTTCATGAACACTTTAATTATTATATCTGAACGCATGCGAATGATATGATTTTCAGTATTCTTGCACTATAAGGTTTTTAAGTGTTTAATAGCTGAAACCCGTCAGAACATGACGGTCAATGGGATAAACATTTAGTGAAGAATTTCCTTAGGACATTCCTTTTACGTTTTTTTTTTACAATTTTCTTCACGGCAAACTGACACAGATAGGTCTTACGGCGACGATGGGATAGAAAATGCCTAGAACTGGGAAGGAAGCGACTGTGGCCTTAAAGTACAGCCCCAGTATTTGTCTGGTGTGGAAATGGGAAACTATGGAAAACCGTCCTCAGGATTGCTGACAGTGGGGTTCGAACCCACTATCTCCCGAATGCAAGCTGACAGCTACGTTAACCAAACCGTGCAGTCACTTGCTTGGTGCATTCCTTTTGACACTATTCCAACTTTAAAAGAGCGCTCTCTTGATAATGAAACATTTAACTGGCCGTGGCTGAAAAGGGGCTGAGGCAAATAGAGGCCTTCATGTCCCTTGAGGTTTATTGATCTTGATACAAAATGCCAAGCGGATTGGAAATCGATGCCTCTTGAAAGGAATTGGAAGTGTTTTATCGGAGTTGTTAATCCAGTTCGAGGGATTAGAACTCCTTGCCCAGCTTTATCTTCACTTATTATTTCCAAATGTAAACAACTGTATGTAATTCTTACAGTTAGGTCCTAAACTGGTTCCATTTAGGAACCTTTGGGAAACGTTCAGATTTCTAAGGAGCATTACTGTGGTTCCAATTTTTTAGAATAAGAATATATGGAGGCCAACCACAAAGTTATGACCCCCTGTGTGTGGGGGACGCAGACGAAGAATACACACACGGTATCCCCTGCCTGTCGTAAGGGGCGACTAAAAGGGGCGACCAAGGGATGATCGAATTAGAACCATAAGACGACTTGTAATTTGTACCACCACGCGGGGTGCACCATTGGTCGCTTTTACTTGCTCGTAGAACCACTATATTAGGTACATAATAGGTTTGTGATTAGTAGCAACAGAGTGCGCTGCCGGCTTTTACAGTACCTGTGATTAGTACCATTTTAGGAGCGACACCATGGTTCTGGCTTGCCTATGATTAGTACCCACTAATGAGGAACACCACGGGATAGTACGAGTCCCTGTGGTTAGTACACTTATGTCATGAACACTATAGGTTTGCGTTGCCTGTAAAAGACGCCGCAATGTGCGAAACACCATAGGTCTGTGTTACATGTGAGAATTTCATTACCTGTGAGTAGTACCATAATATGTGGAATATGCTACTTTTGATTAGTACCGCAACACGACAAATACCATGGTTCTACTTTTCTAGCTATAAGTACCATTATGAGGGGCCACTGACTTGGATTTTGGACCCCTTTAGACTAAAAGCATAATAGATTCAGTTTTGTGCTATAGAAGCAGTCCTTGGTCAGTGAGGTATTGCGGGTCGGATCCACTGAGTGTTTTAAATTTGTATCCATCCATCCATTCATTCTTCGTCCTCACGTGTTGAATTCTGGTCAGTGGAGGATTTTGGACTTTTAATTTGTCATTACATTTCGTCTCATTTCGTACCATTACGGGCCGATGACCTAGATATTAGGCCCCTTTAAACAACAAGCATCATCATCATCATCATCATCATCATCATCATCATCAAAAATTATGTAGGAAATTGAAGAGCTAGCTTTCATCATCAGTATTAATCTGTTGACGTTAATGTATAGTTTTGAACTACCGGGTATAAGCCCAATGACTTTCAAATAAATCAACTAATTAATTAAGAATGGCAGTTTTCGAGAAAATGATGACATCTTTCGTACAAATGAAAGTTTAGCTTTAAATTTCAATCATGATATGACCATGTGCTAAAATTCTGGCTGATAGTTCAATAACATTTCATCCGTCACCATGTACGGATTTCTTGCAAAAAATCAGTGAATTCCAGTTTTTGCAGTTTTGGCCACATATTTTTATGAAAGCAGCGGATTTTGAAGAAGGGTCAAGGAGGAGAGTACATAATAAAAATAAAAGTACTGTATTTGGCCATAAGCATGTGGCAGACCAGCCTAATCCGTTATGAAATCTCCCGCAAGGACAATAATTTTCCCACCAGAAGGAATGGAAAGTCTTTACCTATAATATGTTTTAGAAGACGACCCACATACCTTAATGAATTACTATTTGCCATTGGGGCTTTGTAATATTGAGCCATGCTAACCGAATATCGTCAGCTGCTTGGAATTTAATCTTAATCCAGACATCGTACTCTCATTTAAATTTAGAGGAATTTTGAATTGAATGTGCACTGTTCAATCGCTGGGCAGCAAAACAGTGACTGTTCCTGTCCATGTTGCTGATATAACATGAAGCCCTAAATTGAAGCACTTTCGTATTATATATCCTAAATTATTTCTGACTAGCGAATGTACCCGTGCTTCGCTACGGTATTCTACATTGTATTCGAATATCGAAGTAAATAGTGTGAATGCAGTAAATAAGATTGTTTTAAAATTGCATGTCTCTTAGCGTTATCCGAGAAAGAGCATGGGGAGGTCGCCGTACGTTGTTCCCAATGTAAAGTGTTTGTTACGGATTTGTGATATAACGGCAGGCTCACTTGCCTACTGCCATTCACAATCGAGTTGGGAAGTTTACATTATAATTGCAGGCCCCATTGCCTACTACGCGGACAGAATCGATTTGGGGAGTTTTCGTTAAAATGGCAGCCCCCTTTCCTACTTCCAGACAGATTACAGTTGAGGATTTTCTATTATAATGGCAGGCAATTACCCTACTATCACTCGAAATTGAGTTGTGCAGTTATCATTATAATGCCAGGCCCATTTTCCTTCTGCCAGCCAGCTTACTGCCAGTCACACCAAGCTGGTGAGTTTCCATCAAAATAGCAGGCCACTATGCCTAATGCCAGTCACATTTTAGATGAGGACATCTCTTTATAATGGCGGGCACCCTTGCCTACTGCCGAACACAATCGGGTAGGGGAGTTTTAAACAAAACTGCATGCTCACTTGCCTTCTGCAAGTCAATCGAGAAGGGAACTATTCATTACAATTGTAGGCCTTCCTTACTAATGACAGTTACACAGGAGTTGGAGAAGAAACCCTTTCCTACTGCCAGTCAAAGTCGGTGTGGGGAGTACTGATTACAATAGCAGACACACCCTTTCTCGATCGCTACAAATCGACATCAGTGAATATATATAGATCGACATACGAAAGTATATGCGTGTTTACAATATTGAAGACCTTCATTTACAGATTAACTGCTACTAAACGTACGTCATATCGACAAAGGATTACACCATAAGACACGTCGGATTTAGTGGCCTAAATGGCTGGTCCTATGGTATGTCATCTATTCTTGTGTCAGATTGAGTTAGAAACGTGGAACAGGGTAAAGGTTTTGTAAGATTATCTCACATTACATTACTTTTCGGATAATTATGTGACAGCTACATACATAGCATTTGGCTCACATATGGCTACTGGGTGGGCCAATTTTCGTGAAGAGTTTGATGATTCTGTATATTTCATATAAGTAATCGAAAGAATGAATTATGGTAGTGAAAATTCCAAAGTGACTTAACATCGATTAATAGAGAAAAATCAAGCGTAAAAGGGATACAGATACGGCAAAAAGTCATAAGACCAAGGTTGTAGATCATTCCAAATTGAACGGAGATTGTGCAATCTGTTATGTGATAGGAATTTCCGAAGGTCTGCACCATCATTAAAATTGCCTGCATATTTCGATATTCTTCGGGGATAAAAGGTGAAAAATGTAATAATCTAGGATGTTTTCCGTTCGTTACAGGCTAAAACGTACCTATAATTTTGTCAAATTTCAATTATCTTCTTTTTTTCTTCTGGCAGATTATGCCACAATCTGGATTTTGGGCGAGGCGGATAAAAATTAGGACTTTCAGGAAACTAAACCAAAAATTGTGCAGATGGTCATTATTACCCCTTAAACGGAAAGCTGTACGAAAATTTCGCCAAAATAGTCAGTGTAGTGGCACACAGTCGTTACGATTTGATTTATATAAATAAGGAATCTGCTCCATGTAAAACACCTTTGTGGCTATGTCCGCTGGACGTAACCTGCAAAACTGACCTTTCATGGTATCTCCCTTATTAATCCTCCTGACGAAAAAATGCACATGAAAAAAAGGTTTAGAGGTGGAATTCCATCACGTTTGGTCGATTTCCAGTCAGGTTGGTCTTGTTCTGTATATATTGTGGAAGAGTAAAATCACCATTTCGGTTCCCTATAAACCGCCAGTCCATTCCGGAACATGAAATGTTATTTACGTTTAAAACCTACCTTTGGACAGGTGGATGCTAAATATAAATTTTGGTTCGAATGTCTTCAGTAGTTTTCAAGTTGTAAGGAATACGCTTTACACGCACCCGCTCGTGAGTTAAGTCCGATGGGACTTGTACAGAAAAACGGTCCGTTAATGATATCTCCCTTATTAATCCTGTATCGAAATGATGCACATGAGAAAAAAGGTTTAGAAATTAATTTCTACCAAGGCAGGTAGATTTAAATTAACGTTGGTTGTGTATATTTTGTGGAAGTGCAAAATCCTGTTTCTGTTTCGTATAAACCCCCAGTCAGTTCAGGGATTTAGAAACAATATTTGCCCTAAAACCTGTCAAGGACAGGCGTATTCTAAATATGAGTCTTGGTGGAAATACATCCAGTAGTTTCTAGCACTCGCGTACATACGGCGTAATTAAGGGAAGAAGATAATACAGTTAAGAAAGTTGAAACTAATAGAAAATGGATTATAACTGAGGACAGCCGGATAACGACAAATATGTAAATGCCAAGTGAATTTATTGGAAAATCAAATGCCCCTCAATAAATTATGCTAGTGTGAGTTATGGATATAATAAAGCGGTAACGGAGGAGAAATTTAGGTCCAGTGATTCCTAGGTAAACAAATAAGAAGAAGATGAGTAATGGTGTTATTACTTAATCTATTCGAGGGCGGTTATAACAACCAACGATATTCCGCCAATATCCCGCAGGTAGGCCGATTGACGCCTCTCTTGTCTTCTACCCAAGGAACAACCACGAATTTAAAAGCATGATGAGAAAAATGGCAATACGTTACTTCCCTGCTGGCATGCAGTCAGAAACTTTGCCATGGTAACATGGTAACCTGTAGGTTCGTTGTCGGTCTGTCTGTCACTCAATGCAGAGCATGATACCAGCGGAAAATTGTAAATTTCTCCGTCATTTGAAGAGTAAGGTAAATTATAAACATAACGAAAGTTGTTTATAATGAAGAGACGTTTCACGTACGGTAAACGAAGTTTACAGAAAATCAATAGTGTAAGAGAAAATGGAGGAAAACCATTCTGTTTTTCCTATAAACCCCCGTCTTTTCAAAGATTTTAAAATGATATGCATATCGAAACCTTCCCCGGGATGATTATACTCTAAATATGAAGTTTGGTTGAGATCTATCTAGCCGTTTCGACGTGATGGTGGAAAAACCATTCTGGTTTTCCTATAAACACGCCGTATATTCAAAGATTTTAAAATTATATGCATATCGAAACCTTCCCCGGGATGAGTATACTCTAAATATGAAGTTTGGTTGAGATCTATCCAGCCGTTTCGACGTGATGGTGGAACAGACAAACAGACAAACAGACAGACAAACAGACAAACAAACAGACACGAAACGTAAAAACCACCGATTCGGTCTTCAGTTGACCTAAAACGGATAAATATCTGAAAAATTGGCAAAACAAAAGAAATTACAGACAGCGGACCCCCTACAATTTTATTTATATAGATACCCCCAAGACCATCGATAAAAATTTCATTCTTGACATTTGTGTTGTTTTTTGGATCACGTCAATGATTGCATTAGGGCTAATAATTGAAAGTTGCTCTTGGTTTATTATGAGTAGCATGTCGGCCAAGTCAAAATTGAAAATTAGCACATTAGTATGACGCGAGAGTCGACTCACTTCGCTAACTACCGGAATGGAATGAGTTCAATGCCTTGGTGTTAAAAATGTCTCCGAATTCACTGAAGCTAACAAATATAGGGAGGGAGGACATGGAGAATTAAATGTTTGAATTTATCGGAAATCACTTCCAACTAGCAAATATAGGGAGAAGTACAGAAGCGACAGTAAAATTGCTCGGAATAGCTTCTTCTCGGCCAAGCCTCTCTTTTCAATATAGGCTGGAAAAAGCGGTAGACCAATTGACGAGGAAGACGTCTGCCTGCGCATTCCTGAATACCCCGTTTTACGTTTTTCATCGTACTACATGCCTCAGCGCTCTCACGGTTCAGATGGCCTTGAAGTACTAACGAGCGCGTTTGCCGATCAGAATCCTACATCATTCTTTAATAATTTCGAAATCTACGGCAAGAAATATTTATGCTTTCTAAGATACTCTGCAAATCTACAGGCCACGAGTTTTCGTCAGAAAATGAAAAACCTACAACCTGTTTTCCAGTCATTGACCGGGTCAGGGATGTAATGAATGAAACATATATAGGCTGTTATAACAATGGGGTCGCCACTCCCAAGGTGATTTATTAATGAGTGATAAATGCAATGAAATGATAATGGAGAGTGTTGCTGGAATGAAAGATGACAGGGAAAACCGGAGTACCCGGAGAAAAACCTGTCCCGCCTCCGCTTTGTCCAGCACAAATCTCACATGGAGTCACCGGGATTTGAACCACGGTATCCAGCGATGAGAGGCCGACGCGCTGCCGTCTGAGCCACGGAGGCTACTTTTCGTCAGAATGCTTCACAATTTCAATCGGTTCAGCCGGTCTCTCAAACTCACTGCAACAAAGAATCACCCTACTCTTTTAAATATGCAAATTATCTCATACTTCCATACAGCGTCAAATGCAATCGTGAGGTCTTAACACTGCACCGGTTTTTAGCTTCTCTCGAAATACAGCGTCACGAAATGTTGTTAGAGCAAGTACTAGGTCTTCACTACTTCGTAAAATCCGTAGCGTTTTTACTACAGTGAACGAAGAACTCACTATGAATGATGTCGAAGCTTGGCGCATTTCCCATTTAGCAGCTTTGAAGGGCCATTCAATGGAGATGTTAGCTGCAGTATACAGGAGAAGAATTTTTATAAGTTTCGCAGGTTCCTTCTGAATACTTTGGAATGTGTTTTGTCTGATTTATCCCTGGACAGATCAACGATTAGGTCTCCTATTCTATCTGGTTTGACTTCTTGAGGTACTTGCGAGTTGTGGGAATGGCCTCCTAGTTTCTTTAGTAGGATCCAGATTTTTCTATACCGAATGCTTAAAATCTAGTTCCTCAACAGTTTTTGTCCATATTTCCCTTTTGTTCTTATCCAGACCGCTAATTAAATTATGTGCTACTTCTATCCGACCACTAAGTAGAAAATCTTGATACATAAGCTCGCTAGTATCGCTCCAACATGGTACATATTTTTTCGAACACCTCGAGGTACGTGCTTCCTTGCAGATTAGATTACCCTCCGGACGACCTTTTGTTAGTTACCGCAAATAATCCATCGGATATTGCTGTGATGATCTTGAGAAAATTTGTCCCAGTTGGCTTTAAAATATTCCATCGTTGGTAAGGTGAATGATTTGTATCTGCATTCCTACTACTAGAATGATCAGTGATGAATCTGGTGACAGGCAGATGTAAACCTGCATCATCAAAAGAGACAAAGTTCAAGTCTGGATTCGTTCCACAGCTCCCTAAGGCTGAACGAAATGCACGTTTATCTTAAGGATCATACACGACGTTGGTTGTGAGCCTTGGCATAGTTTAGCACTTCAATATCATGTGAATTAACTTGTCTATATTCTCATTTGGTGTGATGACTGTTGAAATCGCCGGTTATGACAGCTGGATGTGTACCGATTGGCAGAAAACCATCATGACATCTGACCATGATGGATTTCGTGGCTTGTGCGTTTTTATAATATTAAATTTTCACATTCTCATAGTTAGAGTTGAGGGATAATTTTGATAAGTCTTATTGCAATTATTTTGGCGTTAGGTATTGACTTCGACATAGGTAGCTGTGCCATACTGCTCACGAAAAGTTGCATCTATCATGTGGTATCTAGGGATGGAGCCTCGTGTCTGAAACTGATATGCGCTGGCGCATGCTTTTTTCTACAATGCAACGTCTGTTCGTGTTCCCTTAGGATCTTGTGTAATATTTTTAATTTTGACCTACTGCTGCCTTCAATGTGGCTGATACGGAGAGATCCTCTATAGAATTGGGCCTTTGAGCAAGCCTTTGTGCGGCTCTCATAAGAGCCTTTAATGTGTACACGAGAGCTCAAGAGATTCCTTGCTAAACTCTTGAGATTTTCCTACCACCAAAAAGTGTACTAAGTATTTTAGTTATTATTCCCAGTATATGGTTGTTCTTACCTAGCTATCTCCAAGATTCATAAGTTGTTTCACTAATAGCATCTGGTTTTACCCCTTTTTCCTTTTTCATTGCCTCTGATACTTCATCTGTAGCGATTGCATCATCTAATAAGGACAGAGTGTTCTCCGTATGTCTAAGTATATCAGCCTCATTTTTATTAGGAACATTACATCCATTCACCATTTCTTATGCTTGCTTGGTTATTATTGTTACTTTCTTTACAAATTTTGTTTATTCTATTCCATATTTTTAGTTTCATTTCTTTTATAATATTGTTGCGAATAAAACTCCATCTATTTCATTATTCTAATTTATTTTAGTATGACATAATGAATGCACACACATATTTAAATACACACAATTCTAACCAGTTATGAATGGCCACACTTAAAAAATTACAAGTCTATTCACAAGTCCCTCTTCCTTACAGCACAGTAGGAGGTCCAGCCCGTTTGTCTACCTGCAGACGCTTAAGCCATACTTTCACTTTCGCCAAGTCCAGTCATCTCATACAGCAGCTGTGTGTAGACCATCGGATCTGAACACACCGATTACTCGCCACACGACGACTGTTCATTGGTTCGACTCCACAGACAGTCCAGTAATACACATAGTCACATGCAGTGAACAACCAAACAGTTCAACAGTATTCTACGGCAGGACGATACTCACAACAGCGAACATTAACACAAGTCCATTTACAATCACACTCGCGACAGCGGCTTCCCTCGCTGACTCACGCAAAAATACACCAACACACAGTATAGTCTTCCGTTCCGTCGTCTCCAGTCCACGCACTCACTGGTCTCTGCGACACCCAACACCTCTGTCACCCTCAGCCCAGCCACCGAACTCCAGCACACCGAGTCTCACACCGAGACCACCTCGGTGCCCAACTGTCACTCTCTGCCCGCGGCTAGCCTCTCTTTTTATAGCTCGGGTGAATTGAGCAGAAATTTCGCGATGTCACTAGAGGCAGAACATTTCCGTTGAATCTCCAAGAAACTCACAGGTAAGCCGGCCGACGAGAACAGTACACGGAAAGGCCGGCCCCACCCCACAAGCCGGCTGGGAGATCCCAGGTCATGTGAGTCACTAGCCCCTTCCTGGAAGTACCGAAAGGGGCTACCAAGGGTCTGGCACGTAACTTTATCTATTCAACAAGTGTACCTCTTTGGCCTGCCAATTCTTTCGATTTTCACTTAGCATATCTTAGTACTCCCTCCTATCTCTGTAGAATTCTGTCCTAGGCTTCTGTGATCCCGGATTTCCGTACGTTTTACTACCCTTGTCGCTTTATTTATACACTGATCGCCGTACCAAAAATTCCGATAATTTTCTCTTTTATTTCTTACAACCATTTTTCTGCCAGCTATTACTGTTGATTTTTCCGCAGTTCTTATTGCTTCATCAAAGTTATTAGGCTTTATCATATTTTAAATACCGAATCTTCAAAATTGCAAACGTTTCTCCTCTAAAATAATCGCAAATTTCTTCTCTACGTTCATTTCTCCATCTATACCGCACCAATTGTTTTTGTACATTACTAACATGGTGATTGTCCTTTGATTTTCTGTACCTTTTCTGTGACTTAATAACAACTGGAAAATGATGAGATGGTGCCCATATCCTTACCTTTATGTCTTTAATATAATACAGTGTATCTCCAGAAGCAATAATTAGATCTATAGTACTACTTTCTGAATCGACAATATAAGTTAAACACCCTGTTTCCTCCCCCCACCCACCGAGCTCGATAGCTCCAGTCGCTTAAGTGGTGCCAGTATCCAGTATTCGGAAGATAGTGGGTTCGAACTCCATTGTCGGAAGCCCTGAAGAAAGATGGTTTTCAGTGGTTTCTCACTTTCACACCAGACAAATGCTGGGGCTGTACCTTAATTAAGGCCACGGCCGCTTTCTTCCCACTCCTAGCCCTGTCCTGTCCCATCGTCACCATATAACCTATCTGTGTCGGTGCGACGTAAAGCAACTTGTAATAAAAATCACCCCCCCCCCTCCGGTCATCAAGCCTCTAGTATGTGTAATTTCTCTACCGCACACATCTCTAACAGTTTCTCCCCATTCTTGTAACATTATTTGTCTTGACTTCTTCTCTCTGTTAGTATCTCTTGGATTTTCTAACGTACACCGGATTTTTCTCACCCACCCTTGCTTTAAATTCTCCCATTATAATTAACCCCGCTTCTTCATTCTTTAATTTGACCTGACTTAGTTCTCCAACGAGGTCATCAAATATTTTTGCTTTGGATGGTTGTAGCAAACAATGATGTTTGAAATAATTTTTGTAGGGAGAAGTAGTATTAAGCAACCATTTCCAGGTGGGAACAATGGTAGGAGGATAGCCAGAATGAGTAGAAATTGCTAGATGAAGCCGATGGATGCAGCTGTGCGTATAAACCAGCTTCTGTGGTGAGGTCGTTTGAGGCAAACGGAGGAGGGTACTCGTAGGTTAATAATACTTTTCCCAAGAGAATAAAAGACTCGACCGTGGCGAGTTAGGGAAGCCGACGGAGACCAAAACGATGATGGTTCAACTCAATATTTAACGATTTTGAAATAAGAGTTGTGGAACTTGACTAGGTAGCAGAGCTAGTTGAAAACATAAGATTTTATTTTTACAATTCATTTTACATCGCACTGACGCAGGCAGGTCCTTCGATGACAACGGGATACGAAAAGGCTAGGAGTGAGAAGGAAGAGACCGTGACCTTAATTATGGTACAGCCCCAACATATGCATGGTGTGAAAATGGTAGGCAACGGAAAACCAACTTTCGGGCTGCCGACTATGGGGTTCGAACCCACCATTTCCTGAATGCAGGCTAACAGCTACGTGACGTAAACCTAGCCACTCCCTCGGTGAAATAATGGAGGCGCTTAGGTAATTCACAGGTGCCTGCAGGCTGAACGCCGAAAGGCATGACAGTCTATCAGGAAGGTGTATGCTCTAATAATAATAATAATAATAATAATAATAATAATAATAATAATAATAATAATAATAATAATAATAATAATAATAATAATAATAATAATAATACCGAGCTCGATAGATGCAGTCGCTTAAGTGCGGGCAATATCCAGTAATCGGGAGATAGTGGGTTCGAACCCCACTGTAGGCAGCCCTGAAGATGGTTTTCCGTGGTTTCCCATTTTCACACCAGGCTGTACATTAATTAAGGCCACGGCCGCTTCCTTCCCATTCCTAGGCCTATCCTATCCCATCGTCGCCATAAGACCTATCTGTGTCGGTGCGACGTAAACAAATAGCAAATAATAATAATAATAATAATAATAATAATAATAATAATAATAATAATAATAATAATAATAATAATAATAATAATAATAATAATAATAATAAGACGTATCGTTTATTACATGAGTATGACTATTTCTCAGTCATCATTTACACTAATAAGCTGGTAGATTAATTCAGCCTTACCTATATTCCAAATCCTAGATCCTGTAATGGGACTACCGACATTAATGAACACCTTATCCCTAGTAATTAGCGCTGAGTAGCTCAGACGGTGGATAATTGGCTATATCCCATGATAGGTTGTTTCGATCCCGGCTCAGTGTGGTGGTGTTCGGATTTGCTCAGATAGACCAGCCTGGTGTCCATAGATTTGCCAGCACTTAAATGAACTCCAGTGAGACCAAACATCCGGCGTCTTAACGTCTCTGAAAACCATTGGGAGTAATTAATGGGGCCAGAAACGAGCATAATAATAATAATAATAATAATAATCATAATAATTATTATGATTATTATTATAATTCATAGCTTTACCGGGCGAGTTGGCCGTGCGCGTAGAGGCGCGCAGCTGTGAGCTTGCATCCGGGAGATAGTAGGTTCGAATCCCACTATCGGCAGCCCTGAAGATGGTTTTCCGTGGTTTCCCATTTTCACACCAGGCAAATGCTGGGGCTGTACCTTAATTAAGGCCACGGCCGCTTCCTTCCAACTCCTAGGCCTTTCCTATCCCATCGTCGCCATAAGACCTATCTGTGTCGGTGCGACGTAAAGCCCCTAACAAAAAAATAGCTTTACCGAGCTCGATAGCTGCAGTCGCGGAAGTGCGCCCAGTATCCAGTATTCGGGATATAGTGGGTTCGAATCACACTGTCGGCAGCCCTGAAATGGTTTTCCGTGGTTTCCCATTTTCACACTAAGCAAATGCTGGGGCTGTACCTTAATTAAGGCCACGCCCGCTTCCTTTCCACTCCTAGGGTCCTGTCCCATCGTCACCGTAAAACCTATTGTGTCGGTGCAATATAAAGCAACTTGTAAAACAAAATATCATAGCTTTTCCCCTGGCCAATTGGCTACTCAGCATCAGTCAACGTAGCTGTGAGTTTCCTGAAGGAGTTCTTCCATCGTATCCCCTTTATCACTACAAAGGCCGAGTCTGTGCCTTAAGGCGACGGCCGTTACCTTCCCAGTCCTAGTCCTTGATTATCCCAGCGTCTCCAAAAACATGTATGTATTAGCGTGATGTTAAACTGTTAGCAAGTTTAGAGTCGGTAATGCTTCCTAACACATTATCATTTGCTTGATAACGCAGCTCGTATTTACGCAAGCACAGACACTTAAATAAGGCCGATGAACACCTCCGGTTGCGTAGCGTAATTGGTTAGGCACTCGCTTTCCCTGCTTAAGATTCTGGATTCCATTGCCGACTCACTTCGTACGAGTGCTTAACCGTAGAACACTCGTGCTAATAGACTGACTGGTACGTTCAGGAACTCCTCTGAAGACAAGGTTCTGGCATTCTGTTTAAAATCTCTAGACACTGAAGGGACGTTACACTTATTTATTTATTTATTTATTTATTTATTTATTTATTTATTTATTTATTTATTTATTTATTTATTTATTTCGCTCTCTATATTCATACTATTACACAACTCTCTCATACACGTCATCTACCGAAGTACTTGGGTACAACATATCATTCTAAGTAGGAGGTAGAACGAACCTTCGATTGTGAATTAGAAAGTACACTACAGCTATGAATAAATTAGAATTCGTTCGAAATAACACTCTTCAAGTTATACAACTACTAACGGATGACGAACAAATGGAATACTCTTCTCTCTCAGTCCTGAGTGATCAGCAAGGGCGGACACTTATTTTAATTGTAACGAATACATGCAGTACTTTTTCATAGTGCAAGAAAATGAAGATACTGCAAATAACAAGATGTAAATAAACAATGAAATATAATTTACTTGCCTGTATCCCATAAATCCTTCCCGGAATCTAGGATACCTCCTCATATATATCCTTAGTACTAGCTATGTGTGTCCTCTGTTTTCACATCCTTTCCATTTCCTTTTCCACATTCCTATGAAAATATTTATCTCTCTTTGCTTTCCTCCCTGGTTTCCTCCATTATCTGAGAATTAATTTAGCAAGAGTGTGAAATCTGAAGTTCGTTATACATTGTGTTACCGTGGTTTGGTAGATCAGCAGAGGTGAAAGAAGGTGCCTGGGTGAATGGGTCTAACTACTTGTCAAGAAAGAATTTAAACTGAAATGGAAGGTTATATTTTCGAAAAGCAACAAGTTAACAAATTCTCACTTAGTGAGATAACAATTACATAGCAAATTAAAAACAAGACTTTAGAAAAATCCAAGACTTCAAATCCTTAACACACTTGGGCTACCAGCCTCTAGTTTTCCAGATCAAACTTTACAGAGGAGCATAAATTTACAAAAGAACAGAAATCCCGTATTACCTGGAGGACTTGCTCCCTAATTTACAATATCAAGCCTCCTAGAGGCACTTTTACAATACTTGAAAAGAGCAGACGCGCTCTCAGCTTTTCCAGCCTAGTCAAGGCAACACCAAAAAAGTCTGTCTTTCTGGCCTTCCATGGCCCAGCTTACAAATTGAAACAGGTGTATCTCGTACCCAACCTACAGGGCCTTCGAGTAAAAGAAATAACCTTTAAATAAATGGCCCAAACAAAAGGAAGGAGGCGGATACTTGCACTCCTCTATGTAGCTTCCTAAAACCTAACAGGCACAAGGCCGATGAAACAATGGCTATTCCCAAACTATGGAGGTGACCCGTATAAGAAAGAAATTTTAAAACATTAAGGAAGAGAAGAAAATCAGTTACCAAAACGCAGTCACCTCAAACCAAAATGAAGGGGAGCTCGAGAGGGTAAATCACTCTCTATCCCCGAATTACAGTTACAGATTTAATTAAGTTTTTACATAAGACGGCAGAAAATTACATGTATAGAAAGATAGGTTACATGGCAAAGGTTTCGGACCTTTCCCGTGGGTTAAACTGCTGAGCTAGCAAGAAATAAAGATGTTAAATGGCCATTACCTTGCTGAAAACCTGCTGCCTGATAAAAAAGGCGCCTCCCGCCTCCTGCTTCACATCCACACACTTAGATAGACGTTGATCAAATGGCCAAGAGACGTGAAAATCCGCAGTTTATAAACCCTCGGGGAAAGTTCGAGACCTTTCATGAATGATCAAGACACACCCACGGTGTTTATTGGTTAACTTCAAAAGTTACACTCAAAATCGAAGAAGAAATACATGATTGGTCGGAAATTAATTACAGAAATTCTGGATTGGCTAAATTCAAAACTGTCGGAAAGAAGAGGTCATTATTGCCAACCCAAAAATGAATGAACATAATTTAGTAAGGAAACTTACGAATACAAAATTTCTTCAAAAAGGTTCCTTCACTTCGCACCAGGGTGCATGATCATAGTTTTTTAGGAGAGACATCCATGAGAGAATGTCCACACTTCTTGAAGAACGGAAAACAAAACACGTTGAAATTCACACAGTACTGGCAACTTCATAATCACAAAATTAAGGTAGTGACATCTTCTGAGCAAAAGTTTAAGGAGGTTTAGTTTCAAGTTCAGTGTTTCTCCTGTAGAGGAGGTTTTCTTGGCGCAAGATTTAAAAGTGCGGCGTAGGGGTGTACCGCCCGGTACACATTGTTCTCTGATTTTCTTGTTCCTTTTCAGTCTTTCAGTAGGCTTGCCATTTCCATAACTTTATTTCTTCATTTACTTTGGATTCCCTTATTTTATAGTCTTTCAGATTATTATTCTTATTATTATTATTATTATTATTATTCTTATTATTATTATGACATGTTTCAATTAACCACCAAATTATACCTGTAGTTCCCCATTTACGTGTTAACACGCTATCCTTAGAATTTCGGCTCTTAGGCCCGTTTTTTACTTAATCAATCTTCAACAGTATTAATCTCTTAACTCGTCATACTTACCTCAATGCTTGCAGTAGAACGTAACGTAACGATCTCATTGTTATTTTTTGTTAATTTACTTAAGATTGCATACATTACTACGTCTCCATCTATTGGCCAAATATAAACTAGTACTAGATAGCCGTATTATTATCGTACATATATTTAATGACTTGATTTCTACTGCCTTTACTATTGTCATTTTGTTAGAATAATGATGTTTTCAGAGATGATTGGGTGGTCTTAGACGTCATCTGCAGTGCTGGTATCCCATAATCCTCCATTCTGTAGGGAATGCTCGGATATAGAAGTACTTGGGTACAACATAATTGTAATTCGAAGAAGGAGGTAGAATGAATCTTCTATTGTGGATTCTTTGTCCAACGACATCTTTTTCTCAATACTAGGATTAATATTAAAGCAATAACTGATTTGAACAAATACCCCAAATATCAAGAACATGGTTCTGATGATGACTGCATATCCTGTAACTTCTAACAGGAGCAGCTAGTCTATTGGCTCGATTATAGGTTTAGGAGAAGTTAAGACCTTAACCAACTCGTGCACGTATGCGAGTGATAAAGGCAAGCCTATAGTAAGAGAAGAAAAATCAAAGGGTAATTTTTTCATTAATTATGAAAAAATCAAACTGGTCATGCAGTCTTCTCATGTCTCACTGTTGTCCCTACATAAAACTACTGGAATATGTTGGTCATCCTTAAGCACTATAAAGGAAGTATATACGGTCTTTTGAAAGTTAATGTATACTTTCTATTATAATAAATACAATTTTAGTGCGATAAATATATATCAATGTAAACGGAAATGTCTTTTGAAGTTTCGAAGTAAATATAAAATAAAATAATACACAGTTCAAAAAAATTAGGGGAACATGTTTTGTAACGTCTTGTATGTGAACGTCAATATGGTAGATGGGGTTCCAATGGTCTTACAGCATACCTTGAGACCTTAGGCCCTCAGGGTATGTCAAATCGAAGTTATACTCCATCTGTAGGCGTAGCATGCATTAAACTGTCAGGTGACCCCTCAAAACAAAGTGAATAGCGGTGCGTCCGTGTGTCGTTGTGAGGTGCACAAGCTACTGAGGTCATTTGAGCACGTTTTACGTAAACCATCACATCCCATGAGACATCTTAACGAGGTTCAAGTCGCGACGGCCGTCACTTTGATCCAGAAAGGATGGACATTTCGTCGCGTTGCTGTGGATTTCAATGTCTCACTGCAAGTTATTCAACGCTTGTAGAATCACTACAATGAGACGGGCCAGTTCACAAGGAGGGTTCGACAAGGCCATGGACGCATGACAAACCCACTGGATGACCGATATCTGACCATCTGTGCGTTGCGGCGTCGTTCAGCAACTGCCAGAAAACTGCAACAAGATCTCAGGAGTGTCACTGGTGTCACGGTGTCTGACCAGACAGTAAGGAAAAGGTTATGAGCAGTGTCCTTACGACCCAGACGTCCTGTTCGAGTGTCGCGTTTAACGCAGCAACATCGCGTAGCTCGCCTTCTGTTTGTCCGTACCCACGTCAACTGGCAACTTCGCCAATGGAGACCTGTGCTGTTCACAGTCGAACCCAGATTTCCCCTGCCAGAGCATGATGGACGTCAACGTGTATGGACACGCCGTGGTGAGCAGTATATTCCAAATATTGTCCAGGAAGGCGACAGACTCGGACAGGGTTCTGTGATGATGTGGGGTGGCACCAGTATTGATGGCCGTACGGATCTTGTCGTCGTCCGTGGTAATCTTACCGCTGCAGGGTACTTCGACCAGATATTGCTGCTGCATGTGTTGGTTGCTGCATATACGGTGTTGGCCCTGAATTCGTATTCATGCACGATAATGCCAGGGCTCATGTAGCGCGCATCACCAGAGCTGTCCAGCGAGAACTGGACATTCAAAAGATGGAATGGCCAGCAGTGAGTCTCGATCTTAATCCCATCCAACATGTGTGGGATAGGCTTGATAGAAGTGTTCCTGGGCGTCCTGTTCCACCATAGACTCTCCAAGACCTCGAATACTCTCTCATTGAAGAATGGGACCTGATACTGCAACGTGAGCTCCGTTGATTTATACGGAGCATGCCACGTAGGTGCCAAGCTGTGATAATTGCTCTTGGAGGACATACACCATACTTAAGCTCTCCAAACCAAACCGAACCAAACCCCATGGCATTACAGCCCTTGAAGGACCCTGGCTTACCAAGCAACCGATGCTCATCCCGAAGGCTTGCATATTACGAGGTGTCGTGTGGTCAGCACGACGGATCCTCTCGGCCGTTATTCTTGGCTTTGTAGACCTGGGCCTCTATCTCACCGTCAGATAGCTCCTCAATTCTAATCATGTAGGCTGAGTGGACCTCGAACCAGCCCTTAGGTCCAAGTAAAAATTCCTGGCGTGGCCGGGAATCTAACCCGAGGCCTCCTGGCAAGAGGCAGGCACGCTACTCCTGTACCACGGGGCCGGCACTTAAGCTCTCCAACTGTGAAAAAATCCACCCTGATGTACTGTTATGACTTTGTTTTCGCCCCTATTTGGATATTTCCTTCTGTGTTCTGAAAATGAACGCGAACTTAGCTTACGATTATATAATAAATGCAAATAATAAGAACTGAAACCTCAGGTGTCAGACGATTAAACTACTGGCTATGAGAGGTTAAGTAGGTTGCATAACAACCGACGGCTTGTGTTGAAATATAACTTTGGACTGAACAGAGTTCAATAAAGTAACATCCGCAAATTTTCAAGCACCTGCTACACCTGTTACACCTGTTACCGGTTAATTCCAAAAAGACTTTAATAGAAGAAATAAACTACATTAAGAGTACCAAACAATAAGTTAAACTAGTTAACGTGACGTTCTCTTGTTAAACATGTCGCATATCTTCTTGAATTTAGGTGCCTTCAGTGATATGTAGGAGGGAACATCCCAGTGCAAAATATTTGACACACGCCATACACTTGATCACGTCTATCATGCGAGTTAAATGTGTTCAATAGCTTACGTAAAACTTTCTCACCCAGATGGTTTTATCGTTACGTTGTCAGAAAAATGGACGAATATAGTCGAATTGAGATTTAGAGTGTTGTACAATAAAAGTCAATTTCCTGGCATTGTGCCTCACTCCACACGGTTTCAGAGCGAACCTATTCTACATCTCCTTCCATATTGTAGTTTCAATGCTCGTGAAGCAACGATCAGATACAACACCTCACACCATCCAGATGTGGGCAAGACTGTGGCAATTGACAGGGGAAGTTAGTCGACATCTAAAGAAGGAATAAATATGTGTTTCCACGTCTAGAGAGGATAACCTCTTGGTTTATACCGTAGAAAATATCGCTTTCAAAACAAGTCCAGTTTAAGGCGGTCAACTCTTTTCTAGGATAGGCCACATGCCTGTAATCATAGCGTATAGAAGAATGATGTCAGACAGAGTAGGAATGCTTCACCACACAGGAGACTAAGAATATGGATCAATATTTGCATATTAATCTAAATGCTATAGTTTCCAGTGTGAGAATGTCTATTCCCATGGGTTTATTTACAGGCATGGACAAAAGTATTCATACCCCTACCCATCGAATACAAAATGCTTTATTGCTGGACCAATACGGAGTACAGGTCAAAATTACAAAACCAAACGTATACCTTGTTCAACAGTGGTCATTAGAAAGCATAAAATAAACTGTAAGTAAATAACAGTACGTAACAACGCAACAAATTCCTACTCCATGATACTACTTGTCTGGACGTAAGTATTCATACCGTATCCCAGAAGACTTCATAACTCAATGAAGAAACAGATATTACCAACTCGATCAGTAGCGCGTTTGTTTGCCTTTCCTGTATATTATTTCTTTTAACCTTCTGCGCATTGAGACCACCAGTTTCCGTGTTAGTTCAGACTAAATGTTCTTCCATTCTTGTTGTAGTAACTGTTTCAAGTGTGCTGTACTTGTTATGTGGTATTTTCTTAGTCTAGACTCCAATTATCACCATAGATGTTCGATGGGGTTGGAATCTGGCGTTTGAGGAGGTGTTTTAGGTGTGTGCGGCGTGTTGTAAAGTACCCACAAACGAACAATTTCCGCCGTATGTTTGGGGTCATTGTCGTATTGGACGTAAAACTCATTGGAAATCCCAAGCTTTTCGGCGCTTTTGCGAAAGTTTTCTTTCAGGATATTCAGATATTTAAATCTGTCCATGGTCTCCTCGATAAATACCAACTCACCAACACCTGAAGCGGCCATTAAGCCCCACACCATAACCCCATCCCCACCGCGCTTCACAGTGGTAACGATGTTCTGTTCGTCAAGCTCTGTGTTGGGGCGTCTCCACACTAAAATGCGTCCATCACTTCGGAAAATATTAAATTTTTTCTCATCTGTAAACATCACTGTCGACCAAAACGCATTAACTTTCGCCACATGTTCTTTTGCAAATTGTAGTCTCTTCCGTCGATTCACTTTCGTTATGGGCGGTTTCATTCTTGGGAACCTAGATCGATACCCAGGGAGTGAAGGACCCCCCTTACTGTTTTGTGTGACACTGCATGATGGAAATATTCCGCCAGCTGCGATACTATTGCCGAAGATGTAGTGTGTGGTTATTTTTTTAATTGTGGTTACTATGAATCTTTCTTCTCGTGCGGTCAGTTTCTTCAGACGTCCACTTCTTTTCTTGCTTATAAGAACATACTCTTCTTTTAACCTTTGTATGATGCTTTTCACAGTTGGTTTACTTCTTTCTATGATGTTTCCGATCTCAGAATACGATTTTTCTTGGTGGTGAAGGCGTAGAATAAGTCGTTTCTCTTCAACAGACGTTTCCCTGGTTTCCCTCGCCATTGGACTAGTACCGTCTCTGAACCGCTGATCAGTCCGTCTATATCTGCATTTACTACACAACTAATGCCACGGAACAATACAGGTTTCTGTTTACTCGTTCAAACCTGATTTTTACACGTAAGGTATGAATACTTATGTCCAGACAAGTAGTGCCATGGAGTACGCATTTGTTACTTTGTTATGTACTGTTATTTATTTCCAGTTTATTTTGTGCTTTGTAATGATCACTGTTGTATAAGGTATACGTTTGGGTTTACAATTTTGACCTGTACTCTGTATTGGTCCAGCAATAGAGCATTTTGTATTGGATGGGTAGGGGTATGAATACATTTGTCAATGTCTGTAGTTTTCCCATGACCTTTCTCCAATTCACCATTTGTTTTACTCAGCAGATGCACATTAAATCTGTCCATTGACCTGCTCGAGCTCCAGACTTAAATCCTGTTGAATATGTCCGAGGCAAGATGAAGCGCCGTATGCGGTCAGACTGAACGCAACGAGCTCTAGAATGTTCACACCATCTTTGGGATCTCATATTACATGACTAGTCCCATTTATCGGACGATGATAAATATTTCCGTTTTCTGATAGCCTTTGTACATGTACGGAAGAAAAAAGTGTTGCTGTCAACAGAGGCTGAAGTGCATTTTAACTCCTCCTACACGACGGTCCTTCTTAGGACCATCAATAATCCAAACATAGAATGCATTCCTCAGAGTAGTTAGCGGAATTTCGAAACTATGGAAAGACAAGACGTAAAGCACACTGTAAGAAGAAAAAGGAAGAATAAAGGCCAGTACGCGTCTCATTCACATACCGTAAAGAACGCGTAGTGCAATATGACTTTCTGCTTCATAGGCTGGTGATCCATGGAAGGAACCTCACCTCCGTACTGTTTTCGTGTGTTTTATCATTCAATTAGAACGTTATTTGCATTACAGGCACATTAAAACATGTGCAGTGATGTATTTTACAATACTGATTGACTAATGTGCGTATTGTCGTCTGATTTTCTCTGGGAAATCGGATGTTATATAATTATTGAAAATATGAATACCTTATTGTCAAACGTTGATTGTGTCAATAACTACGTAGCTACAGTTATGATTAAGAGTTTGGTATCACAGTGGAGTACTCAGAATTCTAGCCGTGTCTAAATTATGTTTGGATAATGAAGTGTGGCTAAAACATCCACAAAAACTTCCACACGTCTTCGTCAGTAAATTTATTGTCTGTCATTTGTAGTAGGAATGGGGAATACTGGGGGTCCGTAAAAAATAGTCACAAACGAACATACTGCGAAGGCTAGGTTCGATCCGTGGATCACATTTTTTTGAAGCGGAGAGATTGCTCATTGCGCAGTGTGCTACTTGTGGGAATGAGTCATGTGCTGGTCGTTTGAAGCACTGTCAAAATATTCAAATTCCATTTTGTAGAAACTGGGTGTGAGTTACGCTTTCAATTTGAAGCTCTGAACGTTCTCGCCTTGGCCTGAATGTATATTGAAAATTGTTCAAATTGGTGGGGGACTTTTGGCAAGGATTTTTTTTACCTATCCACGCCCTGAGTTTGAACTTACGAAAATATAATTCTACCGTATCCAGTGTGTAAAGAGGTTCTAATTCTAGTGAAAAGACTGCTTTTATTCT
This sequence comes from Anabrus simplex, assembly GCF_040414725.1. Taxonomy (NCBI): domain Eukaryota; kingdom Metazoa; phylum Arthropoda; class Insecta; order Orthoptera; family Tettigoniidae; genus Anabrus; species Anabrus simplex. The sequence continues at coordinate 304,748,508 of NC_090266.1, forward strand.
GGTGTTTGCTGTGGAGAGATGGACAAGCTTATTTCTGCGTTTGATATGGTACCGTATCACTATATTACGGTCAAAATATTGTCATTTTCGTTAATAAAATATACGAATATAGCACCATGGAGCGCCCGAACTCCGTGCTTTCGGGGGAAAGGAACTCCGTAGCGAAAGCTGCGGTCCTTGCTATTACTCATGGAAACCCCAAGGAGAAGCAAGTTTTATTTTGAACATACTCGTGAAGACCCCGTAGATAGCTTTCCCAAGCGACTCAGAGTAAGAGAAAGAAGGTAGCGAGACAGAGACAGAGATGTTTCAATTTGTCACGTGAGGCCAGTAGTGCCAAGAATACATAGCCAAATCTGAGCACTCCAGGCCTAGTGGCATGCTAATCTGAGATGTTATTTCCACACGAGTGCAACTTTCACGGAAGGTAAAACTCTTGAAAATATTGATTGGAATTATGGAGCACTATTTGCACCATTGCGGTGACAAGTAGGCATGTTAAAGGTTTCCTTACTTAAAATCAAACAGCCGTTGGAAAGAAAAGGCCGGTACACAAAGAAAATATTTTGTGAGAGCGGGATGTACCCAGCTCAACCGAAACTAGAAGATACTATAAAGCGTAGACAACCGTGTGAGCTGGGGGCTAGTTGCTGAACGACCGGTGTATAGTGCGTGTCGCTCGTATCAAACCTCGAGACAAAGTGCCTCTAACAAAGTGATTAGAGAGTTATAGTTAAGGAGCAGACTAGCTCACCGAGCACTTACTGTAAATAAATATCGTAACAAGATCAAGTTCTTCAATTTAGTGTGGTATGTGTAAGTTGACTGCCATACGGATTTGTTGTGAGCGGGTATCATACCCATAATATGCTCTACTCATGGTCGGACTAAGATCATAAGTAGCAGATTAAGTTACTAACATCTGGCCCAGGGCGTGGCATTGTACGCGAATACATACAAGGTAGTGAAGAGGAGTGTCATACTTCAGCATCCAATTTCCAGGATTTGCCAAGGATCGACAAAAAGAAAAAGAAAAAAAGACGCCATCTGTAATGGAGTTCCCAGGATTCGAGTGGCAGGCTTTAGGATCCATTGCTCACAGCGCTAGAATGTGCTAATTGCAGAACGCAGCCCTAGACTGCGCGCTGAGGCAATGGCGGAGAATTTCAGATCAGTTGAACTGCATTTAAGCACGACTTGTAGCTATAGATTCGACTCAGGGCCTTTTCAGTAATGTAAATAATTAAAATGTAACGTGTAATGACATAGGCATGATTATTTCAAGTGTAGGTTAAGTAATAGCTTGGGGCTTTACTTTAGATGCTTTGAAGGTAATGATGGTTTAGTGTTTACTACGTGATTTTGTATGTAAATTCCGCATGCACCATATATGGACGCTAGGGTTGTATTGATGTCAAAGTCTTCAAAATGAGGTGGAGGTCAACTTACCTCTAGATATTCGAACGGGAACCCGGTATCGAAGACGACATAGTTAACAGCATTAGGATGTGCATGATTACGCATGGGGCATGTTTTTCAACTTGAAGCGAGACCAGAGAGTTATTTACACCGTTGTGATTCAGAGAGGGTCTTTTATACGATACTGCAACAGACTAATCCGTACCCGTGTGTGGGATAAGAACCTAGAGAGGGTAAATGCGGGGCCAGAAAGAGCCTAGATTTAAACCCGTATATTCTAGACTAGCAAGATACCCGTGCTTCGCTACGGTATTATACTGAAATTTATAATTGAATGCTTATTGTTTTATAAAAAATCCGCCGAAATTCGCGATCTGACTGCTTTTCTGAGAGAATCCGCTAAAACTCGCAATCTGACTCGTTTTCTAATACATTACGGCAAGTTTCCTCCCATTTTTCAATCTTTATTTCCAGCAATAGATTTCGTACTTCCCGGGCTAGGTCCAGGTATTCCACCCGGTCAGTTGGGTCCCTAAATCTGTGCCATCTTTTCCTATAAGCATTTTTAATATGGATCAAATCCTTCAAGAGATCCGGCGTGGTGTCGTCTTGGGTGCCTTGACGATACTGAGCCCGCAGCCGGACTGCATTCTTACTCATTACCCGTCCAGGACCCGTTTCCAGCGCGGTCCTCACATTTGACGATGGAACATATTATTATTATTATTATTATTATTATTATTATTATTATTATTATTATTATTATTATTATTATTATTATTATTATTATTATTATTATCAGATGTTCTGGACCCCACAGCAAGATGCAAGACCGCTACTTGGCGGTAAATTACATCTGCTGCCATTGTCATTGTTGACAATGTGACAAGCACCATTGTCGCGCGTAGGCAAGTGTGCGGGATTTCTGGCGATACGAATGACATACTTCCGTGCATTATTGGCCTTATTATACAAGTGAACAATAAGACGGTCAATCTCATTCCTATCGTTTATTTCAAATGTGTTTACATTTTTATTTATATGCCAGGAGAATATACTGTAATCTAAGAACGTTCTCCGAAGGAAAAATGGCTGTTGAAAACGAACCCAGGAAAGATTAAAAACGATCGGTTTATGATCAGAATAAGTACATCGAAAATCTACAGCCTGTTTCCAGTCATTCGATAGGGTCAGGAATGGAATGAATAAAGCCCCTTCTAGCTTCAACAATAGGAATTGTGCCGGCTGCCGAAGCATTCCTCCGGGGCAATGATCGATGAATGACAAATGAAATGAAATATTGGACAGTGTTGCTGGAATGAATGATGTCAGGGAAAAACCTGAGCATCCGGAGAATAACCTGTCCCGCCTCCGTTTCGTCCAGCACGAATGTCACATGCACTGACCGGGATTTGAACCACGGAACCCAGCTCTGAGAGGCCGGCGCGATGCCGCCTGAGCAACGGAGGCTCCTTATAAGTACATTATGATCAGCAAAATCAATTGGTCTCACCTCCTTTTACACCCCACCGCCGTTAAGTTTATTTACCCCCCCCCAAAGAATTGAAAGATGACGTGTTTCTTTATGTGTAAAGGAGATTCCAAACACCAACGTTCGCGTCTATTACCTTCAGTTTTGAGATGTAAGTATCCCCACGAAAATAATTCATTTTTTCACTTTCACACTCCCCCCCCAAGTGAATTTTCCAGCAAAAAATACGTGTTTCTTTAATAGTAAGGGATCTTCTAAATGCCAATTATAACGACTCTAACTTCTTCAGTTTTTATTTATGTGTCCTCATGAAAGGAATTCACCTCCTCTTCACTCCCGCCCCCCAAGATGGTTCCCCCCCTCAAAACGCGCTTTTCTTTGTTTTTAAAGGAGATCAAAATATCCATATTCACGTCTGTATCTACTTTAGTTTTTATTAGACGTATATATTCTCATACAATTAAGTCAATTAAATTTTCAATTCCTTCACCCCCCCACTTCATTGGATTTTCCGAGAATACGTGTTTCTTTACTTTAAAGCAGATTCCAAATAGCAAATTTCACGTCTGTAACATCTTCATTTTTGAGATATCAGTAGCCTACTTAAAAGAATTCAACACCATTTTCAGTCATTTTTACCCCCCCTCCACCCAAGTGGAATTTTCGAAAACTAAAAATACACGTTCCTTTATTTTTAATAGAGATAAAAATTACCATTTTTCACTTCTGTAACATGTTAAGTTTTTTGAGATATACTGTAGAAATTCTCATTTCAAAATTTCACCCCTTTTTAGTTCCCCTTAAGTGGAGTTTCCAAAAACAAACCACCTATGTTTCTTTACAATTACAGGAGATTCCAAATACTCATATTTTACGTCTGAAACATTTTACGTTTCCAAGATATTCTGTAGATATAGTCTTTCAAAAAATTCACCCCAATTTGTCATTCCTGTTTAGCCGCCATTAATTGGATTTTCCAAAAGAAAAAAATATGTGTTTATTTTTAAAGGAGATCCCATATACAAATTTTCAGTTCTCTAATATCTTCAGTTTCTGAGATATGTTTCCTCATTAAAGGCATTCAACCCATTATTCACCCTTTTACACCCCTCCTATTGGGATTTACAGATAGCCAAAAAATACATGTTCCTTTATTTTTAAGGGAGATTCTAAATACCAATTTTTACACCTGTAAACTTTTAAGGTTTTAAGATGTAGGCACACTGATTTTAAAAATTCACCCCCCTTTCCATCCCCCATTATTTGGATTTTCCAAAAACGACAAAATACCTGTTTCTTTATTTTTAAAGTAGATCCCAAATACCAATTTTCAGGTCTGTAATATCTTCAGGTTTTAAAATATAAGTAGCCTCATTAAAGGCATTCAACCCCTTTTTCACCCTCTTCCACCCTTCCTATTGGGATTTTCCAAAAACAAAAAATACGACTTTCTTTTTTTAAAGGAGATTCTAAATACAAATTTTTACATCTATAAACTTTAAAAGTTTTGAGATATAGATACACTAATTTTAAAAATTCGCCCCTTATCACCCCCCCCCCCATTAAATGGATTTTCCAAAAACAAAAAATACGGTTTCTTTATTTTTAAAGGAGATCCTAAACACCAATTTTCAGGTCTGTAATATCTTCAGGTTCTGAAATATAAGCATTCTCTTTAAAGGCATTCAACCCCTTTTTCACCCCTTTTCACCCCTCCTATTGGGATTTTCCAAAAACAAAACAATACGTGTTTCCTTATTTTTAAAGAAGATTCTAAGTACCAAATTTCACATTTGTAAACTTTCAAAATTTTGAGATATAGATACTCCCATTTTAAAATTTCAACCCCCTTTTCACCCCCTTAGCGACGGAATATCCAAAAAATTTCTCTTAGCGAGCACCTACATCTTAACATGAATATATCCCCAAAATTTCATTTCTTTATGTCCAGTAGTTTTGGCTCGGCGATGATGAATCAGTCAGTCAGTCAGTCAGTCAGTCAGGACAAGTTATTTTATATATATAGATGTGAGGCGTGAGAAACCGTAAAGAGAACAGGCGATCCTCATGAGAGATGCGAATTGTATATTTGAGTGCAGGCTGGTGAGAGGCCTGCTTGCGGCATAATATTAGGACACAGTTTGGTGTGTCATAATGAGATGCAAGTTTAGCTCAGACACCGGCCTCTCTGACAGTGTGTTGAAAGACGATAATGCTTTTTAAAGCCAAGAGGGGAAAGGTCTGTTGTCCCCAACGCAGGTAAAGACTGTCAATGTTGGTCGACTGAGTCGCAATGATTGAATTGGGTGTAAACACAAACCCGTAATCTAGACCGAGGCAGGTTAGTTCTGTTTGCGTGTAAAAGTATTTCGCCGTTCACTTTCTGTCCACAGCTGACAAGGGGGTGCTGAGTTAGCCGGCAATTATCCACCGTGCGTAATACATGGCAGTTGACATGCAGAGCCCTAGAGGTCTTGCGTTCGGGACAAAGGACCCCAGACGATGACGTCCAATGTATATATCTGTTTTATTTTTCAGGATGTGTTCATTTTGACCTTGTGTGTGTTTGTCCGATGTGCTTCGTCCACTATTATTGTATGCATCGTTGATAAAGGGATTTAGAGCACGTGCTGATATTGAGATTGTGAGGTTCTGTTCCCTCTCCAGTTTGTTTCGAGCGGATCCCGTGATTGTAAATTCAATGTCTTTTCGGGGGTATATGCTAGTCCCAAGCAAGTGTTTATTATATTTGTTTACCGAATAGTTCGGATTTGTTTAATCAGGCCAATATGTGCGAGTCTATAATTATATTTCGTGTAAAGAGATGATTCAGATGGAGGCTACGTACCATGCACATTTTAGTTTGTTTGAACCCTACGTCAAAAACACATTAATACCACCGTATTCCACAATAATATTTGTAATTTGGGTTCGAGACCCGTGTTTCTATTTAAAATTGTGAAGGCTAATTTTATTTTAATATATTTTTGTATTTGGGAAAAGTATCATTCTTTCTAAACTTTATTGTTAATAAATCTTTCTACCCATTTATTTCTTCGAGTTCTCATTTACGAATAATGTATTCTAGAACCTGTCCTATGATTTTAATTTAATTTTAGATAGACCTTTCGATCCATACTTTTATGACCGAACGTACCACGCAGAGTCTCCTCTGAGCGAGGCAAAATGAAGGACAGGGGAAGGTACAATACCTATAGTTGTATTGTTTTACTACAATCTTGAATTGTTATTGTTGTTCTGCATTCCATAAACAATGACTGTTACTTAGTCAATTGAGGGGATTGCTGGGAAATTTATCACAGACGATGCTGTTAGATGCCTTCATGACTTAGATGTTTAATGTTGAGTACATTCATACAAACTAACTGATATCCCCATCTTATTAACACACACACTGTGTGAGGATATTGAAGGAAATATAGTAGGCCCTAAGATTTCTGCGGGGCCAGGGCAACATTTGATGACTGGTCTGATTTTTCTCCACAATTCACGTAAATGCCGGTATGGTAAAATTTTTGAAACTGAGCTCGATAGCTGCAGTCGCTTAAGTGCGTCCAGTATCCAGTAATCAGGAGACAGTGACTTCGAACCCCATAGGTGGATGTCTCAGAGCAGTTTACCTGATGATAACGTATGAACTATACCAGTATACATGTCGTTCTATTTCAAAGTGTTATAAAACATATTATACCGATAACGAGATGTTGGATAGTATATGAATGTTTGGTTTAACACTTCTTCATTGTTTATAATAAACGATAAATGGTATAAAATCTTCATCTATTCATAAACCTGCATGCTATTGATATAATCCTTTATTAGCACTGTTACCGTGTTTTCGTGGAACACAGAGGTGAAAGAAGGTGTGGACTGGAATGGGTCTATCTACGAAAGTCGACCGAGCTCGATAGCTGCAGTCGCTTAAGTGCGGCTAGTATCCAGTATTCGGGAGATAGTAGGTTCGAACCCCACTGTCGGCAGCCTTGAAAATGGTTTTCCGTAGTTTCCCATTTTCACACCAGGCAAATACTGGGGCTGTACCTTAATTAAGGCCACGGCCGCTTCCTTCCCACTCCTAGCCCTATCCTGTCCCCTCGTCGCCATAAGACCTATCTGTGTCGGTGCGACGTAAATCAACTAGCAAAAAAAAAAAAAAACCGAAAGTCGAAGATTGACAACTTTAAAATAGAGGTTATATTTCTTTTCAGATATTTTGGTGAAAGAACAAAATTTCAGGTACATAGCGATTTTGAAAGAAAAATAGGAAACCCAAGGATTGGTAATTTACAATTTTGAGCTTCAAGCTCCTGATTTACAAGTTTCCAACGTCGCTAATATTGAGTTTAGTTAGACAGATAAGGAGAGAGATCTCCCAAAACACAATTTTCAAGAGCACTTGGCTCCAGCGATTTCAAAGGCGGCCTCCCAAAGGCCTCACTCAATAGTACACAGAAAACTATTACATAAACACAAAAGAGCTGACATTTTCTACAAATTCTGCCAAGGAGACCGCGCTCCCAAACCCGTAACTTTTCCTAGAACGTCTTTGCTCGATACAATTACACCTTTAAGCCTCTCTGGGCACAACCTGAAATTTACAGTACCAAATGAATTTTAGTTGTCACAGGGGTATCTAGTACCCATTGTACTGGGCCTTCGTGAAAAAGAACAGCTTAAGTTACTGGCCCAAACTCAAAAAATGTATGGAGGCGTACAATTGCACTCCCAGAAATGAAGGTTAAAACCCTACTTGGGCTTGCAGCCCGACGATGCAGAGGCTAATCCCACACTACTGAGGTGACTAGAAGGACATGTTAATTTATGATTTACAGGAGAAAAACAGTTACAAAATCGTAGTCACCTCAAGATTAATTTAAGGAGAATTCGAAAGGGTAACGCACTCTCTATCCCCGATTTACAGTTTAAGTCTTTAGGACTTGCATGAAATTTTAAATGAGAAAGAAGGTTTACATTTTAGAAGACAGGCGGTTACATAGTTAAATATTAGAAACTTCCCCTCGGGTACAGCTTTCGGAGATAACTACAGAGCTAGAAAACTGGTGGCCATTACCTGGGCTGATGTTCTGCCTGCCGAAGATTGAGGCCCTCTCCTCCTGTCTTAACACACACACTCAGTAAGTCAACGATCAATAAGACAAGTTAGTCCAAAAAAGCTACAGCTTTTACACCCGAGGGGAATCTTCGAGAAGGCTCTGGACTAAATCCGGACACACCTTCTCATTTCTATTGGCGGATAAAGTAGGTAGAAGAAACGTTTGATTGGCTGAAAAATAAATACAGAAAATTGGTGATTGGTCAGACTCCAAAGTTGGCGGGATGGGAACGAAGTGTTGCAAACCTTGAAATATAAAATATAGTGAAAGTCAATTCAGTTGAGAAAACCTATAAACACGAAACTTCTTTAAATTTCTAGTTATTCGACTTTGCACCAGAGTGCATGACATCAGTTCTTTAAATAGAGACATCTATGGAGAAAAGTCCAAATTTCATGAAATAGTTGTTGCAACCAGTGATACACCAAAACAAAACAAAGAAACCCAGTCAGTTTAGAAAACTTTAAAATAATACATTACTCTATCATTTAGTAGTGACACCTTCTGAGCAATGTCCCAACTTCATGCACTAGCAGTTTCAAGTTTTGTATGATAGATAACGAAGTAGTAAAATTTACCGTTATAACAACGACATCTAGAATAAGATACAAAAGTTGAAAACTAGAACAGCAGCTGGAATTGATAGTATTGGGATATAGTACCATATTTGAAGTACTTATTTCATTATTGTTTGCATGAAGGAGCTGTACCAAATGAACGGAAAGTTGCTATAGTAGCCCCTGTGCATAAAGGAAAGGCTGATAGACAAGGTACAAGGTACAAGCACAACCGAGAAAACTGTCTGATAACAGTTCAGAAACACTCATTATGTCATGTTCCTGGCAGCCCATGTGACAACGACAGGAGTGCAGCAATGTTTTGACTGCTTAATTGGTCATCCTACCAAGTGTAATTGCTTTCGATGACTTCGATACTCCACATCAATTTAAAACTTAAGCAACAAATTACTAATTTTTCAATACGAAAGATTGATGGCAAAACGACTAATACCATTAAGTTCGATGTCATACTTGACCATCCTAACAAGTTCCGTTGTATTCAGTTGTTGTGGTATAACGCGAACAGTTCCCATGTGAGGGTGCTAAAGTGCTATTCATGGGTGACATGTATCAATGGAATCGGTAGTTGGGCTGTTTCAAATTCCATTACTCCGAACGTTCGTCTGACAACTTGCTGGCACAGAATGTGAGCATCCGCTGGAGGATAAGGTTGTCTATAGCACGCACATATGGGAGCATAGGAAATGCATATGGTTTTGTAGAGTTACGTTGTATTTCGTTGTCCTTACATCAAGAAGATTTTGGCTTGTTAAGTCTCTCGGCCTGGGAAATAATATTTGAGTCCAGTGGCCACATTCATCGTTGTCGCAATGCATGCACACACAGATAGAGAATCTGCCACCTGGGCGACTGCCCTAAATGCAGATCAGTATTGATTGATTTGATTTGATTGATATTTTGTCCAGCGGTCGTGTGTAAATTCTTTGAAGTACCTCCAAACGTGCCGGCATTGTTAACCATGGCGGTAGCTGTGCGTGCTAAATCATGAGTTCTTCCGTTCGCCACTGGTAACAAGATATCGAGTTTCAGTAGGGTATAGTATTTTTATTCCAACACTGACTCATATGGCGAGCTATGTAACTTCTTTAGGTTTATCATGCCAACTTTGACAGTTAGTGGGCTTATTTGTAGCCTTTAAATGGGCCGTTGTGTGGTCCTCTCAGTAACGCCGTTGTGCGCGATCTTTTCCAGATGCGTGGATATGGAAATAATTGGAGAAGAAACATACGTATTGCAGTCACCCCCACCTCGTCCCAGGCCGCACTGATATCACAAAGGCATCGTTCGTATTTGGCGCGGGATCTTGCCAGGTCTCCACTAATACGCTCTTCGTCTCGGCCCACACGTTCTCGATGGCCAGTCAATAAGCTTGACCTGACCTAACCTTGGCTTGCGAACCGATCCTGAATGAATCAGGACGTATGGACCGGAGACAGGTTCTGCTGAAATCGTGTAACATCGGCAGGATGAAGCACTCACACAGAAGGGACCGTGATATTTTCCAAAATGTGCACATATTGCCCTGCTGTGAGACGTTATTCGATTCTGGGCAACATTCCTATCCCGCGAGAGCTCATCCAACCCCGACACACAACAGATGCTCGGCCAGAGCGCCGATGATCGGCCACATATGTTGGATTATGTCGGGTGTCGAAAGGGCGAAACATGCGTACCGGCCTATCGTTCGCCGAGGAAAGCGTGCTCTCGTCGGAAAATATGACCTTCGAAAAATCACGTATCACATTGTCCTCGGCAAACGGAAGGCGGTACACGCTTTACTCACCAGAGAATTTTTGATTCTTAGTCTCCCTCCGAGATTGTAACCCTGCCTCATTCAGGCGTCTCAGGGCGGTCCTCGAGCTGCCGGGGAAACGCGCAGTATAGCTTAGCTGCACGGCGTTCATGAATGCGCTCGAATAGGCTCCCGTTCCCAGTTCGAGACACGCCACGCAGCCGAGCCAGTACGTCAGCTTACGTCTCCTGATTCTTGAAAATATCCGTACTTTGTTTGATGCCGTATCGTTGTCCAGTCACTGCTGCGGTTAGATTTCCTTGTTGAACGAGGGTAACTATCCCCTCACGGATGTGAGGCCCTTGGTGTGCCATAATTGCCGGTAGAATTACTTAGACCTACCCGTGAGTAATAACTTTAGTGAGGGCATCCTGCAATCTGATTAGTTTGCCTGCTGTTGCTGCCGGCGGAGTGCAACAAAAACATTTCAAGCGGATTCGAACCAGTTATCCTCCCACTGTAAACCTAGCTCCGTACCCACTGGGCTACGGCACATCATGAACAGGCATGCATATAACGCCTATTAATCTGCCTGTTACCTCCAACCTCACTCGTATTTAAGATCCTTTACAGGGAACGGTGCTATCTAATTGCTTCTCACACTCCCAGATACTCCATTTCTGATGGCATCTTCGATATTAATAATGCATTATTGACCCTGAGTATCGAACTAGGAACCGCAACATCATGGCTGCATTTTACAAGTGCTCTTCAATGTACAGTAGAACTTGGGATATTTCAGCGTGCTCACCATTTGTGTCGGAAAATGTACATTAGATTAATAGTTCGCAGTGGTCTAGAATTTTCGTAATATCATCCCACTGGGTTAGTTCTGATTCTATTCCCGGCAGTTCTATGAATTTAAGAATGATTTACATACTAGATCGGCGTTCACAGCCTGAGATAACACAAAGTAAAAAGTAATAAAAAAAACTCCCGAGCGAGTTGGCTGTGCAGTTCACTTCGCGAAGGTATGATCTAGCATTCGGGAAATAGAGGGTTCGAATCCCACTGTTGGCAATCCTGAAGATAGTTTTTTGTATTACTACGATGTTAAAGCACTAGCAAAAATGTCAACCTTCAGCTTTACGTGAAATACAAACCTCGGGGACTTCAAATTTCAATAAGCGCTCGTGCGTTGGTAGAGATTAGAACCACGGCCGCATTGGTGAGATGCCGGTTACGATGTCACTTGGCTATGACGCTCGTAAGAAACTCTTGATCAAGATACTCACAAGGTCGTATTTGAAGCAATATCATTCATTTACCTCGGAAAGAGAATCTCCTCTACATCCCAGCTAATAATATTGTGATATTCTCTCTTCCGGTAAGTGGAAGATACGTTGACGAGACTTCTAAACTTGCAAGTTGCTTTACGTCGCACCGACACAGATAGGTCTTATGGCGACGATGGGATACGAAGGGGCTAGGAGTGGGAAGGAAGCGGCCGTGGCCTTAATTAAGGTACAGCCCCAGCATTTGCCTGGTGTGAAAATGGGGAAACCACGGTAAACCATCTTCAGGGCTGCCGACAGTGGGGTTCGAACCTACTATCTCCCGAATACTGGATACTGACCGCACTTAAGCGACTGCAGCTATCGAGCTCGGTCTTCTAAACTTGAATGTATTTTATTTTATTTTTACACTTCAATCGACCGAGCGTTTTGGTCGTGCGCTTAGGGTCGCACGGCTGTGAGCTTGCATTCGGTAGATGGTGGGTTCGAATCCCACCGTCGGCAGCACTGAAGATGGCTTTCCGTGTTTTCCCATTTTATTTCTATTTGTTTTACGTCACACCGACACCGTCTTATGGCGACGATGGGAGAGGAAAAGTCTAGGAATGGGAAGGAAGCGGCCGTGGCCTTAATTTGCCTGTGTGAAAATGTTTTCCCACTTTTACGCCAGAAAAATGCTGAGGCTATACCCTAATGTAGGCTACGACCGCTACCTCCACAATCCCAGCTCTTTCCCATCCCTGTGCCGAAAACCTTCGATATGTTAGTGCGACGTTCAACAACTAGAAGGAATTCAATCGTTAAGAAAACTTGTTGATGTGTCGAGCGCTTTTATTTTAGTAGGGCTAGGTGGCTCATTATACATACATAATACATTATCATTATAGACTGTTATGCCTTTCAGCGTTCAGTCTGCAAGCCTCTGTGAATTTACTAAACGTCGCCACAATCCTCGATTTGTAACTAGTGTTGTGGCCTCATTTAGTTCTGTACCTTTTATCTTTAATTCGTTAGAAACCGAGTCTAACCATCGTCGTCTTGGTCTACCTCTACTACTCTTACCCTCCATAGCAGAGTCCATTATACTCCTAGGTAACCTATCCTCCTCCATTCGCCTCACATGACCCCACCACCGAAGCCGGTTTATGCGTACAGCTTCATCCATCGAGTTCATTCCTAATTAACCTTTATCTCCTCATTCCGAGTACCATCCTGCCATTGTTCCCACCTGTTTGTACCAGCAATCATTCTTGCTACTTTCATTTCTGTTACTTGTAACTTATGAATAAGGTATCCTGAGTCCACCCAGCTTTCGCTCCCGTAAAGCAAAGTTGGTCTGAAAACAGACCGATGTAAAGATAGTTTCGTCTGGGAGCTGACTTCCTTCTTACAGAATACTGTTGATCGCAGCTGCGAGCTCACTGCATTAGCTTTACGACACCTTGATTCAATCTCACTTACTATATTACCATCCTGGGAGAACACACAACCTAAATACTTGAAATTATCGACCTGTTCTAGCTTCTAGCTTTGTATCACCGATCTGACATTCAGTTCTCTTGAATTTCTTACCTACCGACATCAATTTAGTCTTCGAGAGGCTAATTTTCATACCATACTCATTGCACCTATTTTCTAGTTCCAAGATATTAGACTGTAGGCTTTCGGCACAATCTGCCATTAAGACCAAATCGTCAGCATAGGCCAGACTGCTTACTACATTTCCACCTAACTGAATCCCTCCCTGCCATTTTATTCCTTTCAGCAGATGATCCATGTAAACTACAAACAGCAAAGGTGAAAGATTACAGCCTTCTCTAACCCCTGTAAGTACCCTGAACCAAGAACTCATTCTACCATCAATTCTCACTGAAGCCCAATTGTCAACATAAACGCCTTTGATTGATTTTAATCTACTCCTAATGCCATAGTCCCCCAGTACAGTGAACATCTTTTCTCTCTTTATTCTGTCATCTGCTTTTTCTAGATCTACGAAACATAAACACAACTGCCTTTTCCTCTCGTAGCATTTTTCAATTACCTGGCGCATACTGAAAGTCTGATCCTGACAGCCTCTCTGTGGTCTAAAACCACACTGGTTTTCATCCAGCTTCCTCTCAACGACTGATCGCACCCTCCCTTCCAAGATGCCAGTGAATACTTTGCCTGGTATACTAATCAATGAGATACCTCGATAGTTGTTGCAATCCTTCCTGTTCCCTTGCTTATAGATAGGTGCAATTACTGCTTTTGCCCAATCTGAAGGTACCTTACCAGCACTCCATGCTAATTTTACTACTCTATGAAGCCATTTCATCCCTGCCTTCCCACTATACTTCACCATTTCAGGTCTAATTTCATCTATTCCTGCTGCCTTATGACAATGGAGTTTATTTACCATCATTTCCACTTCCTCAAGTATAATTTCACCAACATCATTTTCCTCCTCCCCATGAGCTTGGCTGTTCACACCACCACCAGGATGATTTTCTTTTACATTAAGAAGATGTTCAAAATATTCCCTCCACCTCTCCTGTGATTCCCTGGGATCTATTATGAGTTCACCTGAATTACTGAAAACACTGTTCATTTCCTTTTTCCCTCCCTTCCTAAGATTCTTTATTACTGTCGAGAAAGGTTTCCCTAATGCTTGACCTAGCCTTTCCAGGTTGTTACCAAAATCTTCCCAGGACTTCTTTTTGGATTCAACAACTATTTGTTTCGCTCTGTTTCTTTCATCTACGTACAACTCCCTGTCTGCCTCGGTCCTTGTTTGGAGCCATTTCTGATAAGCCTTCTTTTTACGTTTACAAGCTGCTCTCACTTCATCATTCCACCAAGAAGTTCGCCTTTTCCCATCTTTACATACAGTTGTTCCTAGGCATTCCCTTGCTGTTTCTACTACAGCATCACTGTATGCCATCCATTCACTTTTATCCTGAACCTGCTTACTGTCTACTGTTCGAAACTTCTCACTAATCATATCCATGTACTTCTGTCTAATGTTCTCGTCCTGGAGATTTTGTACCCTTATTCGTTTGCAGACAGATTTCACTTTCTCTACCCTAGGCCTATAGATACTTAGTTCACTACAGATCAGATAGTGGTATGTATCATCGAAAAATCCGCGGAAAACTCGTACATTCCTAACAGATTTCCTGAATTCAAAGTCTGTTAAGATATAGTCTATTATGGATCTGGTACCTCTAGCCTCCCATGCGTAGCGGTGAATAGCCTTATGCTTGAAGAATGTATTCGTAACAGCTAAACCCATACTAGCACAGAAGTCCAGCAAACGCTTCCTATTCCCATTAGCTTCCATATCTTCCCCACATTTACCAATCACCCTTTCGTATCCTTCAGTTCTATTCCCAACTCTCGCATTGAAATCGCCCATTAGCACTATTCTATCCTTGCTGTTGACCCTGACCACGATGTCACTCAATGCTTCATAAAACTTGTCAACTTCATCCTCATCCGCACCCTCACATGGTGAATACACGGACACGATTCTAGTCCTAATTCCTCCAAATGACAAATCTACCCACATCATTCGCTCATTTAAGTGCCTAACAGAAACTATGTTCCGTGCAATGGTATTCCTGATAAAGAGCCCTACCCCAGACTCTGCCCTTCCCTTTCTAACACCCGTCAAGTACACTTTATAATCTCCTATATCTTCCTCGTTATCTCCCCTTACCCGAATATCACTTACTCCTAGCACATCCAAATGCATCCTCTTTGCTGACTCAGCCAGTTCTACCTTCTTTCTTCCATAAGCCCCATTAATATTGATAGCTCCCCATCGAATTCCATTTCGTTCGCCAAGTTGTTTCCAAGGAGTCCCTCGCCTGTCAAATGGGAGTGGGACTCCATTACTCCCATAGGTCTGGGGCTTGCTTAAAGTGTTCTGAGCTCGGTAAATTCATGAAGCAGGATGCTGCCCTACTTGCACATAGTCCAAGTGAGGATCTCTCCTCTAACGGGTTATGGACCACCGGTGAATTGTATAGTCCTAGCCGCCTGAGCACAAGGAGGGCCACGACTCAGAATATGTCCGAGATGCCCACTCCCATTCCATAGCAACTGGTATCCCGACTCTCAGGACCACTTACTAGGCCACTCAGCCGTTGCCCATGGTTCACGAACTAGGACGTGACTACAGTAACCCACAAACATGAACCACTAGGTGGCTCAGTATTGTTTAATTTTTTCTCCAGTGAGACTTAGATTCCAGTTTTATGATGTATTTAGCAATATAAATTTTGTGCTCCATAAAACTATAAACAAAAAACTATAGGTCCCACAGTTGATGATCACTTTACACTCTAAGTTTGTTTCATTTTAGTAGGCTATTCATTTTTTATTATTGTAATAGTGATAGTATTTTAAAACATTACCGCAATTTACTGCCTTTCCACCGGACTTCGCCAGTAGGGTATATACATGATCTGGCGTTTTCATAAAATATATGCCACACTGATTCAAAATATCACACAGAATTTTTTAAAAAGTGATGAGTTGGCTATGCACAGATAACAGCTCCAAGCAATATAAATATTTAAAATAATGTACGAAAAGTCACGTGACGAAAGTACGAGATCTCATTTGTCTGGTGTCGGCATCAGTGGCTTAGACGGCTGAGGCGCTGACTTTCTGACCCCAACTTGGCAGGTTCGATCCTGCCTCAGTCCGGTGGTATTTGAAGGTGCCCATATACGTCAGCCTCGCGTCGGTAGGTTTACTGGCACGTAAAATAACTGCTGCGTGACTAAATTCCTCCACCCCGGCGTCTTCGAAAACGCAAAAGTAGTTAGTGGGACGTAAAGCAAATAGCGTTATTATTCATTTGTCTGACGCATCGTTTAATTTGACTCTATTAGCGGACGAAATAACACCTTGTATTCTTTAGAAAACGTGGTCCGACTCGTTGGCTGAATGGTCAGCGTACTGACATTCGATTCAGAGGGTCCCGGGTTTGATTCCCGGCCGGGTCGGGGATTTGAATCGCTTCTGATTAATTCTTCTGGCTCGGGGAGTGGGTGTATGTGTCCGTCCCAACACACTCTTCACAATATTCAGACAACCTACCACACTACCAACCATCACAGAAACACGCAATAGTGATTACATCCCTCCTAATAGGGTTGGCGTCAGGAAGGGCATCCGGCCGTAAACAGGGCCAAATCGGCATGCTCGACGCAGTTCGCACCCGCGACTCCACAGGTATGAGGAAAGCGGTAGGAAAAGAAGAATAAGAAGAATAAAAAAAGAAGATTCTTTAAAAAAACGTGGATACAGTTCACAATTTCTCTTTTATTTCGGAGTCTGGTTAAGTTCAATTTGTATACGTTGTGTAATAATTTGAGTGTTATTTAATTCTTTGGTTGCCGGTTCGTGAAACATAGGTTGCAGATCCAACATGGCGGGGCCTCCGACGGCCTAACAATGCACCGAACAGGCTCTTCAACTTCGGCGCATTATTCACAGCTACTGAATAACGCGAAAGTTGAGTGACAAAGATGAAGGATTAGAGCTTGAAAATGCCTTTTTCCTTGCCATGCGGACAATACGGGCCGCAGCCATAGAAAAGAGCCTCTAGAAGGGAGTGTGGCCCCTGACACTGTTTCGTGACGGACACTGGCCTGGACACTGGACAAAGTGTGAATTAATGATCAGCGAATTACCTTCATTAGCGCGGGATATACAATGTACTGGCTACGACTAAAAGATGGTGGAGCCGCCATGTCTGTTTCAAACTCACCGCTATTCTTATTTTCAACGTAGGCTTATATGGTAATCCAGGGGCTGCACATTATGCGAGCTCTATCGGAGACCATATGAACATTGCTTTCATGACAACTGATAAAAATGAAATGGCGTATGGCTTTTAGTGCCGGGAGATGCCAAGACGGGTTCGGCTCGCCAATTGCAGGTCTTTTGATTTGACACCCGTAGGCGATCTGCGCGTCGTGATGAGGATGAAATGATGATGAAGACACACATACACCCAGCCCCCGTGCCAGGTAAATTAACCAATGATAGTTAAAATTCCCGACCCTGCCGGGAATCTAACCCGGGACCCCAGTGACCAAAGGCCAGCACTCTAACCATTTAGCCATGGAGCCGGACATGACAACTGATCACAGCTGGCAAATAGTGACAAGGAAAAGTGGTTGCATTAGTTTCAGTTTGAATTCTTCTATATAAATATTATTTTTGGGTGGGTCCCTGGCACTCACGGAGAAAGGATCTCCCCTCCCTACAACTTCAGGAATCGTAAAACATTTTTCTATGATTCCAACATCCGAACCGCTCACCAAAGTGCACTGAATTTTACTTTTTGGACTCAACATGACTCATGAACAGACAATTAGGCAGAAATTTTATAAGTGGAGGATAGTTCCAATATTCACTAATAGTCTACATCACACACTGCCTCAAAGGAAGTAGCCTATTTATCAAGTAGCTGTTTCCCGCGGCTTCTCTCCCGTGGATTTCTTAGTTTGATGAAAGTATTCACTCCTTGGTTCTGCAGTAACACATTATCTGAAATTCCCTAAAGTATAAAAACTCTCCGAAAAATTTAGTTTCATTTATCCCAGTAAATCTTTGTGAACCACGTTTATGATATTGCCTTTTGGGGCTAGGATGACCAGGCTATTGGCAGAGCTAACTCTAGAACGTACGACATAGAAACAGTCCTCTGTCAAGTCGAGAACAAAAACCTGTTTGTTTATTTTTAAAGGAGATTCCAAATACCTATTTCCACGTCTGGAACATCTTCAGTTTTGAGATACGAGTATCCTCATAAAAAGTATTCAACTATTTTTTCACGGCTTTTCACCCCCGTCAAGTGACTTTTCTGACAACACAAAATGCATATTTCTTTGTTTATAAAGGAGATTCCAAATACAAATTTTCACGTCTGTAATATGTTAAGTTTATGAATATACTGCAGATATACTCTAGTGGCGTATACTGAGGGCTACCAAGACTATCGGTGAAGCCCAAACCTCAAATGCGAACGATGGAAATCTAAAGCACATTATAATGTAAGTATCTGACCCATTGTTCCATTTACAAACCTTGAAAGAAATGAGAAAAAACGTCGCACGTATTTCTGAGAGCAAGGCATCGGAGACTGATATTGCAGCCCGGATTCTCGTCCCTTTCCCCTCGACTCACCTTAGGCGGCTTGCTGCTGTATGCCTCATAAGCGCAGGGACTGCGGAGGATAGGTGTGCTAGGCTTCGGTCCGTCAGATCGCCACTGCTATCAACCATGCGTTAATCGTCATATATACTTCCTCAACTCATACTTCTGACTTAAATACCAGCAGTCTATCTATATAATGAACTCCCGTTTACTTCTACATCCTTGTAGGAGGACATTGCAGGGCTGCTGTTATAGGAGTAATACAGTTTCCTTTTTTTTATATGTAGATCTGCTAAAAAAGGAATGAAATATTTCAGATTCGTGTTTTCCTTTGTTCGTTGGAATCGAACCCGTGATCATGGGTCGGACACCACCACTGATCTCCCGAGGAAGCTAATTAACCTGTGAACGATGGGTACGAGCGCTGTAAAATTCAAAATGTTGTTATTATTACGGAGTTATCCGTGGAAGGCAGAGGTGAAAGAAGGTGCGGGCTGGAATGGGTCTAAGTACAAAGCTGAAAGATGAATTAAAATTTCAATAAAGGTTATATTTTCAATAGTAGAAAAACTTAACAAATTTCACATAGAATTTAAACAAATAACAACTACTCGACCACTATCCACTAATCAGGTACAAGGTATTATTTTACAAACGAACGCCCGAGTTTCGGGGTCTTTACAAGTTCTGGGCTTTGAGCCCCAATTACACAATCCTTGAGCTACTAGCCCAACTTTACCAAGGGACACTCATTTGATCAAAGGGCAGAAAACCCCTTCATTCAAGGAGCACTTGCTCCCACCTAGTAATGTCAAGCCTCCCAGAGGCACCTTTCAAAACACCAGAAAGAGCTGACCCGCTCTCAATCTTTCAAGCCTATTCAAGGCAATACCATACCTTACAATCACATGCCATCAATGCACAACTTACAAGCATTAAACAGAGGTATCTCGTACCCAGCCTACAGGGCCTTAAAAGAAAAAATAATAGGTTCATTTAAATGGCCCTAAATGCAAAAAGAATGGAGGCGTGTATCAGCACTCCCAAATACACTTTTAAAAACCTAAGAGGCACTAGGCCGATGACACAGGGGCTATTCCCAAACTAGGGAGGTGACTCGTATAAGAAAAATTTTAAAACATTAAGGAAGAGTAGAAAATCGGTTACGAAAACTTAGTCACCTCCAATCAAATGAAGTGGAGCTCGAGAGGGTAAAGCACTCTCTATCCCCGAATTACAGTTAAAGATAAATGAAGTTTTACAAAGACTGAAAAAAGGTTTACATGTTTCAAGTGATAGGTTACATATTAGAGGTTTCGGACCTTCCCCGCGGTTTAGACTGCTGAGCTAGCGAGAAATAAAGATGTTAAGTGGCCATTACCTTGTAGAAGAGCTGCTGCCGGATGAAAGAGGCGCTTCCCGCCTCCTGCTACACTTCCATACGCTAGGCTAGATGTTGTCCGAGTGGCCAGGAGCCATGAAAATCAGCAGTTTTTATACACTCGGGGAAGATTCGAGACCTTTCATGAATAATTAATACACACCCACACAACTTTATTGGCTGGCTAAAAGTTACACATCAAAATTGAAGAAGGACACGATTGGTCAAAAATTAATTACAGAAATTCTGGATTGGCTAAGTTCAAAACTGGCGGAAAGAAAAGATTCATATCGCCAACCCACAAATGAAAAAACGAAATTTAGTACAGACAAAAACTTCTGAATATAAAATTTCTTCAAGAAAGTTCATTCACTTCACACCAGGGTGCATGATCCCAGTTTTACAGTAGAGACATCTATGAGAGAATGTCCACACGTCTTGATTAATGGAAAACAAAACAAGTTGAACTCCACACAGTATTGACAACTTTGTAATCACAAAAGTTATGGTAGTCCCATCTTCTGAGAAAACTTATGAGTTGATACAGATGTTAAAGTTCAGAGTTTCTCCTGTAGAGGAGTACTTACCGGCGGAAAATTCAAATGTGCGGCGTATAGGTGTACCAGCCGGTACAGACCTCCCCCCTCCGAATGTCCTTCCAAGGGGTGACACAGAGGAGTGTTAAAGAAGTTTATTATTATTATTATTATTATTATTATTATTATTATTATTATTATTATTATTATGGTGCATGACATCTGTGTAGACTTGGTGGTGACTTAATGAGGATAAAATGAATGGCGAAGACGTCATAAACACCCAGTCCCTAAGCCAGGAGAATTAACAGTACGACGGGGTTGATTATGAAAATTGAACCGGGGCCATCGGACCATTTAGCCACAAAGTCGGACTTTAATTCGCTAAACCTTAGGCTACCATCTCCACTGATTAGGTGCTGTGTATTGTCAGTGGCAGAGGCCAAGGCCGTAGCTTGTGAAGCAGCTTTGACAACACAGCAGGCTTCACCGTTCGCAATTGGCTGCAGCTCAAAACGCGGATGGCTTGACGTTCATTAAACCAGCCATCGAAAAGGGGCAACCTAAGCCTTAGTGGTAGCCCACGTCTTGATTCCAGCATACGCCGATGATATACTTGTTTTTTTAAAAATTCATCCGGTTTTTCAATCCTTCTCGCCCCCTGATATGGATTTTCCTAAAACAAACATGAAACGTGTTTCTTTTCTTTTAAAGGAGATTCCAAGTACCAGTTTTCACGTCTGTAACATCTTCAGTTTTAAAGATATAAGTACGGTATCCTCATAAAAAGAATTCAATATCCAGTGTTAAGAAAATGCTACTGGTCTTATGGGCTTTTACTCCTATTGGTGTTACCCACATTAGTTCTACGTGTATATATAAGAATTATAGTGAATTCCTATCAAAATGTATAATTTTTCTTATGAAACAAGCATTGGTTGTGCCACACAATACTGAAGAAGACATAAAATCATTTTGATATCTTTGAGTTTACACTTTTAAATATTGTATATACGATTCAGTACACGGAACAGCCGGCCATGCTTGCCGCATCGCGCGCCGCATTTCAGCGTATATTGTACGCGAACCTTTTCTTAAGCCCTGAGCTCCATAGTGCTGAATGGGAACTAGGGCTGAAGATAAGGTCGCGTACTATAGTGCGGAAGTGTGTACAGTAGTCAACACGTGTAATAACTCAGCTTAACTACTGTGAGGTCAGCGCGGCATGTCTCCCGTTTTGCGTGTGTCACTCATTACAGTGACTGCTTATGTAAGGGAGATATTCGGCAGATTGAAGTGATCATCTTTCTGGGGAGCATAGTGTTTTGTTATAAATATATTGTTTCGTTTTTCGTGTATTAAATTGCTTTTGGTTGTGTGTATCGCGTATTGTTTTTGTCTGCTTAGTATTTTATATAATCAATCAGCGAGTAATACATTCAAAATATGGCTGAACATGTGAGAAGGAGAAGTGGTGAAGTTGTCAGGAGAAAGGAACAGCAAATGGTGCTTAATACATGTTCATATTTGAAAACATAGCATCCAGGAAAAAGTGTGAGCTGGGTAGTAGATGAAGCCGCAAAGTTTTTAGGAATTTCGAGGTCTTCCGTCTTCAAAATAAGGAAGGAATCCAGCGAAGGACCGCTCCAGGGTTTCAGCAAGAAGCGGGAAAGGAAAAGTTAATTCGCAGTAATTCCAGACCCTTCAAACACGATGATTTTGTCAGAAGTGGAATACAGCGCATTGTTCATGAATTCTATTTTAGAGAAGAACCGCCAACTCTGAACACAGTCCTCACTTCCGTAAACAGCAACCACAAACTACCTGATTTTAAGAAATCCTACGAATAGGTCATTCAGCATTCTGTATTTTATGTTGCGGAAGAATATTATGGTTATCGTATTTTTTGATAAATATGAAGCCCTTGCATCTGTTGTCTCTTAGGAGTAAATTTATCTGATGTGAACTGAACTCTATTGACAAGATGCGTTGCTCCGGACTATTACCCTGTGTTGCACAACACTACACTGGATTTACACATCATATTTACAGGTAATAATAAATTATTAATCACGTGTTCTTACATTACATGAACTCAATATACATACAGCAGACGTGTCGTGATATAACCTCACATGTTTTGTTACGACCACGATTTATACCAAATAAAGTCCGACTATAACTACGTAAATAAAATAATAATAATAATAATAATAATAATAATAATAATAATAATAATAATAATAATAATAATAATCGAGCTCGATATTTTCATTATTCACCAATGGGCTAGAGAATAGTTTCCAAGTTATACTAGTCAATTATACTTGCATCAACCAGACTTTTCTTAAATGATTGCGAAGAAATTGGAAATTAATTAAACATCTCCCTTGGTAAGATATTCCAGTCTCTAAATCCCCTTCGTACAAATAAATATTTGCCCCAATTTGTTCTCTTGAATTCCAACTTTATCTCCATATTGTGATTTTTCCTACTTTTAAAGACACCACTCAAATGTATTCGTGTACTATGTCATTCCACGACATTTCTCCACCGAGAGCACGAAACATACCACATAGTCGAGCAGCTCGTCTCCTTTCTCCCAAGTCTTCCAAGCCCAATCTTTGCAACATATTTATAACGCCACTCTTTTGTCGGAAAACCACCAGAACAAATCGAGCTGCTTTTTTTTCTTTTTTCTTTTTTCTTGAATCAAGTAATCCTCGTGAGGTTCTCATATACCAAACCATACTCTAGTTGAGGTCTTACCAGAGACGTATATATCCTCTCCTTTGCTTCCTTACTACAACCTTTAAATACGCTCATAATCATGTGCATTATTTACATTATTTACAATCTCATTTATGTGATTATTCCAATGAAGATCATTCCTTATATTAACACCTAGGTGCTTACAATGATCCCCAAAAGGAACTTTCACCCCATCAACGCATAAATCAGACATAGAGGACTTTTCCTATTAGTGAAACTCACAACCTGACTTTTAACCCCGATTATCATCATACCATTTCCTGCCGTCTACAGGTCATTTTGCAGTTTCTCACAATCTTGTCACTTATTTATTACTCTATACAGAATAACATCATCCGCAAAAAGCCTTATATCTAATTCCACTTCTTTACTCCTATCACTTAGGGTAATTCCGGGAGAGTTGCCGCACTTTTTATGTCTTTTGTTATATCTCGGTATATTTACTTTAAAAATTGTTGCAAATTCATCGAGCATAATTTGAAAACATGTACATTTGATCAGGGATGAACAAAATATTGGCAATTGAAAGTAAATGGGAGAAAGGAGTGAACAAAGGAATTGTTGCATCTGCGGCGTCTCTCCCTGGATCCCGGTATAGATGCCAACTTTGCTCGGGAGAGATGCCGCGAGTGAAAAAATTAATGACAAAATCAAATTTAAGCCAATTTCTTCAACTTTAATATAACCGAACACTAGAACGTACTACAAGACAATTATATCCACATAATATAATCATTCAATAGAAAAAATCTATCTGATAATTTACAACATTAAAATCATACTTTAATTTCGATTTACTATAAATGTGCATGTGCAATGGATTCTTCACTGTGTTATATAAAACCCCACGGCACTTAACACCCTTGAAATGGCTCTGGCCTGCACAGCGACCGCTGCTCAGCCCGAAGGCCAACTATCAGGGAGAGACGCCGCACCCTCCTGTTTTCATACCTCAAGGCTATCATGGCCCAAAATTAGCTTACTCTCAACTACAGTTATGTTTCTGACGTCTACTGTACTAAAGACGTCTGATTTAAGCCTTTGAAGCCAACTTAATATACAATAAATTAACACACGCAAAAACTTTGTCAGGAGGAAACATGTACTCGCCTCATGATATCGGCTATAATTGGCGTAATATACGAGCAAATTTCGTCACACTCGCAGACAGTAGTTCTTCCTTAGAAACTGAAAAACCACACACATTGCCATCTAGCTGTAACGATGGGAACCTTTAGCTACAGTGTATGCGGCATCTCTACCGGGGCGGCATCTGTCCCGGATTTACCTTATATAAGAAAACGTAAAGATCCAATAATACTGCCTTGAGGAATTCCCCTCCAAATTATTACAAGGTTAGATAAAGCTTCACCTACTCTAATTCCCTGAAATCTATTTTCTAGAAATATAGCCACCCATTCAGTCATTTCTTTGTCTAGTCCAATTACACTCATTTTTCCAATAGTCTCCCATGATCTGCCCTATCAAATGCCTTAGATAGGTCAATCGCGATACAGTTCATTTAACCACCTGAATCTAGGATACCTGCTATATCCTGCTGGAATCCTATAAGTTGAGCTCCTATCGAACTAGTTATTAATTTAGCAAACATGTCTCTTATAATCAGAAAGAATGTTTTCCCAAAGCTTACATGCAATACATCTCAAACTGACTGGCTTGTCATTTTCAGCTTTATGTCTATCAGCCTTTCCTTTATGCACAGGGGCTACTGTAGCAACTTTCCATTCATTTGGTACAGCTCCTTCATGCAAACAATAATGAAATAAGTACTTCAAATATGGTACTATATCCCAATACTATCAATTCCAGCTGCTGTTCTAGTTTTCAACTTTTGTATCTTATTCTAGATGTCGTTGTTATAACGGGTAAATTTTACTACTTCGTTAGTATTAGTCACCTCCCCTAGCTGGACATTATCGTCGAAACCAACTCTCTTTACACACTGCTGACTGAATGCTTCTGCCTTTTGAAGATCCTCGCATACACACTCCCATTGTTCATTAATGATTACTGGAATGTCCTTCTCGGAAGCTGTTTCTGCCTTAAAGTACCTATACATACTTTTACATTTTTCACAAAAAATTGTATGACCACCAATTATGTTTACCACCATGTTATCCCTAGGTAATTTATTTGCTAGATTCAATTTTTTTGTAAGTTCCTTCAATTTATCCTTACTTCCACAGCCATCCTTAACTCTATTTCTTTCCGACCTGCACCTCCTTCATAGTGTCTTTACTTATCGGTTTTGATATAGTGGATCTGTACCATTCGTAACCACCCTGTAAGTTATAAACCCGTTTTCACATTCGTCCACAACTGCTTTAAACCCATCCCAGAGTCTGTTTACATTTTTATTTACCGATTTCCACCGTTTATAGTTATTTTTTTAAACTCCCTCATGCCTGTTTTATCAGGCATATGGTACTGCTTAATAGTCCTACCTTTAAAACCTTCCTTTCTCTCACAGCTATTTTTAACTACGAGAAAACAGCTTCGTGGTCATTAATACCATCTTCTACTTCGGTTTTTCTATAGAGCTCATCTATTTTTACCAGCATCACATGCGTAATATTCTTCCGTCTAGTTGATTCCGTCACATTCTGAAAAAGCCGTTCTTCACATATTAACTTATTTGCCATTTGTTGGTCATGCTTGCTGTCGTTCGCATTACCTTCCAAATAGACGTTTGGGAAATTGGGATCACCCGCTATAATCACGTTCATTTCCATATCGTTTCCCACATAGCTGATTATCTTATCAAATAATTCCAAATCAGTGTTAGCGCTACCTTTTCCCGGTCTGTACACTCCAAAGACATCAAGTTGCCTCTTATCTTTGGAGATGATCCTTACACATTGAATTTCATGTTTGTCATCTTTATCCTTTTCGTAGCTTACAAATTCTTCTTTCAACAGAATTAATACACCCCCTCCTACCATTCTTATCCTATCTCTACGATACACACTCCAGTTCCGTGAGAAATTTTCTGCATCCATTATATCATTTCTCAGCCATGACTCAACTCCTATTACAATATCTCTGAAGTATATGTCTATTAAATTACTTAATTCTATTCCTTTCTTTACAATACTTCTACAATTCAATAGGCTACTAACATTTTTATGTCATCCCTACTCGACTTTCAGATCCCTGTACCCTTACCACCGCTCCCTAGACCACCCCGTTTCTCTGAATGTACCTCCCTATAACAATTATAAACAAATTTCCTGACTTATACATACCACTGCGGTTTAAGTGAAGGCCATTTGAGCGCAGATCCCTATCTCCTACCCACCCATTAGTATCTAGAAATCACACCCCAGTTTCCCACCTACCCAATCCATAGTTTCACTTCAATCCCCAATCACCTTACAGTCAGTATCCCTCCTGCACAGTATTTCACTGATAACAATCTCCTTTCCTTAAACTTTACCCGTGCTGCATTTACCAGATCCCACACATCCCGAACTACGTTGGTACTTATACCTGTTTGCCTTACGTTGTTGGTACCAACGTGAAACACTACCACCTTCTCCTTTCCCTCCTCCTCCTCGTCTTCTACTTTCCTCAACATCTGCCTTAACGTAATTCCTGGATAACACTTCACCCTGGTACCACATTTCAGTTGAGAATTGTAGCGTAGATACGGTATGGACAAGGTGCAATGTACGAGCAAAAATCGGTAGTCCACATTTCTTCACTCCAGCGAGTAGTAAGAATAACGACTAAATTGCAAGGACATAAAGTAAATGGAATGGAGATTGTATGGTAGAGGCAGAACGACAATTCCTGTCACATAACTTCATAACGTGAGCTGCTCTCTCACTGAAAATAACAGCCGAATAAGACATTTCCAGCTAAAAACAGCCCAGGGAATGAAATAATTTTGAATACAGAGTTGACTGAAGGGGTCCCCACATATCTCTCTAATGACACTTTCGTAAATTAAACTTTACATTAGAAATGTCCACAGTCGATGTTAAAATAGATATTCGTGACTAAGTGGAAATGAGTTATTCCCACAAAACTAGTAAGTATTTAGACGAAAAAGTATCAGGTGTGAAGTAGTCAGATTTCGCACTGGTGATTGACATCTCCATGAATCATGGAACATTGTCTCTGAGTCAAATCCTATTAAAGATACTTTTTCGGTTCTAAATAGGGCAATATTCTTCACGAAGAAAGAACATATTTGTCCACTTAACTTGGCTCATGCCACACAGAGAACTAATGTCCTTTTGAAGGTACGCGCTTATTTGTACTGTAATAATAATAATAATAATAATAATAATAATAATAATAATAATAATAATAATAATAATAATAATAATAATAATATGTGCTTTACGTCCCACTAACTACATTTTACGGTTTTCGGAGACGCCATGGTGCCGGAATTTAGTCCCGTAGGAGTTCTTTCACGTGCCGGTAAATCTACCGACACGAGGCTGTCGTATTTGAGCACCTTCAAATATCACCAGACTGAGCTGGCCTTCTGACCCCAACTTGGCAGGCTCGATTCTGGCTCAGTCCGGGGGTATTTGAAGGTTCTCAAATACGTCAGCCTCGTGTTGGTAGAGTTATTGGCAGATAAAAGAACACCTGTGGGACTAAATTCCGGCACCTCGGCGCCTCCGAAAACCGTGAAAGTAGTTAATGGGACGTAAAAACATTATTATTATTATTATTATTATTATTATTATTATTATTAAATTAATACTCGCAGATAACCCATACAATTCATAAAAATACATGGCATAGGCCTAATAGCCTACACTTTACATATAAACTGAAAAATAAGGCAAAGTTTGCTAAAAACTAGAAGATTAACAACATTAAACACAAGGCTACACGATAGAGTACAGTAAGTCACAGACTTTTATCCTTGATTGAATCTGACCTCCATCGCAATTTTGCCGGTGACCTCTGTTGACTTTAACTCCATGTTAAAATCATTTAATACAGGTATAAGAAGAAAGCCTGGATTGTTGCCTTGAAGCTTATTTTAAGAACCTGAAAAAACACAAAAGGAACGCAAGACCATTTCCACACTCGCATGGACGCACACGTCTATCACAGCTGCTGAATGTCATGGCCGCACACGGTCATTTGAACCGCTCCGCACGTATTGTGTCTATCTCAAAAGACGGAAGGTTCGTTTATCGCATTTACTGTTCACGCTACAAAAATCCATTAGTGGCGACCACCCATTAGGATAACACAAGTTAACTACACATAACTGATTGACTTGAGAAAACTTTTTTAAAATCTCCTCCAAGAGCAACAGAGCAACAAATACTCCTCCACAGTCCTGTCTGCATCTGAATATTTGCTGGGCGTAGTGGTTCGACATGCAAGTTACAGAAGTTTTACTGTTTCCACTTGTGGAACGACGTACAATTTTGCCATGTCCTAGGCTCTAGTAAATGAGCGAAGTTACTTTCACTTGACCAATTTCAATATTTTTGAAAGATACGCTGTAAAATTATTCAGTTCTCACGCTACACCTCGTTGAATGTTTTTTCTTCACAAAAGGACTATGAAAATGAAACCCGCTCTCCTGAGCTTCTGTAGAGAGACGTGGATTCATACTTAATCACTCTACTTAAATAATCGTGAGTCAAATGACGTCCTAGATTTTACTGACCATGTGCTTCCCGCCGGAACCTCGTGGCGTAATGCCGATGCATAATCCCATTTCCGCAATTCTGCAGGATTTCACATCAAAATTACCATTGAAATACTCGCAAAATTCCGGCCATCGTGAGTTCACTGTTTAAAATGTTGGAATGATAAGTTTTCTACCTGTAAAGCTTGCACTAAATCTGCTGGTTTGGCGGCTAGATCACTCCGCTGATCAGATCGCGGGCTTTAAACTGACTTCTCTCAATTACGATACATGATAAAAATCGTATATTTTATCCTGCCAAATGTCTCCAAATTATCCTCTTCACGCCATTGCATTTTGGGCTTCATATGTGCCGTAAGGGCTTAAATAATTCCGAAAATAGATCCGCAGGAGCCCGCCTAAGTGAGCCAGTAGACTTTTCTGAAGACTGATCTTATATCGATCGTTTCCTTAATGACTGCTAGCCACCCTCCGTATGACAAGATGGCATGAGTTTACTACATAGACTAACAATATTTCCTCGTATATTTCCATTCTGCATTTATAATTATTGTAACTATTACCGGGGAGTATACAGAGTCCTTAGAAATATCTCGGCAGAGAGGCAGTAGTGTCAGTAATAAAAATGTAATTATGACGGAAGGATTAATATTTCTTGTATCCAGGCCCTGATAGTCAGGGATAGCTATCAATACACGTTGAGAGAGAACATATCACAAAATGCAGGAAACAATAGAAGGTATCGAATACTGTATCATGAACAGTAAATACTGGCAGTTCTAATTATGCAGATACGTACAATGGATGTAACGGAACTTTCTGGATAAAAGAACTAGGATTTAGATGTGCAGTACACAATGGACCACAGTATATGTGGACATTCACAGTTCAGTACCCATAGTTGGAGAGGACATGCTCTGACGGGACAAACAATGCAAGTTATTCTTCCACAATGAACTCGACAAATTACCTGCCGTTGGACTTGCTGTCTGATCCTAGGCGGCACAGTCGCGAATCAGACCATTTTACAACACAACCCCATGTTGGTGAACTGAATATAGATCTGTGGAATTGGAGGCTAGGACAGAACCTTGAACTTGGTAGCATTTCTTTCAAGTCATTACTGAAACAACCATAAAAGCTTGAGAGGAATTGAAAGACCATTTCTACAGAGAACACTGTTACAGCTACCGACAGAAAAAATGAAAATCAGACTTAAGATCCTCAAACAGGAGTAAACCTCAGTTGCATATTCGTTTAGTCGTCGTCCTTCTGCTCCCAAGATAGCATATGTGATACCACCTGGCGCTGATGATATATCCGTGTTTTTCAATGAAAAAATCCGCGTCTTTTATTTTCTGTATGTTAAAGGATTCCTTCGGGACGAAATTTCAATCCGTGGCACCCCTTAAAAGTCAAAAGAAATTGATGGGAAGCTAACCCGTTGTATCCAGCATAAGAGTTTCTGGCCTATCGAATACTGTAGATTACAGTATTCTGTAAATAATAACAATAATAACAAAATATTACAAAAATATCCGACAGTTCACACACCGAGATTTTCATATAGTCAATGTTACGCTTTTGGTAGTAGGCTATTCTAAATTAACGATGGCCTTAAAACACATAGGCTACCTAGCAATGAATACCTTTGTCTGCTTCACTAAAATGTGTTGGATTGCTCGTGAAGTTGCGTCCTTTAAAGCGTCAATCTCCAACGTGAAAGGCAAGATAGCATAAGCGCCGCTCTAAGGATGAAACCGACCTTGGGTGTCCGTAAAAATGTATCCTACCAATCAGATGCCCTTGGTGTGCATAGTAGATGAACAGTAATGTCGCACGACTTTTCCACGAGCCTGCAATGAAAGGCGCTTTGTGACATTTAATTATCCATGTTTTATGTGTTCATTTGAGCTACAAATGTGTGCTGAATGAAGTGCTGAACTACGTTCTTCAACACAACGTTGTAGCAGTATCAGGAATCAGCGGAAATATTCAAAAGGTAAAGAATGTAATATCAACCATTGGAGAAGAATGGACATGACAGAGTCACTGCAGCTTGGCTCTTTACGTGGCACTCATACAAAGCAAGGCGTTGGTCAGAGCTTCAGCCCTGCTACACACGTGTCCCTGCTCCTTGTACTCGCCCGCTGAACACAAGCTGTTTTATTGGTGCAGCGCTACTGTAATTAACTCATAATCACTGAAATTGTTTGCAATGTGCCTCACAAGGGACGGTCAGTTTATTCACACGCGGTGGGGTAACCCTCATTTCTCTTTTGGGACGAAGGGAGTTGATGGTTGGAATTACGAATCATCCGTAGATACTTGAAACTGACAATGAAGGGTCACGCCAATGATATTAATTTACAGAGCAATACAGAATATATACATTTGAGCTACTATCCCCCTGTGGGTAGGGGCGGTAGAATAACAGCCACGGTAGCCGCTGCCTTTCGTAAGAGGTGACTAAAGAGGGCCCCAGGGGCTCTGAACTTGTGAGCGTGGGTTGGCGACCACGGGGCCCTTAGCTGAGTCCTGTTATTGCTTCCACTTACTTGTGCCGGGCTCCTCACTTTCATCTAATCTGTCCGACCTCCCTTGGTCAACTCTTGTTCTTTTCCGACCCCGACGCTATTAGGTTTCCGAGGGCTAGGGAGTTTTTCATTTTCACGCCTTTCATGGCCCTTGTCTTTCTTTGGTCGATACCTTCATTTTTCGAAGTGTCGGATCACTTCCATGTTTCTGTCTGATTAGTGTTATATAAAGGATGGTTGCCTAGTTGTACTTCCACTTAAAACAGTAATCACCACCACCACCACCACCACTTTTAGCTACTATGGACTATTACAACTGGAGGCATCAGTCGTCACAGTGACGATCAATATACGGACTATGGAAAACTCATATGAATTATTATGAAACAAATTATTTGCGATTTGCGACGAGTAGTCAATAATCTCAAAGACTCGACAACTGAGTTTTGTGATCTGATTAGACGAAAAGAGACAAAAAACGCTAGTCAATAATAATAATAATAATAATAATAATAATAATAATAATAATAATAATAATAATAATAATATTTGCTTTACGTCCCACTAACTACTTTTACGGTTTTCGGAGAAGCTGAGGTACTGGATTTTTTTTTCCCTCAGGAGTTCTTTTACGTGCCAGTAAATCTAGCGACACGAGGCTGACGTATTTGAGTATCTTCAAATACCACCGGACTGAGCCAGGATAAAACCTGCCAAGTTGGGGTCAGAAGGCCAGCACCTCAACCGTCTGAGCCACTCAGCCCGGCATTCAACAATAAAAGCAGGGTCCATGCGTACGCATTTCTCGCAGTGTGCATATTTGATGAAATCAGATTGGTCACATGTATCAAGGAAACCCTCTTTCACTAATCCTCCTTCGAAGCAGTACTCCAAAGCAGGTTGAAAAGCACCAGGAAAGTGCAAAGTTATAAAAAAAACATTTGACTAAGTTATAGAATCTTGCTGCCGAGAAAGGGAAATGATTGAATGATTGAAGGTGTAAGAAGTGGTCTCTGTGCCATTTGTTAATATCATAGTCAGAAGATAGCATAATTGTATCTGTGATATCTTTCCCAATATTTTTGTATGGACAGAAGGAGAAAGCGTCGGTAGGCTGTACAATAACTGTACACTTTGTTGAAATTAACTTCTTGATGAATTCAATGTCCTCAGGAACTTCAAAGTTGTATAGTTAATCATCTCCTTTGGCTCTCCAGGAGACAACCAAAACAACTACTTTAGTACGCCCCTGCATATCTGGTCACATTGGAAGACCTTTAAATCCCTCTTGGTCATATTAGCAGATTTCCTTGTAAATGCCTTGAAACTCGTTAAATTGATAGTCATATTTTCGAGAAAATGGCCAGTGGGCTCAGATGCAAGGACACACATGTCGGGTAGCCAGCGTAACATCCTTCAAAATTCCGTATCATGTAAGTGTGTGTGTGTGGATCCAACTGCACCAAAAGGAGTACCCGGTACTAGCTTCCCTCTAGTGTGAGATTTCATGCAGGTCGCAACTCTTTATCAAATCTTGATTGGTTGCTCGGTATTCATTTCGTTATCTGATGTCATATGTTTTCCTCCACGAGAAACTTCTTCTCTCACGAATTAATAAGCTATTTGTTCAACAGAAGCAGCCGTTTCAACCAATCGCTTGCAAACTTTGTGGTTTGTTTTCCGACAACAATTTTATTATTTCGTTTTAATATTCTTACCCACAAATTGGAAGCTTTGGACAGCAGGGAATAGTGAGGACCAATTCTCCTTTGCTGAGATTCATATTATACGGTCATTAGTTATGTCGTTTTCTTGTCTCTATGCTACAAAATGGCCAGGCACTTCACGGTTTGTCATATCCATTAGGCTGTTTGAGACTGACGAGCGCCATTCTTTGAGCGTCTTTTCAAGTTTTGTGCTATTCTGTGCTGTAAATTTCAGGCGCAGTGTCATATTACTTGCTAAACCAGGTTGACACAGATGAGGAGGATCTATATTTCCATCATTTTCCCATGGTGGTTTTATCCGTATATTGGATGCATCAGCCAGATATCCTTCTGAAAACTTAATTTCTTTTCTTTTCTTGGAGGTGATTCTGATAAAGTGAACTGCGGCTTCCCTGGATATCCACGACTGGTGACATTGCTTTATCACTCACCGTCACGGCGTTATCACTTTCTTCATCTGATGCCTCTCATCGATTTCAAGTGAACTCACCTCTACTTTTTCTTCTCTTGACAAATATTTCTTTATTTTTCATAAATATTACGTGGTTCTTCTGTAGGTGCACCGTCCTAAATATCCGCCAATAGGTTCAAAATTACCATCAATATCATTGTCGATGCTAACATTACTTTACAAACATAATCGTCCTGTAAACACATTTCCATACTACACAGAGTGGACTCGGCCATGTAGGGTAAGAGATGTAGAGGGAGACCAAGACTACGATGGTTAGATTCATTTTCTAAATCCATTAAGCAATAATGCAGTTATGAAAAACATTGGAAGGTTCTTTATGTGAGGACAAGGTAGAAAACACTCATATTAAATATTGTCGTTTAAGAAAAAATACCGCCTATCTGTCAAAGCTCTCCCTATCCGTTATTTTCCTTAGAGCTGGTTACACCTCCCAGCTCCATATTGATATTTAGTCCATCAGAACAATAGTCGCTGTGTTCATTTTCCTATGTTTGCGTTACCGTAGCGAACTCTAGGAATGGATGTTTGCATGCCTTATTTTTACGCACTCCTACAGTGTAATATGCTAAAAAAGTAAACTTGTGTCCTCATCCCGAGGTGGTGCAGCTCTTTTCAGGCACAACCCCAATGGAGGTGAGTTCATGCATGTACCATTTCAACCACATACCAGCCATCCTGCCATTCCTAAATTTCTAGCAGTACCGGGAATCGATCCCGGGCCCTCGAGGACGGCAGCTAATAGTGCTAACCGTTACGCTACGGAGGCATACAGTATAACGTATTTAATGAATACAACGAATATTGTTCTTATGGACTAAATATGCATATCTGGCTGGGAGGCGTGGCCAGTCTTAAGGAAAATAATGGAAAGGAAGAATATTGTGAGATATGACCTTTTTCCGGAACAGCGACGAATTTTCGTTGCGTTCATTTTCCTATCTTTGCGTATGAAGAAAAATGAACCTTAAATACATTATATATACCGGGCGAGTTTGCCGTGCGGTTAGAAGTGCGCAGCTGTAAGCTCGCATCCGTGAGATAGTGGGTTCGAAGCCCACTGTCGGCAGCCCTGAAGATGGTTTTCCGTGATTTCCCATTTTCACACCAGGCACATGCTTGGTCTCTACCTTAATTAAGGCCATGGCCGCTTCTTTACCATTCCTAGGTCTTTCCTGTCCCATAGTCGGTATAAGACCTATCTGTGACGGTGCGACGTAAAGCAAATAACAAAAATATATATATATATATATATATATACTGTAGGAGTTCGTAAATACGTCATGCAAACATACATCCCTACAGTACGGTACTACGAGGTTCATTTTCCTTTACATATAAGCATAGGAAAATTAACACAACGAAAATTGTTCTGATGGACTGCATAAACATTAGCTGCTGGGAGGCGTGACTAGTCTGAGGAACGTAATGCATAGATAGGTGATAATGTTTTTTAAGTGACGATATCTTCATTCATGGCATGAGTACACAGTAACATACAAGAAACCATGTCAACTAGTCATGAAATATATTCTTTACTCCAGCAATGGCACAAGAACCAAGCTAAATTAATAAACAGCTAAAGTGTCGACTTAAATTTTCTACCGCACTGCATAGCTGCTACGCTGAACGATGTGCCAGAGCATTTGTAGTTAGAAGGCAAACAATACAACTTTAAATCAACAGTTGCACATTGACAATAATAACAAGCCTGCTGAAGAATAAATATTGGCAATTTTCAGTAGAAAATGAAAGCATGGAGATAAACGGATCGCGAAAAGCTATTGTGGGTCGTTGTTGACCCTGTGGGCATATATGGGTTTTATGTTTCCAAATGTTTCATAGTCTAAACAATAATAAGTGTATCTAAACGAGACTGTAGGTAGCGAAATAAGAATTGATATAAATGATTTTAAAGCCCTTTCGTTTCTTCGTCAGAAGGAAACTTGTTAGATGTTCTCTTGTTTCAAGCTAGGCACATAGAAGGAAGAATTTTGTTGTTATTTCATCAAAGGGTTCCCTCACCTTTTTAAAAATTAAGTGCACTAACTTGCATTTTAAAATAAGACTGGAAAGTAGTACAGTTTGGAAATTTGTTTTGGACCCCAGCGCTGACAGCAACTCACTTCAGTATCAGTATTCTTTCTAAATTAAAACATTCCTCAAGGAAATTTCGAACTGTGTATATCTCGTATGTCTATATCATATTTCGTATATCGATCAGTATTGATCGATCGATTGAAACTGCGGACTGTGTATATCTTGTCCCTGAATACTTTTCCCTGTCTTGCATTAAAATAATTAGGTATAGATAACAGCACAGGCCACAAGATGACGCAGAATTCCGTAATTATACATGCAAAAGTACTTAGTGATATGGAGGGAATATATCCGAAGCTTCTGACATGAACGTGCCAGTCGTATCAAATCGTCACGAAGCTACAGACATCTTGGTCTTCAAACTCAATGTTGTTATCGGAGTGAAACATGAGTCATTGGTAAAAAAATAAAAAAAAATAAAAAAAAGATTTTCGAAAGTTGCTCTAACTAGAAATAAAACTTCTTAATTTTGGCTCCTTAGACCTCTGGCATTCAGCACCTTTACACTAACACGGCTATGGTGTCAGTTTATTTACATTCACGAAATCATATTTCTCACAGAATTTCCAGAATTTAAGGTCTGCACACCATAATAATAAATTTATTATTATTATTATTATTGTTATTATTATTATTATTATTATTATTATTATTATTATTTCGTCTATTTAGATTTAGTAATAATAATGTTATTGCTTTTACGTCTTACTAACTACTTTTGACGATTTTCGAAGACGCTGAGGTGCCGGAAGTTTGTACCGCAGGAGTTTTTACATGCCAGTAAACCTGTCCACACGAGGATGGTATATTTGAGCACCTACAAATACCACCGGACTGAGCCGGGATCGAACCTGCCAAGTTGGGGTCAGAAGGCCACTAAACGAAAATTTTTACACGACTAATTAAAAAGGAAGCAGCCAGAAAACTAAAGATTATGGACAACGAAATCGCCAACCTGAGCGATAAACAGAATAAACCAGAAAACAACCACCATGAAAAACTCACTAACTTTCACCCTAGATTAATTAATTGATCTCACACCAGGCAAATAATAATAATAATAATAATAATAATAATAATAATAATAATAATGTACCTTAATTAAGGCCAGGGCTATTTCCTTCCCACTCCGAGCCCTTTCCTATTCCATCATCGCCATAAGACCTATCTGTGTCGGTGTGACGTAAAGCAACTTGTAAAAATTGATAGATCAAAGACTTTTCTTCTTCTTCTTCTTCTACTTGTACCACATTTATCACAGCTGTGGGGTCGCGGGTGCGAGCTATGTTGCACATGTGGATTTGGCCCGGTTTTACGGTCGGATGCCCTGCCTGACGCCAACGCTATATGGAGGGATGTAATCACTATTGCGTGTTTCTGTGGCGGTTGGTAGTGTAGTTGTCTGAATATGAAGAGGAAAGTGTTGGAACAAGAAGAATTAATCGGACGCGATTAAAATCCCTGACCCTGCCGGGAATCGAACCCGTGACTCCCTGAACCGAAGGCCTCAACGCTGACCATTCAACCAATGAGTGGGACTAATAGATCACACGCTACATTTTCAAGTAAGGAAATAAATCTGCTTTAAAAAGCTTTCAGGTAGAACTGTCATACCGAAAAGAACATAAAACAGTTATTCACTGTCGTAGACATTGCTTGCGAAAACATACCCATACCACAAAGGAAATAATAAAAAAACGTAGCCACCAACGAAGTCATAAACATAATTTGACATGAAAATTACGCTAAACAAATAAATGGTGTAATTCAGTACTTGACATTAAGAGCAGTTAAGAACGAAATAAATAAAAAGAGAACCTAGTCGTACCTAAAGCAGATAAAGGTAACACAACAGTCGTAATGGAAAAAGGCGAGTAGACAGAAATGACAGTGGAATTAATCAACAACGGAATTCAAGAGTTAGAATGTGACCTAACAAGTGCATTTCAAAATGAGATGAAGCAAGCGTAGATTGCCTGCTTCTCAGAGTGTACATCGTGCGGCTGTTGTTCGCCTGATTCTAGGCGCTCTGTTGGGTCCAATATTACAGCACGATCTCTCTGTTCATCGTAGCTTTTCGTGCTACAATTTTCAGCTAAGCAGTTCCCTTCTTCGTATACTTCCCACCCGTTATCGAGAAAGGATTTCGCAATAAAGCCGCGAATTGTGTGATGGCGAGTATTCCTGAGCAATTACCCGAATGGCCAGTAGCCGAGAATACGTCCCAAAGTTTCAATCTCACCCCAGGCATGCCTGTGTAGTGGTTGGTTGTTCTCCTGGTTTCCACCATACAAGCTTCTTACTGGAGCCACGTCTACCATCATTTTGATGCTTTCAGTCCACTCTTGATGTTGAAAGGCGAACCACCTATTTCCTTGAGGGTTATGTGCGAAGGGGTAATTATTTTACTTTCTTTAGGAAGGGACCACCAATTCTTGAAATCCTCGTTTCTTAGACTTTTCCTGATAGCTTTGCTATTTTATGTTGTTGATTTACCTGCAAAAATGTTCAGATTACGGAAGCAGTCGGCATTTTATTTCTCACGAGGGAACGGTACGAAGTCGGACGGCGAATTTCGATTTGATTTTTACATATTCGTAAAGGTCTTTTTAAGCTGAAGCAGGTAGTGGAAGTCTAATTTTTCGCTGGTCTTTTTTAAGGGGGCATTTGAGGGCTCAAAGTTGGCGGTGCGCGCCCTGAATTGTACAGTACATGCTGGCACATGTCAGCGCTCACGGCCAGCGGCTGCCCTGCCTCGCCTTCCCTCTCCACTCCTTCGGTTCTCCTCTGTCCCCTACCACATACGGTTGCAAACAGTCGTGTATATGAGACGGCGAGTCCTATTCTATTCGGTCAAGTTCTCCACGACCGATGGCTATTCCACATACAGGATATCGCATTGGATTCTTTACTTTGTTATGGCCGCTTGCAACATTATTGCAGCTCTTATTAATGCCTACGATGTTAATATTCAGGAAGCTACAGGGCTTTCTGATGAAGAGCAAATCATGTATACACAAATAAATATAACGTTTGATGCAATTTTGGAGGGTAAATGCGAAATTATTCAGGAGGAAGAAGCCGTTTTCGTTGATTCAGAAGACGAAGATGGCGTTGAGGAGGGGACAACAACACCGAAATACGCAAACCCGGAGATGAGTTTAACGCAGATAACAAGTCTTGTGATGGCCGAGGAAGACTCTGTAAGTCAGTGGAAGATTATGATTCCGAATCAATGTTGGACATGTAAAAAAAAAAAAAAAATAATAATAATAATAAAGGAACGAGGACCTATGAACGCCGTACGGAAGTATAAGAAGACTCGGAGACAAATTTATGGAATCGTCAACCACGTTGAACACAATGGAGAAATTAGGAAATGTGCGATGCTTCGAGCTTATGTGAAAGAAGAGTTCACCAAGGCAAGGATGCGTTGGAATGGCGTATGGCTTTTAGTGCCGGGAGTGTCCGAAGACATGTTCGGCTCGCCAGGTGCAGGTCTTTTGATTTGACCCCCGTAGGCGACCTGCGCGTCGTGATGATGATGGAATGATGATGAAGACGACACATACACCCAGCCCCTGTGCCAGAGAAATTAACCAATGATGGTTAAAATTCCCGACCATGCCGCGAATCGAACCCAGGACCCCTATGACCAAAGGCCAGAACGCTAACCATTTAGCCATGGAGCCGGACAAGGATGCGTTATTTATATGTCATAAAAACGGACAATGAGCGTTGGATTGGTGAGGGTAGAGAGTTGTTTTGCCCCAAACACTCTCTCCAAAGCGAGTCATACTTGACAAACTTTAAAAGGCGTTTGAAAAATTCGGTTCCGAAAAGTAGCCAAACTAGTCAGTAAAACGTTTAAAACAGACGAAGAAGTACGACACAAAGTGGCTAAAAAGTTTGTAACATTCATTAATTAATTGCAAGAAAAGAAAGAGATCCCGGATGGCAATATCTGGAATTCGGACCAGTCCCGATTTGAGTACGAAATGGTAACACAGAGAAGTTATGATTTTCGTGGTGTGAGAGACGTTCTTGCTACGCTTGTTTGCCGAAATAGTTTTACGCACTCCCACACAGTGCAATATCACATTTCTAAAGCCGGAGAAATGGGACATTTGTTCTTGGTCGTTTTCCAAGAAATTAATGGAAAGTTTGGACGTAGAGTACAAGAAAGTACCAAAGCCTACATGGATGCCTTTAAATATGTCGTAATTGATTGTTCATCTTCCGGGAAAATGGGGAAAGGGCATGTACGTGACTGGTTCCAAAACGTTTTCCATCCGCAATTACAGGGAGACGGAAGAAATCTTCTTCTTATAGATTCATTCAGTGGCCAGGGCAAAAATGCACAACTTGAATCCCTGACGAACAAACCTGTACAAATTGAATACATACAGAAAGGAACTACGATCTTTGCCAGCCGTGTGATCTTGGACTCTTCCTACAACTAAAATGTTTAGTACGTCGAATGGAAAACATTTGCCGGGTAAGGAATTTACACGGCCAGTCAAAATTAAAACCCAAAAACAGACGTTTCATTATATCTAGTCAAATACTAGCGCATAACCAATTACAAGCTGATTGTTTTGTACCAATGCTAAAATATGCTTGGAAAGCGGGTGGGTATTCCAGTACTGACAATACACCACAATTTCATACTGTCTCACAAACGAATTTTCATGATTTGACTGATACAAAGTGTGCCGGAAATGTTTGTACCAATTTTTCGTTTATAAGGTGCGCACATTGCTGTTTTGTTTTTTGTTATTCACATTTTGTGTTAGATTTTCACTATCATGCCATGAACAATGGTCCAATGCCAGACTGTGTTAGAATAAAGTCATTTCTTGAACACTTGGAATGTCATGATGATGCAGATGATATTTGATTATGTATTATTTGTATGTTAAGTAGTGATTTGTAAACAATTTTATTGTTTATTTTTTCCATAATGAATTCATCTTTGTAAATAAAATGTCCCAACTAACGTCAGTCTTCACCCGCAATCCCGTGTACACAACTGCAGGCAGCCGTATGTGGTGGGGGAGAGAAGTGAACCGAACGAGTGGAGAGGGAAGGCGAGGCAAGACAGCCGCTGGCTGTGAGCGCTGACGCGTGCCGGCATGTACTGTACAATTCATTGCGCGCACCGCCAACTTTGAGCTCCCAAATGGCCCCTTAAAAAGGACCAGCGAAAAATTAGACTTCCACTACCTGTTTCAGCTTAAAAAGACCTTCACAAATATGTAAAAATCAAATCGAAATTCGCCGTCCGACTTCGTACCGTTCCCTCGTCAGTAATTCTCCCACAGCGTGCATATCCATTGTTAGATTTTTGCGGAGTGTTTACCACATTAAGATGATGAATAAATGCTTTCCACTGGGCCTTAACTGGCACCAAAACTTTGTATTTTGTAGGTGAATAAAAATCATTGCATCCGTAACATCAATAGGAAGTGAACGAATCTCCTTGAACGCGCTTTTTAACAACTGCCGTACGTCCTTAAGGAATCCCTTTGGTAA